>NC_140128.1:33761543-34399273 GCF_964035555.1 Netta rufina | reverse complement strand
GGTACACTTCCATATTTAAAAAATATATTTTAAGAACCATGCACATAAAGATGGCATCTGAAGACTCCTGGTTCTGACTGCCTAACTTTACAAGCATGATATCATGCTTTTAAATCAGTAGTTTAATACAGGGATTCTGTACAGCTTGCCAAAAAAAAAAAAAAAAAACTGCAAAAGGGAGAAAAATATATTTTAGGAGTCTGTACATGAAAGAAAAAATATTGTTCATGGTACTGCAACAATTGAAAAGGACTTGGGGTTTGTGAAGAAAATAAGCCAAAAGAAAGGGTCACAAACAGCTTCAGAAGCAATTCAATCTCACTTCTTCCTGTAATGATAATCCTTCAGAGCATACCATACTGGAGATTTAACCTGTTATCATCAAAAGGATACTTTGCACTGACTTCAGAAACCTGCTCTGAGAGCAGTGTAGGAAGCAGAAACTGGGCAAAAGGTATTGCAGGTGAAGAAAAGTTCTTGCCAAAAAGACATGGATGGTAAAATAACAATATTTTTAAATTCTGTTTAGCGAAGCATCCCTCAGGATGGGCTTTTTGCTCACTTCCACTGAATATGCTACCTACAAGAGGAGACTGAGGCCTCATGGTGGCCTGCAGCTCCCTCACGAGGGGAGCGGAGGGGCAGGCGCTGAGCTCTGCTCTCTGGGGACATTGACAGGACCCGAGGGAACGGCATGGAGCTGGGACACGGAAGGGTCAGGCTGGGGGTTAGGGAAAGGTTCTGCACCCAGAGAGTGATCGGGCACTGGGACAGACTTCCCAGGGAAGTGGCCACGGCACCATGCATGCTGGAGTTCAAGAAGCCTTTGGACAACACTCTTGGACATATCATTTAATTTTTAGGTAGTCCTGTGCAGACCCAGGAGTTGGACTCAAAGACCACTGTGGGTCCCTTCCAACTCAGGATATTCTGTGATTCTATACAACGACATTAAGAGTATATTTAGAATTTACAGCTCAGTTATGTGACATGGATTTTCAGAAAGAGTCATCAGAAATATTAGTAAAATGTACTTTAATCAAATTCATTCCTGACAGGATGTCCTGGTTACAATATTCACTCAGCCATTGGAACTGCTCTGACATTCTTTGATGTAATTCTCAAACACAGGTATCTTCTAATTCAGTAATTTATAGAGCAACACACGTCTCCTGTGAGAGATTGGAAGGAAGAGAGAGAAAATCCTTCTCTCCTGCTTCACCTGCTTCATCACTGCAGCTATCCATATGCAGATACGCCTTACTTGGAAAGTTTCTGCAAAGCAGGGAAGGTAGATTCACGTCCACAAACATGGGTGGGAAAACACTTCCTATGCTAAATAGGGCCTAGTAGGAGATCTCTTCTAGATTGAGCAATCTTGCATTTTTGCAAATTAAATATGGGAATTCTGCACTAAATATCATGACAATCTTCCAAACATGTGACATAACAATAACTAGAAACTTACTCAGTGGTTTCCTAGTTGCTGCACTGAACTATAAGTGTTTATCAACCTATCAACCTGGTCCTCAAAGCCCAAGTTTATCCTGCCTGGAAATATATATATATATATATATATGTATATATATAAATGGCTGCAACATATATAAATAAATAAAAGAAAGAAAGAAAAAAGTAAAGAAGTGAAACCGTTGGTATGAGAGTTATCTGTGCGGCATACATCAGAAGTAAAAAGCCAAGGGAAATATTTCCTTTTCCTTCCCGACTTGACATATATAATAGAGTGATTTGATGCTGCTCTGTATGTGCAGCTGTGTTCAATAGAGTGAAGCTCAATCACTGACATGGGAACCGCTACAGATCACAACTGGAGAGGCTGGCATGGAAAGACCTTAAGTGTCAGGAAGAAGCCAGCAGTAAGTCATCAAAAATTAGTAAAAAAAAATCATAGCCTGAATTACATCTTACCCAGTAAAGCTCTGTATGAATTAGGCGATCTTTTTGCTTGTTTGTTTAAAAAAAAATCTGCCCTCTTCCAAAGCAATTTCACAGCCACCTAAATCATACTTGGATAACATGGATCCCATCAAATCATGCTGTTGTTAACAGAACTTCTTCAATGTTGAAATTGTTATCAATGGCTGCAACAACATCTCCATTACCTAGTTACATTAAATTGAGATTGCCTGTGTTAAAGGGAAAAAAAAGAAAAAAAGAAAAAAAGAAAAAAAGAAAAAAAAAAAAAGGAAGAAGAAAAAAAGAGGAGGAGGAGGAAGAAGAAAAAGGAAGTGGAAGAAAGAAAGACAAAAAGGGAAAGAACAGTATTGATAAAGTGCAGGTATCCATCTTAAAATAGGAAATATTAGCCAAAAATTGATGGCCTGCTGTAAATCAGATTAGATTATCAAAATGATCCCTTCTGGCCTTAAAAATCTATTAGCTTTTAATAAAATTGGATTTTAATCAAACTTTGTCTTGTCTCTTTTATGATGTTGTGTTAAGATGAGTTTCTGTTATGCAAAATCTTTCAACAAAGTCTTAAAGTATAACTCTAGGAGAATGATATGTCTGTATAGAAGCCCAGAAATGCCCTTCATTTTTTAAATTTTATTCACCTTATAAGATCTCTCTCTTTACCAACTTAATCTTCAATATTCATAACTCAGGGCTCCTAATGTTGCACTACATACAACAAAAAGTAAATGAAAAAATAAGCTGCTAGGTGAAATTTCCCAGACCACAGCTCCTACCAGATGTTTGCAGCTTACTGAGCTACGTATATTATTTGTTCTTTCTAAATGATATAACAAGCAGAGAAGGTGCACTTCCTTGACTCTGAAACCATACAAATCTCTCAGACTGTCTCTGGGTTTGGAAAATGACACAAAGTCCTCAAAATCTCTCATCTGTGAATTCAAACACTGTCCTTTAAAACATTATCCTCTTAAAGCCGTTGCAAGGGCTGCATTCTGTATCAGAAGAATAAAGCCAAAGAATTTGCAAGAACAAACAGTTCCTGCATAGGATAGTGGAAATACCTCTTTTCCCATTCTCCTCACCTATCTTTCTCTAGACACAGTTGAGTCATACTCAAATTTTTGCACATCCCATCCCATCAGCAGTTTTTCATGCTGTCTGCAACTCTGATTCCCCTTCTGCTCTTTCTCATGATAGCTGACCTGTGTTCAAGCAGAAAACCAATAAATTCTGAGATCCTGTGAGACAAACCTACAATACTTAAGTGAATTCAAAATTGATTGACGAAAAAATGGACAAAAATACATTAATATGTGCATGCTCCTTCTGGAAAAAATGCTTCATCTAATCAGCTCTTTAACAACTCCAGTAGCAAACCCAATGACAGCCACGATGATAACCACTGTGTAGTGAAAGAGCATTAACAGCATTTTACATTTATATTTTCTGCTGCTCCAGAGAATTTTTTAATTTAATTTCAATTCTCGTTACATAAGGTCTGATAGAAAGCAACAAACCTAAGAGGAAAGTGATCTCATTTAATTGTAGTACTTGGTTACACTTCATTTTTAAAGGTTGCTTTCACTTTATTTTATATAACCAGTATTTTTTATGACAAATAGTAAGGGGGGCTCATTTAAAATCCTACTCAGCAACTTGGTATGCCTCACTACCAGAAAGTGCAAACAGTGAAGGAATTATGGGCTTCATTTATCTTTCCCATTTTATCAGCCATGTGTTATGTTAAGAAACTCACTTATTCTGAGTGCTGTTGGCTCAACTTCTTTAGGAGCTGACATATGTTACTTTGCAATGATTGATCATTGTGTACTGATGCAGTGCTATGACAAGGGGATGAATAGTGAATGAGGAAGTGTCTTTGGGAAAGGAATGCCAAAATATGCCCAGTTTAAGACTAATTACAATAGTGCTTATCACCAAAGGCTTGTGAAATATAGGACAAGAGCATAATGACAAGCAGCCTGGTTGCTACAGATCACACAGAACTGACATTAACAAAAAAGATAGACATAAATCTCAACATCCATATAAAGTGGGTAAAATTATCTTCATTTTATAGGTAATATAAGACAGAGAATTTAAATAACTGAAGTAAGGTCAAATAGAGTCAGTGGCAAACTATGGAGTACAATACCAGGGTCCCCACTTTACAGCCAGTGCTCTTGTCACTGGGACACTGGCCTTAAGACAATAAGGAGGTTCTAACCTGATAGGGGTTAAGACATCTTATGGCTTCTGCTTGCAAGCAAAGTTTGGAGCAGCTTGATAGACACATTCCAGTCGAAGAGATGGTTTATGTCACTCCCTGCTTCCGCTCCACAGCTAATTCAGAGATCATAACCACTTCTTTCCTCTCTTTGCATTATTCAGCTTGGGATGCTTAAATATGGTTATGCAATACATTTCAAAAGGCAGAATATCAGTGTTCTTTCCACTGGGATGATATTGCATGGTTGAGCAAAAAAGACAGAGTTTCTGCTTGGTCCCTCTTGAACACAACCCTACTGTTTATTATGCAGTTAGACAATCACAATCAACATTCCTATCTTATAAGGCAGAATGATGTAAAAAGAGTAATTAGTTAGAGATGTTGATTTACTAGTGGAAAGGGAGAACAGGGAAAAGCAGAATAAAAAACCTATATCCAACCCTTTATGAGAAAGAACATGTAAAAATATGAGCAATAATGGATAACTCAACAGATGAACATTGAGACAGCATTTCCTCAGGTGAATGGCTTTACTTGTTGATCAAGATTGGCACTTTGCTCTCAAAACTGGCCATTATTCAGTTTGTCTTAAATACATATATATAATAATAATAAGCATAGCCATGGAGAAATTCTCACTGGCATTTGGCAATAGCTCATATTTTTGAGTCAGAGAACGGCATACATTCTTGAAATTTCTCCAGTGCATTTTTGTTTGAGTTTTCAAACTCAATCCTCCAACTACAGATAATTTTAAGCCCCATTTTAGATTAAAGTCATCAACAGACTCAGAACTGGATGTAAACAGAAGATATTGATGGAAACAAAGTGTCAGAATATAAGCTGAACGAACACATAGAAAGTCACTAAAGATATTGGTCCTAAACTAGGAATCCTGAAGGATGAGATTTACTGATTTTTCCCCATATATCCACAGCATGAGCTTTCAAGAAGGATCGTCTGAAGTAGAGATACACAGTTAGCTTCAGTTTTCCCTCTTGCCAGCACAGATGAGAGACTCAAGAAGTCAGGCTGGAGGAAATACAGGTCAGGAAACAAAAACTGCTTTGATAAAAAATGCAATACTAGAAGCGGGGGAACTCTTTTCTAAATGTTGTCTTACTCCCAGAAACAGGCTGATCCATCTGGAAACATTTAACATTTACCCTAAGATTTTTCAAGAGATTAGATGTAGTTTGGAATTTTGTAGCATGGTTCATTTTGATTTCTAACCTGACCAAGGAGTAATTTTAATCATTTCTAATTTCTTCACATTGCAAAAACTTTCATTAACAACGTTTGAAGCAATTTTATTCCCTTAATGATGTTTACAGTGTAACAGCATTCCAAGGCCAAGCCCATCACTTCCCACTGATTTATTAAGGGTGGATTGTAGCATGGGTAATGTTTCATCAAGACATTTTGTGTAATTTAACTATTTTTTTCTGTTTGTGTACACAGAAAGAGTCAGGTAGTGGAACTGTTAAATTGGATTTTAAATGCTTTGACAGATGTTACATTTTAAATGCGATTAACCTCTCCCTTCAACCTCCAAGGTCTGAACAAATTATTAAATATATCCTACAATGATACAGGCAACAAACAGTTAGAATCCACCAGGTGAAAACTATGGTGCCATAGCCCTAAGCAATGCACAGCTAGACAGGGAATAGAAGAGAAAAATGGCGTGGATAATTATGAAATATATTAATAGACTCAGCCAGAAACAGAATTACCATGCCCCATTAAGAAGATGCACAGGTATGTGGCAGCAAGCTCTGATGCACCGGGTATAATAGAGGAAAACCATCAGAGTGGTATTTTTTCAAGAGCAGAAGCCCCAGGGAAGAAATCATCCACTTCTCCCTTATGCCCGTGTCAAACTCCTGGACAGTCTGCTGGGAAATTTATCTTTCCTACCCATCTAATTTTTCTCTCTTGCGACAGCAGAAAGAAACTCTGTGGAGGCAGCTTGTATTTCAGATTGATCAGAAAACAATACTTCTTTTCTGTCAAAGAGCCAGGGTTTTGAAAGGAGTTTTCATTGCACATCAAGAGAAGCTGTGGATTTTCAATTATTTTAGATGGGATTTTTTATTTTTTTTTTCAGCCTACTTCCCCGGAATGTCCAACAACATATGGTTTAGGCCAGCTGGATGGCTTTGTGAGTACTCCGGATTTTAGGGCTATGTCCTAAGGACCAAACTTCTGGCTGCCCCAACAAAGGCTGGTGCTTCACTGTTCCAGTGTGATCTGACCCAAATTCCACTTCAGAAATATTCTTGGAAAGAATTTACTGAAAACTCATGTATTTCTATGAAGAAATTTAATTTCAGACTGAGCTCACTGAATGTGTCTGGGTCAGTCTTCTCATGGCCCAAAAATCTCTTCAGTCTCAGCAGGTACAAGATAGATCCGTAGGCCTTGTCCCTCCCTCATCAACATCCATGTCTCTGCCATAGCCATTTCCAGACAAATTGGGACAAAGCAGGGCAGAAGACAACACTACTTTGAAAATCCCACTCATGCCCTTGTTTCCTTCTTCCTGCTGCTGCTGCCAGAGACAAATGATTTAAAGAGCTGCATTTCTTCAAAGCAGGTTGAAATTCTCTTCTTAAAAACAACAAAACAGAGCAAGCTTTAAGGGAAACAAATCCAGAATATCACCTCTGTGTCTCTGTTATCAGCATCCTGCGTTCTCTTGCTTTGATATTTTCATCAAGCTTTCTCCTCTCTTCCCTCCTCACACCCAAAAAAGCTGCCATGTTTTTCACACCTTTATTCATTTAACCTCACAAGAAGGGGGTCCATGTTTATCTTCATTTTAAAAAAGGCAAATACACACACACGTGCACACACACACACACACACACACAAAAAAAAAAAAAAAAAAAAAAAGAGGGGGGGTGGCCAGGGGCCTTAAACCAGCATCTCTGAAATAATTCAGGCAACATAATGCAGCCTTCTTTCACGGCTAGCTTTGTTAGCAAACAGCCTTCCTCCTTACCAGCAAGGTGTAGGGTAATCTTGGCTAATAAATGCCCACAGGCACAAAACCCCCCAGTTTGCCTCTGGCTGTCTTTGAAGATCAAGAATTTTGAGCCCTGCAGATTTGACTGCCACTTCTACCAGGAGTAGCATTAAGCTGAAAACAAAAAAGTAGGGAGGACCTCGTGTGCCTGTGCAAGGATGTGAAGAGCTGGAGAAGTTGCAGCCTTCACCAGCGGGAGTAAATCAGGTAAGCAGCATCAATTTGCAGTAACTGAAAATCTATGTCTTTGCATGCAAACTATGCTTCCACACAGGAACGTGTTTTGTATTTATTTCCAGCACCCAAACCACTCAGCAACTCTTGTTACCACTGAGCTGATGCAATTACTCCACTAGCTCAAAGCGGTGCGAATTACACCATGCCTATGATCTACAGTGAGACAGTTGCATGGGTTTTACATAAAACAGGCAATATCAAACTGTTCAACAAAGGTAGTAAAAAATGAAAGCAATTATTTCATACTGTTTCAGGAACTTCTCATCAGAAATTCATCTGGTGATGTTCACATTCTTGCTGGCAGCCTACCACATGATTTGTGTTACATAAAATACATTCATATGAAAGTCTGAAGAAGAGAAATTCTTGACTTGAAAATTCAGTTAATAGCAAAACTGAATTTTGTTTAATGTCCAGGCTTCACAGTAGTGTCTTCTGAAGAGCGTAGTATTAGTTATTAAAATACTAAGCTTTGAAAACATCTACAGTTGATATAGATAGGGATGAAAGAAATTTTATTGATGAAAGAGAAGTTCAGGTCATCTAATTTAAAAACAAGAAGCTGTATTATAATGTGGATGACCGACTGTCCAATGTTAAGATTCAGTTCCAGTATGGGAATAAAAATTCCCAATGAATAGTCATAAGATATCCAAGGGTACACATTTGTTTATACAAAAGATTTAACAAATCCTAATAGTAAAATTCATTTAAAGCTACAGTGCTCTAGAAGACATTTTGCAATAGGAAAAAGGTTTCAATTTGTAAAACATAGTGCTCATTGTCCCCTAGAAGAAATTTTGCAACAGGAAAAAGGTTTTAATTTGTAAAATAAATTGCTCATTGTACCCAAGAAGAAATTCCGCAGCAGGAAAAAGGTTTTAATTTGTAAAATAAATTGCTTATTGTGAATTGTTTCTCTGGTTGAAATTCCCATTTTGAATGACTGATTTCATTCTTTCTCACTCACCCATGTTCTTTTCCCCCTTCCCCACCCCACCCCCCAAAAAAAAGTTTTCTTGCTTTTCACACAGCAAAGGATATAGTCAAGATTGTTTATTACCTGACGAGTACCAATTTGAAAATAAAACAAAAGAATGTATTTTTAAAACAATAAATTCCCGGTATGTTTACCCCTTGCATAAACAAACAGAGCTGGAGTTTGCAAGAAATATTAAAGTTAATTTAAATTGCAAATCTGACCTTATTAAAATGGCTTTTCAGAGAGCTATAAACAAACAGTGTGTGAGCTGGTAATGTAGCCAAAACAACAGAACACATTCTCAACTAGGATTATAATTAAAGTAAAAAAATATTGTTTTCACAGTTCTGAAAATCTTGGAAGGGAAGGAGGAAGGGAGAAAATATTTTAAGGAACTATCAAGGTTGTAGGGGAAAGTATTCCATTCAGATGGCACTTCTAAGAATTTTTGGGACATTTTCTCTTTCAAACTTAAAATAAATTCTGATGAACAGCTTGAAAACATTATTAAGCATTTACTAATTTAATGTGTTTTGAATACTTTTCTCCTACAGCTACTACATTGCCTCTTAATGTTTGAAGCACAACCATTAAGATTTACTGCATTTTCTGTGAGAATAAAAATGGAGCAATTAAGACCGTGCTTGTATCTGCAATGGATGCAGAAAGCTAATAAATTTCAGAATTAAAAGGCAACAGATAAGCTGGGCTGGTTTCTTGGTTTATAGAAAATCTATACCTGAAGGTCTATTTAAGCCATTGTATTGTTAGCAAGCAAATTGTTTCCTTTTACTTAGAAAAATAATATAGGCTGCAGAAGACCAAGCAAATTAGATAGAACAGAGGTGAAACTCAACAGGATATTTCTACACACACACGCACACCCCACAGCCTTACGTGATTGTAGCTCTGGTATAGCACACGAGTCCCAGTGAGTATAAAGGAGTACCAGCCCCATGTATGTAGGTGTTCTCTGACCACAATTATATTTTTTACTCATGCTAATCTTTATATTAATTTGATTGAAGTTGCTTTTTAAAAAATGTACACAAATAAAGCATTCCAACTCTGGACATGAGTGAAAACAGGCATAAGGAAAACTACGTTTTGTAGTCAGAGAATGCCTACAACCATACAGAGAGTTCATTCTCACATGGACCCAGCACATCCAAAAACAAAATGGCCAAGAACTGTTCTACTGGTAGAAAAGGACAAAATCAAATACTGAAACACATTCCTCTAGGGCTACCGTAGGCAGGGCTGCAAAGAAGCAGAGATTCCCTTTCTTTGCATATCTCTGTGGGGATTATCAGTATTTTGTGAGGCTGGATTTGATGACTAGTTGCTTTACCATTTAAGTGAAGCACATGGGAAGGTAATTGTAGTGTCGAGAGACAAGGTGCTGTTTCTCACACATTACCCATCAGTGCAGGCTTGTCTGCTCTAGGACTGTAGAAAACCACATTCTGAAAAGTGTTACAGGCACTTTGACCCTGTCCCTGCTTATGTTTTCTTTTCAGAAGGTACTTTGCCTTGGCATCACAAAACCCCCTGAAACTCTCCAACAAGGAGAGACACACATTTCTTCACTATCTAGAGCTGTGCCTGAAAAGAACCGCCCAGCCTCCAGTGAGAGCTCCTTTAGTCCTCCTCACCTTAGCTAAAGCATCAAAGCAATTTTTTCCAGGGCCTTCTTTTTGCTCAGGGTGGTGCTTAGAGCAAGTACATACAGCTGCTCGTGCCTGCCTTAGCACTTTGAGGCAATTTCTCACTCTCCAGGAAGGAGGCTTTGTTATGAGACTTCTCCTTTTCACTGCCTCTGCTGAGGATGAAAATTGCATAATTCCCTCCACCTGCAACAGGGTGGTGCTTTCTGCATCAGTGTAAACTAAGTGCAAATGCAAATTGGGAAAAGACGAAACAGAAGATAACCAAACTATTGTAAATCTTGAAAAAATTACCAGTCTTGGCACACATTCTAGATTAGGTTTGTGGCAGGTTTGTCTGTTCACAAAGGAATTCCCAAAATTTATTTTTTGATGTGCTGCATGAGTATAAACAGCAGTAAACAGTTGTTTGTGCATATCTTTTTTTTTTTTTTTTTTACTGGGTACTAATTTCAGCTAACTGCATCCAGGTTTCATTCATCAGCTTCGTTTACCATTGGAACCAAAGAATGAGCCATTTCCCTCCATAACAGAAGCAGGTTAGAGCAAGAGAGCAGAAGTACTAGAAGCTACAGGACTGCTGCAAGGAGACTATTTTGTATATAACTGAAGCATTCCTTCTCCCAGGATCCTTCTGGACTATGTTTTAAATCCCTTATCATCTACATGCAGAACCTGAAAACCTGATTATAATGATCATATGGATGCTGAATGTGTATTTGCTTTCTCCCCTTCCTGTATACAGGCTTTCGATCTGCTTCAGTCAAGACTGGAGCCTGGCCTCTCAGCCAAGCTACCAGACTGCACCAAGCTTTTGGTTACTTCTAGCATAAAAAACAATAATGATCACAGTTTGGTGAGATGCATTATCTGTATAACAAGATCAGACAAAGTTACCGAGGACTAACAGTAAATTCAAAAATTTGAGTACGTCCCACGTGACAAAGGAGCTAAGACACCAATCTAGTTCCTTCTGCTATAAAGTCTGTCTGGGTATTCCTCCCCATCTGGAAAAGTTCCTGTTGGCATCTGAACAAATACAGCCTCTTTTTTAGATCAAGGATAAAGCAGAAGAAATGATAATTTAGAACAGACATCCCCTTCCACCAAACCCTTTGGCTGAGATGAGGGAGAGCAGCAGACACACACCCAGTGCCAGACACGCAGGAATGTGAGCCATGTGGGACAGATCCAGGGAATGGTGTGGAGAGGAAACATAATGGGAGCAATAGTCCCAGCCAAGGAAGCCCTACCTGCACCTGTATCATTATGATGAGGAAAAAGCAGTATAAGAGGGTATTTTCCATACTAAGCAGACAGCATAATTGTTATGGAAGATACTGTATTTTAGGGTATGTCATTGCTTATTGGCTCCCTTTCCTTCATATCTTTTTTTTTTTTTTTTTTTTTTTGCCACATCATGTTTCCAGATGAAAGTGAAGGAGTTCAAGTAGGATTGTTAAATAGACACCCAACATAAACTCCACCTTTTTAACTGATTACTGTAGGGAAAACAAAATAAATCAAAATTATGACTGCAGGACTGGTAAACATGACTACATGAAACAACACATACTCTTCACTCCTTCATTCTGTCACACTCAAAAATATAAATTGATATCAGTATTATCCAGACAGCTCTGATTACAAGTCTTGGAAGCTGTAAGAAGTAGAAAGAAACTTCCTAACAGTAATATTCAGTTTCTGCCTTTCCAACACACTGTGACAGTGATGAGGTCTAAGAAGAAATACCACCTTATTAGTGCAAGCATCTGAATTCTAGTTCAGTTTCCTCATAAAGTTGATCTCATTCTAGGCTGGAAATTTTTCACGTGGGAAAAACTGAAGATAGACATTTCTGGGCTGGTAACTTCAATTGATTGTTTCCATTTATAAGTGTAAAAATCAGTCAAAGAGCAACAAAAGATTTCCTTTTCATGGTTTTCCTGCAGCTGAAAAATTAATCCTCTTTCCAAGCAGGATGTCCAACAGATTAAAAATAAGCCTAAAGTTTCCCTTACTCAGAGATAACATTTGTATTACTAACTATCAGAGCAGATAACCCAACTGTTTTCTGACCTGTTAGAGACCATGGAAAGGGGCTAATACACACGTCATGGTCAGGGTCTTGTGAGTTAGCCCGTATGATGTGCATCAGCGAGGTCATGAAGAAGAAAGAAGGAAGATGGTGAAGTCAGGCTCAGAAAAAAGGCACAACTCAACTGTGATTTTATGTGAAAGCTTGACATTTGGCCCTCTCCTATATCAGTCTCTTCCTTCATTCCTGGAGCCAAGGTCCTTCCCCAGCCTGTCCCCAACCCTGCTGCCAGGCTCCCTGCCCAACCTACATCGGATTTTTGCCCCACCTGCGTTTAAATCAGAGAGCTGCCCCACAGCACTGCTGCTTGTGGAGAGTCACAGGGAGTTCATGGGGGAAATCACACCGCATAGCACATTTTATGAAAAAATAGGTGACTGATCTATTATGTAAAAGAAGCACAAGGCTATGGAGCATGCTCAGAGAGATGACAACTTTGGAGAGTCTGGGATTTCTGTTTCTTTCTGGAACAAGAAAAGCTACACACCTGAGAAAAAGGTATCAAATCTGGTATCATTAAATCATGGAAAAATGCATAGTTTTCTAACAAAACAACAATAAAAAAGTTAAATACATTTCTCTTAGCACAGAAAAACATCAATTCCCTCTCTTAATCCCATTCTGGAAAATATTTATCCTATAATGTTATGTTCAGGGTGGTGATTTTTTGGCTGAGTAAAATTTAGTTAAACTAAACCTGCAAGAATACAGAGTCTCAGAACCATTCTGCTGAAGTGACCTTGCAAGGGCCTCTTCCAGCCCCTCTTCCAAGCAATGCGCAATGCAGCCTGACTAGTTACTGTCCCTGAAGGACATCTATCCAGCTTAACTTCAATACCTGCAGTAACAGAGACCTCCTGTGACCCTACCATCTTCCTAATCCATTTATGCAAGTGGTTCACTAGCCTTGGAGTGAACTGAAATCAGAATTGCAGCTTAAAACTATTACTACTTGTGTCAGGGGCATGGAAAATGTATTTTTTGCCTTCCTCTTGCAGCAAACATATATGTATTAGAAGATCAAACAGTCATATATCGTTTTCTCTTTTTTTTTTTTTCCCTCACAGTTTATGTTTCTTTAGGCTGTTGATTATTCCTTTTGCTCTCCACTTAAACTTGAAACACAAATTTCTCTGTAAAAATACTATTTATGCTACATATAGTCAGTAGATGGAATGACCACATCTACAAATTGAAGAAAGAGAACAATTCTCAAAAAAAAAGTTGCTTCTTGGACTGCAAGTTAAAGGGGCAGGAATAGTTTCCACTATCAATAGGTATAGAAATACATTACAGACCTCTCTGGAATTGTTTCTAGAACTATTCTATAAAGTAATTCATCTGAAGCAGTGGGACATGAGGACTCTTAAAAGAAGCAAACCTGTGAAATACTTAATTTAGAGCCAGATTACAGGACAAACGGTACCCATAGTTTAGACGGATTATAGAAGATATATCTGCAAGAAGAAACAACCCCCTAAGCACATGATGTCTGCATGGCCCAATGTGTGGGCTCATCACTCTGGAAATAAAGGAGCCCATTGTCTGAACCCAAAGTGTCACAGGCCTGGCATACAAACCTCCCTGAAGATACATTTAGATCCTTGTAAGTCTGTCACCACCTCCTCTGTTCATAACCTTTCTTCAGAAGGCACTGCCTGGCTCAGAGCACAGAGGCGACATGAGTGAAACCAGCTACACATTTTGCCCTGCATACTAGCACAGCTTCTGCAAGGAAAGCATTGCACGCACTGTAACTATCAAAAACAGACATCTCCAGACACCTCTTGTGGTATGCAATGTCTGTCCTACAAGCTTGTTTATATTTGCAAAGATCCAGAGGATTCAGGGGAATCCTGTGTTTTCTCCTCAGTGCTTTACTCCTCTCTTTATATTTAGCAATAATAATTCACTGTGAGCATGTACAAGCACACACATTAGAAAAGCTCTCCAAGTTAATCCCTGAAGAGAAGTTAATTTTTAGTTGATATTCTCAACTGAACTACATTCTTTATTCCTAGTAAGTTACTAATCATCTGCCAGTGTACTTCTTCATCACTCTTCCAATTCCTTTGTACTGCCCCAACACAATTCTAAACAGACTGTCTGATACCAGGAATAAAGGAAAGACAAAGATCAAACCTCCAAAATAAACTAGGAAAATGCATTGCATTGCTGCATAGCACATTTTTCGAAGAGCACTGGAAGTTATTTCAAACACAAGGAAACAAAAAAATAAAAATCACAGGAGTGAAATGCATATATCCATTGCCAGGAGATATTTAAGACACGCCAAAAATGAAATGCAAAATTACATTCACAAGTAACCATACACAACAGCTCTGACCATTTCTCTGTTACTGAATTAGATAATGATCAGACCAGGAAAAATATCAGGTGAGAGATGTAGGGGACACTGCAATGTTTAAATCCACTTGTTTCATACCTCATGGACTTTTCGGAATCCAGTCAGTTATTACCTTACAAATAGAAGGCAACTGTTAAAGGCTGAAGGATAATATTCAGCTAATTCACAACCCACTCAATAGGTGAAAATATCAGCAGGAAGAAAAATGCACCTTGGCTATTAAAATTATTTTCTGTTTTTAATAGAACTGGAAATATACTGAAGGTACAATACACATAAGCTGTATAGCAAGTTAACACATCCGTCAGGTTGTTATGGAAACGATGTCATTTTCATTTGGGTGGAAGCTCTTAGAAAATTGAAGGGAGCACTTACAGAAAGCAACAACAGTCATATCATTACATCTCAAAAGCTGAATCAAATATGAGCCCCGCAAAACAACCTGTTGATACCAAAGGACCTTCACTTGTAAAAGACTGGTAAAGAGACTTACTGTTGTCTGAGTTTCCCAAGTACCTGAACAAGAAGTCCTGATGCCCACCACTAACAAAGTAAAATGATGCTTCAAGGATGGTTGGGATTAGAAAAGATCTGGAAGAGGGAGATTAATTTAGGTTAAATCCTAATATAAGGCAGTTACTGCTTGATTAATAAAAGAGCAGGTCAGGCCCTGAACTAAAGCCAGGCTGCCACATGCTCATTTTGTGAAGGAGAACTGAGTGAGATAACAGCCCCAGGTGGCTGGAGAGCTGCGTGAGGAGTAAGACACTAGGACAGACTGACCTGCAGGGCTCACAAGAAGGGGACCTACAGAGTAAGATCAGTTGTGATGGTCAGCAGACGGGTGAGTAGGACATGATGTTTCTCTTCACAAGGATTAGGCCAATAAAAGTTAGTACCAAGTGCTGTTTTAATAGAGGTAGAGATAACAAGTGAGGATTTGACATTTCTGAGTATGGAGCCAGGCAGAGAAGCCTCCTTTGGTAGAACCAGTGGGAATTTCAGGCAGAGAGAGCTAAACATCTCACAAGCCCATCAGGCAAATATTTGAAAGAATAATGACAAAATAAATGTGGCATTTTACAGCCTCAGCTAATGAGCAGGCTTCAGCACCTACAGCTCTAACATAATTGAAAAGCAGAGCATTACTTAACCTATTTCTCATCAGTGTAGGTGTTTCACCCTCAAGGCTCACTTCAGTCTCCTTCACTGACTTATTTCACCAATGATCTGCTTAAGGTATTTCCCCCTTTGCTAGGGCTCTGAATTCTGCCTTTTATAAAAGCAGGACTATTAACTGGGATTTGCTTCTGTTCTTTGTTTTGTTGGGTAAACAGTAGGTCCCAGTGCCTTTTCCCTCTCTCTACTGTAGTGGTATTAGAAACATGCACTATTTTCAGAAAGCCTATCAAAAGTCAAAGTTATTTGAAATAGTCCTCTTTAGGAAAAAGAGGGAGAGAGAGAGAGAGAGATGTAGGATAGGCAAGTTAAAGTAGAAAAAAGAAAAAAAAAAAAAAAAAAACACATTCTGGTACAATATAATTGCTAAAGCTTCACATGGTCTGATTTGGAGGTGCTGTTCACCCCACAATTCTTCCTCTAGTGAACTTGAGTTGTGAGTAATCAACCTATCTTTCTGATTAGTCCTACTAATAGCTCAGGGATCAAATTTTACCTTTACCTTTTCCAAATTGCTAGAGGTTTCCTCGTGACACTGATAATCACACTGCAGGTCAGCAGCTGCTGGCCACTCCATTCATGTAAAAGGGGGGTCAAGGTCAACAACAGTTTTTAAGAAAGCATCTTGGAAGTCAACATCCTGAAAATGAAGAACTCTTCATTAGAGAACCTTTTCAATTAGGAGGAGCCCTGCTCATCACTTCCTTAACACTCCAAGGAAGTCTGCAGCCGAACCAGCTAAACTAACCTTAACATTTGCCCACACTGACAGAGGTCGAAAGAAATTGAGGGGAAAAAAAATCTTTTTTCTCTCTACACAAAAATCTTTTGGGTTGCTTTTGCTCTTAGATAAAGATATAAAAAAGAGGATAAATCTGAGTCTGCAGGTCACCCTTGCAGTCCTGACTAAATAATAGACACAATGGTGTCAGTGACCCTCTTATAAGATGGTCCCCCGCTGACCTGCTCAGAGCAAATTGGGCCTGCATACAACTGGTCCCGCTGACATCTTTACAGCTGTAAGCCCATTACGAAGGCTGAAAGGTTTCAGATGAAGGAAGAACTGAATACATGCTTTCTGGGATTTATGTCTACAGCGTGAGCGGGGGGTGGTGGTTTAAAGAATCCTATGGTAAACAGAACAGAAGTCAGATACTAATCCTCTTTTATTTCTTGTCTCTGTAGCAGGAGTAGAAGGCTCTGCAGGCAACAGAAGTGCTTACCTGGGAGAGGCAGGCAATGAGGCTGAGAGCCCTCGGCTGTATTCATGCTTCCCAGGCAGGGAGCCGGGACACTGGTGTGGGAGAGTCGAGGCAGAGTCTGACAGGCCTACAGCTCTGGAGTGGAAAGACCTAGTGCCGTTCTGCAGAAATCTCCCCGGCTGCTGTGGACACAGCTGCTATGGCAACAGGATAAGAGGGCTGCTCCGGGGGAGTTTTTCTTTCCCTACGCTCATTCATCTGCCCCACCATGAGGAGCAGGCGAGATTGTTTTGTGCTGAAATGGGTGAGCTGTTGCTGTGCTTCAGAAGGATCACTCTGTAGCTTCAGCTGGTACATGGGCTACGCAGAAGAGTCACAGTTTGCTGAAATACCCAGCCCAGTGGATTGCAGTATCCTGGGTTTCTCTTGAAGTTTTCCTGTCCAAGTTGTGGCCAGCACACTGCCTGCATTGCGTTGTAAACACGGCAGTAATGGTTTGGGAGTGCTTGGGGGTTCATTAACACAGCTGCCCAAAAATCCAGATGCTTTCACTGAGCAAAGCACATGCCAGAAAACACGCTGCCCCAAAGAATTTGTTCATAGAGAAGGCAAGACAAAGACTAGAAGCAGGAAATACAGTCATATCTGAAGAAATGAGGCAAAAGGGACTTACAAACTGGACCACTGTCATGCAGGAAGTCCATGGCCAAGACCAGCTGCTTTGAGACCTGTCACTGTAAGAGCATAAACACAAGATCACGAATGTGCTAATCCCAGCACCTGACATACTTTCAGCTTGATTTTGAGTCTTTCATTTCACTTCACTTTGACTGCTAAAAGTAATAATGATTATCGCAACAGGATGAGAGTATTTCTTTGCTGCTCTGAGGTACTGTGACAATTAACGTGGGTATAACTTTTTAGGAAGCTGTAGAAATGGAAGACACTGTAGAAGTTCAAAGCAATATTATTATATGGCTCAGAAAATGATACAATATGCTGACAGAAATTATGCAGTATAGTGCTTAATAAACTTACAGCCAGCATAATAAAAATTCTGTCAGTAATAAACTCCTTTCCCAGTTGACTGCAGACCTGTGTTGCCAAAAACTATCTCCCCCTTGCAGATCGTATAGCAATGCATCTTCATCCTCAGTAAAACAGTACCCCAATGACATTGTCAGCCATTTTATTTATCTACAGTAATAAAAAAATACAAATAATTCATCTAAGAATTCTTGTGCTTAGTGTTAAATTGATGTATTAAAAGAGTAATAAGAATTTATGCACACTCGGGTGAATGTATTTGCATCGAAGTGAGTAAAGCCACCGAGCTGTGGACCTACCTAAATCTAATATCTTATATGTAACTGCTAATTCCATGCCCTAGATATTACTTAAAATATTATGTATTATTGCAGAATCATCCAGGCAATCTGTTCTTCTGTGCCTATCTGGCCTACAAAGCAACCAACACCTGTCTAGAAGCATTAAAAATAATGCAAAAGGGCAATAAAGCATTACTACGTATTCATTTCTAGCATGATGCTAATTTTTCCTATTACTTTGACAAGTAGACACAAATGATGTAGTTGTGCACCCAAGTGATTATGAAAAATAGACATGCCACTATAAATGCCAATGCCCAGTAACGTCCATGCAACCATTTAGAAAGGCCTTTGATGCACTTCTTGTTAAGCATAAATGATTTGGTCATTGATTATCTGATCAAGAGTAACATCTTGTCCACTCAGCTGTCAATACATTCCAGAAGGAGAACAACAGTCAGAGAATAATTTGTAAATAACGAAAGCTGTTCACGTAAACAGATCGATGGACAAATGCATAGAGAAAATAGGGCCTATTGACAGATTAGTCATGAAGAGTAGTGATTAGAATTCATTAAATAAGTATTTTCAGTTTACCAGCTTTAACCATCACACCACAACAGATGCTGGATTTCAGAAAACAGGCCTCAGTAGTCTAAGCACAATGTTTTTGAAGTATTTGAGTGCCTATGAACTACCAGTTTGAGTCCAGGCATTAGCACAACTATTTTTGCCTTTATGGAAGATAGGCTGCATATTTCAGGGATTTTACTGAATGCAGATAAGACTTAGAAAGCCGTCTTCCTTGCCTGGATATTAGCAATCATGTATTAGCTTCTGATTAAAGGAAAAGAATTAGTCAACAATGTCCTTTACCAAACTTCTGAAGTCCTCTGCACAAATGTGCTATGCATGATTCATATCTTTCTGTTCATTGCAAAGCTGTGGAGAGTGGCTTTTTATTTTATACATACCGCATATCTCTGTTTCTACACAGTCCTTGTGACAGTTTAATCTGAAAGTTTAGTGCAGACCATGAAAACAGACATGCGAGCTGTAGGTTCTGTCTTTACATTCCATTTACCACACTATACCATAACTAACGTCACTAACACAGAGAAACTGTCTTTCTTATGTGGATTGAAAGACAACCTATAAACCACATTCAGTTGAAATCTAAAATACAGCCCACAGTCAAAACAAAGGGCACACTCAAGTTATGAGGATCAGGACAAGGGGGCAGGATGAGAGTGGAGCCCCTAGCCCCCTCCCTGACATACCAGGGTGGAGTTCTCCAGTCTCTACAAATAACTTTTATTTCAAAGACTGTTGTGGCTGCATGTCTTCCAGAGAGATCGCAGCAGGGCATGACAATAGGGTGCTTGTCACATCCAAGGGTGGGACATCCAGATTAAAGAGAGAGAGGCTGTCTGCACCAATTCATTGAAGCACAGTGGGGTAGATGGTGCTGACCATACCCTTAACTACACAAAATATGCCTGGTCAAACAGTATCAGAAGGAGTAGAATTCATTACAGGACACCAACTGTGAGACTAGAAAGGCACTATCACCAATGTTACAGTCATAAATCTTTACCTGAATCCTGCCATAAGGTATTGATGCTTAAGTATCAATCTGATGAGATTGTTTCTGTGCATATGTTATGAGACAGCACTCACAACCTGGAATTGATTCAGAGAAAAATGACTGTGTGAAATACACAGTCTAAGTTCAGCCTGGATCTTTCTTGCAATAAACATTTGCTTATGGATCCTTTAAAAAAAAATTAATAAAAAAAAAAAAAGAAGAAGGAAAAAAAAAAAAAAAAGAGCTGAGCAAATCATTTGGCAAAGGAAATGGCTAGGAGGGAAGTACTTTTTCAACACACTGATATCCCAAAAACAATACAGATTTATAGTACTGTGGGAATGTTGAAATTCTTTTCATATATTTACAGTGCTGATACCTTGTGTTTTATCTTCTAAGGATGTGATGACCAAATGCCACAAGGCCTCCCCAGAAACATAGCATACACCTAACAAACACATAAATAAACCAACATTTCTTTGGCATTTATTGACTTCCTAGAGGCTCATGGAATATGAATAACAGGCCTCTGGAATTTGAAGCAGTGCTGTCTAAAGTGGTTGAAAGGCAAAAATCAGGACTTTGTGTGTAGTCTGAATCACAGGGAATAAAAGAAGCTGAAAGTGTAAGGAGAAGAAACAGGTACTGAGCATGTTCTGAAGTCAGAGATGATATGCGTATCAATCTTTTATCCACAAAACTCATCAGTTAAATCTAACCTGTCGGATTGAGCTAGAATCAGTGTTTAACATTGGTAGTCCATAAAGGAATCTAGAATTTAGCGCTCAGCACAGTTCAGGATGATTTCTCACGTCACAGTGCCTTTGCTGAGATTTCCCCTTTGTCCTCTGTATGGGGATATGGATAGTACTAGAATAATTCAGTGCAGAAACAGGAAAAATAGTTTTACCTCTCCCAACATACCTACATTCTTTTCTTCATTTACACCCACCAAACTGGCAGTGGAAAATGGCAAATGAATTTTATCATTATTCAGATATTTATTCTTTCTACAAGATGCTTTGAATTGTGGTCTATGAAGATAATCAGTTTGGACAAGAAGAAACGTATGGATGAGGATTACATGAAGCAGAAATAGTGTAATTGTTGATAGGTGGTCAAATGCTGTGAACACCATAAAATCTGTGCTTTTTCAAATGTATTGTGGCTGTAAGCAACACACTGAATTGCAGAACTATAAATGCAAATACTTTATATGTCTGTGTATATAAAGGAAAGAAGCAGAATCTAGAAACAATAGAATAGCTCAAACTCCAATTCAGCTACCATGCTTGCAGACCTTGATTTACAGTTTTTAATAGTGTGTCTTCTCTTTGCTGGAGCTGTCTTAAGCATCATTAAATTACTAAAATTTGTTGCAAGCTAAGAACATACATATGTTTTTACAATGCCTCAGCTCACATAGCATAACTCATCTGACAGCTATTGTAAACCACCATAAGATGAATCTGAATCAAGTGAACTCTCATGTATCACACACACACAAAATAGCAAATAATTTCAACATCAGAGAAAAACAGACTACCAGCTTCATTTTCAGGACTAAATCAGAGAGAACAAAGGTCTGAATCTTTTTCGTTTTTTCAAATCCAGAACCATCAACCTGGCTGCCAGACTGTGTTGCTCTGCATTCTGAACTCTTCTGTCCTTTACTTGAAAAATCCTGATAAGCTCTGGAATGATAATATATATTTTTAAAATCAGCAAAAGGGAGGTCTGTAAAATACGCATAGAAAGCACTGAAGTCAAGCCTTGAAGTTATCTGTTCTGGTGCTTTTGGTTGAACCCAAGACAGGGAAACTTGCCAGATGAAGTGGATTCAAAAAGGGACAATACTGGAAAAGACTCTTCTTCTGAAGGTCTTATGTTCATCAAGCAACAAATCCAGGAAAGGTATTAGACCTCTCATCTCACTTTTGCACATTTTTTTGTGAACATAATAGATCTAGTGTTGCCTTCCAGTCTGCATTCCCCTAGAGTTAAAGTCCTGATCTATGTATAATCATTAGAAGCTAAAAGAAAGAAGCAAGCAAAGCTACAATTTTGCTACAGATGATCAATTCTTTTTCTTCATAACCATGAAGAAAAGTGTCATGAACTTTCTCTCCTTTCCTCTCCCATTCCAGCCAGATGCACAGGTGACAGATACCTTGTGCTGTGGTCAAGAGGATGCTACAGCAATGAGATGGCCTTGAAAATTGCCAAACTGGTTTTTTTCTCTGCTGTTTTAAAGGTAATTTTGAACACATCACAAGGAAAACACTGCTATTCCACCAGGTGTTTGAGCCATCATTTTTAAGTGCCATCATTTGTATGTGAAAAGCTGATTTTCATTTCCTCATCTGTCTCATTTTTTCCACAAAACTGTCTGCCTTGAGAGAATCTAGGAAGAAATCAAAACCATGTTGTTATTGTTCTCTACAAGTGAAATTTTTCCTCAGAATTTTCCAAGATTAATTTGTTTCCCACACCAAAGAAAGACCTTTTGGCACAGGATGGGATTCTATTTTTCCAAGACGGTTACAAAAAAGTTGAACAAATGAAATATGAAAAAGATGCCCTATCATTTATCCAAATAAAGTTATATATTTAGCCATACTCTGCACAACAGATAAATGCCTCTTACATCTTGGCCACTATTCTTTGACTGTAATAAAAGCAGGACCCATAGTCCAGAGCTAGGCGCAAACCATTTTTGCATGCATAGCGACTGATCTTTTATTTCTCAGTTGTTGGATTGCTGTTTCCTAACTACAATCCAAGTTTTAATATTCTAGTTCTCCAGGGTAAACTCCATTACATGATGCTGACTTTCTATCATGAAAACTATTATTTCAAAGGGCAGGAGGAATGTGTGTGTAATTTTAAAGGGCAATTTTTAAGGGTATGAAATTCTTCCATTTCTTGTCAGAATGATAACCATACTTTTTCATTTGCGGCAGCATTTTTATGAATGGATTGCAAGACTAGAAAAATGAAGTCATCTCATTGGCATAAGATTTTACAGACAGGGAATCACATACAAAAACTCACATCAGTGGCAAAAGACTACAAATCTTGACTCCAGGACTAGTGTCAAGACTAGATAATTCTTCAGCAATTAACAAACATCCCAATTTCAGTTACACAGGGAGTTCTTATCTCCCATAACAGAACTTTACCAAGGGACTGACACTTTTTTGTTTGGCCTATGACTCCACAGGAGTATTAGCAGTAGTAAAAGCCAGTAGCAGATTAAGGTGGTAGTATTTTATTCTGTAGGTCTGAAGGTGAAGTTCTACCTCCTAAACTTAATCATCTGAGTAGCCTTCCTGTCTTTTCAACAAGAGAATAATAAGGACAGACTGCACAAATGAAGCCTTAACCAGAAATACTCACTGATCTGACCTGCTGAAGGACTAACTATCCAGAGCTCCATCTGAAGGTCACCCAAATTCCCTGCCTTCACTTTCTCTGGGAGTTAGGTCTATTCACTCACTTAAACCTTTTTTTAAATAATGGAGGGTTGCTCCTCAGTTAGGTATTCCCAGGCATCCTGCCTTATTCTCTTATTTTTGGACACTGGCACGAGCGCTCCATTTGATGTGGTATTTTCCACATAAAGCTCTCAGGAGAAGACTGTGCTCTGCTGAGCGTTATGTATGGCTCCCTGAGGCATTGAATTATAGCTCAGTTCTGTTAATAGAACTCCTCGTTATTAACTTCACTGCTCTGCGCTATATATTACACTATGAAGCAGCCCAAGCGCCCACCAGCACCGGAGCACTGGGGCCAAACAGGTGGTTTGTCATTAAGAAGGGAAAAACCAGAAACAGCAGAACTTGCCAATGACCAGGAAGAGTGGATTTACAACAGCAGATCATCAGGCTCTTCCTTCTCTCTCAGGAGCTAAAAGCTCTGTTTTAAGTAAATTCCCCCATCAAATAATCCAGAAGGAATGTCTCAAAATGATTCAAAACATTGCTAACATGCTTCCAAGCTGCATCCACACAAAACACAGTCACCACAAGCAGCATCCTGCTATTTTACTGGCTGAGACAGGGCCACATAACTCAGCTGCTCCAGAGACACTTGTAAATAACTACTGTCCTCTACAGGCCATATGATACCTTGGGATGTCTCTTCCACTATCTTGTACATTCTTTACTTTTATCTTAGTGCATTTTTTTGGTAAGCAGCTTGACTTCAAAGTATTGTGAGAGAAAAGGAAAGCCTATTAAGGTTTAATGATCGTATTTTAGTCTCTTAACACCTCATGGAAAGGTTGCACAGGAAGCTAAAATTATACTAAGGAAAGGCAAAATGAAAACCTGAAATCCTTCTAAAGATCACATTCTGTCAGAGCAAACAACAAGGAAAAGAGCCACGACTCAAGACTGCACAGAGCGTCTAAGGAGCTATAAAATTAACCAATAACACTCAGAGGATTTTCATCAAGGAAAAAAAAAAAAAAAAAAAAAAAAACACTGAAAATATTAAGGTCATAAACCACTAAGCCAAATTTCTGTTGTTCTTCAAAGACAGCTATCTCTTTCATTAGGCAGAGGGGCATGAGACTCCCACAGAAAACATTATCTTCCTCCTCCACAGAAACTCATATGAAATGCTGGACATAAGAGCCACTTAAGACAAACAAGCACCAAGTTCCCAACCTTTTGTCTTCCGCCGCCACAACACAAACAACACATAACCCTTTAGAAAAGCAAACCTTGTGGATGACTTGCATAAAAGCAGGCCAGAAGAACAGCCCCCACTTCAGTTTTGCATGTCCTCTGGGTATTGCAGTAATCTTCACGAAAATCAAAAACATTTCTCATTTTGCCTTCCAGGGAGCAAGACAAAACAATACTTTTCCATGTCAGAATCTTGTACCATGGATTTAAATTCCACAAACTACTTCTGTTTCCTGGGCCTCTGTCTGGGTAGGCCTCTCCTGGGGCAATGCAAAGGGCACAGAGAGAACCAGTGAGCTCACAGCCAAGGATTTCCTGAGCAAGGTGTTACCAGTGGATCTGGGCCAACATGGCCCACACTTGTGTTCAGTGTTGAGTGGTCACAAATGTGGCCACAGACGTGTCCCTTTGAGGGACAGGAAAGGACATTACCTCAGGAAGTCTCAAGGGAAAGCAGATTTCTGACTATTAACCTAGGCACGTAAAGCTTTTGAAAAGCTGGCATGAGGGAGTGAATTGCTTTCCCGGTAATCACTGCTCATTTACCTCTCCCGTATTTCTGATTATGCTGTTCAGAGACACTTGGTAATAGCAAAACCCATCCTCCCTTTCTGCATTCACACTGTTGACCCTTTGATTTTATAAGTTTCTTGATCACCCCAAAGTCAGACAGTTCTAGTTTCTGTTATAAATGAAGTCTCAACTCAATCTGAATTTAGTAATATTTATACTTATATAAAAGGTATAAAAGGTATAAAAGGCAAGTAAACAGCGCTGGGTGTGCAGGGAGTCTACGCTCCACCAACACGCACACACAAACATCAAACATTCTAAATATATAGAACATCGCTTTTACATACTAAACGCAAGTACGCCTATACATTTGTACACTCAGAAAAGGTAACAAACAATCCTTTAAGTTCCATGACTTAACAGTCTCCATTTTCCATTCCTTTTCTTGATTACAAACAAGTCTCCATTTTCCATTCCTTTTCAACAATATGTCTTTTGAACAATATTATCAAGCAACTCGGTCTTCAGGCCTTATGTATCCCGTTCTTCCCAGATCGAAGAAAAGCATATCCATCTCCTTCCCAAGGCCAATAGGGCCTGGGTCAAAAGGCACGTCCAGGTCAACAGGGGGCGTAACAGCAAAAGCCTCCGATGGCTGTAGCAGCAGAGGGGCCAATGGCATTAGCAGTCGGATCAGTAAAGGAGCCTGCAGCTCCCTCACTGTCTTGCAAACCATGCATTTGTGATTGTGGCTCCACACGGCTCTTTAAGACCTCAGAGACTGCTCGCCAGGTGCCGAGCAATCCCACTGCAACCTTGTCATTTTTAGTTGCAGAGTCCCACACCTTGACCTCAGTTTGGTCCCATATTTCAGGATCATAAGCTGTCTGATTGTTAGTAAGGAGAATAAGCTGTAAGGTTACCAAGACAGTCTTTGTTCCTAAGAACGTATGATTCCCCATAATGCGCAACTGCCAGCAAGAGTCAGTTGTGTGCACAGGTCCGCTTCTCTCAGCTCGAGCTTCTTCCCAGCTCCGGTGTGCCTATTTCCAGCGACTTTCTGTATGAGCTTCTCTGAGCAGTTTGCCGAATTTGGCCGAACCCATCTTCATGAGGCAATCAAAGTGCCGTTTCCGTCCTGGTCTCCATTCTGCCAGCCTGTTCCTCTTCACTTCTTTTTTCTGCTTCTTTATTGATGATGTAACTTCAACCTGTTCCCTTTTTTTTATCTTGATGGCAGGCTCCCCTCTTATACCCTTCTCTCCACAGCAGTTCTTTTCAAAACAACTTTTCATTGGTCAAACAACTTTGAATATAACAACAACAGCAAACACCCAGCAACTTCCAAGCCTTAAGGGCTGGAGAACAAGAAACCGGAGACTGCATGGAGTCTCCTGAATCACCCTTCTTTTTTCCCTCTAAGCTCTTTTACATTCCTGATGGCCTCATCGTTAAGAGTCTAATGTTACCACCAACCACGGGGCTTTCCAACCCCCATGGCCACACTCCCAAATCTTTATTAATATCAACCATTTTCTCGACACGAATTACCACTCCATATATAACATTTCCACCCTGCTCTTTGTATCCTCCGTTCACACAAGCTTACAGGGCCTCTGCATTTCCCTGTCTCCAGACTACTTTGAACTAAGAACCGCCTTCTTCAAGGCTAATTTCTCAGCCTGTGCAAACATGCTTCTTTTTATCCTCTCAAAGTGTTTCTGCAGCTGCCTATTGATTTGGTATTTTAAAATTAAAGCAGAAGATATGAGCTCCACACTTCAGGAAACCTCAAATTGACAGGAAATAGCAATCTTACAGCTGTATGCTGTAGAAAGCTCTTTATATGCCATTCTCATCCATTGACACATCTTGTCTGTTGTTTACTGCTGTGATCCCATCCGTGCCGACATGAAGCTTTCCTGTACAGCCTCAGTTGGGTACCTAAAGCTGCACACAACAGTACATGGATGCAGGTTGCTGGGGTTACCCCCCAAAATCAGGGTTTGGCATGTAAAATTCTTTTAGTATATGAGCTGTAACAGCTTAATCATGGGAGAAGTGCAAACTCACTGTGCACTAAAAATAACCAATGCAGGTCCTTTCAAAACATGAACACAGAAATTAAAGATTACTGAGAGTCACACAAAAGCTATGTTACTGGCAGCAATGGGACATTTGGGGCTTTTTCCTGTTTTAATGATTTTGATCCATACAAACCACTGAAAGGTAATAGATGCTTTACAAAGTGTTTGTTTTTATAGGTTAATCTGCTTAGACCAGATGCAAAATTATTAAAAGAAGAATTAGTATTCCTTGTAAGGGATGCCATGGGTTTTGTGCACAGGCCATCCACAGTCTCAACGTTATCTTCTCGAATAAAGCTGCCTTCGTTCTCTTTTCATGGCTCAGAGAGGCTGGCCCTGAACTCAGCAAGACAGCTTTCTTCCTTATACTTACACTGCCATCTAGTGCCTCTGGCACAAAACGCAAGCTACTCTCCACGAACTTGTCACAAAAGATAAAAAGTCTAAGGTTCATGTCAAGCCTCAATTTTTCATTTGGAAACCAATCTTTGTGATACCGCTATAGATTTTTCTGAGTACAGATCAGACTTTCTGTAATGAGGTTTCTTTTTTTTTTTTTTTTTTTTTTCTTTTTTCGATGTAGCCTGAAGTATGAGCTCACTCTTCTGTCTTGGCTGTGTGGTGTTTTCAAATCTTGTGTTAGCCACACTCAATGAACAAGAATGGCATTGCTGTTTACATGTTTTTGGTTAGGACTCAGAGACTTTTCCACAGGGAATTAGGTCTCAGGAGGAAAAGGAGTAGTTATAGTTAAGCAACTGTGTGAACAGTGTTCATTAACTTCAGGAACACATTAAAAATAGGTGAGCACAGATGCAGAAAGTAGACTAGGCCTTTAGTTTTCCTCATACCATTCTGCTCTTTTGCTGGGTAAGAATTACATCAATTTTCTCCATGAAAAGGGGGACCTGTATTTCTGAGGGCATTTCATGGAGCCTGTTTTTTTTTTTTTTTTTTTTTTTAGATGTATTAACACAACTCCTCCTACCTTGTTAAGTCATTATAGGCATGCAGAAACCATGGATGCTTTCCTTGTGTATTTCTATGTTCAATGTGGCCTTTTCCAACCTATCCTACTTGTCTCCGTTCTACTGGGTCTACTATCTACTAGGCTAAACAGTCTGTGAAGCACAGCACGTTGCCATATCTTCTCTGGAAGAATCCTTGCAGGCAGTGTCAGCTGTGGTGCTGTGCCTACACTTCAGCTCACCAATTTCATCACTTCTGTCTGCTTTTCTTTACTGAGTCTGTTGGACAAAGAAACCCCAGGACACCAACATACTGACAGTACATGGTATCAATGGAATACCCTTCCAAAAACTGTGACAGACCCCATTATATGATTATCATTAGAAGCAGAGCATGATCAGTGTCCCAAGCACTGCAGCTGACATTAATAATAAAGTAGTGTCTTCAGTGACATACTCAAAAGGAAATAAGGAACCACACCCAGTCCCTCACCATCAGTAATGCAGAGCAGAACAGCCAAGCAGAAGCACATCAGCCAAGTGGCTTGCTCTCAGAGAGAGGCCTGCACTGCCACTTTACGGGTTACGCTTTCAATAGGAGGAGACACTGAGCTTTTAATCAGTTCATTTCCCTCGTAACACATTTATTCTTTGTAGGAAGGCAGTTAACACAGAAGCTGCATTTCAGTTCTATTAAGCAAGAATGCTTTGTGCCACTATATCCCCCAATTGTTCCAATTTTCTACTAAGGAAACTGGGGCATGAAGTGAATGCAGGACACGCCATGTTAGCAATAAATACAAACACTACATTACCCAAGACATGCTGTTTAGATCCGCAAAGTGCCCATATTCATACTGGCTTGCACAGGCACTTTGAACAGCAGTTGGAGTTTGGTATCCTTCGACTGGAATGCTCCAGATTTCCATCTACCACTCATTTTAAGTGTTAGTAAATTTAATAAATATTATTAAAAAATCCAGGACTGCCTGGGACTGTACACAGTGCTCCCGAATCACTTAAAATGAAAACTGTACATATTGAAAAATCAATACAGCTTCATCAATAAAATTCATGATATTCTACTCTCAGAGCACTGCCCCAACTAAAATTGAGCCAAGTAAGGAATCTCCAGATTGTCAGAAACATAGGGCATGCAAAAATCATTTCTATCTGCAGTAGAGAGCACTGGTGATATTTACATGGTGCTGAGTTCCTTGCAGGATTAAAGAACTGGGATGTGATGCAGTCCATATTCTTTTGAAACAGGCAGGCACAGGGAGAGAAAGTCATTCCAGTTAGTCAATGCAAGGCTGACACCTCACAGGGAAGAAAATAACCATCATCACATTTATAGTCAGCTCATACCTTAGTGGAATCCAAATACAAAGCTGTAATCAGGTTTTGATGTAATAAAAGAAAACCAACACCCTTTCTGCATCAGGCTTGAGGGGGGGGAGGATGTGTGAACGTTTTGGTGGTAAAAAGGGATGATAAACAGAAACATGGACTAAAAGGAAAGAAAATCCTTCAGACTATTAACATTCTAATATGCAACTGTAGAAGAACAGCAAAAATCTTGCCTGACTTCTAGGAGGTTGAGAAGCGCAAAGACGGAAGAAACAATCATCATCTACCATTCCCAGCTCACCAGCAACACAATAAATGTTGGACACATTTTGCAACACCAACCTTGCTTTTACCATAAATTGGGAAGAAAAGCTAATCTCCCTCTATTCCTTACACAGAACAGAAAATGAACAACTGTTTGTTTAAAATCAATGGTAGAATAACCACCAACAGAAATATAAATGGGAAATCTCCCACCCTTTTGTCTCAGCACTCAAAGGAAGGCCCAAATACATACAGAAGGGAGAAATACTGTTTGGAGAGCAGATCAACAAGGCCTTCTCGGAGCCCTCCTCCTGAAAGGGACTTGCCCTGCTGTACTGAGTGAATTCCCTATAATGCTGGCAAAACAGTTTTTAGGATAAAATATCAGCTGAACAGCAAGAAAAACCTAAAGTTGAACCATTAAGTGGCAATCTTGGACCAAATAGGAAATAGGGAGCTTATGCCAAAGACATTGTGCAACCCTATGCAGCTTTATAGATCTCTGTGTGGAGATGTTATTGTGCACCTCAGCTCAGCACAAAACCTGCCCCGTCTCTTGCAGTGAATTTATTTATTGCTCCCACTACAAGAGCAATCACATTAGAAGAGAACATGGACATCCTTAATAGGATTTGCTGTTTGTCATTGCTGCATGCTCTTTCAAATGACTCAAGTAACTCTGTGTAATCAGGCTATGAGGCTATATAGCTGCTCCTCAGAGATCTCAGAACAATCTCAGAACAGCTGACGCACATGAAGCCTCCCAACACCTTGGAAGGAACACTGCAGTAAAAGCAAAACACTCACTTCTTTCTTACAGCTCTGCTGTTATGCTAATAGAGAGAATAGACCTGCATCCAGGAGGAAAAGAACTTCTGAATCCATCCAGGATTCATAATTACAGACACCCATTTCATCAGCACAACCTGTTGCCAAATTTTATTGCAAAAATAAATAAAGTAAGAGCTCTTAATGGAAAAAAAAAAAAAAAAAAAAAAAAAGGCAGCATGAAGATTGAAGTTGCAAGACCTAGTGTTCTTGGAAAACAGTAGTATTAGTGTGTATTAGTGTCTAATAAGATTCGCATTTTGCTTTTTTTTTTTTTTTTTTTTAATGAGAAACAGCAAGGAATCTAACTACTTCCCAGTACGAACTGAACAAAGAAAATCAAATTAAACCTGGACTGATCTTTGCTTTTCCTCATGCTGTTTGTGAACACGTGCAGAGCTTGGTTTCTTTAAAATAATCATTTAGGTGGTCATTTCTCCATCTTAGTCCAAAGGTTCCCAGACTAACGCTGCACTATGTTAGTCTGGTGTACTGGGTTTGTATTTCCTCTTGCTGTATTTCCTCTTGCTGGTCCTAGAGTTTGCATTGCACCAAGACAGCCTGTGCTACAGTTCTACAGCTTGAGATGCATCCATAAGCACAGTAAAACAAAAGTGACTTTTCCTGATCTTAAGTGAAGTTTTAACACTCAGCTAGTTACACTGAATACCATGGTTTAAAAAAATAAATAAATTTCACCATTGTAATGCTTTTGTAGGTTACTTTTTTTAGCCCTACTCCAGCAGGGCTAGGGGGGTGATCGTCCCCCTGTACTCGGCTCTGGTGAGGCCGCACCTCGAGTACTGTGTTCAGTTTTGGGCCCCTCGCTACAAGAAGGACATCGAGGTGCTTGAGCGGGTCCAGAGAAGGGCGACAAAGCTGGTGAGGGGCCTGGAGAACAAGTCCTACGAGGAGCAGCTGAGGGAGCTGGGCTTGTTCAGCCTGGAGAAAAGGAGGCTCAGGGGTGACCATATTGCTCTTTACATATACCTTAAAGGAGGCTGCAGCGAGGTGGCAGCGAGGTGGGGGTTGGTTTGTTCTCCCACATGCCTGGTGACAGGACGAGGGGGAATGGGCTTAAGTTGAGCCAGGGGAGTTTTAGGTTAGATGTTAGGAAGAACTTCTTTACTGAGAGGGTTGTTAGGCATTGGAACAGGCTGCCCAGGGAAGTGGTGGAGTCACCATCCCTGGAAGTCTTCAAAAGACATTTAGATGTAGAGCTTAGGAATATGGTTTAGTGGGGACTGTTAGTGTTAGGTTAGAGGTTGGACTCGATGATCTTGAGGTCTCTTCCAACCTAGAAATTCTGTGATTCTGTGATTTTGTCAGCACTTCAGAGATATAACTAAGTTTAGCCTGTGGTGTACAGAAGTAGAGAGCAGGTTTAATGCACTAATTGCTAAGTTACTTTGGCCCCTGACAAAATTGGCGTTCAGGTTCTTTAACTGTTTCTAACCTCATCCAAATACAGTTCCTCAAAGACAGAAAGTCCTCTTTAATGTTGTCTTAGTCACTATGAAAACCACAGAGAACAATTTCAGCACATGGTGAAAGTTTAGGAACACTGCTGCAACATACACTAAGTCAGTTGTAGTTACCTGCTTTTTTGTGTTTATGCTTATGAGGGAGGTTCCCCATCATCCACCAACTGCAGATTCAAATATTTATTTTTTAAATTTGGCCTCAAAGGAGGTTGTAGTAGGGCGAGGGTCAGTCTCTTCTCCCAAGCAACAGGACAGGAAGAAATGGCCTCAAGTTGCACTGGAAGAAGTTTAGGGTGGATATTGGGAATAAGTTCTTCACTGAAAGCGTTGTGAGGCATTGGAACAGAATGCACATGGAAGTGAAGTCACCATGCCTGTAGGTATTCAAAAGATGTGTAGATGGGGTGGTTAGGGTCGTGGCTTAGTGGTAGAGATGGTAATGCTAGATTAACAGACTTGATTATCTCAAAAAAGTCTTTTCCAACCTAAATGATTCTATGAAATTAACACTGTCAGCTTCAAATCTACTCGCAGTAAGTGTGTGCAACTTTTTTTTTTTACTTAAATGAGTCCTAGAAACAAGAGATTTTAGAAGACTGATTGCAGTGGCTTGCATATTGCCAAATATGGCTGGAGGATGGTAAGGAGAAGCAAAATGGACACAAAACGAGATGCAAACAAGTTTTGCAGAACTTTGAAAATGCCACAAACTTTGGTCATAGCAGGTAACCTCAAAGTTGCATGGCAAAGAATAAGAGACAGAATCAATTTTGATGCGGTGTTGTGTAACTGAAATGGTAGCCTGCAATTAGGTTTTCCTACAGGAGAGACTGCACACTTGTTACTGACACTAGCTATTGGAAGACAGTATTTTCCAGAGCAATTCGTATCTACTGGCATGATTGCCTGGAAAACATGACTAGCTCAATGGAATTGTCCTCCCCTTTTAAAGTTGAACTCTTAAGTTAAAGGAAGTGGAGGGGTGGGGATGGCACAGAGCTGGAATTGAAGTTAAATTAAAAAGAAATTCAAGGTAAAGAAGCCTCATTTAAACTTTAAAATATACCTGCACAGCACTGTCTACTTCTATACCTATAAAGAGACTTCCAGCTAAAGTTCACAATGCCTTAGTACTCAGCAGTTTTGCATGAACGGCCCTTAAATTCAATTTAATTCCCTTAACTAAATGAAAAAAACTCAGCAGAAAAAATCCACACAACAGACATAAGGAAAAATGTATATTGAGCACTATAAGTAAGTCCTGATGTATATGGATTTTGAGGTTATTTGTTAATGAGGAATGTTTGGCTATTCAGTATCAGAAAAACTGTTCCAACCAAATTAACCTAATGCCAAGCATCTTTACCAGGAATTACAATGAAAAACCTGTCAGCTTCCTTACTGGAGGATACCAAGACCCATTTACAGAAGCATTCTGCACAAATAAAGGGTTTTTAAGTGCTTTATTTGTCCATTTGGAATGATTAGTATTTATAATCAACAACATAAATCTACCCCTCAATGAAAGACCTGACAGCTTGTTATTACCAAGCATATTACAGCCTGCTGAAGGGTGAAGAATTACAGACATAAGGATGCATAACATTATATCACCATTAAATCACTTACTCGGTTCATAACAGTTTAATCCTCTAACATTAATAAATTAAGATTAGAAAAAATAATCAACATTTCCAGTGACAAAATACACTGTGATTAGTACACAAAATAACAACAGTAGTTTATTATACTAGTGCATTAAAAGGTACTAAAAAATGGACAACTCCTTTGGAATAACTTCTTCGTTGCTAATCTTACACAAACATTGCCTGCAGCCCACACAAGATTTTCCTATTAGGGAAATCTATCACAAGTAAAATAAGTTTATTCTACTAACTTTTTCTCTTGTATTCGTTATTATTTGAATATAAGGACCTAAAATTAGATTCCTTCACGTCTGGAGTTCCCAGTGACATCCCCTCTTAAATCAAGCAAGTAATGAGCAGATTTGCATCCACACTTCAACCACTAGAATGAAACTAAAGTAGAAAACAGTTTTTTAATTTTTCAACCCATTTAAAGAAACAATATTTGGAAGCCTTCTACAAGAATTTCAAACTTCAGTGCTTTAGACCATTGTTTAAGGTTACTTGCACATATGAAATTTGCGCTTATGAATGATTCATAACCAGCTGTATAATTCTTACAAAACTAAAAAATTTCATCTCCACTTACTAGAGATGAAATTGGGGCCCCTTCCTTCTTCAAAACCTGACTTGGAAGAAAAACTTCTAAAAAAAATTCTAGTAATAATTTCTATTGCATTAACTCTATCTTAGGTGACAGCTTTGAAGACCAAAGTCAATGCTTACCAGAAACAGCCTTCAAAATAGAATGGATCCAAGTAACATTCGGCATAAATTGAAGTACATTGCAAATCTGTTTCTCAAAAGAATCTCCAAGATTCTCAAAGTTACTGCCTGCTTCAGATAGCCTTATTCAGATACAAGTGGCCTATCATGTTTGCAGAAGTACTTGCTTGCCAATTAAATAAGATGTGAATGTGAAAAGCAGACACAGGAGGCATGTTTTGTTATGGCAACAGAGATTTTCATTCTAAATAATGAACAGAAAACTTCACAAGCCAGCTGATGAAAATCCCATTCACTAGCTCATTATAGTCACAATGATTTTTTTCCTGTAGCACAGTAACTTGGAAAAAAATGTGAAATATCAAAGAGTCCCTCCTTTCAGACTGCATTTCTGATCCTTCAGAATCTTACTCCCTGATGCATCGAAGTTTAAAAACAGACACTTGTGTCAACACCAGTGCCTGACACACTAGGCAATTCTGTCTGTATCTACCTGCTGTCACTTACCTTATGAACAGGTTGCAAAGTCTTACGGGCAAGGATGTTTTTTTCCCTGTTACCTTTAATGCAAGTACATGATAGTATCCATACCTCCTCTGTGCTAGAATAATATAATCAACTCCATAACATATTGTTATACTTGAATTATTTTATGTTCTAAGCTTTAGATCATCACAAATGAGAGATGGATGCCAAGGCTTCTAGGAACAAAAAGACATTTTTCGATATATGACCTGACATTGAATGCCAGCATCCAGGATTCTGGATTTTTATTCTTTGCAGCAGGCAAACAAAAACACAAAGCTTTCAATAACGAACTGCAAATTACAGTATCTTCTAATCTATTTCAATCCTTTCATTGGACAAAGGAGGTAGTTGAGAAATAAGGCATATCCTGCATTGCCTGTTCACTTTGTACGGCACATTTCCATTCCACTGAAAACACGATATATTTTAAGGCTGGCAGTGTAAGTTGGAAGAAGTAATAAAAAACATTTGGAGTATTTATTGTAATGTCTAGCCTCAGACTGTAGTAGAAACACAGGCAAAGCATCTTTTTTCTTAACACAGAAAATTACATTCTTCATCTAAATGAAATCTGAAAATGATAAACCTACAACAGTATGGGGCCACTGGCATTTAATTCTTCGAGAGTGAAAGGAATGGACACAATCATGTTAGTGTTAAAAATGCAGCTTGAAAAGCCTTTATCATATACGAACTTCCAAAGTTATCTTAAAATGAGCTGGAAAGTTAAGATCTTGTTATTCAAAGGATTTAAATCCACAAAGTTGTTTTCATTGTTACCTTGAACTAAAGTTCACCCCCAGAAATCTAAGAGCAAAAATCCCATAGCAACCAGGGGATAAAGTTAGTCATGTTTATAACTAGTCAAGTAAACTTTTAACAAATAAGATGAGGATTCAGGTTCTTTTCCATCAGATCAATCACAGTGTTGTCCCCAAAGTTTAAGCTGTCTCTTCTTCAAAGAAAGATGAGAACTGCATTCTCCAAATGCAAAAGCCACCTCAGCTAGCTTCAACATGAAAGTTGTCAAACTGAGCAAACTCAAATGAGCGAGTTCCAATAGCAGCCCATCCGTTACTTGGTTTAGAAATGGTGACATTCTCCCAGAGTGGATAACCATTTAACAGCCCTGAGGCAGAAGCGCCCTGTCAGAAAACAGAAAGAAAGTTAGCTTTGTAAAATCCAGCAATCAAATGTGTTGACACTGAGACAGCCTGTAAGGAAGATGAGACAAGCCTGAAAGGTGTCAGGTGAACTCTCAACTCCGTTTCATACATTTTCCACGCGGAGGTACTTCTAAATAATCACATAGAACCATACAGTGCTTATCAGCTCTGTGAAACACATCTAATGCCTTTACAGTTCATATATAGAAGGTTCATCTTTCCCCAACTCGCAGCTTGCAAACTCACCGCAGAATCTCAAAGGTACACTGGTTTTCTTCTTGTGTTGGTGTCATATTCCCTTAAAACAGCCAGCTGTTTTGAAGGGCTTAGCAAAGCTAGAGCTACCTGGAACTACAAAGCAGTTCTTTTGTGGATATAATACACCTGGCATTGACTCTGCACAATTAGGCAAAAAGTCAAAAGAAGAAAAGAATGATGCATTTTAGTCATTAAGTTTAAAGGAGGGAATTAGAGAACTTTCAAGTATAATGTTACCATTAAAATTAAGAACAGTTTCAGTAAAAGTTAAATTTTAACTTGCCAATATGCTCCACTAACTTGTTAGAAAAAAAATAAAAACGCATTCTATTTTACCTATATTTCTTAATCTGAGGGATAATTACAGACACAGGTAAAACCAAAGAATACTTTCTAAAAAGCAATATGAGAGCTCTCACACGATCAGTATTGAGGCCTCTACAATTCTGTTATTGCCTCAAAGGCATGTTTAGCACAAAATATTTTAACAGCGCAGATGGAAGTCTGTAGCATCATAATTTTAAGATTAACAAATGTCATTGTTTTGTGCTTTACATAGTTTACTCTCATCTTTAGTACCACATTCAGGTTAGTAAGCACCTTAGTCTATTTTACAGATAGCAGTCACTGTCATAAATGTGGGTGTACAAAAACAAAACTAAATTACTTCTATTTCAATGAATGTCTCAGATAAGAGCATCTCTTTGTCTCCCAGTACAAAAGAATAAAAGGGAAAAAAAAAAGCTTCTAACACTCACTGACATTTTAGCATGAGAGAAAGACTTAACACTGAATCTCAAAGACAGTTTGTTTCTGTACAAGATATCCTCAACTAGGATTTACACTTCCTCATTATTTCAGGCCACATGCAGTTGTGAAGGTTATATTAGGCAAGGGAATTAGGCACTCAGCAGAGGAGCTTAGAGCGTTTGAGTTACTTGCACCAACATCAATTCCAGCTAATTGCACAGGTATATTTTAAATAAAGTTTGATATCAGTTTTCTCACCAAGTAACTATGGTCAAAAAGGTAAACACACACACCAAAAAAAAAAAACAAACAAACATACTTTAGACAGGCTTCTAATCAACTGCAGACCATTTTTACTGCAAAATACCCATGCTTCCTCAGTACAGGAAAGAAGAATAGCTGCTCAACCAAGTTCCCCAGTTCCAAGCCCTTAGGAGGCACCACCTATGAGGACTTGGCACTCAAAGAGAATTGATGGGAATCAGATTCATAAAGCAGACTAGTTTAGTAGAGTCTTTAGAACAGGAAGTCAGGTCATGATCCTTTCATTAGATTAAGCAAAGCATTTGCCTCTAGCCATCCTATCACCAGCTTTCAACTCATGATTCTGGTTCTCTTCTATGCCCTCTCCAGTTTCTCAAGACCTCTCTAAAAATATATGCAGCAGAACGAGGTATAGTATTTCAACATTGGTTTAAAGTAACAAATAGAGATATTTTTGTTGCTTTATATAAGTAATCTAATGCAAACAGTCTCTCAGCAGAGGAGCATAGTTTTGTCTAAGCCATTTAGTATTGGAATTTTCATAGCTGATTTTCTAGCTTTTTAGCCCATGTCCTTACCTGGATGTTGAGTGTAAGTGTGTGCCATGCATTGGCCCGGACACCAGAAAGTCCCTTCATTAATACTTCTTCTCCAGCTGTAAAAACATGCTTAAGGTTAGCAAAGTGCTATTTCACCCTTTTGCCAAGACAAATACCAAACTAGCAAAAAAGAAAACCTCATTTTCAGAGATGTTCAGGACCAAAAATCTAAAAATTTCATTTGCAGCATGGAGGGCTTAATATATAACCTAGACTCTGTACTGTCTGTGCATTCCCCCATTTTGGCAAGACCTTTTCTCTTCTGAAACCTCCAATGCTATTTGGCCTGAAATACAGACTCCCTCTACTCAGAATACAGGTTGACAAAGTATGAGAGTAATTATTGCTCTATTTGTTCTACAGATCTCCTTGTTTACATATTAGAACTTTATGAATTCAGAGGATTTGAGATGCCACATCATATTGCTGAGTTCTAGGCCAAAATTTAAACTAAGAAGAAATCAGGCATGATTGACACCTGGTTAAGAGACCTTAGAAAAAAACAAACCTAAGCACTAGAAGTAGAATCTTCGATTATTCAACAGGCAGTTTTAGCTGCAAGTTAATTTAATATTCAGGCTCCCTTCCAGAAAAATATAAAAATCACTGAAAATAGATGTGGAGAAAAAGTTATACAGCCTAATAAGTGTCCCCATCTGAAATAATTAGGTCATTAATCAAAATCCCCTCAACTAGGAAAAACTATTCTTTAAGTAATGCTGATATATCTTAACAATAGAACGGACCACAGTCCATTCTAAACACAAGCATGTTTTTACACAGAGATGAACTTAAGTTGTGCAGTTACACATTGCGAAGTTTCCCTAAGGAACAACAATGCATTAAGAGAAGGTAACAGAATGCCTATGTTACCATACCTAACCATGGTGAAGAAAAAATAAGAAGTGGAAAACTAAAGCCATCAAATAGAATAGGAGATATTTTTAAGGCCTAGTGCAGTGTGAAATTCATCACTATAGGCTATCTTCGCATGAGATGTACTGTAGATTTAGAAGTTGCATTTGAGTCAGAAACTATTTCTTCCTAGGCGTAGCAGAAGAACACAAAACAAACCTTTCTGTAACACTGAATCAGAGTATTTATGAAAAGCAAAATAATTTGCATTTGCTATTATAAAATAGCTTTCTGACTATCTTCTGCTGATGAAACCTGAGAACAAGAAATGGAATGCCTATTAATGTTCAGATGCTCTTGCTTGCATAAGAAATATGACCATCATTACAGCATAGTGGGTCAAGTGATGGCAGATGAGTAACAAAAACTGAATGATTACCTTAATAAAAACATTAAGCACAGTCGATGTCCATACATCAGCATCTGCTTTTACTAAATGGCTGCTTACCTAAGTCACCAGTGACTCTGTAGGTGCCATCTGCATAAACCCAGAAGAAAACTCCTTTCGTACGACGAACGTATATCCCACCATTGTCAACTCTTCCAGCAATAAACACACCCCCATCATCTTGCTTTTCTATGTAGATGTCACAAGTGACTGTCAGATTCACCCTGTAAGAGCAGTTAAGTGTGTTTTTTTTTTTTTAAATGAGAAAAAAATGGATTTTTTTTGAGCAGGCAGTAGATAGAGTACTCCCTACATAGTACAGCAACCTTCTTGAGAAAAGATTTAGGCATCCTAATTGGGACCTAAGGGTGTGAGAGACACAGATTCATCTTCACTGATGACTTGTCAGGACTGGTTGTTTCCACCTGTGAGTTCACAAATTTTCTCAGTATGAATATTTCTTTTAATAGACCAACAACAAACCTAAGTGTATTGCCAACATGTTAAAATCTGTTCCACAAAAGGTTTGTGTTGTCCACAGTAAAGCTTTCGGGCTTACAAAAATGGAAGTTGCTTTTAGATACCAATCAAACCCAAGTTTCAAGGCAATACTACCACATTCTGTTAGAATTTTAACTTAATTTCTCTAACATTTTTAACATATAGGCCAGGTCTTAGGAAACTCAGACCTCTTGCCCAACATGCAGAACAATTTTTTTTAAAACAGAAAGTTCAGATAGTTCAGATAGGTTGAAATTACTTGATTTTTTTCCTGAGCCAATACTTCATCTCAACTGTAAAGCATCAGGTTTTACATGTAATGACAGCTGCAAAGGAAAAAAAAAGTATCTACCATTAAGCAAAGGAATACCAGAACAATCAAATAGCACTTAGAAAATTTACCCGAGTTGCAGCACTAGCTTCTTAGAAGTAAAAAATTATTTCTATTAATGAACGTTCAGCAAGTTACATTTCTACATCCCATATCTGAATCGACTTCCAATAAACTGTTGTGAATATAGATACAGCTACAAAGTCATGTATTTAGGAAGTTTCCAATTATTCAGTTATTTACTAAACATAGAAAAACACTCAATGTCCTCAAGCTCAGCTGACAGAAATCATTAAGGATACCTATTTCAGGAAGTCGTCTTCTCAGATCTTACATAAAAGAAGAGTCTCATATTTCATTCTAATACAATGTTATTAAAAGTATCAGGTTCTTGGATAGACATTCATTACACAAACTGTGTGAGATTTCTTTCTTGCCTCCCTATGTATTAAACAAAAGACTCCCACATCCTGCTCAAGATATTATAATATTGGAATCAGTGAGAGTTAAATAGTAATATTTATAGGATATAGCTAGGCTCAGCATAACAAGAGCAAAATTTAAATTTAGGAGTAGAAATACAGAACTTTCACAAGCACAAGATTAAAATCCAAACTAAAACTAAAGAATCCTCAACTTTAATCATAATAAACTGCTATTGATGACTGAAGTCAAACATCTTCCCATAGAGAAATTCAGAGCAAGATTAGTTCAATATTTATTTTTATAGTGTACAATAACGGTTGAAAATATCTACCCAGGCTTAAACTGGAGACAAAGCAAGCAAATCAAAGGGCCTGAAATTGAAGATTTTCATTACAAAACATCACAGGTGTGTAAAACTTCAGTAACCTGGTGAGTATTCAAGAAGCAAGTTTGTTTTGAAAATAAGATAAGAACTCAAAGAAGTGGAACCAGAATGAAAAAAAAAATAGGAAGATTCCTAGGGATTTCAGTATAGTAATTTAAGAGTACGTTAAATATGACCTACTCAATGAGGGGGAGCTGATAAGGGGAATACAAGGCTTTACTTAACAAAAGGCTGCAGAAAGTAAATGAAAGATCTCCAGCTACAAGATAGCGGTATGTTTTCAGGCTTCAGAGCAAAGTGATTTGATCACTTGTCACAGTCAGAAGTAAGTTTGATGTATGTTATGAAAAAGCATTTGGTTGAACACTGATCTCACCACAGTGAAAGAACAGACAAAATGGCTATTTTAAAAAACATACCAAAAATTTAAGCTAGACTCTTCCAAATTAAACAAAAAAAATCTTAAGCATTAGGTTTATCACTAGTACTAAGCTAATTATCTAACAGGCTCTTTCCCAAATATTTTTTTAATTTTAATTAACATTATGCTAAAATATGCTGTTCCATTACAAATTACTGCCATCATAGCTCCTAGAAAGAACTGTAATCATAATCATACTCTTATGAGACTGGGAAATCTCAGTTGCATCTACCCAGAAACAAAACCGTTTTAAGCAGAAGGTGAATCAAATCCACACAATTCTAGGAACTGCTCAGAAGATGGCAGTCTACAACAATTAAAAACTGCACTATCTCCTGAATTATCTCACTGACATGAAATTGATCAAGTCACTAAAAATCAAGCAGCACAGTATAAGATTAAGTAATTTACACTGAGTTATTTTTTTGTCCTATTTGAAAAACATACAAAAACTAGTGTTCACTTCAAAATTAGCATTCTGCTTGTGTGATACTGATATTTTGAGTTGGTCTTCCCATGTCCGTTTTTCTCAAATAACAGCATGAACAAGTATGTCCAGCATGAGTTTAGGAAAAATTTTCTCCAATATAGTGGAGCACTGGGCCATGTTACTTAGAGATGAGGTGGAATATCCATCCTTGGATGTTTTCAGGACTTATTTAGACAAAGATAAAGTTGACCTGAACTATTAGCATTGGCAAGAGATCCGAGAAGGGTTCAATGACTTAAGAAAGTCTGTCAGTTATCATTTCTACACATCTACAGATAGCCTGAATGCACAGACTTGCTGTGCAAGAGAAATTAAGTTTGAAATAGATCGATTAATCATAACCCACACTGGTAAGGATGACATTTTCCCCAGATATCACCAAAAATAGTGTTTACATACCAATGAAAATTTCCTATGATACTGATGGTCTGGTCTGCATCAGAAACCCAAGTGATGGGTCGCTGAACTACCACCTGTCGGAGTGTGAAAACATGATCTCCTGGGTCAGAACCATTTATGAAGTACTCAAATACACCTGTCTGATCTGCAAAATTTGGAGCTTCGCTGAAAGGTGGATTACCTGTTCAGAGAATAAAATGCATATGAAAACCAAAACATTATTTTTGTTCTGTCTACTCACTCTTGCTTTCAGAAGTTTCCTCTGAAGATATTCTCCAGACTTCTTACTCTATCAAAGTACAGACTCCAAAAACTGAAGTTTTGGAAGTAGGCCAGTTTTCATAATCACATGAACAAAGTAAATTACCTTCTATCTTTCTTCACAAAAACTAGTTCAGTATATTTGAGCTGTATCTTTTGCATCAAAGAACTGTAGCAGCCACCCAATTAAGAGCTAGAATTAAATATATTTCCTTACAAGTGAGGTATACACCTGTAAGTTAACAGAGAAACTGGAATAAATAAGCAAAAACAAAACACATTTAAATTACTTCATACCTCCCAGACCAGAGGACTCAAATACCACAGTTATGGCCTTTCTACATTGAGACTGTATCCTGTGCATAAATGAAGTTTTTCAACAGAGAATTCTGACTTACGAATATTGAAATCATCTTTGTAATTTGAAGGAAAGGGCTGAGGTGGGGGAGGCTCTGGACAACTACATTTCCGCCCTGTCTTGAGTGTGGTTAAAGTATAGACTTCATCCACGTCTAGGTCTATAGAAAAGCTTCCCCTCCAGACCTGAAATTAAATAAAGCTCAAGCTGCAAAAAATCAAAACTAAATTACAAAATACCCAAGTTTCTGAGTTAAAGGATATTCTCTAAAGGTTGATTTGAGGCAAAAATCTTATCTTCTTGCCTCGGTGTTTAATATCTCCAAATTATTTTTGAAAACTACTTCCCCCAAACTCCTCATTACCTCGAAGTAAGTTTGTATACAGCTAGTAAAGCTATAGTCAAACAGAGCTTAATTATACAGTTCAGGCATCAAAGGCAAGAAGTTTCAGCAACAGGGAAAAACATCAGGAGTTACAGAGAAACTGCTGGGAACATCCTGTTGTGGGAAGTACTTAAGTCGTATTAGGCACAGTGCTCTGTTTTCGAGAAAAGTTACTTTAACATTAACCAGTTTGAGGAAGTACTTTAAAAAAAAAATTAAGTTTGCGATGTATGTCCCAAATACATTCTTAATGCTTTGAGTAGTACAAAAAGCTATCCCAACAGAGGCTCTTTTCTCAAAAAGATTTCTTCTAAATACACCCAGTGAACACACATATCCCAAAAGTTCGACAATGAATGTGGGCGGAGAAGCCAAAAAATTAGAATGTTATCACCTTCAGGCCAGAGGAATACTACAACTACCACCTTGCAAATCCTTCTACAGCAGGAACTTCAGTGCTGGAATATCCGGAATAACGCTAACACCCAGTGTATGAGCATGAATAAAGTTAGGTTTAACAAATGACGCTCGGTTCTACTATACTGACATTTTATTGCATTTCAAAACCACAGGCTGAAAATTCAGTAAGGTAGTCCAGAAAATGGAAAAGGACATCCACATGCATCACAATGGGATCACTTAATTTTATTACTTTCAAAGTATATATCTACAAGAAAGCAGTAATGTTTCAGCCCTACAAAACAAACTGCATCACCAGCCTACTCAGCGATTATCTTTATGAACACACACTGAATACCATCAAACTTCTCTCTGAAGAGCCAAGTACAAGTTACCTTAGATTGCCTTATGTGATTCTTTTTACTTCAAAATCCTACATTGCAAAACAAAAAAAAAGCATCTTTTTTGCACTTCCATTTCTTAAACATAATAATACAAAAGATAAATAAAACTAATTAACTTACATCTAAAGGTTGGAGTTGCTTGAATAAAATAGAGTTCGCAGATTCAAAATCAAGCCTTGAATACCACACTTGAAGGGTTTCCACCAAATACTACAATGAAATGTAACAAAATTAAGAAAAAAACACCACACAACTCCAATATTGACCTCAAGAAACATCAATCCTTTATGGGTGTATAACTTCTGTTATTTTAGAGCTGTTGATCTCATTAGCAGTCACCCCTCTATTCTGCTAGCCATAACGTACTTTATATTTTTGTAGATTTTATGTCGATAAACCCACATTATACAGTCAGCTGCAGTTATTTTCCTGGAAAGGAACTGATGACAACTAGAAAGGTCATGAGATCATAACCATGCTAGCCAGACAACCTATATCAGAAGCTCAAAGCACTCAGTCTTGAAATAAATCCTAAATAAAAATCCAACTGTGTATCTGTTCCTGGGAATTTTTTCTTCAATATACGTATTATTAGACCGGGAGGGTAGTAACTGTACAAATTCAGCTATGATATTACATGTTATGGTGAAAGCAGAAGTAGAATGTTTAAAACTTTGACAGGTATATAACAGCCTATAGTACTGGAGGTCAAGAATTTTGATCTCTTGCTACCCAACTATATTACCTTGTGTGCATTTATCTCTCAATAGCTATTCACCTTGCAAGAGTAAACAAAGGTTACAAAGGTTATTCAACATCTACTTACAAAAGACCCTCTGAGGTAGAAAGTTGCTCTCTGAGGTGACACATTGAAATGAGGCAGTGGAGGCCTGATACATTGAGAGTGATTATGAGTCTGAAGAAAAAAATAACAGAAGGACCATACATTACTAGAATGCATCAAATGCCAATACTCATGAAAAACTGGATAGATTTAACTTAGAAAAAACAACACGATCAACTTGCAACTATTTATTTCATTAACTTAATGATGATTGTTATTATACAAACTTAATTTTATTGGGAATACTGCTTTAAGAAAACTACACAGATTTAATTTTCTCCCATGGTATGTTATGACATTAAGGCTAATTTGTGATATAGAAGTTATATACAAAGTTTAGATAGAAAAAACAATTTGTAGTAGCCTGTCTAACAAAGCTACAAAAGTATCATATAACATAATCACAGGTATTAAGCTACGTAAAACCAAACAGGCTCTTTTTAATAAAATGTTCCCTTTGTCTACCCTACTTTGTTGTAATTGCTGATGCACATTACCATAGTTTCAATTATGATGGTAAGGTTTCCTAGGCCATCTGTCAGAGCTACAAAACTGCCACCTCCTTCCAGGTGTCCGTCAACTTGCAAGTATGACCAGCCTGGTTGAGTAAATTGTGTTGTGTGCGCTAAGACAAAACAGAACAAAAATCAGAAGAAAACAAATCTTAATAAAATGTAACATCCATTTCTAATCTGAATTAAATTTCTTGCACAAGAAAAAGGTGATTTGGGGAAGGAAGTAATGGAATTTCAAAAAAAATTCTACCCATACAAGAAAATTAAGAAATTGTACTAAAATACAATTAAAAACATCAGCTCTATGACAGATAAAGCAGTTAAAACAAAATGTTAGCAATTATTTTAAAAAGGAGAAAAAAAAATCTTATCATAGAATGGTTTGGGTTGGAAGGGACCTTAAAGATCATCTAATTCCAACCTTCTGCCATGGGCAGGGACACCTCCCATTAGACCAGGTTGTCCAAAGCCCCATCCAACCTGGCCTTGATTGCTTCCAGGAATAGGGTATCCACTTCTCTGGGCAACCTGTTCTGGTGCCTCACCAACCTCAGAATAAAGAGTTTCTTCCTAGTATCTAATCTAAATCTACTCTTTTAGTTTAAAACCATTACCCCTTGTGCCCTATCACTACACTCCCAGACAAGAAGCCCCTCCCTAGCTCTCCCGTTACGTAGCCTCTTTTATGTACTAGAAGGCTGCTGTAAGGTCAGCCCGGAGCCTTCTGTTCTCCAGGCTGGACAACCCCAACTCTCTCAACCTATCTTCACAGGAGAGGTGCTCCAGCCCTTTGATCATCCTTATGGCTCTCCTCTGGCCTCATTCTAATACTTCCACATCCTTCTTGTGCTGTGAGCCCCAGAGCTAAACACAGCACTCCAGGTGGGGTCTCATGAGAGCAGAGCAGAGCAGGAGAATCACTTCCCTCGCCCTGCTGGCTGTGCTGCTTTTGATGCAGCTCAGGATACAGCTGGTTTTCAGGGCTACAAGCGCACATTACTGGGTCATGTTGCACTTCTCATCAACACCCACTATATGCCACTAAATAAATCAATCACGTATATGTAATATGAATATTCACCACAGTTCATATTTCCCCCCCCCCATCTCTGTTTAAAAAAAAAAAAATAAAATCAGTAAACAGTTAAGCCAGGGAAAGTATACAAGGGCATCTCTTGAGGAATAACTACATTGGGCAGAATTTTCAGCATGCAAGGCAGTACCAAAGACATATGACCTAGATCATGAAAATCCAGACAACATGGAAACAGGAACAGCTGCTCAGTTGTTCTGAACTGTTCATGACAGTATAGCCATTTTTTCCTAACATTTTTACATATACTCATAACCAGCAAAAGAATAGAAATTAAAGCATTTGTCTTGATCCTTCTTCACAGCATTGTATATGCCACTAGCTTTCTGGAACTGTGGCAAAGGCAGCAAAAGATTACAGCAGGACTACAGAGTAACCAGTGAATCATGCTTTCATAAGACAAAGCATAGAAGTATTCCCCTTTCCTAATGCACAAGAAAACACTGAGTTTAACAGATCAAGAAACTCAGGCAGTACAAGAATACAGAAGTTCTTTGCTCTGTTTTCTCAAATTGTAAGGTAATAAATGTCTACTTATGGATGAAAAAAAGAGTGAAAAAGAGTAGGAAAGTACACTAGTCTCTACAGGCACACTAACCCTTACAGGCATTTCAGATCAAACGATTTTAATAGCAATAAAAGGCAGTAGCTTATATATTTCTGCATGATCAAGTCAAACATTAAGATTTCCCTTGCTATTAAGATCCCTGGTTTCTCTTGAAAGAAGCTTTTTTTCTTTAATGTTGGTTTAATTTGGTGCAAAAAAAAAAATGCACATAGAAAAAAAATAAACAAATAAAGGCTTCATACAATACAATTACACAAGCCTTTTACCTGTAATCCAGATAGGTGCTTCTACTTTGTAATGGCCACTCCATGGCTCTTGTGCTGTCATTAATCCACATCGACCAAAGGGCAAGTCTTCATAATAGCTAGCCACTAAATTCCACGCAATGGTTCTGGAAAAATAGGTTTGTTTTGTTTACTCATATGGATTGTATTAGATTAAATTAGTACAAGAATTTATTCTTTTTTCCTCCAGTACACATTCAAAAAGCTTCACATCCCAGCCAAAAAATAAAGTAAAAGTTTCCCAGACAAAAAAAAATTATATTTATATCATTACAGCAAAAGGAGAGGGAGAAAAAACACACTACAATAACCCCACAGGAAAGGAAAATAAGTCATCATCCAGAGTTGAAAACTTCATACTAAACCACTGATACATTTCCTATCTCTGTCACCATAAAAAGATGCACAGTAAAAGAAATGCGCACCTGAGATTCCATACTTGCTAACCACATCAGCTGAGAGAAAATTCAAAATAAAAAAATGAAGTTGTCACAGTTCACAATTTTATTAGCTTTTTTGTTTGTCTGGTTGTTGTTTGTGGCGGTGGTGTTTTGATGGTTTGGCGTTTGTTTCTTTAAGCCCTGATAAGAAGTATAATCCCCCTTTTATCCACATAAATAAAAGGACAGTAACTCTAGTTAGTAACTCTAACCAGCCATCACCCAGGATTTACTTTAAAAAATTGTCAGGACATTGACTAGGTTAATTTTCCTAACATCTTCTGATTTGTGAATATCAGTGAGTATCTGTTGCTATGACCTTAAGACCTGTGCAGCCATAGGCATGTAGATACAATTTAATAAAGGAGTTACAGAGAACACAGAAGCTGGTATGTGATTTTGCTTTTATATAAATGAGTGCATAGAGCTCATATTCTCAACTCATCGCCTTAGATTTATCACATGATATACGCATTTCAGAATAGATACTGAAGTCCTCCAAAAACACACTCTTAAAATAAAGAACTCAAGATGTAAACTTAGCTTCCTCACGGTAAAATTTTGCCTAAGATGCAGCACAAGGCAACAAGAATGTAGGGAACTCAAGCTCAGAGGAAAGCTCAGAAAGATTAGCCTCCCTTCATCAGGAAGGCTCAATATAAAAGCCAAGATAATTGAAGTATTGATTATATGGATTTGGAACCGTTCTATAATTTCTGAATAATTTCTGGCTGCTACATCGCGAAACAAGTGGGGTTTATATAATCTCAAAGAGCTTGGAAAAAGAAGAAAATGCAACAGGAAAAGACTTATCCCTAAATGAAATACTAAAGAACATGAAAATCAAGAGACAAGTCAGGAATTCACAGAGGAAACAGTTACGTGGTAGAAATTTTCAGCTCTCAGAGGGAAACAAGATTCACAGAAGACAGTCAACTCAATAAGTTTCTCTTTAGAAGCATGCAAGTGCTTTCTGCTGTGCTCCATTTCAAGCATTTCAGAAAAAAACATTTCTCTTTATTAATCCAAAAATAAGTTACATAAAAGCTAAAAGTTTTGAAGTGATTTTGCTTAGATCCTGATGCCTCCATTTTCTTTAATCAGACTATTTTTTTATTTTTTTTTTTTCAAATATTAGTAGTTGTTTCACTGGAAAAAAAAATATTTCTCCCATTCTGTTTTAAAACTGACTTACATAATTACCCGCTAAGTAGAACAATAATTTTCTTACAGATTTCAGTTTGGCATGAAGATGTACAGAACAAAAAAAATATCAAAAGACCACAGCAAGTTTTAGAATGGTTTCTCAGAAAGTAGCTGTATGGAAAAAAAAAAAAAAGTAATAAAATACTTTCCTACTACTTTTAAATGAAGACAAACAACCTGATAAAGACCCTAAGAAGCATGCAGCTAGATTAGCTTTATTATGTTATTTTCCTCCTGTGTTTTTCAGGTTGTTAGTTCTTAAGAACATTCTGTTTTTAAGAACTATCACCAGCATCTCAAAAACAGATGAACTCCACTGCATAAACCAATGGATACACATGGAACTGTGATGACTAAGAATGCATTAAAATTTGTGGGACTTCTAACCCAGAGAGAGGTTAAGACAGTAGACTTCACACCTTCGTATATTTGAACTGGGACTGACAGAGGAGAAAGTTTCAGTTTACCTACTCCCTTAACATAGCAGGTAGATGTGTTATGTGGTACTTTAGACAATTCTTACATACGAAGTTCCAAAAGCTAGCAGCAGCGTACAACACTTACGAGGTCATGTTTCCATTCACGTAGTTTTGGTTTAGGATCCGAGCCCAACAGCCTGCACCTACTTCATCGTTGAAAGTACTATAATCTTCTGAAGACCACAGTTTTTTCTGCGTTAATAAGGCATTTGGCACTGTTTTTGTTCCAGGATAGTGAGCCCTATACAGTGTTTTAAAAAGAAAGAGCACTTATCAGAAAAAGAAAAATCAAAGCCTGGAAGTACAAACATCAGCAATAATTCCCCTCTTCCGAACTTAAGTTGAAAAACAAACTCTCTTTGGAATAATATTAATGGAATAAAAAACTTGGAACAAGAGATATCTGTAATACATCTTATCATATTTGCATCAGTACAAGACTACTCCTTTAAAACATTACCTTCATAAGTAAGCCTAACTCAAAATACATCGTGTAATGTCTGCAGCTAGCTAAAGCAAAGCTTTATCCTGAAATTAAGCTTGATAACTTGTATGAGTACTTGCATCATGCTAAGAGAAATACACGCTTTGTACTACATTAGACAAAACTTAAATTATAAATCAACAGCAAGATACAGTACTAGGCATTATTCTAAAAACTTAATGGCATTAATGCCTTAATGCACCTGAACATGAACTTAGCTCATTCTTTTCAACAAATGCAGCTTTCAAACAGGCGGTGTGGACTATAAGAGCTAGAGGCGTAAACTGAAAATAACTGAAACATGATCAAAGCTAGTTTTCTTGGCAAAGCCTTTCTTAGAGTACATATACTTTCTCCCAAATAAAGACTACTGATCACATTCAATTGCATCATTTCAATATGGCAAATTAGCCTAGCTGAAATAAAACATTGCAGAAATCAAGATCATTCCCCTCAGTTAGGACACGCATTGAACACACTAAATGCATATACTAAAATGAACTATCAGCACTGGAAAGGAAAGCATAAAGATTTCCTTTAGTACTAGGCTGAAACTTGACAAATTTATCAATTTGTGGGTCAGGGACAATAATATTTTTTCTGTACTGATTGTTGGCTTTAAGTATTTTCTCCCTATTGGACAATTGGCCATTTCCCATTTTTGTAGTCTTTCATATCTTGCTTCACTAATGATAACATAAGACACAGTAAAGATTTTAACTACATCCTTGTACAAATTAGCAAACGTTTTCCCTTTAGCTTGGAAGCACAAGCATTACCTTAGTACTAAGAAACTTTTTTTCTAATGGTGTAAAACATGTAGCTTGCAAAGATAAGGCAGAAAATGAAAAGATTTGTATTCCTACATTCCATGTCCTGAAGAACTCTTTAATAAAGAGTCAAAAAAAATTATTTTACCAAAATTCAGGGGGTGGGGAAGGGTGGTTAAGAGCTTTATATAAAATTACACAGGAACAAAGTCTATAGAGCTCAATTTTCCTGCACATAGCAATATACCAAAGGAGAGGAGGGAATAAAAAAAAAGTCAAGTTAGAAATAGCAGTTTTTTTCCCCACTGTATTTCTTATATATCTGTACAAGGTTGTAAAAATTAAACCTAAAAAAAAAAGACTACATAACACCATCACTGCAACAGAGCTTTGCAAAGAAACACTACTTACAAAAACCTAAAAATCTATTTCTCAGTATCTCTTGAAAAAAAAAATAATACAATTTGTCAGCTAATATCACTTGTTATTCCTGGTTCTCTTTCTTACTCAGATTGTAGGCCTGGAAGCAACAGGGGGACAGTTTGAATTTGTACTAGCGCACACATCATATATTCTATCGTGGAAAAACAAGACGTTGTGACATTACTTTTGTTAATTTGTACATAATTAGTTTTGACCAACTTCTTTAAAAGGCTTAGTTTTCTGTGACACTTATGTTTACCCAAATGCCTATTTAAAACAGATCTAGTTAAGAACATTGATTATTCTAACCAAAAAGACTCAGTTGTCACCTAATGACATTCTGAATTAATATTAGGTAAAAAAAAAAATTAAATCTGTTATTCTTGAACTCACTGACACTCTGTAAAATCTTCCTGTTTTCTTTCCATTAACAGCATGAAAAAGGGGGATATTTTTTCCAACATGGAGAGTCAGAATAGCTTGGCCTCTAACAGTACAACACAAAAAATTAAATTTTAGATTAAAAAATATTTTTAATTTTAATTTAATATTTTTTTAATTTAAAGTTGATGTAGTTTAAGTTAAATTTAAATTACAATGTAAGCAGCTTACATTGTGGTACAAACAGGTAGCACATCTAAAGTACTATGAATAAGCATAGAATTTGCAAGCCCATCTTTGAAAAACATTTTTTTCCAGGAGTTGCTACGTAACTTAAATCTGTATGAGTAATACTTGTTTAATTCATTCTATTTCGTTTCACTGGTAAAATTAATGCAGCTGTAATAGCTCTGAAAAGCTGTTTGGAAATATCACATTAAAGAGCTTTGGTGACCTGTGTCATTCCTTTGTGGGTGAACATTATTAAGGGTTTTTACAGTATCTCTTCAGGGCTCCTCCTCATTGCAAAATAACAAAAGCAGTAGCTTTAACTTTCCCTCCAGCTTCTCTGACAGGAAATCTCAGAGATCACAAATCAGGTTACAAAGCCAAATTTGTTTTTTCTATATTCATGTCAAATACTGTCTAACTGAAATATTTTTGCAGCTTCAAATTAGAAAAACCCCAAAAATATTTTTGAAAAATCCTTTGATGATATGTGCACTTCTGAATGCCCAGGAGCTAACTGATTATCCTTCACACAAAAGGAGTCTATTTCAGCTCCCTGTTATGACTGAATCAGGGTAAGGACTTTAAAATTTATATTTCTTGCACAGAATTAAACAACTACAGTTTACTGAAATAGCAAGAAAATAGTTGAGCTTCTGGAATTAACATTAAGTACATACTGTATCTGCCAAGAAAAGCAGAAAGGAATCACGCTATGTTGCGATCATCGTAACTACAGTGAGTTTGTATCTGGTCAGAGTGAGTTGATAATTGCTTTTGCTTATTGACCCACACATGATCCAAAAAACAACCTGCAAGAAACTGTTAGGATGTTTTTTTATTGTTCAGAGTGAGAGGAAGGGTTGTTTTTTTTTCCTGGAATACAGACTTCTCCATGTTTAGAAGGAAAGCTTTCATTCCTCTGCCTCTATGGGTCAAATATATAAACATGAAGACAAACATTGAACAAACCACCAAGAAATGAAAATATCTAAACATTTCTTAGTGATATGATTTAGTGGAGGACTTATCGGAGTTAGGTCAGAGGTTGGACTAGGTGATCTTGGAGGTGTCTTCCAACCTAGAAGATTCTGTGATTCTATGAATGAAAAGTTGAAGCAGGAACAGCCACATTTGAAGCATGTGGCTAGGTCAGCCAAGTCCATGGAACCTGATTAAAATTTAGAGCCACTGAAAAAGAAGTTAATGAGCAAATCTTATATATATTTATATTCAGAAGTCAGTAATCAGCTTCAAATTTAGCGTAATGCCTTCATAAAATATTACCACCATGTGACGAAACCCAGAACTAGAGAAACAAGTCAGCTGATTTAATACTTCCCGAAATAAGGCTCCCATCATAACAAAACAGAAAACTGAGAAGAGGTATGTATTTTTTGTTATAAATAATCAAAGCACCAATTAAATTCTGACACACTCCAGTTTCTTTAACAACAGAGTGGTGCAAGTCAGTAATACAAGGTTGTTTTTAAAGTCATAAAGCTCAAGCACTTTTTGCACATCAAATACAGGAACCGAACCAAACCAACTCTAAGGAAAAAAAAAAAGGTTTTCCAAAACCCCTTCAAGTAATCAAATGCACAGCCACAGCCAACTGGAGTCTTGCACATGACAGGAGACTCCTAACTCAATTAAAGAGTTTAAGCTGTGACCAGGACAACAGCTCATCTGACATGATGTGGGTTAGTAAGAAAGATTACAGTGTCAAACCTTTCACCACAGGTAAGAGTACATAGAGGTAAAGCTTTGGTTATGCCATTCGAAAAGAAGCAACAAGACAAACTTTAAACAAACCACCAAGAAACAAAAAAAGAGAACCCCCTACCCAATGACATCGACCACGTCGTGGAGCTCAGAGTCAAGCAGCAAGACAAAGGAAATGGGCTCCCACAGTCTATCGCTGGCTATGATCCTCACCTGCTGCAGGCCATGTTTATCCAATGTGTACCTCAACAGCTTGGAAAAAAAAGAAAAAATAGGAGAGCAAAGAACAGAGAAGGGACAAAAAATGTTTTTCAAATTGTCAGAAGTTTATCTTGGGAAAGGCAGCATCTCCTTCAGCACTGTTTGAACACACTTCAGAAAAACCGTATCATGTTTCAATTCTTGTTTTTGTCCCAGTTGCAACAACTGTTACACCAAACAAAACGTAACAAACAGATTGTCAAGCACCGACTGCCTTCAAAGGAGGACATATCTTCTTCTGCCATGCCAAACCCCAAAGTACATGACAAAAGGCAAAGTGAAAAACATTTGGTTCTTGTTTTCTCACACACAAAACTGCAGATGAAGTTAGAGGCAGAGAAAGCCTAGCACATTTCATGCAAGATAATCTACTTGCAGAACAGCCACTTCAACATTACAATGCGGAGGGTTAAGCTATGAGAACCACGTACAGCAGGGCAAGGACATCTGAATGTTAACTGTCAAAGGTTTGCGAAAGCAAAGCAAACGTTTAATTAAACAGAGCTGATTCCGCCTTTCCTCCCTTCTAATCCACTGTTTCAGTTTAACGGTGAAGCAACACACAAGTGAGATCAGCTCTTCCTAAATACAACCAGCAGAAGAAACGAGAAAAATCCCAGACAAACACACTTTATTACTCAACTGCATTTTATTCTCAAGCTTTATAATTGCAAACAACGTATACTTCCCAAGACATATTTTAAGGCCTTGAAAATTACTGAAAAAAAATCTAAAGTGTCACATAAGGCCAAGGCTAACAACATAGTTTCTTGAAATCCAGAAGGCCCCTAAACAGCATTTGTTGTGCTTACAATTCAAGTAACTTCAAATGCCTGATGACTCTCAAACTTGATATATTGTAGAAACACACACAGGAGCATCTCTAACAGTTCTACATTCTTGTTCTACCTACAGGAAACAGTGCTGCAAGATTTTGCATAGATGAGAAAGTGAACTAGCTTATCTGCAGTCTGGAATATCACGATTTCCTGCCCCTTAAGGTTCTTAAGAACGCTGTCTGAACTCAATAGTAATGTTTTATTTGCACTGTATTTTCCTGTTATATCTTGTATTAGAGTAAGGCAATATTTGGTTTACAGACTTAACATACATATCAAGGCTAAAGCATTTTGCAATTAGGGCATGTTCCTGATAACTACAGAAAGGCAGTTGGAATCCTGGCTTCAAGAAGGAGGATCTGAGAAACTACTGGCTTATCAAACTATCCTCACCAGGAATGTTAGAGAGGATCACCCTGAAAGCCATTTCCAAGCACATGAAAGACAAGTAGATGACTGGGAACAGCAGTACGATTTACCGAGGGCAAATGATACCTGATAAACCTGACTGCTTTCTGTGACAAGACAACTGACTACTTGTGTGACCAAAGTAAAATCAGTGGATGTCATTACGGTTTGTCTTTAAGGTCTTCCACCAAACTGGGCACTCCAACCAGGCAATGATTACTCATGATGTCCCCATAGGCTAATATAGGGCTAATACTGTTTGATAACTTTATAACAAAAAAAAAAAAAAAAAATCAGGAAGTTCACAGGCTATATGTTGAAAAGAAGGGCTGCTATTTATGAGGATCTAAACAGACTGGGAGAAAAAAGAAAAACAGGCTGATGGGAACCTTGTCAAGCTCAACAAATGCAAACAAGAAGTCCTGCACCTTTGACAGAATAATCCCCTGCAACAGTACAAGCTGTCAACTGATGGAAGATTGGAAGATTCAAGTAGGTATAAAAAATTAAAAGTAAGGGGGAAAAGAGATAAAAGGTAAAAGAACAGGAGCACAGTCAAAAACGTAGAATAAGCTTCCCAAGCGAGTTGTGAAGATATTCAAACTCAACTAGGAAACCTCAGCGTTATGAGGCTAGGGAGGCATTCCATCTAATTACAGATAACATCCCAGTTATACCACATAAAGAAAATGTTCTTTTATAAGTAAAATCTACAGTACAAAATCGAGACAATTTATGTCCCAATTATGTCTTGGGATCAGTTACGTAAAAACAGAATGAAGAAATAGTTTCCAGCTTGTGCTTTGAACTATGTAAAACAAAAATCCTATTTAAAACAAATGGCAAAATCAGTATGGTCTAAAAATCACAAAATAAATCCTAAAGACAGCATTTTCTACAATTAATATTTATTCTCCTGTCAGCTTCGCATACTCTTGGACAAGTTAATTTATCTCTCTTACAGAAAATGTCTTCTACCTCAGAGAAAGCAAATGACAGTGAACTGAACTTGTTCTTCTTAATGGACTGAAAAAGCCTTCCTTGATGGCTTTTTTGATTAACAATTCCCTTAAAGCTGTGACTACATTAACTGTAACAATCAACAAAACAATCATCCCTTACATAAAAGCTATAGTCTTTACAAAGTAACTCCTGTCACCCCTCCTCATTCCTTTTAAGTAATTAAATAATCATGGCAAGTCTTATTTTTTAAATGCCAGACACTAGGAGAGAGGAAAAAATTGAAATGGCAGCCATTGTTTATGCTATTTGATCACGGTATTAGAAAACACTCATGATACATCAACACAAAATATTTTTTCTCTCAGCAAACATATTGACCTGAAGGGAGACTATTTAAAAACACCCAACAATTGCTGCCCATTAATAATGACTTACAAGTCAAAGATAACTAAAACCAATGAGAACTACAGAGAAACATTTTACTTTGTTGACTTCTAAATAAAGATCAGAAAAAAATATTTGTAATATATTTAAGTCTAATTGCATACCATCATACAAGCCTTTCAGAAAGAACTTGCCAAAAAGCCAGGCTTTGTTAAACTCTGAAAACCAAATCCACATATAACACAGAAGAGGGGGCACCAAGCTCTAAGTAATACATTCTGGGAGAAAGTAGTGGGAAGATATACTACACACAGAAAAAGAACTGATCAAAATAACATAGGAAGACAGTAGCGAAGGCAGTATTCCAAACAAAATAAGGAAGCATAACACAATTTAAGACTTAAGCTAACTAAATTACATTTTTCTTCTATTTCCAAGCACTTTATGAGTACCAAGTACATAGTTTGACTTAGGAACAGATAAAGGCTTTTTTCCTTCATCTAAAGTAACACTTATTTTTCAATGGCAGCTGCTGCACCTCGTTTATATGAAATAATGGCAAGCAGTATGTTCGCTAAGACTACTCCCTCCACCAATTAAATTGAAACACACTGAACAATAACACCTTGGTAGCCTTTGTTTTAATTAGAAAATATTAAGTCCCCTATCTTTTAAACTCAGCAAGATTCCAAGCCAGCAGAGAGCTTGAATATGAAAGGGAAAAAAAACAAAAACAGAACCCTATCATTAATATACCTTAGCACTGTTCCCTGCTTAAAATACCATTTGTAAACTATCAGATTAAAAACTACCTGATGAAAAGAAAGGAAAAGAACATGAAAGGAAAAACAAAGAAAGGTAAATATCAAATACTTTTTATGGGTGGATACCAAAGCAATCATTCCAATAATTTCTAAATAAACAATGTAACTTTAATTCCAGATTTCCATTTCAAAATAGAACTGTAAGACAAAGTCACTGAGAGGGTTATACTTGCAGAGATTACAGAACAACATACAGGGAAAGGAGTTCAGAGAAAAAAAGAGTGCAATACTACTGAGGAAAACAGATTGAATAGCAGATTTTGCAAGCAACTAGACAGATATCTACAAGACGTACAGATATAGTGTACTTTTACCGAGTTTATGAACTTAAAGGACAGATGTGTAACTACTATTATCTTTTTCTAGGTCAGCAAGAACTGCTTGATAGTTGGTGCTTTAAAGTCAGTACTGGCTGAAAAACATGGTGTTCTTGTTTTGTTGCCTCTGTATATAGCTGAATTTCATAATAGATAGCACTACTGAAAATATTCCTCTAACTCTTCATTCTGGTCAGTGGGGGTGGGGAAGTTGAGCAAAAAACATGTATCACGTTCAAGAAAAATCTCAACAAATAAGAATGGTCATCTTAAAGAGCATTTCATTAGCATAGAAATCATAACTAGAACACTTCCTAATGCAATATGAACTTGCTGAAGTTCAAGTCTTGGTTATTCTAGGCAAGTCAGAAATAAACACATACAATTTTTATTTTCTTTTTTTGAGCCAAGTTAGCTATACAACACTGGCATTATAATTGCTACTTCTCTGGAAGCTACTTCCAGGTGATCAGCATTTATAAGCTCAGCACATACAAAAACTGTTTCTTTATGAAATCCCTGCTTAATTGTCTTGCTGTAACCTTTGCACCATACATCAGTTTAAATAACTATGAGTATATCACAGATCCTTACATATAAACGAGGACAAACAGTACGTTAGGGACCACAAGCACATTCTTATCACAGTAAAGCTAGTAACAGATGTAAGAAAGACAAAACACAACACAAGTGAACAATTTATACATGTAGAGTTGATTACCACTGTAAACATGCTATAGATTTGAAAAAATCTAATAGCGTTGAAAAATCAGAGCAAGCAAGAAAAGCAAGGTAGAAAGCATATTAGGGAGCAAGTGTGCAAACAAATAATCAAGTTGCCATTTGTCAGAACTGCAACAGTGGGCACTACTACCTGCTGAAATTGGGATGGGTGGTATAGATAAAAAAAAAAAAACACCTTTGGGTGTTACCAGATGAAAGCAACAAGTAGTCTTCTACCCTTTCAATGTGATCAGAAAAATCATAAGCAGAGTCTTTGTGTTGCAGGGAATGCTGCAACAGTAAGAAGTAACTTACTGGTGAAAGTTCAAGCTCATCTGAAATTAAAACAGATTCCAGACCAAGAGTTTTTCATTATCCTAAAGTTTTTTCTGACTTTGAAGATGCACTTGGAGATTAGCTAGCAGTCTTCTGTCATTTGCTAGTGACAAGGCAAGAAGCCTAAGATCTAGCTCCTAACTCAATTTTTGAAACAAATGATGGAAGAATTACAAGATCAACTTAGACATGCACTAAATTGAAAGCTGGGAGAAAAACAGAATGACTTCTCAAAATGGAGGTGAAGATTTCAAAGAAATTAAGTGGTAAGTAACGTGTCCCTTCTCCCACACTTACCCGACTACCTGAACAGCATCATTAAGATAGGGATCAACTACCATCTCCTTTGAAATGTTCCAGTCTCCATCCGCAGCGATGATGCCAATGTTCCTTAGACCCAGTCTGTCCAAAGACTGTCGAAGTACCTTAGTAACAGATAACACCACTTAAAGTGCAGCCTTTCATCACACATGCAACACGAAAACTTAAGACTGTAAACAATTCAAAAACTGAAGGAGCAGTCAGTGGAAGCATCTGTTATTGATCTTGCTCTGAAGACAAGTTTTCACTTCTCCTACAATAACAACCACAATAAAGTTACTGACAAATACTTTTAACACTGAAGGGTTATCTCTGACAGTCAGATAGCCACGCAGAAATAGGCTGGTATTATAAACATGTTTTTAAACTCAACGCTCAATTTAAAAATATATTTTTTTTTTTTCCAATGGCTTCCACCTGCAACTGCATCTGGGAAAGGACATCAGTCCACAGCCTAAAATACTTCCTTCAATCTTAGATATACAGAGATTATGTAGTATGTGCTGTATGCATGCATACATAAGGAAGATTTTTTTCCAAGTCATTTGACTGTATTTGAAGGTATGAATCCTTAGGTTCTATAATTTCTTATAATAGATGTCCACCAACACGAAGGATAATAGAGAGCATTTCTGTCTTGATGTGCAGTCAAGACAAGGACCCAAAACAAAGTTCAAGTGTTGGTGACAAGCAAGCCTAGATCTAACGGATACTAAGCTCGTTAATAACCTTTCAGCAAGAAGACAAGCAGTGAAGTTCTGTTCTTGAAGCCTTCAAAGCATAAAGCTTACTAAAAAGTTTGTAAAGGTACAATTATTAAAGTCACTGTAATTTGAAACTCATAGCATGAAACATTTTATTGAGTATCCCTGACAATATTAAGATCAGATGCTGTCAGAAGCTGTTTGCAAAAAAAAAAAAAAAAAAGCTTTTCCACTATTTAAACAATATAATTCTACAAATGATATTGGTTTTAATAAGCATTAGTTTGGTACAGGTTTTTTCATAAAAGCAAAACCACAGTGAGGCTAGATCGATGCTACAGCCTTGTATCAACTTAATCATCAGGCTGCACCCAGTCTTCCTCTTACAAACGTGGCACAGATTAAAGAGTGAACACATCAGAGAAGTTTTATCTATTTAAATTTTGTTCCTGATAGCCATCAGTGTGATGGTTTTCAGAATTCTTCAGTAACAAGAAGAGATCAGAGGAAAACACACTAAACATTTCAGAAAACTGAAGACGAGCCTAGATCATTTTGCCAACCTAAACCACTGTAAGACGTTAAATCTCAAGGTCTACTCCCCAGTATTTGTCAGATACTTTCTTCAACATGTGACTGCAGAATTTCCATTTCTAGCCCTAAGTACTGTACAATACTAAGCACCTGACTGGAAGAGAAGATATTGCCAGTTCAATGATAACAGCACTTTCAAAGTCTATAAACATGTTTGACTCAATTGGGGTAAAGAAATTGGAGAAGATACACGGGTAGACAAAAATGACACTCCTGAAAAGAAAATATTTTTAGAGACTAGTTAACTAACAAAAAATCTTAAGAAACTGAGGCATTTGAAGATGTTTCCCACAATACTTTCCTAACTGATGTCTAGAATTAAAACAACATACTACAAGTAGGAAAACTACTAGAAAATAAAAGTAACAGCGATCTATCCACTTGCAGTAAGGACCAGATCAGGATGAGCCTGCAAAGACTTCTGAATTGGGATGTAGAAAGAACTTCCATAGATATAATTATTTTAATAAAAATACTTCATGGACAAAGTACATCCCTTAAATTTGTGCAGGATCCAAAGCAAGCAGGAATTTGACAAATTAGAATAGTCCAGAAATTATTCACTCATAAATGACTTTTAGTACAACAAGCTGCACCAATAACTGGTGTATACCACAAAGTAAACAGAAAGTCTGATGAAATGGTTCTGAGGATGATGGTGGTTCACCAAAGGAGAAATAGTGCCGGTGTATTGCGAGGGAAAAGGAAAGTTGTACTTGTTTCTGAACTGTGCATTTCTAGATTTGGATTCTTTCTACCTATTCCACAGCAGAGATGACAGATAAGACTTAAAGTATGACCTACAAAGAAGATTGTCATGACCAGTGCTGTTTAACCTAGAAAATAAACTGAGGGAAGACATGACCATATTCAAAGACCTAAGTGGTCTTTGAAAGAGGAAGGACATTAGCAGCCCTCTGGAGCAGATAGAACTAAGACAAAAGGTAACACCCAATGGACATACAGCAAGATTTAGTAGGTTAGACATTCAGAAAAACTGCCTAATCATAAAGATAGCTCAGTAGAACAAAATAACTAGAAATGTTGCAGAACATCCATGTAAGAAAGTAAGTACCAAGGACACAGAATTGTAGACACACAATGTACTCCACAGTAACATATGCAGAATGATGTCATTCCAGCCACCCCAAACCCCAGTACAGGCATTTGTATGAAGATACTCATTAAATTTTAGGGTCAATTTAATATGACAGTATTTAAAAATATAGTTGGAAGAATTGATAAGCCACAGAATCATTGCTTCCCTGTTCTGTTTCTTCTACTTTATAAGAAACACAACTGGAGCCTTAGTGGATGAAGCAACTAAAATAATTTCATATAAGTAAAAATTTAGCAAAATAACGAAGAATTTAAACTGATCTATGTCATGTATTTGTCGTTATAGAATATGTTTGCTGAACATTTTATAGTAAGTCTTTTTCAAATGGCTGACTGCAAGCAGAATCATTGATTATAGAATAGATGTGCCACATGGCAGCACAGAGTAAGAGAACAAATGATAAAACAAGGGTTAAATAAAACATTATATCAATTAATCGGGTGAAGGTTGATACTTTTCAATGAATGTTTTGGTGATTTTAGAGTAAAACTTTAAGAATATAGCTCTAGAAGCCAAAAGTTGTCCCAATTCAATTGTGCTAAAAAAGCTAACATGTAAAATGCATCTGCTCTAGAGTTGTTCTCCACATTCTCCTCACATCTGGAAGCCAAGGCAAACAGATTAGAAAACATCTAGGTGACGCTGCAGAGGACCGAGCAAAAAAGAACCTGTTTCAATCAGTGATATAGTGAAATAAAATGAGTATTTTATTTATAATAAGATCTGCCTTCTCTCCAATACTTATTTTTTTTTACAAAAGCTTGTTTCATCAACTTTCCTAGCAACATATCACCTAGGTAGTGAACAAATAAAACTTGCAGCTCAAAAAGCACATTACTCTATCTTCTATCCTACTTGCATTGCCTTATTCCAGACTGTAAGCAAGTGTTTTCAGTTCTGTTTGGTTTTGCTTTTATAACATAGGTACTGAGCAACATTGGATTTCTATTTAAACAGCCCAGGCATGATCGTTTCCCTCTACTTCCTACCAGCAGAAATTACTTATGATTGTAATTGTCCTTTAGGAGACTATTAGTATCCTCAGATTTTTCCTTTAGCCTATACCTGATCAGTGGATAACTTCTCTTTCAAAGAAAGAAAATCCCAGCACCTAAATTTCTTGGCACTAAATAAGGCAGAAAACGTCTAGTTTCTACATTCTGCTGTTGTTTTGGTTTGTTTGTTTTGTTATAGAGGCAGCCCTACAAACACTTTTCCTACATTAGAAAAAAAGCCTATGGCTTGTACTAAACACACATCAGGATGACATATTTTAAAAGGATTCTAAACATACCCACTGAACAAGTTTGGACAGGGATTTAAGCAGCTTCACTAACAAAATCCACAAGAGTTTTGCTACTAGACATGCATGAAAAAACATGACAACTTGGCATAGATACCAAGGTGTTTTATGTCACACTTTAGTGCTTTTGCATTTTCTCTGGCATGGATTTTGTATGTCAATAAAACTACTGCCAAACCTCTGCGTCCAAAAGGAACCAATGGTCTAGACTAACTTTCACAGGCTGCTACAAAATCACTTTAATACAATTAGTAGTGAAACGAAGCATAACTAGCAGAAGTTGGTCTAAGTTATGACCATAAATCCACTACAGTCTTAGAAACTAAGTTGCTGTGCTAGCAGTGAACCAGATAAATCAGTTTACGATACATAGTTGATTAACGTATCTGTTAACAAGAAACTCATAAAAATGGATAAGGTGTTTCTCGTTGTCTGTACCAGATATAATGCCAGCACAGTTTTCTGCCAGTGCTTCCTGACCTCCCTCGCACAAAGCAGCTTACAAATCATAGGAAATATATCTAAAGCTACTCATCTACTTACACAATAGGAAGGAAAAAAGGTTTTATAGGAGAACACCCAGTTTTTATGAACAGGCAGAATTTCATATCCCAGCCTTATGAAAGGGTGTGCTTCCCCCCCTCCACCCTTAATACCATGTTTGACTGTTGTACACCATTCTACTGTACTATTCTATTGAAATTAATCAATGAATAAAATAATGACAGAAGGTCCAAGGTCAAACGACATGACTAACCTTACCCAGCGTACACAAACTGTAAGAACTGTAACTTTTCTAATAGCCACTAACTGAATAATTAGGCAGATGGGATCCAACCTCTGCTGTGTTCTGTAAGGAAATTTGACAATTTTCTACACACTCAGTTCAACTTTTATTTGCTTTTAAAAAGCAGAAATGCAATTGCTTTTTAGCTTTGAAGCAGCAACAAGGAAGTGAATATAGCAGAAGCTTAAACTTAAGTTTCTACTTCAACATAAATAGAAGCAAGCTTCCAGAGAAGTGTACGTGGCAAGGGGAGCAGTGATAGCTTAGTGATACCTCACCTCAGTGTCAGTTATGTGAAATACTGTCTCTCTCCAATTCATTTCAAACATGATGCATTGACTTTTGCATAGTTAAAATAAAGAAACTTTACATTATGATAAAAGTAGATTAGAAAACAGAGAAATACAGCAGAAAATATAAGAACTTGCAGTTTTATAACAATAATCTAAGGATATGATACCCACTTGAACTTCACTAGAGAATTTTTAAGCAATTGCAGATCTGCGACTTATTTTATAGTTAACTCTAAGACAGTAAAAAAACAAATTTGGATGATTCAGGTGGAGCCTCCATTAAAGTGTTCCACATATTTACCATACACCGACACACAAAGTTCAAAATAAGTTTCAGAAGAAAAAAAAATCTAAAGAACTGGTTCCATTAGCATTCTTTGTCTGCTACCACTACATGTAAGTGAAGCAGTTGCAGGATTAAGGTCTCTTTTCTAGGCAAAGTCAGCAAAGCTAATCATTGACACAGGATAAAGACAAACTTCAGAAGCATATTTCACTTTAGAGAAGGGAAAAAAAAAAATACATACCTTGATATATTTGCTATTAAATGCCCTTTCATTCCATATCTATAAAGCAAAAAGTTAAAAGCCATTTAGAGAAGTCAGGACAGATAACAAAAGATTTTATTTATATAATGAGATTACACAATCATTAATGAACTCCACCATTTTAGTTTCCTAGAAGAAAGCGTTCTGGTTGGTTTTGTTATAGAATTCTCTGCTGGAAAGCTGATATGAAAGTTCCAAACAGCTGCTTGTTTTATCTAACTTTTGGACCTACTGCCTGTATTCTTGCTTTAATGCTGTGGGAGCTCTACAATGGTTTGCCACATTACACATTATTAGCATTATGGGCCTACAGTTTGTTAGAATTCCTCTCGAAAAAAAAACATTGTGGCTTCAAGGCATGGTCATACAGAATGGGCCCTTGTTGCCATACCCTAACATGGAGAAAGAAAATGACTGCTTCATTGAATGATTGCCTACAGTTTCAGGACATAATTCCATGAAACTTTGAATTCATTATAATTTACACAGGACTATATCCATAGCTGAATACAAGAGAAACACAGTATAGTTTAAATCACATTGTTTTATGTGTCTTTACTTAGATTGCTCTGGATTGCCCTGTTTTATGGAAAGGGTGTTTAAGCTAAATACAGCCTAAAATTCAAGAGCAGGAACGGAGGCGTTCCTTTCTACCAAATATCAGGGACAACAAAATGCCAAGTCAAAAACCTTCTTACTTTTCCTGATCTGCAACATGAGCACTATGACTCATGTTCACCAGTAAAGGTCTTATGTGTGCCCCGGTAGGTGAAGGTCACCCAGCTATCTACAAACTGACAGTTTCATCCAACTGGAAGATGTCTGTTTGATTTTGAGCATAGCCTGCCACTCAAATGTGCCAAGAGCTTGGTGTTTCTTGTTGGCTGGTTCTAGGCAAGTCCTCACAACGCGTATCTTCTGTCTAGTGAAAACTCCGTATAAATGAGAAGAATTCAGGAAGACTTGCAGGCTTGTTTCTTTATAGGACAAAAACACCTAAAGGATATTTCTAGATCTTTCCACAAGTGTTAATATGATCAGTTGATTTCTGAATTACAAAAAAATTACTTACTGTGTGGCTCACCATAAAACAACTAATTATGTATATTACATAGCACATGCTACAAACCAGAACAGAAGGAAAACAATGTAGAATCAGAGCAGCATTAAAATTGTTTTGTCAGGTTCTGAGTCTTCACAGACCTAACTCCTTTCCTGTGTTTCTTTCATATAATACTCACCAAGAAAATAGACAACATGAACTATCAGCACACTGCTTGTAGAATCACAACTTCCTCTTCCTTAGAGGTATAGAACCCAAAAGGCCAATTGCAACGTCAAGTAACAGTACAGCAGCCAGACATTCTTCAAATATTTAATCTGCAGAACTTACCTGGTTTTAAATTTTCACCTTCCTGTGCTTTTAGAGCAGAAGGTATGTTCCACCTCCCCAAATTCAATTTCTGAAGTATTGCTGTGTTACCCAGCATGCAAGACTGACACAGATGAAGTCAGCCAGCAACAAAGGGGACATATTCCAGAAGAGAGACATATCATATATATGCACCTTCCCACATTACAGTAGAAAGCTCAGGCTTTTCTAGAGGGATGGAAACTATAACTTTGAGAGCCTCCCTCTGGACTGTTGATTTTCAGCTTTTCTGCAGTTAAACAACCCTCATATCAAAACACTTAGAAGCCCAGAATAAGTGCAGTGCTTTTAAAGGAATCCTATCCAGACATTTTCTTAAGCAGAAGAAAAAAAAAAGAAAGCATTAGATCTCTGTCAAATAATGAATTTGAAGTGTTTCTTCCAGATTGTGGGCTTCTCCCTCTCACCTCCAAGTTACATTTTTCTCAGATACTCACTTACTACTTCTATCTATTGCTCTGTAACAAAACAGAGCAGTTATACTATACTGTAACATGTGCACCTTAACCTACTCTAAATAACAGAAGCAAAAATGGAAAAAGTTGTAGAGGGTTGCCCTTCAGCAAAATAGTAACCATATTGTATGTCAAGAAGCCGTGTTATATGACTCTCAAACTCCAAGTCTTAACTTAATGTTTTTTTGTTAGGCAGTTACTTCTGAAACCCAAGCAGAGCAAGCAAGGAAGGAAATTACAAGACCAAGTTTCAAAATCCTCAAATTATCCGGTAATTTCATTCTAGAACTGGGAAGGCAGGAATCTAGCCATTTTATACTGTTTCAGAATTATTGGCCAGTATTGCAGAAAGACTGTAAACTAGCATAACTTCTTCCTTTCTCACTGCAACAGAAAAAGCCAAAACTGCAATTACTATTTCTCATCCCTCTTTCACCCAGTAATCAACAAAGAGAAAAGAACAAAAATCTTAGTAATGAAGATAGACAACATATACTGGAAATTGTGCTTTACTGACCCCGATATAGTCAATGTCCAGATCATGATACTGTTTAGCTCCTAATATCCAAGAAATAATATAGTAAGCAGTGACATGTGGATAGTCATAGGGCCAGTTTTCACCTTTCCCTATCCATGCTGGAAACGTCCAGGGTAATCCTGAAGAGAGAATAAAAACAAAAGAATAAAATACTGAGTAAAGTAGACTGTCCACTTAAGCAAGATTCAAGAGCTAGCTGTAATTTGTACTACATAAATCATAGAAGCAGATATGTCCTTCAGATTCACATAGTTTCAATGAAGACAATAAAACATTACTCATTTTACAACAGAATATGCTGTAATATAAATAACAATCAAAACCGTTAATATATATATTTTTAAAAAAAAAAGAAAAAAGCTAGGAACCCATCCCTTCCAGTACTGTAAGGAAGCCTAAAGGAAAGATCAGGAATGACTCTTTATCAAGGAGTGCAGGGGAATGGCTTTAAACTAAAAGAGGGCAAATTTAGATTAGATATAAAGAAGAAATTCTTTACTCAGAGGGTGGTGAGGCACTGGAACAGGTTGTGAAGCTGTGGATGCCCCATGCCTGGAAGCATTCAAGGCCAGGTCAGATGGGGCCTTAGGGGAGGAGCCTGATCTAATGAAAGGTGCCCCTGCCCACAGTGGGGGGGTGGGAGGGTTATTTGATGTCATTTACGGTTCCTTCCAACCCAAATTATCCTATGATTACTACAGAGCAACTGACTACATGCAATATTTCTGTATATGTGCATACGCTATGTGTAGCATTAGTTCTAACAGGCTTAACATTCTGAAGACTTTGGGATAACAGTTCACAAAGTTATAGACAAAGGATCAATACTAAACACCAAAATTTGTTAGTCTCCTGAGTATGAATTCCAGAACAAGTGATGATCTGATCATAATAGAGGACGAAAGAATAGGATCATGAAAAAGCATTTTCAAGTGTCAGCAGCTTTCTAGATCTTGTGGTAAGAATAACAAATTAACCTCAGTAGATCCTCCTACATTTTCAGCTGACACTGTATAAGACATCACAGGTAAATTCAAAGCCATATCCTCTTACCTTTTTCCTCAAATCAAGTGTTCAATAACAGGAAGTTGTTAATAATCAGTCATAGACTGTAAGCTTACTGTTCACCACAGTGCTTGTCTAAGAGAACCTGATTGGCAAATCCTGTACCAAGTCATGCCTTGGGGGTGAATAAGGCAAAATCTGATGCCTGAATGAGGGGTAATTAGACACGTAAACTGGTAGCATACAACAGCTGGTGCCAGCAAAACTGTCATATTTTTGGAGACTTGCAAGTAATTAAAGTAATCTTGACGTTTTGGTCCCACTTCTTTTTGTAGGACAACATACAACTTTCTTATCTGAAAACACCTTTTAAATTTTGCTGACTGAAATTTGAAGCAATATCAAATAAAAAGAAGCATCAGATGACTGAATAATCCTGTTGTTGAAACTGGAATAACACATTAGACTACTGAGAAAGGATATCTGTCTGGTGATACAGAGAGGAAGATACTCTAAAAGCAGGAAGTTTACATATATTGATAAATTATATGAACAGAATTATCACAGGGAAAGAACACAAACATCACTGACAACCTTTCAAGCTCCTGGAAGTAAAGCCTTTGAAATACTTTAAAGGTTACTTTAAAAATATTTTTACTACTTACAGATGTGCACATTTGTTATAACTTACTTTGGAGGGAACTTGTCTCTTGCACGACTTAGTCATAAAAGACTTCACAAATTGTCATTCATATTGTCACTTTGTTATAAGAGTACAACACAATCAAGTAAACTATATGAAAAACCAGAAACAAGTCACAAGCCACATTTATTTCCTTGTCTGGTTGCTATGCTGCACATTAATAATTATTCAGACTAAAACGAAGATAGATTGAGATAGAAATATACAATCAAATGATGCAGTGTATTTTGTTTGAATTATGAGGTTTCTCTGCCCTACAGAGACTGCTGATTTCTGGCTTGCTCTTACAAAGGTAAGAATTATAATAATACGTTCTGCAACCACATACAAAATGGAAGCAATCATATACTATATGAAGGCATTATCAATAGCAAAAGGCACTTGTATTCAATATCAAGTTCAATTTCACTGTTTCAAAAAGCTAAGAGAAATGCAAATATCTTGAAATGCCAAGTCCATCAGATAATTTTAGAATTCACCAGGGAATACTGGTGGCCTTCACACATGGAAGAGCCCAGCATTTAGTTTATAACTAGTTCAGTGTTAATAGTTTCACAAAAACAAAAATATTTGCTCAAAACAGCACTGAGAGATGTGTGCTGACTTTTCTGTTTCAGAATCAAGATCTATCATGATTAGTAAGAAAGATTGCTTCCAGTTTCAGGAAGTACACACATGCTATCTAGCACCTCACTACAGAATCAAATTATTTATATCAAGGTTCATTTTTGAAACTGTTTTTGCAGAATAAAAAAAATCCCTTCTTTCATGTGAAATACATTCTGTAAAGTGTTTCATGTAAAATCTATGGTTACACATTCGTACTGTCACAGCACATACACAACCCATGATCAAAACAGAGAAACAGCTAAGTCTTCTTATAGCTCAACTATGTATGTCTCAAACAAATTATAAAGCAAAAGACAGAAAGCATTGTAATGGGGAGGGAAGGTGACAGGTTTGTAATAAGGACATATAATTGAACTTGGTGCATGGAAGATTTACAGATACATACTTCCTGTAAGTTTACTTTATTCTTCCCCTTTTTTTTTTTACTCTACTTATTATTCAGAAATTCACCCGTCAGAATAAATCATTTATATTCATCACTGTGATAACATCTAAACATTAATGTTACTTCATGCAAGCAAATTATTAGAGATTCACTGTTCAGAATGTTATTCTACTATAGCAAAGCAAAAATAGTATTTTTAAGGGAACTATCAATGCAAGATTAACAAACACTAGAGATTCTCTACTTTGCCTACTGCAACATAAAAAAAAAAAAAGCATATAAGCATATATACTTTTTTTATTTTTTAGAAAAAAAGCATATAAATCCTAAAGCATGCAACAATTTACCTATCAGTTTAATTTGGGGGTTCCTCTTTTTAGCTTCTTTCATCAGCCACCATTCGTAGCCCCGGAAGTAGTTCTCATCATTTTCATAGTGCATATGGGAGGGCTCAGTGCCATCTAGGAAGGAAAGAGACAGGTAGTTTACAATTATCTTCTGTGTCATAAGCTGTTACACATTATCAAGTTTTCTGTATTGCTCACTGCCACAGTATGCAGGCACACAACTCCAATACGGTTCACACATTCTTTGTTTTGCTTCAAAGCAAAATGAGTAGTGGAAGGGAACATGCAAGACTTGCCACCCTTCATTCTTAGCATATTAACTTAGCATAAATTTCCATTTGTTTGGTATTTTTTTAAAAAAAGATTATGCCCTCTTTTTTTGCATCAGAATCTGGTTAACTATTGAACATTTTATATTCACAGGTATAATCCTAAATATAGATTTAGCATTATCATCTTGGTCTTAACAACTACTGCGAATGTTACAGGTTAGAAGGAAAAAACATGGTAGAAGGTATAATCAGCAGGTTATGTCTAAATGCTGACATATAGGAGGGAGGGGCAAAGAAGAAAAAAACATTATAAACAGTAATTTAGTTACTCTTAATTTTCAATAACAAACAGTTAATAAACATGTATTACTCCATTTCTCTTATATGTAAATATAATGAACTAGGCAAACTGCACCAAGACTTTTTCACCTGCAATTGTGGCCAGGCAAAAAAAAAGTGCATACTGTCAGTCAGACAAGGACACCCCAATGAAATGTTGCAGCCATGAAACCAAAGAAACATTAACTGCTTCTGATCAGCTGTCTGTGCATTTTCATGTTTTTAAGACATATACTACCTATCCCTAGAAAAGTTTTACAGCATTCGTATTGCAAAACTAGTGTTTGAGAAATGCTCTGCAATTCAGAAAGCTTCCCCAACCTTGGAAGGAAAAAGAACTTACTTAGTCTAGAACACAACCTATTAACCATTATATTATATTAAGAACTTAGTGTAAATTTCTCGTCTACAAGTTGGCAGACATTGTCTTTGATCTTTTTGTGCAACTTCAGTAGAACTACAACATACCTGCATTTTTTAACTCAAGTGCAGCATGCAGGACATGTCACTAACAGAACATTGCAATGAGAAGTTAAACCCTGTAAAATCCATACCTGTTGACTGGCCATCGCCTCCAATCTCTACTTTGAGAATATGCAAAGAAGCACCAAAATTTGGCTAGGAAAAAGAGAAAGAAACAGAGAAGTCGGACTATTGAAAAGAACTGTGAAACAAATAAGCGCACAGTTTTGAGGATGCTGGAAATTCAATACTTTTTTATTAAACACCCATATCAGGTGCAATGTGAGATTACAAGAAATTCTGCTTCCAAAGGAAACTGGTAAAGATAAATAAAAATTTACCTTTAGCCAGTTTCACTGACTCTTGCACAGTTAATGATACTTCCCCCCACTCTGCAGATCTTAAATTGATTTTGTTAAAGAAATTATTGAAGAGTTCTTAATGCAGAATGAGCTACATGAGGAACACAACTGTATTTCTAATGTTATTAGAAGTCAAGCTTATTATTTCCTTAAAAAAAATAATCAGAGCTGTTATCCTTGTAATTAATTTGTTCATTGGTCTAAAGGATTACACTCCTTATGTGAAGGAGTCAGAAATAACCTACAGACAGAAAGCATGAGAAAAGGAAAGGTGCCATAATGGAGAACAAATGGCCGCTTGGTCAACTATCCTGTTTCCCTTGCCTCTGACTAGTAGACAGAATACAGAATTTAAGCACGTGTAAGTCATCCTATTCCTAGTATGTTCATTCAGCCATTGGTGGTTTTGTAAGCTCTGGCTTGAGCAACTCTAACTAATCATTACATTAATATGCACTAATGGAGCTGGCCTCCTTCATGGAATTACTAAAGTATAATTTTGGCATCTAAAAAAAAGTTTCAAGACTTAATAATGCACTTCAATAAAAGAAAAAAGGTACACAGACAATAATTTGCTTGGCATACAGTTTTTTGTTGTTGTTTTGTTTTTTAAATAAGAAGCAAATGTTTCCCAGTTTACCATGAGTCCTCCATATGTTATTTTAAACTTCTAATACATACCCTTTTTCATCTCTACTGTGTAAGTCAGGCATTAAAAGATAAGGAGAATGAGGCAAAGTTGTTTCCCACTTATCTGACATTTTCAGAAGTTTTGGTGAAAGAACACACCAAAAATAATTTGAAAATCACAACCTCTCAGCTAGATTTTCTTTTATCACAATCCTTTTGACTCCTTCAGAAAACTCATAATGTGTGTTGTAGCACACAATTTTGGTCTCCAAACTCCAGTCAGATATTATGCCTTACTCTACCCTTTGTAACCAATTTTAAACTACACAGTAAACTATTCCCCTCCAGCCATCTGGATTACACTACTTGAAAGTGACATGACATCCTCTTTCAGCAGAGTAATTTACAGTGCCAAAAGCAAAACAAGTTATTACTGTTCAGGGCAATAATCTTACCATATATTAAGTTGAGTAACTCCACAGGTTACACTTGCTAACTAAAGCAGCTTACAAACCAGTAACATTTGTACTCCTTCTACAGTAACTGCACTTGTACTGGAAGTACACTAATTTGGAACAGTCTATTGAAATGATGCAGTCCAGGCGTAAGTTTTCACATTTTGTGAATCTATCCGTACTCAAATCAAACCTGTCCGACCCACTTCCTACAATGATAACAAACAGCTAAGCCATTTATTCTAGCCACAAAATTATTTAGCCCTCATTTAGCCCCAAATTAATGATAAAAATATGTTGGGAACAGGAAAAAAAAGAGTAATTTTAATAATTAGAAGAAATAAGCTCCTGAACAACATGCTGACTGTCAAGGACAACAACCAAAATTTAAGATTCTGATAAAAATAACTTTTGTACAGTTAGCACCTATCAGATATGTAATATTGGCAGATGTCATATTCTGAAGGAAGGCAACTTGTTCCTTTGGTTTCGGAACTCACACACTAGACTACCAACTACTCTTACTGGTTCTATTCTTGTCCCAGAAGAATGAGCCTTCTAGCTCTTCATAGCAGAATCAAAACTCTTGTGAAGCGCTAGGAAGCTCATTCTTTATGAGAGAACAATATATACATATATATATATATATATATATATATACACACACACATATACATATATATATATATATATATATATACACACACACACATACATATACACACATACATATACACACATACATATACACACACATATATATATACATATGTATTTATCCCACAACAATACATGCAGAGTTAAACCATAATAAAAATAAAGTCAGAAAGACTGAAAAAAACATTTAACACATGTAAACATTGCATTCTTAATTACTAATCTTGAAAACAGTTAAGTAACCTTTTCAAAAAAGAAAGCTGAATGTTTCCCTACACTGTGAATTAGCATACAACCTAGCACTAACAGATCTAATCTCTCTCTGAGATAGACCATTCCACTCTTAGCTACACAGCCATCTACAGCTTGCAGTTACTAACACAACCTATTACTTTTTCTATTCTACTACGATGCTCAGGTGTTAAGTCAAAAAATCAACTTTGAAGTGAATGATTTATAAAGAGTTTGTCTAACCCTAAGTAATACTGACTACTCCATAGAGTCCCAACATTCAACAATAAAAAATAATAATGCCAGATTTCATGCAGAATAGCGGTGAAACAGGCTTTACCTTGAACAGATAATCTAAAATCTGCGAGCGATAAGGTTCTTGGTAGTTCACGAGGAGTCTAGATGTGGCCTAAAACAGAAAGAAGGTGAAAATATGAACACCTTAGCTTTCAAATACAGAAGTATATCCCAATTTTTCAGCCTGGGCACTTTCATGTAGTTAATAAAACTACCAAAGTAAACGTAGCATCAGGAGCTCTGCTAAGCACAAACAACAAGCTTTTTCTAACCCTTCACTTGTATATTTCTGCAGACTTTAAGCGCCTGCTGCTCTGAGACACTTCAAAGAAGAAAGTTTAGAGAACAGGGACGCAGCTTTACCACAAGCAAAGCGCAGCCCCCCAGCGGCATCGCTCATGCTCTCCCCGAGCCCCCCGCCTCGCCTCACCCCGTACCAAACGCACCGGGAGCACCTCGGACCCCCCACTCCCGGCCCCGCAGCCTCCCTCCGGTCTCCCCCGTCCCCCCCCGCCAGGGTCCCGGGGCAGCACTCACCCCTCCGCCGCTGACCGCGCCGATGCCGTCGAACTGCCTGCCCAGCCCGCTGCCGGCGTCCAGCACGTAGGTGGCCGTTGGACGCGGAACGGCACCGACCCCAGGGGGACCCGGGCCCCAGCTGGAGCCGAGCAGAAGCCAAACGCAAAGCAGAGCCGCAGGGCGAGGGGGAAGCGCGGCTGCTCCCATCGCGGCTGCTCCCATGCCAGCCGGTCCCAGCCCCTTTCGCCCCATCCCTTCCGTCCCCATCCCGGTCTCGTCTCGTCTCCCCGCCCCGCCCCGCCCCGGCCCGGCCCCCCGGCGACTCGCCCCCGCCCACCGCGTGACCGCGCAACCTGGCAATCACCTACGGAGGGCGGGGCGTGAGCGCGCTTCGCCGCCATTTTGCTAAAGGGAAAGGGAGGGGGAAGGGTTTCCAGCCCGTACCGGTTGAAGTTGGTGGCTGCCATTTTGGAAGAGGGCACGGAGGGTCCCACGCGGTGTGGCGGCGGGCTGCCAGGCTGGGTGTGGGCGCTGAGTATGAGTGAAGCCGTTGAGGAGCCATTTTGGGTGTGGGAACGGACACGGGGACTTCAGGATGCGTTGTGATAACAGGATTGGGGGGTCTTCCTGGGAAAACACAGTGAAATTGCACTTTGTGCAGCCCAGTTGCAAGATGTATGCCAAAGTGCCCCTCATCCACTACCAAGTGGATCCTTTCTCCAGTACATCTCTGTACATCTCTCACTGCCAGGCCATCACCAGCTTCTGGCCACCAGTAGCTGTTGACTGCCTTTGTGCAGCCCTCAGCCCATCTTCAGGCTGCCACCACATCCCTCATACCATAGGCAACATAAGCACTTTACAGGAGAAAACTCCAGCGATGCACCTCTGGTCTTTCGTATGAGAACAAGTGGCATGGCTGGGAGTGGCTCCGGGGTGCAGAGCACGCAGGGAGAGGTCATGCCCTGAGGAGGGGTGCTGGCAACCCTGGGGTTTTCCCTGGGAATCCTAGTTGGCTCTAGTTAGAGCCACAGCAGGACCCCTGAGGGGCTCTACTGAAACTGCATTTTGACTCCTAGGAGCAGAGCTGAGCACCCCTTTCTGTTTTACAGCATTTGTGGCAGATGCTGACAGGCAAAGAGTTGAAATTGTGACATAACATACGTCAAAAGTTTCCATGAGGATAAGCCAGGGTTTTCAATCAGAATCCAGATCAAAAAAGCATTCTACTCAGAAGGAAAGTAGTCAAGAGACTGGAGATCTGTTTGATTATTATATAAAAATGAAAGTAGAGCTTTCTGACCATTGACCTTGGTGCTTTGCAGGGCAGATGTTCTGTGTGTTTCAGGAGGAGTGAAGCACTGGGAGATGCAGTGGCTGACGTCATGCACCCGGTGTGTTAGAGCTGTGGGAAATCCCAGGTTTTTCACGTTTCTGTCCACAAAGAATGCTGTTAGTTGAGCCACTGCCTCTATTGTCCGTGTCATTGAGGAATCTAATGTCTCAGTGATGACATTACCTGACTAATGTTTCCTGTTTATTTCTTTTTTTAATAACAATACCAAACACTCACATAACATTTTGCACTTTACAGCAGTATCAAGCATTAACTAATGAACCTGCTCACACCCAAATGAGCTATACAATGTCATTATTACGTGCAGAAGGACAGAGTGACTTCCTCAAGGCTATAGTGAGTCAGTGGCAGAGGTAGAATTATGCTCATAGTCCTAATTTGCATTTGTTCCGGCAGACAATGCACCTTTGCCCTTCTGGAGTGTGCAAATACAGAAAGTATTGCCATCACAACAAATTAACTGTTTAATTTTGGTGATTTTTTAAAAAATGGTACATGAATTTATTCTTGACAGAAGGATCTTGAAGTGCAATTCATTCTCTTGTTCACTCCTAGGAGCCCAAAATAGTCAGCTTTCCAAACTCATACTTCCATCCTATGATGTGCTGAACACCTCCCCTTTTCATCTGGTGATGGGTAATATATTTGAAATCTGTTTTGGTGAGAAGATGATGATGGGACTATAAAGACTTTTATTAAGGTTTAGGAATCTCAACCTGGCTTTTACCTGTAAATTCTGTGTTTTGTTTTTTTTTTCTTTACATCTTTGTCCATCATACAAGGACGTGCTGCTTGTATCAAAAAATACAGGGATGTGTGATCTGAACCTTTTGTAAGCTCAAATACGAGCAATAAAATTATTGAGGACTTAAACAAAATATTCATCGTTTCTTCTGTAGATAAGACAATTTTCCACTATTGATGCTTTTCTATTTCAGTTGTTCTTTTTTAGTAGCACTTCAATCTCTGCCAACCAACACCTGTTCTGAAGTTCTGAGATGACTGATTTGAGATACTGTGTATATGCAGATCTCAAAAGAAAAAAAAAAAATAAAAAAATGTGCTGTTTGTATCAAAAATTGGATTGCCAAGAGTTGCTTTTTTGCATATATCTTTACTTCCAGAAATGTATAAAATACATTGTCTCCATTCTTGTTTCATTTGATTCCTCATTCCCACTATTGACTGTTCAGTAAAGGCATTTAGAAATAATTCACCTAGATTTCTCAATTTCTAATAATGATAAAAGTTGCTTTTTCTTCAGTGAAGTACAGGAACCCTCAACAGAGGAGCAGAGCCTGGCCACCAGACATTGTTCTTAGTAGATGCCATGTTAGGGAAAGACAGGTGAAAAGTGAGGGAACAGGTCTTTTTCTGATGACTTTTCTTTCAGTGAAAATAAAGGCTTGACTGACATTTATTTTAGAAATTAACCTAACATATCATCAGCCTTATGTGCTGAAAAGCCTAATTTTCACCAAGCTGGAGGGCGCTATGTTACCAGTTAAGGAATGACTGCAAGTATAGTATGACTTGATAATCAGTAGAAAAAAAATGTGGATAAAAAAGTCATGCTCTGTTTGGGGAAAAAAAAAAAAAAAAAAAAAAAGGAACCAGATCTCTGCATCCAGTAGTTAAATATTATAGAGCTGTTTAGTACTGTTCTCAGAGAAGTCAGGATTTGAGAGGTTTTAAATTTGCCCATCTGTTTCATTTCTCCTTAGCATCTGAATCATCAAATAGTCCAGTTTTTGTATTACACAATAGATGTATATTTAAAGTGAAATTGTACCCAGTTTCTTAGAAGCAGACATCAATCATTCTAAACAATATTTATGGACAAATCAGAGCACACAATAAATTATTCTGATCACAGAGGTAAAGAAGAAACTGGGCCTATGTAACTTTTTTTCCCCTAATGGAATTATCTGTTAAAAGAAACACCCCCATGAAAGCAGCATACAATCTCACATTCAGTTTATATTAAAATATACAAATGTGCAAACTGTTGAAGTGCATGAAATTATGTTATCCCCTGTTAACTAACACTGTGCACAAACTTGCTCCCATCAGTAGGCAAACAGAAAAAAACAGTAACAGAGATCCTGAAAATAATTAAACTCTTTGGAACAAACTCCTAAAATCCTTATGATGTATTTTTATGGGTTTTTCTCTAGTCGTTTTTTCTTTGATTCTGTGATAGATTTGTTGGAAAGGGAAAGTGCCAAGTCTTCTGGTCAAAAAAAGCTTCTATGTTTTAAACACATACAAATAAAGCTGTTCCATTTCTGTGGAATGGTTTCTCTTCAGGATGCATTGTATCCTAAATAAGAGGTTTGTAATATACTCCACTCATTTAATTTTGTAATTTGACAATATTTTCAGTAAAACTTATGTAAATTTAAAAAATATAGATAGATTACCTGATCATTTTTTTATATTGTTTTATGATTTATATTTATATTCATATTATTTTTATATTGTTTTATATTTTTATACTTCCTAATAAGTGAGTTGTCTTTTTCCCAGGGCTAAGGTTAAATTAGCAGGTGTTTTTTTTTGTTTTGTTTTGTTTTGTTGTTTTTTTTTTTTAAAAAAAGGAGGAAAGTGAAAAAAAAATAAGAAGCTTGTAAGCAGTTGCTTCATTTGTGTCTCTAAGAGCAGCTTCCTTTTCCTTTATCTGATGAAGTGGTTTCTCTTCTCAGAACCAGAGTCTGGTTGCAAAACTGCTACGCTGGAGCACATGGCTGTCTAGGTAAGAGTATAAAATACAGTAAGTTAGCAGATAGACTACTAATGTTGTGCTACAGGTTTATCCTATCTCTCCATTAGTGTGATGCTAACATCATGCAACAAGGAGAAGGGACACAAAACAGGCTGGAAAAGACTGCTCTGGGACAAGTATTTCACCCCCAGAATATGCGAAACATGAGGCAAGAGGGCGAACAACATTGAAAGGATTAATTAGAAAAGACACGCCAGCTTGTTTTATTGTTTTAATGGTATTGCCTTGATCATAATACCTATTGCTTAGGAGAGGGGAGGAAGGATGGAGAAGAAAAGTATTTGAGTATGAGTTTTCAGGATTCTGAGCTGTCCTGTCCTCATTGTAAAATTGCCTCAGACCTCACAGAGCATTCTTCTTCTAGCTCTTCTAGTATTGTTTTTTTAATAACTTATTGCATTAATAAGGTACTCAGCGTTATTTGTGTGTATATACACAATCCTTAAAACTTAGCAGAAAAATAAGCTGTTCTAAAAGTAGATTCTTAGAATACCAAGTGTCACGTATATGAAAATACTTTGTAAAGCATCTTTCTGTATGCCTAGAGGAAAACATGAGGCACAGAAAGATATAGCAAAATAACATTCACCTGTGTGGTCTACATCCTTAAAAAAATAATAAGAAGAAGAATTCTATTTGCTCATGTCAATGAATTTGTTTATGCTCTTTAAAATATCCATAATGTGTATCTCAAAGGCTGAACTCTTTTAGACCTGCTTGAGTTTTTTACAGAATCTTTGAGAGCTGTAAGCAAAATTTAGTGTATTATATGAAAAAGTGCTGTTCATTTTAAGCAAAAAAGACCACGTTACTGAAGGACATATTTCAACTCTCCTAAACTGTAAAGGTTTTCAGAATTAAGTTTTAATATCTTCTCATTATAGAAAACATCCAGCTATGGGTGGTCCCTCTACTTGAGGAAATCAACTTGGCTGTATAATTTATTTTAAGAACACAAACCAATCTGTTGTTGAAATTGTTTAGAGAAAAAAAAATCAAAAAAATCAAAAACACATCTGTCCTTCCATACACAATAGCACTGGTACAGCAGCTACTCTGCAGATCTAGCAGACGTTTTCTTCCCCTGAATCTTACCTATTAGGCAAAGTACATGAAAAAATACACTATATTGTAATGAGTATTGCTTACAGCAACTTCTCCTTTATGAACTTGAATTTTAAATAGAGGACATATAATGGAAATGTATTGGTTGTGGATGTTTCCAAGATTAAGCTGGTGATTCTAGCTAATCTCTATATATTTCTAATTAGTGACTGAAATCTGTTAGTAACACAAAATCTTTACAGTCTTCTCCGTATTTCCTAATTTCCCAAACAGTAGTAGGAATTTTGTATTCTAAAAATAAAAAAGCCTCCCCCGTTCTCCCCTTAGAAAGTTGTTTACAGAAAAGAGCACGGAATATGCATTGTGTATTTGTGCTTATGAAAGGATAGTTGCTTGCTCACTTTGTTACTTACAAAATGTCATAAATGCAGAGACCGTGTAAAGTTCTCTTTGAATCCAAATTAGATACTGTGGAAATGCATCAATACAAATACAATATGTAACACTCACAGGGTTCATTTACGGGTTTGTTTGCATATATTACTTGAAGTAAAACATTTGCTAGTCCACTTCTTAAATTTTATGTCTAGTTATTTTATTTTCTCAGAGTTCTCTTAACAGCACGTTTTCTATAGCAAAATGATAAAGAGATTGGGAAAATGATAATCATTGAATAATCTGTCTAAAAGAGAGAATTGGTGTTGAGAATTATATACATAGATTTTTTTTTTTTTCCATTGGTACACATCTGATACTAAAACAAGTCTACTAAATAAGGTGAGACATTTTGAGTCACAGACAGTTTGAATCACAAAAGACAAACCATTAAACAGTATCTTTAAACAGAAATTCCTTGATAGATTTTTAGAAAAATTCTAACAGTAAATGAGAAAAATTACCAACCACTGTGTTTCAGGGTGCCTGTAAGCCAATACCGTCTTCCTGAACAAAACTATCAGGTATGCTCAGGAGCTGAGAAAAAACATGGGAATGCTTCAGATCATGCTTTCAGGTAAGAAAAATAATTTTGCATTACATAGTCCTAATTATCAGAAAAGTGCTGTGTAAGGAAGAATGGTATGGACAGGTTCCTCTGAGACAAGACCCCAAATAACTGTAGTGAAATGTGTTATAATCAGATGCAAAATAGTGCTTTGTGCTTTTATATTTCTGTTCAAGAAACTACAACATACATTGTGATCTACTTCATTTGCTGGCTCTTTGACACACTGCAGTATAGGTCAATACATGCCAGAATGACACACTTTTTGTTATTGTTGTCACTGAAAGAATATCCTTCTATAAGTAGCATCAATGTGTCATCAAAGCCAGGACATGGATTACCTGAGGAATTACAAACTGCCTTCTGAGCTTTGTTCATAGAAACTGTTGACGATAGTAGTTGAACATAAAAGAAAGACATGGGGTGTCATAAAAGAAAGACCTGTGAACATGGACAGAAAAAATTGCTGAGGTGATAACTTTCACGTCATCTTAGCTCTCTTTTTGAACCCTATCTTCAGTGTCCCAGCCTGCCATAATCCAGTTAGAGCTTAAAATGTTAGTTCCTTAAGGCAGGTGGCAGAAGAGCAAAGCAAGGTCTTGCCTTAAAGAACATGCAGTTTATTCAGATGACTACAATATAAAGACAGGCGGTTTACCTATAATCAGTAAGATCGAGAGAGGAAAACTTTTAGAAACTGGGTTAAAAAGAGAAGGTTAAAGGTAAGTTAGTTGGTCAATGCCTAGGTTTGAAAGAGCTGATTTAGCTAGCTGTGGGAGGATCTGTGGTGTGTAACATGAAGACAAGTCGGGAGCGTGTAAGGAGGATGAGTCTATAATATAGCAAGTCAATTAACAATGGAGAAAGAGTTTGTGGGGGAGGAGAAGGAATTCCAATTTCTCAGTCATGCGCCTAGTATAAACACTGCCTCATCCACTTACTGCATTACATACATGCTTCTGAAAAGGCACATTTCCCTGTTAGACCTGTTATAGGAAAAAAGATGCTAAAAATTATATAAAGAACATGTATGTATTTTATCTGTTATTTATCAGTCTGCGTACATGTGCTTTGCTTTTGGTAAGAAATGGGCCAGCAAAACCCTGGGATCCAATTTCTAGAGCTAGATGTTTAATGTGCGATACTTACCTATATTGGTGAGCCTATGATGCCCTATATACTGTGCGGTTTTAATAAACCACACTGAAAAACATATTTCTTATGTATGTCTTAGGTATAGGCACTGCTTTTTTCAACTAGTCATCATTATAAGTAAAGCTTCTCAGTGGAACAAACTGAGAAGTCTTTCTCAAGAATTTTCACTATCTTTCAAGCACGTGAACGAATTTAGGACTAACTGTGAAAAGTGAGCCAATTCAGTCAAATAAATCAGTGGCTGGTAAAAAGTGTGTGCTTCCTGACTGTTTGTGTCATTGCTCCTTTTTATTTCCTGAATATCAGTGAAAGTTTTTCTATAGAAAAGAGAGATCCATGTAATAGCTTCTGAACAGTAAATAAACCTACATGGGTTTCTCTGACAAACCCACAAACCTCCACACAGATGCATCAGACCCATAAAGGGCAGAATGAGTTTGCCTACCACATAGGAAAATCCCTGTACCATAAATTGTTTTCAGTTTGAGCTGCTTCCTTTGTAAAAGAACAGTTGTAGACAGTTTTATCTTGCAACCTACTCATTCTACAACTGCTTCACCTCCTCTGCTGGCAGTCTAGACTCAAACCACAGATAAATTGTTAGAGGTGATCTCTGAAGCAGTGTATTTGGCAATAGAGCTGGACCACAGCAAGTATTCTCCATGCTTGTGTTTCCTGAATTTTTTGGTTAGATCTCTGAAGAAGGGAATTACTGAATGTCAGAGCTGTGATGTAACCAGTGAGTACCAATTGTCTCATAGCTATGGTAGTACGCCCTTTCTTACTGAAAGGTCAGCTTTTCTAAGTGCTTCTAAAACTTAGGCAGCCAACTCCTCCAGTCCCATTTCTTACTCAGGGCTGCCATTTTACTGATATTTTCATGTTGAAGCTGTTGACAGCATGGCTGTTGTAGTGCTTAAGACTAGCTTAATTGCTGATGATTTTACAAACTCATGCAAGGCAACCACAATTTTGTACAGGAAAGAATTGTAAATAAAAAATTGTATTCAGAGAGTCTCCATCTGATTTGAGAATTAAGCCTGGCAGATTCTCCTGTGCATGCAAGAATCCAGTAGTTGCCACGTTTCACATGAAGGTTACACGCTGTAACCTTTGCTGGAATAGCAATATTGATTGCAAGCTCTTGGGGGATCACATACAAAGGAGGGGTGGGGAACTAGGGAAATGTGCAGGTGTCACAAGAGTGATTAGTAACAGGAATGCATATCAGCCATGTTCTTCTCTTCTGAGCATATCCCAACATGTGGAAGTACCTGAATCCCTGTCTTTGTTTCTCCACTGTTTTAAAGAGGAGGAGAGCACTGGGGATAAGAAATCTGCCATATGGCCAGCACCCTATTTCACTCCTGTTTATTATTTGTGGTGCACTTTCTGATCTTCTTTGACTTTCTCACAAGAGAGACCTTTGATTCTAGCATCCTATCCCTCTGGAAGTGTCTCATACTGCTTCTGCTGTATAAGCTTGCATATGACTGACCTTGACCTTCTTAGACATTGGGGTTCCTCCTCTGCATGTGTCCATCCAGGAGTGTTTAAAACTTTTGATCTCCTACAAAGACAATTTATTTCTTCAAAAAAACAATACCACCAATAAGTCAAGAATGTTATTATAGCTGATATTTTTCCTTTTTGACAACAGAAGGATGGAATCTTACCAACCAGGTCCTGAAGAACTGACAGATGACCACCTATCAGACTACAGAGGGGTTTTTATTGTTTCTGGGCTGGAATTAGCACAAAATTCCTCAGGGTGGACAATGAACAACACTGCTATGTGCCACGATGATCACACCCTGGATAAGTATTTGTTTCCAGTTGTGTACAGCATTGTGATAGTCATCAGTATTCCCATCAACTGCATATCCCTCTATGTGTCTTGCATTCAAGTGAGGAAAAAGAATGAGTTAGCAGTCTACCTCTTCAGTCTGTCCCTGGCTGACCTTTTGTACTCTGTGATTCTGCCTCTGTGGATTGATTATGCCTGGAATGGAGATAACTGGAGGCTCCCTGCCATGCTTTGTCAGATTTCTGCCTTCCTTATGTATATGAATTTCTACACTAGCACTGCATTCCTCGCTTGCATCTCTGTCAACAGGTACCTGGCATTAGTTCACCCCTTGAAGCTCCAGCACTTGCGCACAAGAAGGTTTTCACTGATTGTCAGCATAATTGTTTGGCTTCTGGAAGGCATCATGAATTCTGTCATACTGATGAAGAAAGAAATATTCAGTGATCTTTGCAATTCCACTAATCATACATTATGTTATGATAAATACCCCCTGGAACCGTGGCAGGCACAGATAAATTTACTCCGGATATGCTCAGGGTACCTGGTTCCTTTGATAATCATTGTGTTTTGCTATCATAAAATCTACCAAGCAGTGAGGTGTAATCAAGCCACAGTAGATGAAGAAAAGAAAAAAATCAGGAAACTTATATTGAATATTACAGTTACTTTCATTCTTTGCTTCACGCCTTATCATGTTGTATTGTTTATTCGTAGCATCAAGGAACCATACTCCACTAACCCCCAGTTTTTGCTGTTGATGTATAAGATCTACAGAATCACACAAGCCTTAACAAGTTTGAATTGCATTGCCGATCCAATTCTTTACTGCTTTGTGAGTGAAACTGCACAAACAGACATTCTGAATTTGCTTAGGAGTTGCTTATACCTACGAAAACCTGAGGGAAACCAAGTGGAAGCACATACTCTGTGCAGTTCTACTACAAAGAGCAATATCACCTACAGAACTTGCTGTGAAACTGAGACTCTCTCAAAAATGGCTGCAAGAGCATAGTCAAAGAAAAAGTGGGTAACATAAAGGGAAAAAAAAGGAGAACTATTCTGTCATCTATACCTAGGAAATACTCCAGAAGTATACTAATCTAAGTGAAACCAGTAGCTGGAACTAATGAGAACTTATTACAGGGTCAGTGAAATTGAGGGAGCATCATCATGTATCTTTAAAACAGATGTTGTACATAAATCAAGAAACAAACATACAGTCAAGAAAGGTGAACATGACATGCTGAAAAAATTACTGAGGATTCCCCACCCAACTGCCTCCTGTCTCAGATTGCTAGCAAGTCCATGTGCTGGGCATACATGTTTAATGTACTCTGAGCTGAGCTGGAGGAAGGCTGAGGTCCTCTTAAGCAGTCATTTGTTTTCCAGTTTTAATAAAAACCTGAAGCTTAGCTGTGAAGGAGCCTTATGTAGGATTGTTTTTAAATCTGTGATAGAAATGAGTAAAAAACACACACAAACACAGATCATTCCAATGATTGGCAAAAGAGCAGACAGAGAGAGGATGTTCAATCTTTTCTCTGGTATGATGGTGCTATGAAGATTCCTTTCTTTCAGTAATGGCTCAAGTTCTCCTTCAGCATACTCCTCCGATTAGCCACTTCTTCAAATTGTTTACCTCATGTAGACAGAGACTTAACTTTGATCTTCTTTGGAAAATGTCCTCATGTATAATTATATGTCATGTCTTTTCATTACAATATGAGTGTTGGATTTCAGATAGTTGAAGATTCATTACTTAGAGTGTATATATGGAACCAGATTCTAGCCACTGATGGTTTAAGTCAGATTAAATTTTTCCTAATATGTACAAGGAGGAAAGGAAAGGAATGGAAGGTGAGGTTTCACATCTCTACAACGCAAAAGACTAGTCTTTAGTCTTGCTTATTTTGACTGTAATCTGGAGTGTTTGTTTGTTTTTATGGAGTCAACAGAGCAAGGAGGTCTATATCCACCTATTTGACTGCAGATGGAGTTTCAGCTAGAGTTACTGACCAAGCTCTCAGTCAGCCAGTTTTACAAAAATTCAAACAAACCAACTATACTAACAAAACAGCAATGAACAAAAATGGACCAATAGCTAATAAGAATGGCAGCAAAGGATCCTAAATTATAAAAGGGCTGAAATTAGCGCAAATGAAAAGCAGAGCTGTTAACACAGGGATCTGGTCACATGCAGACTCCCTTCAATCGCTGTGATTCCCTGGTAGTGGTGTGCACCTGTCCCTGTGAAAAGACAATCAAAAGACTGTGCGTTTTTCTTTGACTCCTCATAAACTTTTTGCTTTAGGTCAGTTTCCAGGAAGAATGTTTGATTTTGGTGGTTTTCCAGTTTCATAGGGAAAAAAAAAAATCTTTCCATCAAAAATACCCCCCTCTGCAAGTCTGTGGTTTAAAGAATTTGGACCAGCAATTTTCCACACAATGCTAGGATTGACATTATACTTGGAGAACCAGCACACAATGATCACAATCAGCACTGAAATTTTTGCATGGAAATTATTAATTTCTCCATTACAAAAAGCCACTTTCACTGTTTTCATGAGTTCCTGGTTGTGTCTATTTATACTTTCAGTTAATTTCACATTCTGAGAAGGGAACTTGAGAGGCTGAAGAAATTGGAGTTGTTCAGCCTAGAGAAGAGAAGACTTTGGGGGTCCTAATATCAGTCTTATAATACCTGCAAGGAGAGTGTTGAGAAGACAGCCAAGCAGGACAAGAAACGCAATCTCAAAACAAGAAGGATAAGAGTCGATATATGCAAAAATTTTTGAACTCTGAGGACTTCCAAACAGTGGAGCAGGTGCACAAAGATGTTTTGTACCCTCCATCCTTGCAGGTTTTCAAGACCCAACTGGACAAAGCCCTTGAAAAACCCGGTCAGGCCTCATAGCGGACCTTACTTAGAGTAGAAGGTTGAACTAGAGACTTCCTGAAATCCCTGCCAATCAGAATTCTCCTGTGATCCTATGAACTTTTATAAATATGTATGTCACTATTCTGGCTGTTACCTTCCTCTTTAAAAAAGTAGGTTCCCTTCCCTTCTTTGTTTTCATTAATCCTTTTACTGGATTTTATTTTCATGTGTGTTTTTTTTTTTCTTCTTTTTTTTTTTTCTGTAATTCCATTTTATATATTATGAAGCAAAAATATGTGAACAGCAGCACAAACTACTTCACCACAGACGTGTCCCTGTGCTGACCTATGAACACAATGTATTTTGCAACAGAATGTGAAATTTCACTGCTGCACTGGAACAAAAGCAGAACCAAGATTCACTAACTTAATGGAAAAAAAAAAAAACTTGGTTTATTTCTAAACCTTTCATGTGCCAGAAAGATTGGAAAGTTAATTCCTTTTTGTGTTATTATTATTATTATTATAAGTGATAATGAACGCTAAAGCTAAACAACAAAACTGAGTCAAATTTAACCTGTGTGTCGGGAAGCCGTGAGAGCTGGCTGCTCTGCAAGGTAACCGGGAGCTGAGGATGACAGCAAGGTCAGCAGGGCAGTATCCTCACTGAAAAGCCATGCAATCCCACAGCACCCAAGTGAGGTGTGTAGAGCAGATCTGGTGACAGTAACCAGCATCAGCCAACAGCTGTCTGATCATCAGACAAATCGCATGGACGTGCCATAGTGACAAGGCAGGTCTGAGGTTGAGCCAGGAAGCCAAGTCAGCAAGCCATGGTCAGGATCATCAGGATCAGCAAAGCACCATGTTCCCGAGATGTGTCTAAAGTGAGGGCACAGGGCAAGTGCCTGAGCTTACAAGCAGCTCCTGTGCCAAGGAGGAGAGATTACCACCAAGAATCATTCCAGCTTCCTCTCCCACCCACCTGGCTCTGTGTTGCAAGGCAGCACAACATAAGCACTGGCCACCACAAAGGCAACCAAACCCAAGGCAGCAGGGGAAGAGGCTAAAAAGCCTGTAGGTAAACTCAGGGCCCTGACACTGTAAAGAGCTTTATTTCCACAAAATTTGGCCCTGAGATTCAATACATTTTAATTTTCTGCCTTTGCTCATGAAACCCCTAGCTTGGGTCAGCTTTTGTTTTTATGTGTGGATGGTTTTTGTAGCATCATTTCTTGTAGTATGTCCCTGCCTTACTGAAGATCCACTTGAGATAAAGGAAAGCAATGACAATGGCTGGCCCATATTCTAGGCTTCTTAAAGGAACTCTAATAAATTAGGTGTCTACTTTACAAAGATAAAACATAAGTACCTAATCCCTTAGGCTGCTCTGAAATGCTCACTTCATCTGTTGAAATAACAACCCTCTGGTAAAATGAGGAAACTGAGATTGCATTGTCCTGGACTTCAGTTATTGGTGTATTTACCTCATTATTTTTACATAGCTAAAAATTTGCAATCTTTTTCATTCTCTCTCCAAATTTGTTTGTCCCAGCTTGACCAAATTTCCTGTATGAAAATGGATATCTATATTGTTTTTGGAATCACACAGTATTATAGGAGAGAATTCCACAGTGAAAAACGTCTTCATGAAGGCTCCAGCACGCACTGTGCATTATTACTGCTAAATATTCCATGGAGAATTCCTAAAAGCTCTGCAGGTAAAAAACAGGTGCAAATTCACAGAAACCACTTAAAAAGCAAGAACATTTGTTACAGGAGAGAGTTTATAAAAATCCAAATATCTACTTAATAGCAAGAAATGCATTCCTCAGTGTGACACTGTAGTTCCTATCTCACTTCCCAATCTATACTGTAAGAATATGGTTAATTAAAGGCCATGATGTTAACTTATTTAATATCTGTAGGGTATGACATATCAGTGCCAAATGATATTGTCAGCACAGTAACAACAGAGGTGTGTTTATATGTCAATAATTCACTTAAAGCAGAATCCATCTCCCAGCAAAGATATAGCTCAGCTTCTTAAGCTTGGAAGTTTCCAGTGAACTGTGGAGACCTTGCCAGTGGAGTTTTAGACTTCATTTGACCTGTGTTTCCTGGAATATTAGCCATGAGCTGCCTCATGATGCACACCATTGTTCTTTTCTCATGCAATTACACATCAGCTTTGTTTTCTTAATGTCACTGGGGTCAGTCCTGACTCACATGGTTGTAGACTAACAAAGACTAATAGAAACTCTTGTCTTTTTTTTTTTCCTTTTTTTTTTTTTTCACATCTTTAACATGTCTAACTTCAGAGCAACTTGGAAAAATTGAAGGAAGTGTGAATTTGAGCTATGAGATTAAAATATTCCACTTCCTGTTTCCATTTACAGAGAACAATGTTGCTAAAATTATTCTAATTACTCCAGTGACAAGCTTCAGAGACTCTCACTTCTATGCCAGTAAAGGAGTAAAATGCCATTGTTCAGCCACATGCCATTTCTCACATTACTTACCAGTATCATCAGTGTTGTCATAGGTCTACTTCTCCATTTTCTACCATGGTAAAGCTGCATCTTGTTTGCTGCCTCTCTCCACTGAGCACAGAGGGGGGTAAACGGGTGGGAGGGAGCTCTAGGGCATTTGGGACCAGCATGACCTCAAAGGCAGAGCAGCTACTTCTGCAGAACAAGGCTGCAAGGAGGAGAAGTGTGGCCCTGCATGCAGCAGGGCCCTGGAGCAACTGCTGCACCCAGGGGATGGATGCTGCTAATGGCCAGGGTTTTCCTTCTTCCATGAGATGGGAGCTCCTCATGGTCCCAGAGCCCTGCAAGACAGCATTTTGCCCCTGCCTGGTGCCACCTGCTCCACTGTACTTACATCTGATAAGCCATGGCCTGGCATTGATAAAGAGGGTGGGGCATGGCAGGGAAACTCCTGGTGTGTATCCTAAAGGTTTCTTTCTTCCTTTTCTATTGCTGCACCACAATGTCTGTGTTACTGATAAAAAACTAGCCTAAGCTGGCACAGGGAGTTTTTGGCTGTCCAACAGTGAATTAAAAGTAACCAAGCTATTTCCCATCTTTTAATATCCTAGAAAGACAAACTTTTTTTTTTTTCTGAGATGAGGCTTTTAGAAAAATAAACAAACAAAACACACACACACAAACAAAACAGAAAACGGTAATGAAGATACTGTATCAGATTGCATCAAGATAATCAGATCCTCACCTGTGCCAGGTCAGCTCAGCCACCGTGTGTTGCATCTGAACTACAGCCTGTACACATCAGAGCTACAACGTGTCTCTGTAGCACCTCTCACTGAACGTCAGAGTGCACACTTACGTATAATGATCTCATCATAAAAACTAATGTAAAATGGAAATGCTAGAATGGTGGGTGGTATGAAACACACACTAAAAAAAAAAAACAAATAGGTCAACCCCTTTCCTATCTCCCCCTCTTCCCCCCCTTTTTTAAATGACTGTATATTTTGGTGAAAGAGGATACAGATGTCCAGCGGAGTGCGCGAGAATCTGAAAAATAAAAAAGACCATGTTTCACAAAAGCTGAGGTAGCTGTTACTTTAAATTTAGTAATTTTTGGAAATATTATTGCTATAGAAACCTCTTGGTTAGTGGTTCAATACCAGGGACAACAGATTATTTTATTTTTTCACTTTTTTTTTTTTTTTTTTTTTTAACCCCCCTGGTAAATGCAAAGTCTGTTGCTGAAGGAAAAATTGAGATAGTGACAGATTGGGTAAAAGCACGCACAGATACTGTACTGATATCTAATCACATATAAATATACAAGTAAAAACTTCATTTAGTTTTATATTCAGTTCATATAACAATTAAATAAAATAGAGGTGCAGCTTGTGCCTCCCCGTGTTTCTTGTTTGTTTGTTTTTGTTTTGTTTTGTTTTGCTATGGCTCTTTAAATCATCTAGATGCAGCTCATTGTCTTTCAGATGAGATGTTGATATGAGATATTTATCATAAGCAATGACTTTCACAGTCTTTTTCCAAGGGCTGGTGGTAATATCCCCAAATCTGTGCTATATTCAATCCCAGCTGAAGCTTTATTTTGACTTTTAAAACCATGACTTTTGTAGACATGCAAGTAATAGCTATTTTTCCCACTCCAGATGAAAAATGGCACCTAGGAACATTTTAATTTTAAATTGCTAACACTTTGTCACAGTTATTTGTGCCCAGTCCAATGAGATCCCAGCCCTATCCTAGAGATACATCAAGCTATTGGAAAAATTGTCCCCTCAGTTTTCTTCTTTTGATACCTTTGCAGGTGTGATGGCAAGTTCTACATCCAGAAAGCCAGAGGACCTCTAAAGGAGAGGTCCATACATGGCCTTATGTTTCACATAGTTAACTACATGTGTGAGAAAACACTGTGAGGACAATGCAGTTTCTCCTGTAAAGGCAACATGTGTAGGTTAGGTTCACATCCTTAAAAGCAGATGAACTTTTGAGGCCAAGCAGGCTTGACTGATGAGATTATCTTTCCTGGCAAACTTATATGTATTAGCAGCTTCACTCCAATGGGAATAAAGAAAAAAGGCTGGCCTGGAAAATGACAACTCCAGTTAAAAATACCCTTTCCCTCCTATTCCCTTGACCAGACTACTGATGCCAGATGCAAAACTGAGCCACAGCAGTACAACATGCACATCAGGTCACCCTCCTGGTTCAACAGCTCTTATGGGCTCTTCACATTCAGCTTTCTGCAGCCCACCCAGACATACTACAGGTGTACTGGGTGTAAGGGTACATAGCCAATGACCTTGGGACACAGCTCTTTCCCTGTTTCCCTTTTCTTCCCTTGACAGCTCACTGTTCCTGCATGTATCCTAGCCTGAAGCACCAGGTATCTCACAAAGCTCTCATGTATGAGAGCTCCAGGATCTCACAAAGCAGGCTAGTTTACAGTAAACTCATCTTCTGAGGTAGCTTTTCACCTTAGAAGACCCAAGATCTCTTGAATGAGAAGGAAAGTAAAAAACTCTAAGACTTAGAGTGCAACAGAATCTCCAAGTATTTATGAAGCAATTCCTAAGATTAATATTGAATGACAAAATAAAGGCATAGCTTCACCCAACTTCTTTGCTTATCCTGATGGTCTACAACACAATAAATATCTCCAGCAAACTAAATTTTCTGCTTCTCCTCAGAACTCAGAAAAGGTCAAACAATGACTGCTGATATGCTCATGGAAACTCCATGCAGGCAAAAATTATCTCTCTTTCCTGACACAGCATGTATGTGCACACATCACTGTCTGGCAGCTCAGAACATACAGCTTCTGTGTAGCATAACCAACCTAACTGAAAGCTGCATACCAAGAAGTTGTACAGAAAATCAATATTGCATTCACATTCATATCTGTTGCAGTGTTAGTGCCGGAAATGTGTGAAATAAAGTTGACTATTTCCTATTCACCTATTTTGACAAGAGCAGTGCCAACCCTCCTTACCCATCTGCATGGCTGTTAGTGCATAATGTAGTGTGTCAGTCCAGTCCACATATTGCTATGGGAACCCATAATATAAGGAAAGTAGTAAAATACTGCAACATATACTGAAGGCATTCCTGGTGAGTCAACATTTAAGGTTGTGCTGAAATCTGCAGCTGCTGTTAATTCCCCTGTAATGTTCTGTTTGAGTAACACATTTCTTCACAAAGTCTAGCATTCACACTTAGAAGATTTATTTCTGTGAAAAGCAGGAAATAAATTTAGGCATTAAATTTAGTAGCATTTAGTAGTTTAAAATTAGCTCCTTTTGGAAAGGAAAATTTCAGTTCTGAAGATTTTTTTGATCCTTAATACATCACTAGCAGATTCAGAATTTGACTTTAGATAGGCCTGGCATAGCAATTTCAGAAAGATCCAGGACTATTTGTCAGCAGAGGCCATCATAACTCTGACTCTGCCAAGGGAAGTAAAGGGCAACAAATTTATTAAATATATATATATATTTATTCTTGTCTCACCACTATTTAGACTCATGATTTCCACAGAAGTTTTTCATGTGGTTATTTGAAAGTCATAGCTCTTGTATCTGGAGGTCTATGTGCATTTTCCCTTACCTTTTCTTGTGTTTTATGTTTATCACTGCATGTAGGGTCTTGAAAATATTAATTTTAAATGCCTAAATATACTGGTGGTGGTGGTGTCCAAAATAGCTGTGTTTTAAACATCATTATTCTTGATAACATCTTGCCACTTTGATGAGCCTGATTTGCTATGAGTTTTGTCTCGAAGCTTGATGTTCAGTTTATTTCTGTGCAATAACAGGAAGTAACCCACAAAGGGCATCAGAATAAAAATAACAAAAAAGAGAGAGGGCTCAGAAGTATGAGCATCAAGAATCCACCAAGGTAGATTTAACTGGAAGACTTTGCAAAAAAATTGCTAACTTGCTAGTTTTATCCAATTTTGCAGTTTACTCATTTTTAGTATTTCATTCAGAGAAACTAGGACCAAGAACTCAGAGACCCTTTGAAGCACAACCTGTGCAGGAAGCGTTAAGACATCCAAGACAGGCACTGAGCGTGGCTTTTCACTCAAGATGTCTGTAAATATGCTGCAAAGATATTCATGTAATTAGCCCGTGACTGCACAGACAGGTGTTCGTAATCCCTGTGGTTGGATACATACTTTCTAGAAAATGCCAATTTTCCTGGCACCTCAGCAAACTCAATTTGTTCTTGCACAGAACAAATTATGTAGGATTTTCAGTCAAAGAAACATAGCAAAAAATTATGCAGAGACAATTCTCTCACTTGTACTTGCAAAAGTCTGAAATGAGTGATCTGAGAGACTATCCTCACTAGGTGGCGATTTCGGTCTGCTTAGTCAGGCCTTAGAGAAGAACAGAAAAAATCCTAGTTTAAAGATGTGCTTCTTACATATAAGAAAAGGGAGTCTGAGAACAGAGCTGACTTTACGTGAAGAAGGAGTGAGCTGTTGTGTTTCAGTCTCTGCCTTGAGCTGCTGCAAAGTGTCAGGCTGTGACTCATCAGACCCCGGAACCAGAAGTTAAAAAAAAAAAAAAAAAAAAGGCTATCACTGCACGTTATGAGCTTTATGCCAGCCTAGATTTATTAACAGCTTGTTTGTACTTCTTTTTCTTTGTAATAAAGTTTTATTTAGTTCTGTCTCCTTTCTCTCTGATATTTATTGCAATATACATCTGTGCACACATATACAGACAGTAGGCATCTGTATCGCTAAGCAAATCAAGCTCTTACACTCTGTAGCCTGATGGACACCTCATTCCCATACTCATTCCACCCGCTTATTTTTTTTCAGCTGCCCTAGATGAGCTCTGCTCCTGGGGCTGGCACCAGTTCCAATGCTCCATCAGAGCATGCTCCATCAGAGCTGTAATGCTTCCCTAAATCTGCTGAAACGTGTATAAAACATTTCCCTAGACATTCATACCCACCCTGTGATCAGCCAGCTCCTCTCCTCAGGCAGAGGAGATGAGTTCATAACAGATGAGTTTGTAAGGCAGCAACTCTCTTACTGTTAGCCTCAAACTGCACTAATGGGTTTTGCATTACTGAATGACCCCCTAAAACAGATTCACACTTTACCCATATTACAGCTGTTTATTTGTAGATGTTCTCTTTGCTGAAGTACAATAAACAAAATTTTTCTGTGTATTTCCTCAGTGATCAGACCTTCCAATTGTTGCAGTAGAGTCACATCTTTCCGAAAAATCCCCTCAGTCTCTGTAGGACCCAACTTCATATCCAGAGCAGTATCAGTTCTTTCCTACTTTCCCCAGGAGCTCACATTAGAATAAAGATTTGCAGGTGCTCCATATTCCCCACACCTGCATCCCAGAAGGATTAGGCCTGCTCCTTTTATTAGGTGGATCACCAGTTCCATTATGCTTCTACTCAATGGTAGTACCTTCTTCTCCCTGTAACTACAATCAATATTCCTTTATCTTTTGCCATATTCGTGATTTTCTTTTTTTCCTCTGTATGAGGAGCAGACAGAACAATTACACAAGCCTCTTTCATTACTTCAGTGACAATTATGAATCTTCTCAACCCAGAAAGAGAAAATATTCATTAATTAGCTAGCTTTTTAAACAATTCTGGTCTTCATTTCAAAGCGATTTATGTGTTTCAGGAAGCAGTATGGAATTAATTAAATTCCCAGCATTTATTAGCTTTATTTCTTTGTGTTTTTATTCTAGGCTATATTATTCATATGGAGAAAAAAAAAAAAAAAAAAAAAAGACATTTCAATAATGTGTTATTCTGAAATAATTCCAAATATCTGCAACTAAAACAAGAAATTAGGCTAGTACACCCTGGCCACTGAAACATAAATAATGACTTGAAGTACTCTATCAACTTGTCTTTTGCTAGTCCAATCATATATATTTACATTTTTAATTTAACAAAGAAATAACTTACATTTTAGGTTGTACAAGTCCATCCAATATGATGCATTAGGGTCCCGTTAGTTGTTGTCCTTCTACACCCATTTCAATAGTCCTTGATATCCATTCCCTTCTTTCTTTCCTTTTATCTTTTCCCCAAGTTCATTCTTCTATATTGCTCTACCTTTCTTCCTTATATATCCATTACAGTTTTAAAATAATCTCTACTCACTTCCTCACAAATTTGTTGCTAGCCTAAGTAACCTTGAGCAACTGACTCAGGGAAATGTCAAATCTGGGGGTGAAAGGGGAGAAAGGTGAAAAACGTAAGCAAACAAAAAAGCTCGCTAGACATTAATATTTTGTCTGGGTCAGAAAGGACACATTTACCACAATGACATCCACAAGCAGGACTGAAGGAAGCTTTATCAGAGGTTGATCTCTAAAACTGACCATCATGAAGTCTCACATGCCTGCAATAACAAGACGAACATGATGTCACATGGGAAAGGTTCCTCTTTTGTACCAGAGCAGACAATTTTTTTTTATTATTTTTTTTTTATGCTTCCTGTTATTTGGGTTATTTTTATCCTTATTATATACTTGTCTGAAGAACTTAATATAAAGCTGAAGTAACTTGGAAAATGTGGTTTTGACCTTTAAAGTTGTTTATTAGACTAAAATTTACATCTTTAACTTTGAATACAATGACCACAACCTAAATTCATGTTGAATTTCAGTAAATTGATATAACCTGATTTCCTCAGAGAAGTAAAAGATTACAGGCATAATACTAATTTGATTCTGAGTGGTTTCTGAGAGACCTGTAAGAGGAGATATCCAGACCATGCTGAAGCCTGATCGCTGAGTGCAGCACAAGCTGTTACCCCAGCCAACAGAAGCTGCTCTGGAGACTTCTGGGGCCATAACTTTAAACACTGTTTCAGATCTCTAGGTTAAATTAAATTTCACTTTCAAAATCTTGAAATGGTGCATGGTGAAATGAGTAATTGTTGATACAGTGAATAAAAATAAAAACTTCCTTCTGTTTTTCCAATAATTCTCCTAAGAGATCAGCTTGTCTGGTTTTATCTCTTTTTAAATTTTCACCTCACCAGTGAAGGAAAGATAGCTATTTCTTCTTCTTCTGGCAAGATCTTCTCATGCTTGGGATTGTCACTATGTCCTGTAGCCATGTCCACCTGCATCTGTTTAACTTCAGAGGCACTTTTTCAGAAAGTCAGTGGTTTCATCTCTGACTGAAAAGCTGTTTCTCTGAATGGAAAAGCTCTGAATGGAGCCTGACCCTGTGCCTGGCCACCCTCTGGGTGCAGAACCTTTCCCTAACCCCCAGCCTGACCCTCCCCTGTCCCAGCTCCATGCCGTTCCCTCGGGTCCTGTTGCTGTCCCCAGAGAGCAGAGCTCAGTGCCTGCCCCTCTGCTCCCCTCATGAGCAAGCTGCAGGCTGCCATGAGGTCTTTGGACACTCTCTTAGCAGTTTTATGTCTTTCTTATACTGTGGTGCTCAGAACTGCATACAGTGCTCAAAGTGAGGCTCCACCAACACAGAGCAGAGTGGGACAATCCCTTCCCTCAACAGGCTAGCAATACCATGCTTGATGCACCCCAGGATATGGTTGGTCCTTTTGGCTGTCCTGGCTCACTAATCCTGTAAAATGCGCTTTTATCAGCCTTCAATTCAGAACCATGGTGACAAGATCTACAACCTATGCAGTTCCCAACTCTTGTCCCAGGTGGACATGCAAACAACAGTATTTTTATGACATAAAGACCATGGCAGACTGTGGATGCATGACCTTCACACCAGGTCTTCCTTTTACATCCCTGCACGTGCCTAAGTCTCACTGCTTTTGGGCTAGTATAATGTTTCACATGATGAGCCAGTCTTACATTCACCATTTGACCGGTCTCCAACCTCCCAACCTCCAGATTAAAGAGAAATACTATGCAGAATATAGCATAAATGCACATATGGAAAAAAAAAAAAAAAAAAAAAAAAAAAAAAAAAAAAAAGATCATTTATGGCTGTTTATTGTGTTTCTTACCTGTTCCCCCCCTTTTTTTTTTTCTTTTTTTTTTTTTTTGGGGGGGGGGAGATAGGCAATTTATATATATATATATTAAAAACAAATAAACAAACAAACAAAAAAACAGTTCAAACACATCTACGAATTCATATTTTGGAGGCTTTACTATTTTAAAACTTGAAGACATAATGAAACATTTCAGTTTGAGTCACACAAAACATTGAGGTCAATATTTTGCTTTTCTGTTTAACTAGAAAAAAAGATTTTGTAGTCAGCCAGAGGAGAAAACACCTAAAGCTGTCAGTCTGCTTTCTTATTTAAATTAAAACAAATAATCTTGAGCATAAAGAGAAGTTATTTTCATAGGAGTTTATTACTTAAATTCCAATCATTTGGTATTATCCTGTGCAGTAACTGGGCAGTTTGAACACACTGTTAAAAACATATCAGTATATTTTCTAAACGTGTAATGCAATTAAATAAATGGCTTATGAAATTTCCGAGTCCACATCCAGCAAGGATCTAGATGTTCTCCAGTACATCTTTGACTGTACTGCTGCACTAACACTACTAGTGCACTGTGTTGCACTATTTCATACCCCTCTTGCTGAAATCTGGCAAGAGGTTTCACAGTTCTCCCTTGATGATCCTTCACTTGGATAGAGAATTCTTTTTCTCTTCATGATCAGATTTTCCTTTTCCATAATGATACCAAAAGCCAAAAGCCTAAAATCTAAAACAGAATGACTACAGTGCTCTTTGTTATTTGGGGGAGTTTAACTGTATTTTCATTGTAGCTCAGACTATGATGTTTCCAAAAAATGGCAAAACAATCTATATTCAGAAGAAAGGACACTTTACGTAAGCCCAGAGTGTAGCTTCTTGTTTTACAGTCTGTCACATCTACAAGCCTATAGAAAATTTAATCCAGTCATCCATACAGTAACATTATTAACATAATGTTGAATATTAACAATATTTTTTTTTGAGGAGTTATTTACACAATACAATGAAAAACATTAGTTTTAAGTATTTGTATTCTGGTCTAAGTAGTTCACAAGTTCCAAAAGGAAAACATTATAAATGTTCTTTGATAGAATTATGCCAATCTGTGTAGTATGAAATGAGATTTGTAACCTGATTCTGAAAGACTGTATTTTAGGCTTTTCAAAATGCATGTGAAAGCAACACACTAAGTGGATGTTTGACCAGCAATACTTCACAGTTCTGGCATAATTATTCTATTAGATTATTCTGTTGTTATTTATTTTGAAATATCTCCTTTGGAGGTCATATTATACCTACATAAGATCAAATGTATGTCAGAATAAGAGTGATTTTTGGACAGAATTATTGCTCTTGGGAACTGGGAAGATGACCACTGTTTATTTAGTTAAATATTTATCTATATTAAACACAGCAATCACAAGTTCCTAAGTGGTTAATCTGGTCATCAATTTCATAGTAGACAAGGCTCAACAGTAAGTTATCAATGTTTTGACATCCTTAAGAGTTACCACTTAATTTTTGGCCAATGTGTTGACTGTGCTCCTTTGTTTCTACCTGGTGGAACTCAGGTAGAAATGAACATATAAATGAATAACCTGTATAAAAATGCCCTTGGAGAAATCAGCTCCATAACTGATTGATAGGAAATGGACTTGGATTTGACTACACTGTGCAGTCAGGAACAGATGAATTTTTATGAATTTTGAGCATGTAAAAAACCAAACTCCTCCTAAGTCAGTAGGGTTGGAGAGCATTACATTATGGAGCTAGCCTCCTGTTGCTGCTATGAGGAACTCTGGCTCTTCCAATCAGCTCAGGACAGGGGGTAGTTTTGTGTTGTTGTTTTCAGAAAAACTTCAGGCTTTCAAATGCTAGTTGTCACTCAGCACTCTGCTTGGTGCACACTCTGGAAAATTGTTGTATGCATACTCAGGTGGCAGCAGCACAGATCCTTAACCTTTTAGCACCATACTGCTCTCTCACATACTGCTATAGCTCTTTGGTAGCTCACTGCTAGTTTATTTTGCTCTCATTTGGGAAAGATAATGAGAAGAATCTTGCTGAGCCCTTACATCATAGCAATAATTATATGGGAATAAGCACAGTACAAATACCTGCAGGGTGCTACGTTGGTCAGAAATAACTACCTATTTAAAACAGGAAGCTTTTTCCTATGTGCAATGAAAGGCAGAAAAAAGAATTGCCAAAAAATGAGATGGGTATGTGATAGTTCAAAAACTTTTTTTTTTTGGCAGTTTCTTTGTCCTGCACCATGTACTGATTTTAGTGTAATTGTCTTGGGGTGAGAATCTTCCCCTACTCTTGTTGAATCAGAGGAGACTGATATATAATTCATGAGCTGTTTTTAATATATTCATCACTGCAGTGATAGTTAAGGCAAAAGAAATGTAATAAAAGGTACAATACCAAATGTAACTATGTTTTAGAAACTGAATGAATCAGTCTGTAGAGATAGCAGTGCTAGTTATTCATGAGGTAAATTACTGTCAATAAAAGCCATTGATTGATTGAAAATCAAATTCAGGAGTCAATGTCGCTTTTCTAACACATAGGTATGAAACCTATATTTATACCCTTAAAAACAGAAGTAAATATCCACATTTCATAACTTGTGTTACAATAGTACTAATAATGTCATGATAAGTGGTCATCTGTAATGCTCCATAAAGTTACATTTATTGGAATTCCTCTCAGCAGGGACCCGAGATGTCATACACCATGTAAATTGATATAAATTATAATAAGGAGGAATCTGTCATTCCCTTCTGCTACAGAAATATTCTCCACCATCTTTTCATTAGTTTCACTTCAAAAATCCCAAGTTAAGAAATTTCTATCATTAAGTTGGCTAATACATAATCCACTTTCACTGTTGAGAATTTTTCTTCATATTCTCAGATATTAATAGCAATGATGAAATAATTAAATGTGTTTATTTGCTTTTAAATCCCTTCATAGGTATGAAAGCATTGTAACAAGGTGCTCAAAGGATTAAGTTAACTATACCCAATTAAAAATTGTCTGAGCTGTGGAAGTTGATGAGATCCACAAAAAGCCTTTACAGCTTTCTCAGAAGTCAGCATAATATTGCTTCCTTAACCTGTACATAAAACTCGCCACAGACCCACAGTTACAGGCTGGCATGGGAAGGATACGTGAACACTGGCTGCACACCTCTAACTGAAAAACTTCCTAGGGTGAGTAGTGAGGGCATTCACAGAGAGCTTTGAAATGCTTAGTAGCTGCTCTTTCTGAGGGTGTTTTATCTGTCAACATACCAGTGGCATCTGCCACTAACCTGTTCTGTTTCCACAGTATGATTGCAGACACCAAGTTGTGACAGAACTCATCTGAGCCATTATGGAACCTGTCCTTTGGTGACAAGAGACATAGGTGGCAGAGATGAAAGATGTGTCAGCTCTAGCTCTATAGGCTGCTATACTTCTACCTGAAGCTTTCTTTGATTTAATTAAGTCACCAAAGTCTTCTGAAAATAAAAATCTTGAAACTCAGGAGTTCCTTTACAATACAGTAAACAAGAAAAAAGAGAAAGCAGTCATCCATTATAACCCATAGTTCAGTAACCTGTATATTTGTGTGTCCTCATATTATTTTAAAACATCTCCTCCTCCTGTGTATCTGTGCTTTCCATAAAGCATGCCATTGTTGTTTTTTTGTTTGTTTGTTTGTTTTTGTTTTGTTTTGTTTTGTTTTAAAAAAGCACACTAATTTGTTTAATGGCTTTGTCATTCTTACCCACAAACTAAACCCATTTTCACATTATCAGACAAAATAAGGAAATCAGGAATTAAAACAAGGAAATGGAGGCTTTTTGAGTACTTCTATTTATACTTGCCTTTCAAAAACCTTGATAAATCTCCTTCATCTTTCACTTTTGCAATCTAGCAAGAGTAATTTGTGCCAGAGCTGAAGACAGGGAGGATGCATGTTCTCTACTCAATTAGTATTGACTCTATGATGGTCTGTAATTATAAACAGTGGCAACAACACTTATCAGCAGCAAAAATAGAACTGATCAATAATGGGTCAGGAGGATCAGAAGTACGGTCAGCTTCTGGGAATACAAATTCAAGGCAAGAAAATATGATTTTAGATTCAGTTTCTGTAACTAAAAGACTTTTGAAGTGTCTGAGCCAGGTTTAGTGTTTAAACTCAGAAGTGTGTTTTGGCAATGTTCTCAACAGCTCCCACCAACACTATTATCATTATTATTGTTGTTGTTATTGTTGTTATTATTATAATTTCCCACTCAGACAATGTTCTTTCAAATGTGTGTTCTATATGAAGAACAAATGGATGTATAATTCACCCAAAGAAAAACAGACATCCCTGTCAGTCTCACTCTGTGCCATTTAAGACAGAATGAGAAAATACATGTCAGAAAGTTTTGTCAATAAGAGAGGTATCTGAAATTTCTGGTCTTGTGGGAACATGATCAAACAAAACAGATACTAAAGGAACGTACAGGTCTAATCCTGTGCAGAGCTGTCTGTTTACGTAATTAGCATTAGCAATAGTTTTGCCTGTCATTCATACTAAGCCACATACAGGAATCTTCATTAAAGTACAGGCTTATCTGCTGGACCAGAGTCACTATGTCCATTGACTCTCCCATTTCCTATCACACGATCAACCTAGAAGGTTGGTTTGCTCTGTTCTTGTATCAGGTATCACTTCTCCTTGAGGAGTGACACACTGCATGTGTTTGTCTGGGGAGCAGCATGCATTCAGGTATATGTTGACAGTCACAAACACCTAAGACTGCTGGAAGATGTTATTGCAGAAAATCACCACTGCCAAAAAAATGTATCTCTGATTTCCTTTCCGGAATTATGGGAAACCATGACAGGATAGATCCTGTACCACATGGCCGCACCTACATAACCAGAATTATGTATGCATGTATTTAAAAAAAAAAAAGGGGGGGGGGAGGGGAGAGGAGAAAGAAAGGTAAAAGATTTTAAAGGGCATTCTTTCCCAAATTTTTATTTTGTATTCATAACTAGCAAACTGCTGCTGCCATTAGTATTTGAATTGACAGTGGCTGTACCAGGTGGCAAAAGAAGGCTATGGCTGCGCTAGTCAGTCAACATGTGTGGATATAAAACATCCTATAACACAAACATAAATATGACCAGTCTGGATCCATTGCAGAATAGAGGCGCAGAATAGAGGCGCAGAATAGAGGCTGTCGTGGTTTAACCCAGCCAGCAGCTAAACACCACGCAGCCGTTCGCTCACCCTCCCCCGTCCCTCTCTGGGACGGGGGAGAGAAATGGAAAGTGAAGCCCGTGAGTTGAGATAAAGACAGTTTAATAAGTCAGGAAAATAATAATAATAATAATAATAATAATAATAATAATAATAATAATAATAATAATAATACAATGATTATAACAGTACTACTACTAATAATATGTACAAACAAGTGATGCACAATGCAATTGCTCACCACCCGCTGACCGATGCCCAGCCTAACCCCGAGCAGTCCGGCCCCCTCCCCCGGCTAGCCACCCCTATATGTTGTTTAGCATGATGTCAGATGGTATGGAATACCCCTTTGGCTAGTTTGGGTCACCTGTCCTGGGTCTGTCCCCTCCCAGCTCTTACTGCACCCCCAGCCTGCCTGTTGGCAGGACAGAGCAAAAGGCTGAGGTGTCCTTGGCTTGGTATAAGCACTGCTCTGCAACGATTAAAACATCGGGGTGTTATCAGCACTCTTCTCATCCTAAGCCAAAACACAGCACTCCACCAGCTACCAGGAAGAAAATTCATTCTGTTCTAACTGAAACCAGGACAGAGGCGCAGAATAGAGGTGCAGAATAGAGGCGCAGAATAGAGGCGCAGAATAGAGGAGCTTCCAAACAAGACGTCTTCTGCGGAGGAAGTTCCATGGTGCACAGCATATCGAAGCCACAGTTGGTATCTCAAGCTCTCATCTCCGTTTGACTGGCTCATAAAGTTGGCAGTATGCATACAGATGTTAAACTATCCTTTCTGCACTCTTTAACCCTAATGTCTAATCTGTGGTGGTTTGCAAAGGAGTTTCTGTGCTTGCAGGGATATGTTACGTTAGTTTTGTGGCAATGCAATTTAGTTTTGGAAGTTGTCTTGCCTTTTCTACATCTGTAGCCTCCTTCCTGCATCCAGAGGAGAAGCTGTGAAGCTTGATGTTACAAATCTCTTATGCAGAATATAAACCCCACAAAGTTAAGGTAGTTGTTCATCTTGGACGGGGTATGTTTGAATCCAAAACTCATCTTTAGGATAGAAGCAAGGTAGTAAGCTCTTTCTGTTAATAGGAACGTGAGTCTTTCTGCCTGGAGCACAATTCAACAGAGCAGTCAACCATTTCTTTAGCTTTGAAGATGCTGAAATGGACCCTGGGTTAAAAAGAACCGGTTCCCAGCCTGCCTCGAAAGGTAGTTGTTTAGTGCTAAAATGTGAGTTTCCTTTCTGGTACGTGAACATCCTAGCCTTAAGATTTTCAGTACTCAGTCGCGGTCCCCAGACTCTCGTGTTTTGAGAGGGATTGTACTCCCCTTACCTAATGTGGGAATCCCGTTTTTGTGCCTCAAGGGTCAATGGTGTAAGGCACTTAGAAATCATTGCGGATTGTGGTGGTTGTCAATTGCCACGGAAATTAAGGCCATGCAAGTACCTTCTACTCCTTCTTCTTCCCTTTCATTTGTTGTCGGGTTACTACTCAATATTACACTTTTGGTGAGATGTCCTAAAAAAAGCATTACATCCTAATGTTAACAACTCTTGTTTTCTCTTTCTCTAGGTCTGCCAGTAGCTGACAAGGTAGAAAGATGACCTCTTCTCTTTCATTCTTGTGAAGTTAGAGGCAGTGCCCATGTAAACTGTGGCTGAGGCTCTGAGATGGTGCAAGTCTATCTTACTCCTTCAAATTCAGTGATGCTGCCGGAGTTTTCAGTAATGAACTTTGAAGGATTCAACCACTCTAAAGCTTTTGGACAGTGGCAATTATCTGAAAACATTCCTACAGGTTTGTCTTCTTCGTCTACATTTGTTTGCTCTCTCCATCTCATTCAAAGCAGTCAGGACTGGTTTGCTTCCCCCTTCTCTGGAAATTTGCACTAGGAACCATTGTTCTCTCATTGTGCTCTCAGATCACAATCCTGATCTGAGAGCACAATGAAAAATGTTGCACTCCAACTTGGACATTGGAGAGGAAAATGTTCATGTATATGTCAGTATGGTACTCAAACAGCTGCTTACACCTTTTAACTTTTAAACCTGAGAAGCAACAGGTAGTTTCTACGTTGCCCTCGGGGATAGTGTACTCTTCTGTACTTTGCTTCTATACAAACAGCTCAAAATTTTAAAGTCATTTTGTCGCTCATACCACCAAACAACCTTACACAGCATTACACGTTCCCCCCAAATAGATCTTGCCCTGAATGCGACACCAGACAAGGAAATAATGCCGGCACGTAAAACTAACTCATAAATACATCTCTTTTTGGCTTTGTTTTGTTTTGATGCTTTGTGGGGCTTAGCTGTACTTCAGTGAGAAGAATGTCTTCTGGGGGGGGTTGGGGAGGGGAGAGGAGGGTGTTGATAATTCCTTGTGGACACCTGAAGGAGTTGCAAAATAATAAAATTTAGGTGAAGGAAAAGTTCCTTCTCTTAATTTTTGTCATTGTTGTTTTTCTTTTCCATCTGGTCATAAAATGAAGGTCCCATTTTCTGGCTTTTGGCAGAGTGCAAGCGTGCTGAAACTGTTCACATTACGTAGACTGTATTTGTCTGAAATGATAATACCATACCTATAGTCTGCTGCAGGCTCAAAAGCAGCCTAAGCCTCCTGGACCGTTTTATGCCTTTGCTTTTGTTACTACATCCTTGTAAGTCTTCAACAGGGAAATGAAATTACCCTATACAGAAGAAACACCATCCAGAAGAAACTTCAGGTGCTAGGGCCTGAATCTTCACTGAAACCAAAGGCAGGTATCTTACTGACGTGAAGAAAGGGGCTTTAATCTATCCTGGTTTGTTTACTAATGAAGGAGCGTGAAAGAGATGCATGTCCTTGTCTCTGAAGAGGAGGTGAAGGAACAGCTAGTGCAAGGAACACAAAATTCAGTTATGCCGAACTAACAGGTGGTTGTATCCCAGCTTGGAGACCGCAAGACAGAATCACCTAGGTTGGAAGAGACCTCCAAAATCACGTAGTCCAACCTCTGATGTAACACTAACGAGTCCTCCACTAAGCCGTATCCCTAAGCTCCACACCTAAACATCTTTTAAAGACCTCCAGGGATGGTGACTCGACCACTCCCCTGGGCAGCCCGTTCCAATGCCTAACGACCCTTTTGGTGAAGAAGTTCTTCCTAACATCCAGCCTACACCTCCCCTGGTGCAACTTTAGCCCATTCCCCCTCGTCCTATCACCAGGCACATGTGAGAACAGACCAACCCCCACCTCGCTACAGCCTCCTTTAAGGTATCTGTAGAGTGCGATAAGGTCGCCCCTGAGCCTCCTCTTCTCCAGACCGAACAATCCCAGCTCCCTCAGCTGCTCCTCATAAGACTTGTTCTCCAGATCCCTCACCAGCTTTGTTGCCCTTCCCTGGACTCACTGGAGCCCCTCAATATCCTTCTTGTAGCGAGGGGCCCAGAACTGAACATAGTACTTGGGGTGTGGCCTCACCAGAGACAAGTACAGGGGCACAATGGCTTCCTTAGTCCTGCTGGACACGCCGTTTCTTGTACGAGCCAGGATGCTGTTGGCCATCTTGGCCACCTGAGCACATTGCTGGCTCGTATTCAGTTGACTAGCCACCAGTACTCCCAGGTCCTTCTCTGCCAGGCAGCATTCTAACCACTCAGATGGCTTTTCCAACCATCTTCAAACTTCCAGATCTAGAGGAACGCTTTGACTGCAGCCTAAAAGCCACATGCACGTAAGCTGCCGCAAGCCAGCCAACCTTCTTCCCATGACCTGCCAGGAAAGAAACAGCAATGTAGGCACGTAAACAAATTAAAGCCAAAACTTGCAGCCCAGTCCTTGACCTGAATAGTGAGTGAGGATCCGGAGCCTGGCATTTATGCGTGATAGCTTCTACGCAGCCGAAGTAAATACACCCCGGGTGCCCTAAGCTGGAGGACCATGATGGTGGGAATGATCAACTCCCAACCGACCCTGAACGTGTGCGGGATTTGCTGCTCCACCTGGATCTATACAGGTCCGTGGGACCGGGTGGGATTCATCCCAGGGTGCTTAAGGAGCTGGCTGATGCCATCGTGGGACCTCTCTCAATTATTTTTCAATGATCTTGTGAATCTGGAGAGGTCCCAGTGGACTGGAAGCTGGCAAATGTCGTACTAATTTTCAAGAAGGGCAAGAAAATAGACCGTGGCAACTACAGGCCTGTCAGTCTCACATCAGCGCCTGGTAAAATTCTGCAGAAGATGATCCTTGAAGTTCTTGAAGCGCACCTGGGGGACAAACCAGTCATTGGTCCCAGCCAACATGGGTTCATGAGGGGTAGGTCCTGCCTAACAAATCTGAATTCCTTTTATGATAAGATCACCCATCTAGTTGATCAAGGGAAACCAGCTGACGTGAACTTTTTGGACTTGAGCAAAGCTTTTGACATGGTTTCCCGTGGGATCCTACTGGACAAAATGTCCAGCATACAACTTAACAAACACATCATATGGTGGGTGAGCAATTGGCTGACAGGCAGGGCTCAAGGGCTTGTGGTAAATGGGGCCACATCAGGCTGGCGCATGGTCACTAGTGGGGTCCCTCAAGGCTCCATTTTAGGGCCAGTCCTCTTCAATGTTTTTATAAACGATTTAGATGTAGGACTAGAAGGTGTTTTGAGCAAATTTGCTGATGGCACCAAACTTGGAGGAGTTGTAGACTCAGATGAGGGTGGAAAGGCCTTGCAGAGAGATCTGGGCAGATTGGAGAGCTGGGCGATCACCAACCGCATGAAGATTAACAAGAGCAAGTGCCAGGTCCTGCACCTGGGACGGGGCAACCCTGGCTATACGTACTGACTGGGTGACGAGATGCTGGAGAGCAGCCCCGCAGAGAGGGATCCGGGGGCGGTGGTTGACAGCAAGTTGAACATGAGCCAGCAGTGTGCCCTGGCAGCCAGGAGGGCCAACCATACCCTGGGGTGCATCAAGCACGGCATTGCTGGTCAATCGAGGGAAGTGATTGTCCCGCTCTACTCTGCACTGGTGCGGCCTCACTTCGAGTACTGCATGAAGTTCTGGGCACCACAGTACAAGAAGGACATTAAACTGCTGGAGAGTGTCGAGAGGAGGGTGATGAAGATGGTGAAGGGCCTAGAGGGGAAGCCGTATGAGGAGCGGCTGAGGTCACTGGTCCTCTTCAGCCTGGGAAAGGGGAGACTGAGGGGGGACCTTATTGCAGCGTACAACTTCCTCACGTGGGGGAGTGCAGAGGCAGGTGCTGACCTATTCTCCGTAATCACCAGTGATAGGACCCATGGGAACGGTGTTAAGCTGAGGCAGGGAAGGTTTAGGCTGGACATCAGCAAGAGGTTCTTCACCGAGAGGAGAGTGGTTGCACACTGGAACAGGCTCCCCAGGGGCATAGTCACTGCACCAAGCCTGTCTGAATTTAAGAAGCGATTGGACTGTGCACTTAGTCACCTGGTCTAAACTTTTGGGTAGACCTGTGCGGTGCCAGGAGTTGGACTTGATGATCCTCATGGGTCCCTTCCAGCTCAGGATATTCTATGATTCTATAAATAGAGTAGTCAGAGGTCATGGGGCTAGATTTAGAAAAGTCCTGCATAAAGAAGGGATCTCAGAGAAGAAAATGTAAATAACATTAATATCAAGAAAAGGAATTCTGATTGCTAAATTCTTTATCTGTAATGACTAGAGAGATGAAAATCTATGATGGCAAGTTTGCCTTTAAGGTCATTTGCTTTTTTATTCATTTCTTTTATTTATTTGTATTGATTTTTTTAACAGGCTCTGTACTAATTTTGCTCACAGAATGACTAACAGAAATATGACCCTTGTGCACCTTTTGTGCACAAAATTCATTAGGTCAACTGTAACCACTAAGCCCCTTGTCAGGTTATTTCTACTAAGTGATAAGGAGCAATAGACCTTAAAATTTTGAAGCCAGGTAGATGAGCTTATTCCACAAGGTCTCTTGGCTCCACCCTTGTTAAGTGAAACCTGCCAGGTGTGGGTCATTTGACCTTTGCTATATAGGAAGCCTGAAGACTTGTGGGAGAATTGCCTCCCCAGGAGAGACTGAGGCTTGGGTAGCCTAGGGTGTTTTTCTCTCGTGGTGAATCGGGCTCAGTGTTCCCTATGAGGCTGCTTTTCCTTCATGTTTTCTGCCCTCTCTGTGAAATAGTTTTAGAGAATCTATGAGTTAGTTACGTTGGTGGTGCCTTCTTCAGAAAAACCCTGGTGGCACTATTTCACTGCGAAGCACTTTGGAAGTGACTCAAGCTCAGAAGACAGCAGGTAAGTGTTCCTGGGTTCTGTGGTTGTTACTGTTGAGGAGTGTGAGTACTAGCTTCACCTTGTCTGTTTACTGTGAAATTACTTAAGTGGATTCTAAGCTCCCTTCCAAGCACGGGAGGAAAAGAAGAAGAAAAAAAAAAAAAAGGGCCTCAGAAGCCCAAGTACACACAGGTCAGCCTGACGTTGAAGAAGGTTCTTAGGTATTTGGAAGACTGAAAAATGGGCTGTGTGAAAAAGGTGCCTTAATGTGAATGCAGATTTGCCTTGTGGCTGTCCTGGTTTCAGTTAGAACAGAATGAATTTTCTTCCTGGTAGCTGGTGGAATGCTGTGTTTTGGATTAGGATGAGAAGAGTGCTGATAACACCCCGATGTTTTAATCATTGCAGAGCAGTGCTTATACCAAGCCAAGGACACCTCAGTTTTGCTCTGTCCTGCCAACAGGCAGGCTGGGAGGGGACAGACCCAGGACAGGTGACCCAAACTAGCCAAAGGGGTATTACATACCATCTGACGTCATGTTAAAAAATATATAGGGGTGGCTAGCCGGGGGAAGGGGGGCGGAGTGCAAACGAGGACAGTGGTAAATAGAAACTGGTTGGGATGAATACTGGTGGAAAGATAGCTACTATGACTAAGTGGAAATTGTGAGAATGCACTGTTTGTCATAAAAGAAACACTGTTTCCACAATATGCAGGTCAAAAACAGTATGAAGAAAGTCTGTTATCTTCCCCTCAGGCCTGGGTCTCAGCTGTGACTGCTTCCTGAACAGCTACAGCAACTTGAAGAAAATTGAACATGCCCTCAAGCTCTATGAAAAAGAGTCTCAGCTATCAGAGGTAAGACTCTATCCATAGAAGAAAGACACTAGAGGCGGCACACTAGAGGCGGCACACTAGAGGCGGCACACTAGAGGCGGCACACTAGAGGCGGCACACTAGAGGCGGCACACTAGAGGCGGCACACTAGAGGCGGCACACTAGAGGCGGCACACTAGAGGCGGCACACTAGAGGCGGCACACTAGAGGCGGCACACTAGAGGCGGCACACTAGAGGCGGCACACTAGAGGCGGCACACTAGAGGCGGCACACTAGAGGCGGCACACTAGAGGCGGCACACTAGAGGCGGCACACTAGAGGCGGCACACTAGAGGCGGCACACTAGAGGCGGCACACTAGAGGCGGCACACTAGAGGCGGCACACTAGAGGCGGCACACTAGAGGCGGCACACTAGAGGCGGCACACTAGAGGCGGCACACTAGAGGCGGCACACTAGAGGCGGCACACTAGAGGCGGCACACTAGAGGCGGCACACTAGAGGCGGCACACTAGAGGCGGCACACTAGAGGCGGCACACTAGAGGCGGCACACTAGAGGCGGCACACTAGAGGCGGCACACTAGAGGCGGCACACTAGAGGCGGCACACTAGAGGCGGCACACTAGAGGCGGCACACTAGAGGCGGCACACTAGAGGCGGCACACTAGAGGCGGCACACTAGAGGCGGCACACTAGAGGCGGCACACTAGAGGCGGCACACTAGAGGCGGCACACTAGAGGCGGCACACTAGAGGCGGCACACTAGAGGCGGCACACTAGAGGCGGCACACTAGAGGCGGCACACTAGAGGCGGCACACTAGAGGCGGCACACTAGAGGCGGCACACTAGAGGCGGCACACTAGAGGCGGCACACTAGAGGCGGCACACTAGAGGCGGCACACTAGAGGCGGCACACTAGAGGCGGCACACTAGAGGCGGCACACTAGAGGCGGCACACTAGAGGCGGCACACTAGAGGCGGCACACTAGAGGCGGCACACTAGAGGCGGCACACTAGAGGCGGCACACTAGAGGCGGCACACTAGAGGCGGCACACTAGAGGCGGCACACTAGAGGCGGCACACTAGAGGCGGCACACTAGAGGCGGCACACTAGAGGCGGCACACTAGAGGCGGCACACTAGAGGCGGCACACTAGAGGCGGCACACTAGAGGCGGCACACTAGAGGCGGCACACTAGAGGCGGCACACTAGAGGCGGCACACTAGAGGCGGCACACTAGAGGCGGCACACTAGAGGCGGCACACTAGAGGCGGCACACTAGAGGCGGCACACTAGAGGCGGCACACTAGAGGCGGCACACTAGAGGCGGCACACTAGAGGCGGCACACTAGAGGCGGCACACTAGAGGCGGCACACTAGAGGCGGCACACTAGAGGCGGCACACTAGAGGCGGCACACTAGAGGCGGCACACTAGAGGCGGCACACTAGAGGCGGCACACTAGAGGCGGCACACTAGAGGCGGCACACTAGAGGCGGCACACTAGAGGCGGCACACTAGAGGCGGCACACTAGAGGCGGCACACTAGAGGCGGCACACTAGAGGCGGCACACTAGAGGCGGCACACTAGAGGCGGCACACTAGAGGCGGCACACTAGAGGCGGCACACTAGAGGCGGCACACTAGAGGCGGCACACTAGAGGCGGCACACTAGAGGCGGCACACTAGAGGCGGCACACTAGAGGCGGCACACTAGAGGCGGCACACTAGAGGCGGCACACTAGAGGCGGCACACTAGAGGCGGCACACTAGAGGCGGCACACTAGAGGCGGCACACTAGAGGCGGCACACTAGAGGCGGCACACTAGAGGCGGCACACTAGAGGCGGCACACTAGAGGCGGCACACTAGAGGCGGCACACTAGAGGCGGCACACTAGAGGCGGCACACTAGAGGCGGCACACTAGAGGCGGCACACTAGAGGCGGCACACTAGAGGCGGCACACTAGAGGCGGCACACTAGAGGCGGCACACTAGAGGCGGCACACTAGAGGCGGCACACTAGAGGCGGCACACTAGAGGCGGCACACTAGAGGCGGCACACTAGAGGCGGCACACTAGAGGCGGCACACTAGAGGCGGCACACTAGAGGCGGCACACTAGAGGCGGCACACTAGAGGCGGCACACTAGAGGCGGCACACTAGAGGCGGCACACTAGAGGCGGCACACTAGAGGCGGCACACTAGAGGCGGCACACTAGAGGCGGCACACTAGAGGCGGCACACTAGAGGCGGCACACTAGAGGCGGCACACTAGAGGCGGCACACTAGAGGCGGCACACTAGAGGCGGCACACTAGAGGCGGCACACTAGAGGCGGCACACTAGAGGCGGCACACTAGAGGCGGCACACTAGAGGCGGCACACTAGAGGCGGCACACTAGAGGCGGCACACTAGAGGCGGCACACTAGAGGCGGCACACTAGAGGCGGCACACTAGAGGCGGCACACTAGAGGCGGCACACTAGAGGCGGCACACTAGAGGCGGCACACTAGAGGCGGCACACTAGAGGCGGCACACTAGAGGCGGCACACTAGAGGCGGCACACTAGAGGCGGCACACTAGAGGCGGCACACTAGAGGCGGCACACTAGAGGCGGCACACTAGAGGCGGCACACTAGAGGCGGCACACTAGAGGCGGCACACTAGAGGCGGCACACTAGAGGCGGCACACTAGAGGCGGCACACTAGAGGCGGCACACTAGAGGCGGCACACTAGAGGCGGCACACTAGAGGCGGCACACTAGAGGCGGCACACTAGAGGCGGCACACTAGAGGCGGCACACTAGAGGCGGCACACTAGAGGCGGCACACTAGAGGCGGCACACTAGAGGCGGCACACTAGAGGCGGCACACTAGAGGCGGCACACTAGAGGCGGCACACTAGAGGCGGCACACTAGAGGCGGCACACTAGAGGCGGCACACTAGAGGCGGCACACTAGAGGCGGCACACTAGAGGCGGCACACTAGAGGCGGCACACTAGAGGCGGCACACTAGAGGCGGCACACTAGAGGCGGCACACTAGAGGCGGCACACTAGAGGCGGCACACTAGAGGCGGCACACTAGAGGCGGCACACTAGAGGCGGCACACTAGAGGCGGCACACTAGAGGCGGCACACTAGAGGCGGCACACTAGAGGCGGCACACTAGAGGCGGCACACTAGAGGCGGCACACTAGAGGCGGCACACTAGAGGCGGCACACTAGAGGCGGCACACTAGAGGCGGCACACTAGAGGCGGCACACTAGAGGCGGCACACTAGAGGCGGCACACTAGAGGCGGCACACTAGAGGCGGCACACTAGAGGCGGCACACTAGAGGCGGCACACTAGAGGCGGCACACTAGAGGCGGCACACTAGAGGCGGCACACTAGAGGCGGCACACTAGAGGCGGCACACTAGAGGCGGCACACTAGAGGCGGCACACTAGAGGCGGCACACTAGAGGCGGCACACTAGAGGCGGCACACTAGAGGCGGCACACTAGAGGCGGCACACTAGAGGCGGCACACTAGAGGCGGCACACTAGAGGCGGCACACTAGAGGCGGCACACTAGAGGCGGCACACTAGAGGCGGCACACTAGAGGCGGCACACTAGAGGCGGCACACTAGAGGCGGCACACTAGAGGCGGCACACTAGAGGCGGCACACTAGAGGCGGCACACTAGAGGCGGCACACTAGAGGCGGCACACTAGAGGCGGCACACTAGAGGCGGCACACTAGAGGCGGCACACTAGAGGCGGCACACTAGAGGCGGCACACTAGAGGCGGCACACTAGAGGCGGCACACTAGAGGCGGCACACTAGAGGCGGCACACTAGAGGCGGCACACTAGAGGCGGCACACTAGAGGCGGCACACTAGAGGCGGCACACTAGAGGCGGCACACTAGAGGCGGCACACTAGAGGCGGCACACTAGAGGCGGCACACTAGAGGCGGCACACTAGAGGCGGCACACTAGAGGCGGCACACTAGAGGCGGCACACTAGAGGCGGCACACTAGAGGCGGCACACTAGAGGCGGCACACTAGAGGCGGCACACTAGAGGCGGCACACTAGAGGCGGCACACTAGAGGCGGCACACTAGAGGCGGCACACTAGAGGCGGCACACTAGAGGCGGCACACTAGAGGCGGCACACTAGAGGCGGCACACTAGAGGCGGCACACTAGAGGCGGCACACTAGAGGCGGCACACTAGAGGCGGCACACTAGAGGCGGCACACTAGAGGCGGCACACTAGAGGCGGCACACTAGAGGCGGCACACTAGAGGCGGCACACTAGAGGCGGCACACTAGAGGCGGCACACTAGAGGCGGCACACTAGAGGCGGCACACTAGAGGCGGCACACTAGAGGCGGCACACTAGAGGCGGCACACTAGAGGCGGCACACTAGAGGCGGCACACTAGAGGCGGCACACTAGAGGCGGCACACTAGAGGCGGCACACTAGAGGCGGCACACTAGAGGCGGCACACTAGAGGCGGCACACTAGAGGCGGCACACTAGAGGCGGCACACTAGAGGCGGCACACTAGAGGCGGCACACTAGAGGCGGCACACTAGAGGCGGCACACTAGAGGCGGCACACTAGAGGCGGCACACTAGAGGCGGCACACTAGAGGCGGCACACTAGAGGCGGCACACTAGAGGCGGCACACTAGAGGCGGCACACTAGAGGCGGCACACTAGAGGCGGCACACTAGAGGCGGCACACTAGAGGCGGCACACTAGAGGCGGCACACTAGAGGCGGCACACTAGAGGCGGCACACTAGAGGCGGCACACTAGAGGCGGCACACTAGAGGCGGCACACTAGAGGCGGCACACTAGAGGCGGCACACTAGAGGCGGCACACTAGAGGCGGCACACTAGAGGCGGCACACTAGAGGCGGCACACTAGAGGCGGCACACTAGAGGCGGCACACTAGAGGCGGCACACTAGAGGCGGCACACTAGAGGCGGCACACTAGAGGCGGCACACTAGAGGCGGCACACTAGAGGCGGCACACTAGAGGCGGCACACTAGAGGCGGCACACTAGAGGCGGCACACTAGAGGCGGCACACTAGAGGCGGCACACTAGAGGCGGCACACTAGAGGCGGCACACTAGAGGCGGCACACTAGAGGCGGCACACTAGAGGCGGCACACTAGAGGCGGCACACTAGAGGCGGCACACTAGAGGCGGCACACTAGAGGCGGCACACTAGAGGCGGCACACTAGAGGCGGCACACTAGAGGCGGCACACTAGAGGCGGCACACTAGAGGCGGCACACTAGAGGCGGCACACTAGAGGCGGCACACTAGAGGCGGCACACTAGAGGCGGCACACTAGAGGCGGCACACTAGAGGCGGCACACTAGAGGCGGCACACTAGAGGCGGCACACTAGAGGCGGCACACTAGAGGCGGCACACTAGAGGCGGCACACTAGAGGCGGCACACTAGAGGCGGCACACTAGAGGCGGCACACTAGAGGCGGCACACTAGAGGCGGCACACTAGAGGCGGCACACTAGAGGCGGCACACTAGAGGCGGCACACTAGAGGCGGCACACTAGAGGCGGCACACTAGAGGCGGCACACTAGAGGCGGCACACTAGAGGCGGCACACTAGAGGCGGCACACTAGAGGCGGCACACTAGAGGCGGCACACTAGAGGCGGCACACTAGAGGCGGCACACTAGAGGCGGCACACTAGAGGCGGCACACTAGAGGCGGCACACTAGAGGCGGCACACTAGAGGCGGCACACTAGAGGCGGCACACTAGAGGCGGCACACTAGAGGCGGCACACTAGAGGCGGCACACTAGAGGCGGCACACTAGAGGCGGCACACTAGAGGCGGCACACTAGAGGCGGCACACTAGAGGCGGCACACTAGAGGCGGCACACTAGAGGCGGCACACTAGAGGCGGCACACTAGAGGCGGCACACTAGAGGCGGCACACTAGAGGCGGCACACTAGAGGCGGCACACTAGAGGCGGCACACTAGAGGCGGCACACTAGAGGCGGCACACTAGAGGCGGCACACTAGAGGCGGCACACTAGAGGCGGCACACTAGAGGCGGCACACTAGAGGCGGCACACTAGAGGCGGCACACTAGAGGCGGCACACTAGAGGCGGCACACTAGAGGCGGCACACTAGAGGCGGCACACTAGAGGCGGCACACTAGAGGCGGCACACTAGAGGCGGCACACTAGAGGCGGCACACTAGAGGCGGCACACTAGAGGCGGCACACTAGAGGCGGCACACTAGAGGCGGCACACTAGAGGCGGCACACTAGAGGCGGCACACTAGAGGCGGCACACTAGAGGCGGCACACTAGAGGCGGCACACTAGAGGCGGCACACTAGAGGCGGCACACTAGAGGCGGCACACTAGAGGCGGCACACTAGAGGCGGCACACTAGAGGCGGCACACTAGAGGCGGCACACTAGAGGCGGCACACTAGAGGCGGCACACTAGAGGCGGCACACTAGAGGCGGCACACTAGAGGCGGCACACTAGAGGCGGCACACTAGAGGCGGCACACTAGAGGCGGCACACTAGAGGCGGCACACTAGAGGCGGCACACTAGAGGCGGCACACTAGAGGCGGCACACTAGAGGCGGCACACTAGAGGCGGCACACTAGAGGCGGCACACTAGAGGCGGCACACTAGAGGCGGCACACTAGAGGCGGCACACTAGAGGCGGCACACTAGAGGCGGCACACTAGAGGCGGCACACTAGAGGCGGCACACTAGAGGCGGCACACTAGAGGCGGCACACTAGAGGCGGCACACTAGAGGCGGCACACTAGAGGCGGCACACTAGAGGCGGCACACTAGAGGCGGCACACTAGAGGCGGCACACTAGAGGCGGCACACTAGAGGCGGCACACTAGAGGCGGCACACTAGAGGCGGCACACTAGAGGCGGCACACTAGAGGCGGCACACTAGAGGCGGCACACTAGAGGCGGCACACTAGAGGCGGCACACTAGAGGCGGCACACTAGAGGCGGCACACTAGAGGCGGCACACTAGAGGCGGCACACTAGAGGCGGCACACTAGAGGCGGCACACTAGAGGCGGCACACTAGAGGCGGCACACTAGAGGCGGCACACTAGAGGCGGCACACTAGAGGCGGCACACTAGAGGCGGCACACTAGAGGCGGCACACTAGAGGCGGCACACTAGAGGCGGCACACTAGAGGCGGCACACTAGAGGCGGCACACTAGAGGCGGCACACTAGAGGCGGCACACTAGAGGCGGCACACTAGAGGCGGCACACTAGAGGCGGCACACTAGAGGCGGCACACTAGAGGCGGCACACTAGAGGCGGCACACTAGAGGCGGCACACTAGAGGCGGCACACTAGAGGCGGCACACTAGAGGCGGCACACTAGAGGCGGCACACTAGAGGCGGCACACTAGAGGCGGCACACTAGAGGCGGCACACTAGAGGCGGCACACTAGAGGCGGCACACTAGAGGCGGCACACTAGAGGCGGCACACTAGAGGCGGCACACTAGAGGCGGCACACTAGAGGCGGCACACTAGAGGCGGCACACTAGAGGCGGCACACTAGAGGCGGCACACTAGAGGCGGCACACTAGAGGCGGCACACTAGAGGCGGCACACTAGAGGCGGCACACTAGAGGCGGCACACTAGAGGCGGCACACTAGAGGCGGCACACTAGAGGCGGCACACTAGAGGCGGCACACTAGAGGCGGCACACTAGAGGCGGCACACTAGAGGCGGCACACTAGAGGCGGCACACTAGAGGCGGCACACTAGAGGCGGCACACTAGAGGCGGCACACTAGAGGCGGCACACTAGAGGCGGCACACTAGAGGCGGCACACTAGAGGCGGCACACTAGAGGCGGCACACTAGAGGCGGCACACTAGAGGCGGCACACTAGAGGCGGCACACTAGAGGCGGCACACTAGAGGCGGCACACTAGAGGCGGCACACTAGAGGCGGCACACTAGAGGCGGCACACTAGAGGCGGCACACTAGAGGCGGCACACTAGAGGCGGCACACTAGAGGCGGCACACTAGAGGCGGCACACTAGAGGCGGCACACTAGAGGCGGCACACTAGAGGCGGCACACTAGAGGCGGCACACTAGAGGCGGCACACTAGAGGCGGCACACTAGAGGCGGCACACTAGAGGCGGCACACTAGAGGCGGCACACTAGAGGCGGCACACTAGAGGCGGCACACTAGAGGCGGCACACTAGAGGCGGCACACTAGAGGCGGCACACTAGAGGCGGCACACTAGAGGCGGCACACTAGAGGCGGCACACTAGAGGCGGCACACTAGAGGCGGCACACTAGAGGCGGCACACTAGAGGCGGCACACTAGAGGCGGCACACTAGAGGCGGCACACTAGAGGCGGCACACTAGAGGCGGCACACTAGAGGCGGCACACTAGAGGCGGCACACTAGAGGCGGCACACTAGAGGCGGCACACTAGAGGCGGCACACTAGAGGCGGCACACTAGAGGCGGCACACTAGAGGCGGCACACTAGAGGCGGCACACTAGAGGCGGCACACTAGAGGCGGCACACTAGAGGGGCTAGGGGGCACACTAGAGGCGGCACACTAGAGGCGGCACACTAGAGGCGGCACACTAGAGGCGGCACGCTAGAGGCGGCACAGCTAGAGGCGGCACGCTAGAGGCGGCACGCTAGAGGCGGCACGCTAGAGGCGGCACGCTAGAGGCGGCACGCTAGAGGCGGCACGCTAGAGGCGGCACGCTAGAGGCGGCACGCTAGAGGCGGCACGCTAGAGGCGGCACGCTAGAGGCGGCACGCTAGAGGCGGCACGCTAGAGGCGGCACGCTAGAGGCGGCACGCTAGAGGCGGCACGCTAGAGGCGGCACGCTAGAGGCGGCACGCTAGAGGCGGCACGCTAGAGGCGGCACGCTAGAGGCGGCACGCTAGAGGCGGCACGCTAGAGGCGGCACGCTAGAGGCGGCACGCTAGAGGCGGCACGCTAGAGGCGGCACGCTAGAGGCGGCACGCTAGAGGCGGCACGCTAGAGGCGGCACGCTAGAGGCGGCACGCTAGAGGCGGCACGCTAGAGGCGGCACGCTAGAGGCGGCACGCTAGAGGCGGCACGCTAGAGGCGGCACGCTAGAGGCGGCACGCTAGAGGCGGCACGCTAGAGGCGGCACGCTAGAGGCGGCACGCTAGAGGCGGCACGCTAGAGGCGGCACGCTAGAGGCGGCACGCTAGAGGCGGCACGCTAGAGGCGGCACGCTAGAGGCGGCACGCTAGAGGCGGCACGCTAGAGGCGGCACGCTAGAGGCGGCACGCTAGAGGCGGCACGCTAGAGGCGGCACGCTAGAGGCGGCACGCTAGAGGCGGCACGCTAGAGGCGGCACGCTAGAGGCGGCACGCTAGAGGCGGCACGCTAGAGGCGGCACGCTAGAGGCGGCACGCTAGAGGCGGCACGCTAGAGGCGGCACGCTAGAGGCGGCACGCTAGAGGCGGCACGCTAGAGGCGGCACGCTAGAGGCGGCACGCTAGAGGCGGCACGCTAGAGGCGGCACGCTAGAGGCGGCACGCTAGAGGCGGCACGCTAGAGGCGGCACGCTAGAGGCGGCACGCTAGAGGCGGCACGCTAGAGGCGGCACGCTAGAGGCGGCACGCTAGAGGCGGCACGCTAGAGGCGGCACGCTAGAGGCGGCACGCTAGAGGCGGCACGCTAGAGGCGGCACGCTAGAGGCGGCACGCTAGAGGCGGCACGCTAGAGGCGGCACGCTAGAGGCGGCACGCTAGAGGCGGCACGCTAGAGGCGGCACGCTAGAGGCGGCACGCTAGAGGCGGCACGCTAGAGGCGGCACGCTAGAGGCGGCACGCTAGAGGCGGCACGCTAGAGGCGGCACGCTAGAGGCGGCACGCTAGAGGCGGCACGCTAGAGGCGGCACGCTAGAGGCGGCACGCTAGAGGCGGCACGCTAGAGGCGGCACGCTAGAGGCGGCACGCTAGAGGCGGCACGCTAGAGGCGGCACGCTAGAGGCGGCACGCTAGAGGCGGCACGCTAGAGGCGGCACGCTAGAGGCGGCACGCTAGAGGCGGCACGCTAGAGGCGGCACGCTAGAGGCGGCACGCTAGAGGCGGCACGCTAGAGGCGGCACGCTAGAGGCGGCACGCTAGAGGCGGCACGCTAGAGGCGGCACGCTAGAGGCGGCACGCTAGAGGCGGCACGCTAGAGGCGGCACGCTAGAGGCGGCACGCTAGAGGCGGCACGCTAGAGGCGGCACGCTAGAGGCGGCACGCTAGAGGCGGCACGCTAGAGGCGGCACGCTAGAGGCGGCACGCTAGAGGCGGCACGCTAGAGGCGGCACGCTAGAGGCGGCACGCTAGAGGCGGCACGCTAGAGGCGGCACGCTAGAGGCGGCACGCTAGAGGCGGCACGCTAGAGGCGGCACGCTAGAGGCGGCACGCTAGAGGCGGCACGCTAGAGGCGGCACGCTAGAGGCGGCACGCTAGAGGCGGCACGCTAGAGGCGGCACGCTAGAGGCGGCACGCTAGAGGCGGCACGCTAGAGGCGGCACGCTAGAGGCGGCACGCTAGAGGCGGCACGCTAGAGGCGGCACGCTAGAGGCGGCACGCTAGAGGCGGCACGCTAGAGGCGGCACGCTAGAGGCGGCACGCTAGAGGCGGCACGCTAGAGGCGGCACGCTAGAGGCGGCACGCTAGAGGCGGCACGCTAGAGGCGGCACGCTAGAGGCGGCACGCTAGAGGCGGCACGCTAGAGGCGGCACGCTAGAGGCGGCACGCTAGAGGCGGCACGCTAGAGGCGGCACGCTAGAGGCGGCACGCTAGAGGCGGCACGCTAGAGGCGGCACGCTAGAGGCGGCACGCTAGAGGCGGCACGCTAGAGGCGGCACGCTAGAGGCGGCACGCTAGAGGCGGCACGCTAGAGGCGGCACGCTAGAGGCGGCACGCTAGAGGCGGCACGCTAGAGGCGGCACGCTAGAGGCGGCACGCTAGAGGCGGCACGCTAGAGGCGGCACGCTAGAGGCGGCACGCTAGAGGCGGCACGCTAGAGGCGGCACGCTAGAGGCGGCACGCTAGAGGCGGCACGCTAGAGGCGGCACGCTAGAGGCGGCACGCTAGAGGCGGCACGCTAGAGGCGGCACGCTAGAGGCGGCACGCTAGAGGCGGCACGCTAGAGGCGGCACGCTAGAGGCGGCACGCTAGAGGCGGCACGCTAGAGGCGGCACGCTAGAGGCGGCACGCTAGAGGCGGCACGCTAGAGGCGGCACGCTAGAGGCGGCACGCTAGAGGCGGCACGCTAGAGGCGGCACGCTAGAGGCGGCACGCTAGAGGCGGCACGCTAGAGGCGGCACGCTAGAGGCGGCACGCTAGAGGCGGCACGCTAGAGGCGGCACGCTAGAGGCGGCACTTCACCAGTCCTACTATACGTTCTATTCATTGACTTTTCTCCTGCTATGTAAGTGGCTGAGAAAACACTTCCGTCTCTACTGATCTTCTTAGGGCTTCCATAACCTCCTTGTTCCTTAGGCTGTAGATCCTGGGGTTCAGCATGGGTAAGACCACAGTGTAAAATACAGCAGTTATTTTGTCTGTGTCTGGTGAGTAGCTGGAGCTAGGCCGTAAATAAGCGAAAAGGAGGGAACCGTAAAATATGCCAACAGCCATAAGGTGGGAGGTGCACGTAGAGAAGGCTTTGTGCCTGCTCTCTGTGGCATGAAACTGAAGGATGGTGCCAAGGATGCAGGCACAGGAGATGATGATGATCAGGAAGGTGCTGGTTTGTACAAAGCCACACATGGCGAAGAGGAGGACCTCATTGACATGTGTTTTGGAGCAGGAGAGCTCCAGCAGTGGGGGAATGTCACAGGAAAAAGGGGTTGATGGTGTTGGAGCCACAGAACGACAGGGTGAACACAAAGCTCGTGTGGACCAGTGAGGTCAGAACCCCACTGAGATAAGCCCCAGCTACCATGAAGGCGCAGGCCTGGTGGGACATGGTAATGGTGTAGAGAAGAGGATGACATATGGCCATTTAGTGGTCATAGGCCATCACAGCCAAAATGAGGCACTCAGCATCAGCAAGGGCAGCGAAGAGAAACATCTGTGTTGCACAACCAAAGAAAGAAATGGTCTTCCGCTGTGCTAACAGATTCAACAGCATCTTGGGAGCAATAGCAGATGAATAGCTGAGGTCTAAGAAAGATAAATTGCTTAGGAAATAGTACATGGGGCTATGAAGACAGGCATTGAGCCAGACGAGCACAATGATGCCAGCGTTGCCCGCCAGCGTGGTGATATAGATGAGCAGGAAGAGCCCAAACAAAGGTAATTCCACCTCCAAGCGGTCAATGAAACCCAAGAGAATGAACTCAGTCACTGCAGTGTAGTTTTCTTCAGGCATTTCCTTCCTTCACATCTGCCCTTTTGGTAAGCGTTGTCCAAGGGATCATTGGTTGGTCCTAACGCTTGAGCCATAATCAAGCAGGGTTCGTCCCTGTCTGCTCAAGAGACTTAAAGGTAGCACAATTATTTTACACACAATATCAAAAGGAGAAAGTGGTGATGTAAAGCATACTCAGACGTAAAACCTGAGGAGGAGGTTTTTCACATTGAAAGAGAAATTAGGAAACAATTCCGTGAGAAGTTCTTCCTCTTATAGCAGATAGATTCAATGACATGTGCATGACATAGACATTCTTAGATGGGTATTTTGAAATACTTAAAGCCAAAATAGTATATCAATGAGTGTTTTATATGTTGCATTGCTAAAAAAAAAAAAAAAAAAAAAAAAAAAAAAAACATTACTTCCTACATGAAATAAGCATTAGATATTTGGGTGAGTGAAGCATAGGGTTCAGCCACGATTTAGGGTTAGTAAAGTTCATTTTTGCTTTCCTGTTGAATATTGTTCCTCATATTTTCTTTCTTTCTAAATGCTTAACGTAACTATGAGATTTGGGGGATGGAGCCTCTTCTTTGACATAGGTCAAATTTAGAACTACATTAAGTCATCAAAATGGGGAAAAAAAGTAATATTTTTAATATTGAACCTTTAAAAAAACTCACATACTTTGCTGTTGCTACTGTTGTTGAAGCTATATACTGAACTTAAATTATGCTGTCAAAGGTATCCCTCAGAACACAATCCTTCAAATACATTCTCCAGATAATCAGGTTTGGGTGCTAGTTTCACATTTGGAATAGAAATTATGAGTTTAACTTTACCATGCAAACGTAAAGACTGATTTCTGCTTCTATCAACATAAACTTAAGTAAGGATAGATTTTTTTGTTCACATTTTTACTTAAAAAGGAGATGTAATAAAGGATATGCTGGCAGAAGTCACTGAAATAACTGCAGATTTCAATGCTGTGCAGACAAAAAAAAATACCATGAAAACAGAAATGTCAACATCCCTCCAAAAACCCCCAAACAAAAACAACAGCAAGAAAAATCTATGAACCCTTCAGGATAAGCAACCAAATGCACTTCAAAAATAAATCTTTTACTATATATAGTAAATAAACTATGCAATAAGTTAGGCTTGATGTGGGCATACAGAAAAGCAGATTCTCTTCCCAATTGTGTTTCCAGACCCTGCAGATGGAAGAATTTGCACACCCATTTAGCTGCCTAAATGTCAGTTTGAGTCATCTCAAGTCCGTGTGTAATCACAAGATCATTTATAATCACTTCTTTCCTTGGTTTACTGCCAGGGAAGGAAGCCTGGTTGACCAGCACAAATTCATCACCAGGCTTTCTGATAAGCAAACCTGAGTAAGCTGAATCTCACCCTGAATATATCAATGGGGTCTTCTCTTCCAAGACTCTTCTGCTGTCAGGGGAAAGAGGACAAATTAAAAGGTTACCTCTGAATCGTCTTATCTAGCATCTTAATCACCTTCTGCACTTGTGTCTTCCTTCATTCTGTAAGAACCTAGAGTGTTTAAGGTTGTCATTTACACCCCCTGATTTCTGGTCCTGATGAGGGGTGACACACAGCCATTCCTGGAGTTTTAGAAGAAGTTAAAAATGCTGTCAGAAAGCAGAGATTATTTCCTCAAAGCAGGAACCTAGATAGCAAGGAACAAATAAGCACCATCCCCATGCCTTATGGCTAACCACAGTGCGTAATCCCTTTCGCAAGCCAGGCAAACTTCGCCTTAAAATGAAAAAGAGTTAGTTGCCAGCCTTGCTGGATGGATGGTACAAAACAAGGATGTTGAGGGGACCACAGCAATAGTCCTTTTTTTTTTTTTTTTTTCAAACATGACAATTTATACACATGTTGTTCACATCTCACCTCCCTTGAGGCAGTCTGTGCATGAAATACGGTTCATTCAGCTACACTGGATATGTGAGAATGTGGAGTTTTTATTCACAGCCCTTGGTAGGTTGAATTTTTTCCTACTGCTTCACTTCAAAATATACAGAAAATAGTCACTTTCTTTTGAAGTCTTCTACCAGCATGCCTGTGGTACCAGTCATTTCTGCAGGAGGTTCTCTTCCCAACATCTGCCACTGGTGAGTAACACGCTGGCCATGCTGCAACTCTGTGTCCACCTCATCACCCAAAGTCAGGGAAAAGAGGCATTCCTAGACACCAATTCATTCAGCCTACTTCAGACAGTTGTGTCTGCTTCTTTCACATTCAGCGCAGGAAAATTCGTTCTTCTTTTGTCCAACCATTCAAATGCGGAGAGTGATACACCAGCCCTGTACAGGGATTTCAGATATGCTATTGAAAAGCACTCAGTTTCCTCACTGTTTATATTGTCACTTCCATCACGTTAAACACTCAAAGGGTGTATGGCTACAAGTCTCTAATGCTGTGTTTTCCTGAGTCTTTGGTGAGATTTCTTAGGAGCAATAAGAACAACCACCACCATACCAGAAATAATTATTAACTCTCTCAGTTCAAGTTTTGGCTGGAGGAAGAAGAAGAAAAAGGGAGATCAAGAGTCAGGAGAAGCATGTGGTCCTCTCCTCCCTCCCCTTTTCCACCACCTGTAGCATCATCTTGGTTAGTCATTTGAACAGAAATATAATGGAAACTTCATCTACACTCTGCAAAACACATTAAGCTTTTTCATGGAAAGGGACCTTAATGGTATTAAGAAGTGGCAATAATTGCTATTTTTTTCCAGTAGCTGAAGGAACCAGCCATGGAAGGCTGAAGCGATGCCCCAGTCAAACACTGATATTTGTTCTTCCCCGTTAAACACCAAACCCAAGTCAGACCTACCTGTGGGCGGTATGAGGACATCCTTGCACAAAAGCTGTTTTTGTAGGCGATGGGAAGGATTTATCACAGTGCCAGTGAGACACCAGGGACACGTTCCCTGTTGCATCTTCAGCTTTATTACCTCATGGAGAAAGGACAGCTAAGCTCTTGCTATTTTCTCCTTTCTTGGGCACAGAACTGACATCTGTACAGTGCAATTTACTGCACAGCTGTTCCTGATTTTGGTGAAGAGGGTGACAGTCATAATGTGGAAGTCCAGCTGCTTGAAACTGAGTTTTGAATGGTTTGGGTTTGTTTTTAGGAGGAATTTTAATTGTCTCCTCATTTGTGAGCCACAGATGATCTATATTAAGGTTTTCCCCCATGAATTCCTAGGTTTGAAGGGGCTTTGTCTTTTTATAAATTAAATGACACAACTGAAATTATTATCAGGGTAGAATTAACCTGAGATACTATTCATCCACGTGAAAGTTACTCGTCTAAGTCTTATGTAGCTGTTTACACTCTTCCCATAGTTCATGGGGCATGATTAGTGGGACATTTATTCTGCCCATGTGGGAGAAGGCTCTCTGAAGATGCTTGTTTCTGATTTTGAAAGGTACTCGTTTCTACTTACTGACTTAAAAGGCAGCCAGGATACCAAACCGTAGCCCCCTGAATTCAAGTGAGAGCAATCCGTCCTCAGAAATCACTTGTTGCCACTAATGGAAAAACCTGAAGCTGGGCAAATTGAGCCCTGCCTCATAATGACCAAAAAGCATCCTTGTTACAGATGGAAGAGAACAGAATGAAGACAGACATTTGACAGCAGATCTTGAATGCAACACAGAAAGGGGGAATGGTACCATTTAGGAAAGAAGCAACTGCTGGAAAAGCATATGCATGTGAAATACTGATGTTGGAAGAAAAAAAAAAATGAAAAAAGGGTGGTTACTCACCATCTCAGGAAAGGAGGGCAGAGCGCTGGTCTGCAAGAGAAAGAGAAATCATTCTGAGGATACTACATGTAGAATTTCCCCTTTGTAAACAGAGAAATGAAACACACACCTGATGAGATGTGATACCATCTCTTCTGAAGTAAGAGAACAAGATATTGATGGAACTGAAAGACACAAAAACCCATAAAAATCAAGTGAACCATAATTGATAGATGTCATACAACCCCCTCCTTGTTCCTAATGAAAGTCCAATAATCAACCAAAACAACATGTTTTTCTAGGCTGTTCTTTCAAATATGTTTTTCATCTCTGTATTTACTGTGAAGCTGGATTTGACAAGGCTAAAAATATTAAAGCAACAAACTAAAAACAGCCCCTTTTGGGACTCCAGAAATTACCCTCACCAGAATTGACCTACAAGGAAAACTACCTGCAGGTGGTCATCCCAGGGTCCTCCATGAGCATCCCAGGGTCCTCCATGAGCCTTTCAGAGGTCCCCATGAGCCTCTGCAGAGCCTTCTGTGTTCCTCAGCTCCATGTCCCTTCTTCTGCTCCCTGAGCTCATCTGTGAACCATTGCATGCTGCATAGGTCTCTCCACGTGCCTTTGGAGGTGTCTCAGAAACCTTCATGGGTGGTTTGTAACAGAACCCTGGGTGTTTCTCTGGGTGACTTCAGGTCCCATTGTGCACCTCTGGACCAGGCAAGGACTGGAAGTGCTTCTCAGATCCCGACCTCAGCTCTTGACCTCTCAGTACTCCTCAGCCCAAACCATGTTATTACCTTTGCTTTGCTTTCTCTGCAGTTATTTTCAGGGAGAATTTCCTGGGAGAAACAAGTACCCCATTGAACCCCGCTTTTCAGCACAAACAAGGTGCTGACTGATGACTTTGGTAACTGGATGCCAGGTGCACCCAAGCCCATTGGCACTGGTTGTGGGCTGAAAGTTGCTCCTTAATTCAGTCCCAGGTTTCACCATGTCCTTGACCAGGGGTTAAAGCAGCAGCTGCGCTGCCCCTCTGGGGGGATTTGGGTTTCAGGGTCTGCAGTGTTGCAGGTTGATGCCTGGGCTTCAGTTGTTTCATCAGTTGTTTCAGCCCAAACCACTGGATGGGGTAGAAATGCTGCAGGGCTTTTTTGTCCCCACACGACTCACTTAGGCCAAGGGGCATGGAGGACTGGCTTCCTCCAGTTGGTTTGGGGTTGCCCGTTGTACACTGCTGTAATAAAAGAGAATCTCGGAGTGACTTTTAAGAGTTTAAAACTTTAGAGTTGTCTTTAAGAAACTCCTGAAGTCTGATCAAGACTACTATACTCAGAAAGATGGCCTTTGGGAATGCCGAAGTTGGCTGGAGATTTCAGAAATCCCAGAATCACAGAATGGTTGAGGTTGGAAGGGACCTATGGAGATCACCTAGTCCAAAAGCCCCCTGTTCAAGCAGGGTCACCTACATCCAGCCTGGTTTTGAGTATCTCCAGAGATCTGCCTAAGTCTGCTGAGGACTAAGTCTTAAAGTCAACTTTAGAAAAATCCTGAAGTCTGCTAGAGACTTCAAGGAATGCATCAAGTTGGTTTAGGAAAGTCTTGAAGCTGAGATAGGAAAGTCTACATGACACTCTAAAGGTAGTCTTAAAGTCAACTTTAAGAACACTATACATTTATATAAAGTTATCCATATTTATAGGTAACACACAAAATGTACAAAGAAGTCTCTGCCTTACCAGGGACAGCCTGTGGCCTGATGCCTTTCCTCAACTACCCTCTCTGTACCTGTTGGGTATTTTGGTGATCCCTATGCAGATATGCAGCCCATAACATCACCCCAGCAGTGCTTTAACTAGTTCAGCACCACATCTTGGATGTTAACCCACAAAACTGTTAACAAAGGACAAAGTTTTCTCACAGGACAGCACAGCAGCAAAAATATAGTGAAAAAGCCAAACGGTTGATGAGCCCATCTCTCAGGTATGCAAAAGGTTTTAAAAGTCTCTGACAGAGGAAAAAAAAAGAACTGTTAATCCAAGTGGTGATAAGAGTGCATCATCCATAAACATTGTCACAATCTCTGCCTTATAAGATCTACCCAAACCACTCATTCCTGCTCTACCAATCAGGAAGATTTAGAAATACATCCAGAAAATAGGCAGGCATGCACATCTGCTGCACAGGTAAAAGAAAAAAAACACAAAGTGGAGTAAAATAAAGTGCTTAAAGCAAAAAAAAAATTGTTAAAAGAAGAGCTTGTGCTTATTGTATTTTTGTTTTTACTACGTTATTTTAGCTAGTTAATATTGCAAGCATTTACCAGTTTATAGTCACAGAGCCCTCATTTCAGGAAATCTCTTTAAGCATCCACTGAAGTCCCGTCCACTTCCATACATCTCAAACATGCCTAAGTCTCCCTTTCAGAAAAACAGGAGCATTAGCTTAAGATAGTGAAAAGAATAAGATAGAAAGATAGAAAACGTGAGGGGAAACATTTGTGCCTCTTCCACGTGGATTGCCAAGAGGAAGACACAAGGCAAAGAACAGATCAGCCAGTGCCCAGAGACACTAACGGCAAGGCAGACCAAGTCTTTAAATCAAGTGTACATTAATGAACACTTCATTAACCTTACGGTGACTCCAAATGCAGTCTTTAATATCCAAATGTTCACAAGATAGAAAATGCATTAACAATATTCTTTTAGCTGTCAGTGATGCAACGTTACCCTTTATAACTCAGAAACTGCCAAGTGACACCAGCACAAACCCTGACACAGCAGCAACAAAGCAGGAAACTCAATTTAAAGCAAATTCACTGCAGAAATGAGGCGTATCTTATTAACAAACACAAAGAAATTGGCTGCTTGAGAACTTTTACAGCATGTAAAAGTTCAGCACCATGCATGTTCAGCACCATGCATGTTCAGCACCATGCATGAACATGGTGGTTATTTTTTTTTTCTTCAGCCAGGCACTAAACCTAACTAAAAAGTTGGTGACTTTCCGATAGGTGAAGAATAGCAAAAACTGATTCTATCTTCAGTTTAACTTTGGGCAAGGTCTGGAGGAAGATGCTGGTACCACCTGGGCTATGCAGTGATTTAATCTCTGTACAGAGACCTGTGCTCCATTTCCCCCGAGTCCTCTCTCCTGGAGGACTAGATGCAGCATCAGATGAGAGAAGCATGTAGCATTTAGCACGTGATGCCCAGGCACATGTATAGAGCTACTGTATTTACATTTCCCTGTATATACATTTTATTCTTTAAATGCATAAATCCAATCATGACAGGTGATGCTTGTTTATATCAGAAAATCCACTCTCGGGCCAAGGCACCGTCTTTGACTGGGGTGGCAGGGACCTGGGAGCATCGGATGTGCCCACCAAAACACAGCATGGGCACACAAATACATCCCTGGGAAACCTCAAAAAGATGGAGGTCAACGTGGTGTGGATGTGTATTTGTGCCCAATCTGTACTGTTGTACTGTTGCTATTTTAGAATAGCAGCAATAATAGACAATTTGAACAATTTCTGCTGAAATAATAAAAGTAAAAAACACATTCTTAGAAAAATGCAAGAAATTATCTTAAGGAAAAGTGACCACATTTGGCCAGTGCTGCTCTGAAGGAGGGCAACTGCCTAAAAGCCACAACAATCCATATTTAGGAAGTCTTTACAAAAACTGGCACCTCTTCAAGGCTGGCAGAGTAATTCCTGAGGATAGTGCCTCCATCAAACACACGGGCAGTGTTGGTGTCCATCCACTGGTGCCCTTCTCCAGGCAGGTAGATATCTCGCCACGTTTGCCCTTTTTCTGTTATTGGGGCCACCAAGACCTGCAGTGAAAAAGAGAGAAAGAAAAAAATAATTTTGCAGGTGGAGGGTTAGCTGGGTCATTGCAGAGAAAGTCAGAACCTTTGTTTAACAGCTGCAAATGAGATTGTCCTTGTGTGCAAGCAGCAGAAGCCACAGCCACTGTGGTCAAGGCTTCCACAATTGCCGTGAGAAGTGATGCAATGGCCTTTGTTGGACTGAGCCTTGAGAGTCTGTCCAGCCTGTATTTTGTGAGAAAAATCACCTCTGGAGTCCATCTAATGCATGTCTTGCAAGAAAAAGCCTCCAGGATCCACCCAGCTCATATTTTTTAAAAGACCCAAACTGAAAAAAAAATAAACACCACAATCAGAAATAGGGTGTTTGTTCAAAACAAAGCTCCTGCTTCCAGGTTGAGCAGGACAGGATGGATGCAGGGAGGCTGTGAGTGGGCTCAGGCTCATATGAAGCAGCTTTTGAGGAGGTTTTATGGAGCTGTGGTGGGAATTGGTGGCACAGAGTCAAGGGAGAGACATCCCCATGCCACATAGATTTGTGACTGGGGCATGAATTTCTCTTTTCTCCGGTCACCCATTGCTTGGGGGTAATCTGATTTGGACAAACCCTTCATTGTGAGTTAATAAATGAAGTCAAACACTACCTGGCAGCGAGACAAGCAGAAACTTGTATTTCAATTAGAAATGATCATGCTATGGGAGCTTTAGATGTGGGCTGCCATAAAGCTGGGCTTCAAAAGCTCTCTGCCTAGGGCTCCTCTCCAGGAGATCTGGTTAGATTCAGGTTAGATAAGCTCTAGGAACAACTTGTGCTCAATACACATAATACAAGTTATTGATTCTCAAGCAACAGGTTCACTTTTCATTCATCATTCTGTGGACTCGAGGCTCCTTTGGAGATGCAAGAGATGTAGCTGCTCAGCGCCCAGAAGTGCTCATGGAAGTCCTGGCTGGTGGCCTTAGTACATGGGCAATTGCATAAAAAGCATTAAAAAAGAAAAAAGAAAAAAAAAAAAAAAAAAAAAAGTAAAAGCATTTAAAATGTCCTTTTGTGTCACAAATCAGTGAGTCCCATTTGGAGATGTGTCATAAGGAGAAGCGTGTTCTGTTTGCTCCTCTACAGTGGCTTAGTCAGGGTAATACAGTCCCCAATGAACTTTACAGATTTTTTTCCCCTTCAAATTGTGGGAAAGACTGTCCCATTGCTGGAGTCCTCTATACATGAAGAAGGGGTTTGTGAGGGCTTTTTCACCCTTTACTGAAACAAACAAACAAAAAAAGCAAAAAACAAACAAACAAACAAAGGTCTCAGTATGCTGAGGATATTTATACTTGATAAATTATTTCACTTCAGAAACTGAAAGAGGTTTTCAGAGCCCTAAATTAAGCCTTTTTCAAGGAAAACACAGGCTTTCTGAAAAGGAAAAATGAACAAAAAAAGGGGGGGGGGGAATAAATCAGCCACTTTGGCTTAAATTTAAAGCTGCTGTTTGCGTTTGTGCTGTACTGAATGCACATGGTGAAGAAAGAGAGAATGAAAGGATAAAAATAAAACTCCAGGAAAGCCAATAATGGAAAAAATAAAGGATAAAAAGCAGAAATAGTGTAAGAAATTTATGCATCATTCATTCTTAAATCTGCTTTTTGAGGTCTTGGTCAATCCCCACACTGTACATCAATGCTCCTTGAGCAGCATTACCCCAAAGGAGGTAATGTGGTGTTTAGCTCACTTTAGGGGACAGTTTTGGACCCTTGTGGCCTTTATAGATGTGTTTGGAGCATGACCTGGCTTCCCAGTCTCTTGCAATATCCAGTTTTGCCAGGCAGACAGCGCTGATGGGAAGTGATGCTGCATGTGCTGATAATTTTTTGCTGACCGAGTGCCACTTGTCTCCTTGCCATTACATTTCAACATCTTGTGCTGAAAGGATTCAACAGGTTGTAAGTATGCTGCCAAGACATGTGGACTACAGAGATCTGGCTGTAATAAATGTACAAATCCACCTGAAAAAAAAAAAAACACACGTGGATTTCAAAGCAGGGCTATCCTCCCACCTCAGAGTTACTCCTCAAAAAGGTGTGGGAGACAGCTCAGATGCCAGAATATGATGGTGATAGCACAAAGCCATGTTTCTGAGCTCCCTGCAGCAGATGCTTACATCCAGATCAATGCTCAAAAGGTTTATCCCAGCATCCTCATGCTTAGCCTTGCCTCAAACCACGCCAGGACAGAACCACCTTATGTAATAACCACCACCTTCCAGTAATTAATTGTTAGTGGCACTCCAAATGGCACCAGGCAGGTTTTGGAGCACATTTCCATTCTTCCAACTTCCCAAGACATACTGGAAGTCAAAACATCCCCATCTGGATTCTTCCCCTGCCAGCTCAGGCTCCTTTTGAAGTGAAATCAGACAAGATTTTGCTGGCCTCACATGACACTTTATCAGAAGTGCTTCGCCCTGCAATACTGACAGAGCAGACCTGATGTTTTACCGTATTTCAGGAGCTTTCAGCCAAACCATAGTTCGGCATCTCCAGGGAGAGATGATTTTGCAGTATTTTACTGGAAATCTAACACAGGCTAACACAGACCAGACCATTTTGATTACATCAGGGATTCTTCATTTTGAGTGATTTTGGGGGAAGTAGCTAAGCTTTAGCTTGCTTGCAGTTACAACCTGGATATGCACCCTACAGGGCATCAGGACAGAAATGTCTCTTCTGCACAATGCCACTCAAATTCACTTATGCTAAGGATTTATATGTTTTAAAACATCCTACCTGATTTTGATTTTTACTTTAAAAGAGAAACAGAAAGATATTTTAACAATTTCCTGCAGTGAGGGAAAGTTTCCTTAAAAAAATAAACATCCACAAAACAACATATACAATGAACCTGAAGAATTTGTGTTAAGAAACTCAAGCTTGGAAATCCTATATCACAGTATCTACCGGAGGCGGCAAGCAGGACCTGAGAAGATAACTCTGCAACACAAGCTGCCCTGATGTTAAAACTACAAACTCACTGCTGATGAACTTCGATTTTGAGTTTTGGATATTTTTTAGAAGACTGTGTCCCCTCCTTGGCCGCATCCCTATGCAAAGGCAGCACAAAGTGTTGCTGTAATTCACAGAGGATTATGCTCCCCCCCGTGTTACCCCTTTGGGAGAATTGTCTCCACATTCCCCACCTCATCTCCAATGAGAAATTCATCCTCGATGGTGAAAGCGGTTGGGTCTGTTGGGCTGAGCCACCACACCGGGCGGAAGATGGGGTACCCCAAACGCAGCCACTCCTCGCTGTATTTTAGGATGAGTGGCACCACCAAGTCCCGGTGCCTCTGTATGCACTGCCGGGTAAAGTTCAGGACCTGCATGAGAGATACATGGCAATCCCTTCACCCCAAAAATACGGAAAAACAATACATGCATTTCCTCAGGGAGAGAAATTGCTGAACTGCAAGATCCTGATGGCAGCCAAAGGTGGTTGATATGGTTGATTTTTACCCATTTCAATATAAAAGCTGAGGACATCAGCTGGTGGGTGATATCCTCCAGAGTGCTGATATCCTTAACCAAAACAAACAACTCTTTTGCTGCTAGTAAAGAGATACGATGGCATTCCCCACATCCTTCCTCATGATTTTTGAAGGAATCACCTTCTTCCTTTAATGCCCTAAAGGAGACATCCCCAGGAAAACGCTTTCAACCACTGAAACAGGTCTTTATGGCAAATCTACAGGCTTCACTCTCATATCATATAAACTATTTGATCAAACTATAATTAAGCAATTCCATCAGCAAAAGGGAAGCAGGGGCACATGTGACAATCACTGTCATACCCAGAGGTGCTGTAGGTACCAGCCATGCCATTGCACATAGCCCAAGCACAAAGCTGCATCAATTCACAAGAATTTTGTAGCAAAAAAAAATGTTGAGAGTGGACAGCGATGAGGTCGCTGGGGGCACAGAGCAGGCTTTTGTGGGTGGCACGAGTAGGACAGTGGATTTTAGCCCCAGGTTTCCCCCAATGGGAATTTTAGTGGCTTTGGGAGGGGGGTTATCCCCTAAAGGATGGATGTACCCTCCTCCTCCTCCGCAAAACAGGGGGATACATACCCAGGTGTCGCAGCAGAGCCAGGGTGGGGTGCTGAAGGCCATCACGGGGAGGAAGGTCACGATCTGCAGCCACCTCACGTACAGCTCCTGGTCCCCTGGGGCATCACCAGCCAGGCTGCCTCCTGCCAGGGACAAGGAGCAGAGAAAAGCCTCTTGGGGACACCCCCTCACAGGACAGCTGGACAGCCCAAAGCCATCTGCTCTTGATGCAAGCAGGTCACACAACCCCAATGCAAGAGAAGCTGGATCCCCACCCATGTGTTTTTTCTTCCTTTGTTCCCCAATTAAACATCCTGAAATGGCTGGAGATGGATGTTTGATAGGGCTCGTGCTGGGGATGATGTACCAGGAGACAGTTTCTAAATTTTAGCAGAACATCATAAAAAGGGCTTTCTCCTCTTGCAAATAAAAGTGTTGGGAATATAATGGATTTTTCTGCCACTTTGATGTGCATCATGGAAAAATACTCCAGTCTCTTGAGGCTGTCACAATGTGATATTCAAGGGGAAAAGCAGGCAGTACAATATTGCGCCCAGATCCCATGCTAGGATTAAACCGGGATCACTAAAGTGTAGGTGATGCCATTATACCCAAGCAAAGGATGCTGGTCAGGTAAGACTTGATAGGATAACCTAAATGAACAAGACAGGTAGAGGGGAGACAGTAAGAAACCCTAAAAATTTGCTTCACCAGAACACAGCCAGTACCAACAGGGAAGGGCAGGTTGGAAAAATCCACCAGTCCTCAGAAAGGCACAAAGTGAATTTGTCCCCAAATGGGAAGAAAGAGACGATGCTGTTGGTATCCCATGAAACGAGGCCCAAAGACATCCCTTGCAGGGATGGAGCCCTGCTCTCTCATCCTTTGTCCCATTGACAAAAGCCAACAGACTCAACATCTCCTCAGGGCAGCAGTGACATGCCATGATTGCCCAAGCCTTGTTTTCTAAGGAAAACCAGCTAAAAATAGCAAATTGAAAATTGCTCAACACCACTTTTTTTTTTTCAGGGCTGTCTGCAGCTCTGCTGGCTTTGATCACCTCCATGTGGAGCCCCTGTGATGACTCGTGTGCTTGTGGCAAGGTTCAAACAAATAACACGGCCACCTCCAAGAAGAGAGGCAAAACGAGCCACTCATCAGCCCTCATTACACGAGTGTTTCTCAACTTCTATTTTTTTTTCCTGTTGTTGTTGAAGGATATCTCATGCCATCATACTCTGGAGCAGAAATATAAACTTTGATTGTGGCTGCTGGCATTTCAGGAATATTTATTTCCCCGTCTAAGAGCCCAGGCATGCTGTTTGCCAGCGGTTGGCTCCCTCCTTGCTTTTGTCACAGTTTTAGCCCAAGAAAAGCTGCAAGAGGCAGCGGGCTGCCCTCCACACGCGGTTAAGGAGCTCCACGAAGGGCATCCCCAGAGAGCTGGCTGCCTGTTAAGATTTACAATGTGTTTTTTTGTTTTCAGTTCCCCGGTTGATTCCCCTAGTAACCCTCAATCAAATCAAAACTGGATCCTGGGAACAAAACGTTTGAAGCGTCCCTATAGCACCCTAAAGCCTGTGCTCCTCTTGCCTGAAAAAGTGCTGCAAAAACAAACAAACAAAAAAAAAAAAAAAAAAACAGAGCAAAGACAGCAACGGGGAGCAAAGAAGGAAAGAAGTCCTCACCCACTGCATCGGGGATGAAGAAGTTGTAGCCCAGCAGGCTGTAGTGCAGCACAGAGGGGATAACCCCCTTCAGGCCCGCGTGGCTCCAGTCCGAGCGCCGTGGGCTCATCTGGACGAAGAGTGGTAGGTGACTAGATCTGTGGGGAAACAAGCACAAACCTGCTGTTTTTAGAAGGATCGGAGCAGAAATGTTAAGATTTCCGGCTGTCTCGGCAGACTCTGTGGTCAGATGTGGGTTCCTTGACCACCAGGGACCTCTGTGGAAGGGAGGTCAGTGCTCCCCACTGAGAGTCCTACCCACTGAGCCTGCCCCATCTCATGTGGCCACCCCAGTCCACCTGCTTCCTCTGGAACGTTTTCCCAAATCCCCAGATTCAAAGATTTCCTTCTCCTGGCTTGACCCCATGAGGTCCACATTTGGTGATCCACCTTGCAGCCATGGGCTGTAAACTTTCCCTTCCTACTCTACACGTGGCTACACCAATGCTGATGGGAAAACACTCCCCACAAACATAGCCAAGACATCAACCAAGGTATCCCAACAGCACCCTCAGCCTTGGCCCATGCAGGGCCCCAAATCCAAAGCATAAACCCCACTGAGATGCATCCTGCAGGGAGGATTTCTCCTCTTGGCTTTCACTCATGATCATCTGTTTTGCATTGGGCGGCTGTCATTCTTGACCGCTTTTGTCCATCTGCCATAGGAAAACATCATTTTTCTTTTTTTCCCCCCCCATTTTTTTAAATTATTATTTCATTTTTATTATTTTTTTTCTAAGTAGCATTTCTATGCCTAGGGTTTCCTTGGTGGTGCGGTGGGTCATGCCCCTGAGCAGCCTAATATTGGAAGCAGCCCCCTGCCACTGCATTTCTGGCAGCCAAAAAGGGTCACGTCCAAACCTTCATGACAAGCCTTGGCTTAAAAATAGTCTGGAGCTCATCTAGCCAAGGAGAGTTTAGCCCTGCGTCCATCTGCTCCCACAGCTTGGATTCTTCATTGACCTCGTGCCCATTTTGCTGACTCCCCAAAAATGTCCGCTTTCATCTTAGGAGACAGGCTGACATGAGGGTTTATGAAACACTTCTGGTATGAAAACTGCCCACCAGGAAAGGTACGGTCCCAGATGGGCTAAAAATGCTTAGAGAAGTGCCTCTTTGCACCACTGACTCGCAGATGGTTGAGCAGGAGCCATCCACATCCCCAGCAGCTGCTGGCCTGTCAGTGCCTCAGCACATGAAACCCCCCTTTCTCTCTGAAAATTAACTAACTTGAAATTGCTTTCTCATGCAGTTCACCATAAATTCTTTGCACAAAACATGGAAATAGCCATTTCCTATTAGCCTTGCTTTCCATTTTGCAGAAAGCCTTTTGCAAAGTTAGCCTTCCCATCTGCTAACCATCACAACAGTGGGGGGAAAAAAAGTCTCAAGGCATAATTTCAACTATTAACACTGCTATGGGCTATGCAAGCATGAAAAGTCAGAAATTTTGCAGCCATTTGGCACCATAAGCCACTGCCAACATGAGGATTTGGTCATGACTGCAGGGCTCACCTCCATCCTGCAGCAGAGGCAGCATCCTGAAGCTTGAATGCCCATGAACCATGAGATGCATTTTTATTGCATCTGGCATTAATACAGTTAAACATCATTTCATTTCAGCGTTTTTATGCTCTAGAATATTGAAAAAATAACATGCCAGAAGAGGAGACATGAGAGCAACATCTCCACACACATGCAGCATCCTGAGGGCACATTTAAAGCATCATCCCAAGCATCTTCTCACTGCAACCCACCTGGCACCAGCACTGATGACCGTGGCATTCCCCAGTGTGGCCAGTGCTGCTGCCAGTGCCCCAGCATATTGGTCACCAGACAGCTCAGCAGGAGGGGACATGGCTTGCTCCAGGAAGGCATTGCCCTCGGCACCTTCAAAGACCACATACGCGGCCCCTAGTGCCCGCCGCAGGGCCCGGGCACGGGCCAGGTACCAGCTGAGCGCTGCCTCACTGGTGACATTCAGGCGGGCGCAGAGGCGTCCCTTCCATGTGGTCAGCAGTGGGACCTGCAGAAAAGGGTGGAAAACATGGGTCAGACCCTTCAAATATCCTGCCAACCCCCTAGGCTGGAGGGTGGATGGCGCCGCAGTTTGCAATGCGTGAAAGTGAAAACACTCCGCTCCCCAAGAATCCCCCAGTGGGTGGCAAACTGGTGGATCATCAAATGACTATAAAAAAGGGAGGGGGGGGGGGGGGGGGGAACATAAAGCATTGAGCTACTTTCTGCAAGCTGGTGACTTTTTGAAACATCTTTCAGCAGTGGAAATTCAAAAGCTGCTTCTTTGCAGAGCAGGAGGAAAGCTCCTCCCCTACACTTTGCCCTACAGCCACAGGGTTTGCCCCAAGCAGGGGATGGGGCTGTCCCGAGCTGTGGGCGGGGAGTATTTATTCAGCTTTAATTTCACAAACAGGGTTAATGTGCAGGTGGGGGGCCATGTCCCATACCAAGCAGCCCCCGAAGCGAGGCTGCAGGCTCAGCCAGTAGCTGGCCTCGTTGTCCCTCAGCGAGCGCAGGAAGAGCGGGGAGGCAATGCTGGTGTAGGGGGACAGCGTGATGGAGAGCTGCAGGGGGTTGATCAATGCAGGGTCCCAGGCATGGGCTGAGCTGCGCCTCCTCCTCTGCTCCATGGACACGTATTCCTGCAAGGAATCAAGGTGGAAAAATGTGTTTAATGGGAGTGGTAAAGCCTCTGAGCTCAGTGTCACCAGATCCACAGGCAAAACCCCAAACCAAGCATCCTGTCCCAGGGAAGGGATGCTCAATAAACTCCCCACCCCACAGAACAGGTGTGTTTGCACTTTCAAGAAATCTAATTAACCCCCCTTTTAGAGGGGTTTAAGGGTGCTCTTGGCTTGCATTTCGAGCACAGGGGCTGGCAGGAAGGGACATACCACGGCAGCGAGAGTGGCAGTGCTGCGCTCCCCCAGGGCCAGGATCCCCTCCTGAAGCCGGTGCCGCTTCAGTCTCCTGGTGAGCGACCTCAAACCCCGCTTAATTTTGGCAGCTGAGCCCACTGGGCCATAATAGTGCCAGATGGGAGACCTGTGTGATGGAGAAAATGGGGGGAAGAGTTTGCATCTCGCTCTGACACAAGACATTCAGCACAAGAGGATGGAGACAGGCAAGCAAAAAGCATCACTGCCCTACCTATGGCAGCAGATGAGATAAAGCAGCAAGATATTTTTTTAATATTATTATTATTTTTTATTTATTTTTAACTAATTAGGGCTTGGAAAGCAATGTGGCACCAGGGATGGAGGGAGCAGCTTACCCCAGGAGGGCCATGTCTGGCAGCACCCGTGTCGGCTCCACCAGTTGAGTGCCCACGTGCCGGTGCGCGGTGGCCACGTCGGAACTGATGCAGAGGAGGTATTGCAGGGGGCCCCCGGCACTACCCAGGCAGAAATGCTGGTTGCTCTCCAGCGAAAGGACGAAGGGCACATCGGGTGCCACCGTTACTGTCACTCCTTTGGGGTGAAAAGAAAGGAAAAAGCGATGGCTGGCTCCTGATGCCTCCACGTCCTCGTGCTGGTGGCCATGAGGACACGCAGGCAGAGTCCAGCTACTCCCTGGAATTTTTTCCACTCCCTGGAAAAAAAAAATTCCCCTGGATTGCCCCGACCGTGCAAGAATATCCAGCCCTTCACTTCCAACTTTAACTATATGGTGCCAGCCAGGGGAGCAGGCAGTGAGGGAGCTGCACCCATCCTGCTCCATCTCACTAGAGACTTCTAGTCTCACTAGAAGGGGGAGATGAATTTGCCCAAAAAAGACATGCCAAGAGAAAGGGATTTCCCTGGGGTAACCTGGGTAAAACCCCATTTTCCAGAGAGGAAGGCACTGAGTTGTAAAATGCAGCCAAGGTTCAACACACTGGCTTTTTCCACAGAGATAGGGTGGTTTGGGATCCATCCCTCATCTACTCATGCTAGCTGTTATCCCATTTATAAAATATATTATAATCTCCAAGTTATCTACCCTGCTCTTTAACAGCCTTGTAGATGAGGGGAGGGATAGGTAGAGGCAGTGATTAAAGCCATAGGAAATTGGGAAAAATGGGAAATGAGGCAGATACCTGTTGATCCTAGGAAGTATCTTTCTAGCACAGGGCCATATCCAGTGGGGTTTTTGCCAAAATCTCCGCTGACAAAGGGCTGTGCTGGGCTATCAACACTGTTGAATGGCCAGCGCTGGTCACGGATGCTCGCCCCTCCGTACCAGGAGATATTGGCCATGGAGAAGCAATCCTGCAGCAGGGAGAGAGAAATGTCTCATCCTGGGGACAAATACATGAACGCGTTGCATTATAAGATGCAAACCCCTGCCTGCTATTGCAGCATTGGCACAGCACCATCTTCCAGGAAGAAAAATGCCCAAAACCTGAGATTTAAGGGTTTTCTGCATGAATTGGTAGCTGCTTGTTTTTTGCTTTCTGCATCTGATCTGCTAGAAGATATTTGGCTTTAAGCTTTTCCTCCACAAGAAAAGAGCTGGGCTTTTAGGTATGAAAAAAAAAAAATGCTGAAATTCTGCATAAATACTCTTTTGCAACCTGCAGGTTGATTAGTTATTGAGTGGTGTGAGAGAAGGAAGAGAAAAGAAATTACAAAATCAAGAGTGGAAGTTACATATTTTGTTCACTTTGAAGACCACAAAAGTTTTAACTTTCTCATTTAAAGCCAAAGGTAGTGGGTTTCCCTCCTCCTTTCACTGGTTGCCCAGCGCCTCATCCAGCCCGGCCTTAAAAACCTCCAGGGATGGGGCATCCACAGCTTCACTGGACAGCCTGTGCCAGTGCCTCACCACCCTCTGAGTAATACATTTTCTCCTAACCTCTAATCTAAATCTCCCCTCTTTTAGTTTAAAACCATTCCCCCTTGTCCTATCACTATATGAATGAGCAAAAAGTTGCTCTCCACTTTTATAAGCCCCCTGCAAGTATTTAAAAGCTGCAGTGAGGTCACCCCAGAGCTCTCTCTTCTCCAGGCTGAAGATCCCCAGCTCTCACAGCCTTTCTGCATAGGAGAGGTGCTCCAGCCCTCCGAGCATCTTCGTGGCCAGAGCAGAGGGGGACAATCCCCTCCCTGCCCTGCTGCCACCCCTCTGGTGATACAGCCCAGGATGCAGGTGGCCACCTGGGCTGCAGACACACACTGCTGGGCCCTGCCGAGCTTTCTGTCCACCAGCACCCCAGGTCCTTCTCTGCAGGGCTGCTCTCAATGAGTTTTTCTCCCAGCCTGTACTCCTGTCTGGGATTGCCCCGACCCAGGTGCAGCACCTTGCACTTGGCCTTGTTGAACGTAGTTAGGTTCAAGGGGCCCAATTCTCCAGCTTGTGGAGGGAGGGAGGGAAGGAAACCTTCCCCCAGGTCTGCTGTTGCGTGCTGCCCAGTGCTCCAAAGCCCCTGAGGGTTTCCCTTCTCTGCCAGAGCAGGGGATCAGCAGGACTTAGCCTCCCGTGTGACTCCGCGTGCAGGGACGGGTCCCCCTGAAACCTGGAGGGGTTTTGGGTGAGCAGAGATGGCCCCCATGCCTGACCTGGCCCTGGTACCACTTCCCACCCCCCCACCACCAAGGATACTCCCAGAGCTTGCTCCTGCTGTGGGGGCAGAGAGAGGTTAACGTCTCGACAAGGGGCAGGGAGGGGAGATGTAAATTATTAAAGTGGAAACGCTGGAGGCCCAGAATAGCTGCATGGGTGTCAGCTGAACCAGTTACACCAGCTGGGAGGGGGGGGGGGGGGCGCGGAAGCTGTTCTTAACACTTAACATTCCCCACATCATATTTTCCAATAGTTTTGTTATTATTTTATTTTTTTTTTAATGGGGGAAGAAAATCTATTCTTGCTCATCCCCTCGAGACCTCCCAAACGAACACAAGCTGATGTTAGCACAGGACGATTGGTTGCGCTCAGGCACCGTCCGCCAGCACGAAATAAGGCCATTTAGCGCCAAAAAGGAAAAAACATGTGAATGAAAACTCTCCATAAATTGTCATCCCAGCAGGAGCACGGGCGCCGTGAGATGCCGCATTGTTCCTGGGGTTGGCAGGGAGCTTCCCGAGCTTTCCCCGTCTCGCTTCGCCACTTCTCACTCCAGCAATTACTTATTTGGTATCCATACACACATAGCACTGGGAGGAGGTGGTGGCAGCCCCTTCGGTACTTTGGGTGGTCAGCATCGGAGCACGAGACTTCTGGAGGGGGACTTTTTCCCACCCAGCACTCTCCAGCCATGCAAGATGAGGGATAACCCCACAAGCTGCGCTAGGGAAATATTACAATTTGGGCCAAATCCTTGATATTTGGGCTAGTTTGGTGAAGAAAGAGGGTGTGGAGTGGGGGATCCCCGGTACCTTCAGCATCACGTCGGGGCGCAGCGGGGTCCAGTGGACGCCGTAACACTCGGTGCCAGGGGCCGGTGGGGGCTCGAGGGAGAGACGGAGCTCGGCCTCCTCCTCCCATGCGTAGCAAAACTGGCCTCCGTCCTGCCAGCACCGGTCCCGTGGAGGGGGTGGCTCAGCCGCAGGCACTCCACCCACGGCGATCACGGCCACCGGCTGCCCCTCAGGCAGTGCCCGTAGGAGCAGGGCACCCCGGCGGCGCTCCCACAGCACCCCTCCCGCCCGGCCCCGCAGCACCCACTCCTCCGGTGACTGCTCCAGGGCCTGCCAGGAGATGATGCCGATGGTCATGGCGAAGAAGACAGCCACGCCGAGGCAGCCCAAGGCACCTTTCCAGGGCTCCGTCATCTCCCTCAAGCCCGAGGTCCAGGCGGCATCGGGGATTCGGCCAGCGGGGCGAGCGATGGGCATGGTGCGAGGGATGCTGCTTCCTCTCCCTTGTAAGAAGGAAAATCCTCTTGGATGGCTCCGAAAGAATGTGAAGAGTTAAAATTAAGCTGCAAGGCTTCGCAGTGACCCCGAAGGTAAGAGAAATCCCTCCTGCAGCCTCCCAGTGCTCTGCACCACCGAAATTCAGCCACCGGAGGGGAGGGGGACAGGGCTGGGGCTCCGCAGGGCTCAGGGTTCTGCCTTGCCACGCAGCTCCCCTTGTCTCGCAAAGCTGCTGTAAATATCCGGGGGGGCTGAAAAAATATTGCAGGGGTGCTTGGAGCAGGGGGGAGGACTGAAAAGTGACCCCGTAACAGGACACCAGTTTTCCATTCTCCTTCCCCCTCGTCTAGAAAAGTATTTGATTAATGCACAGCCCAAGGGGAAGAGCCACCCATCTGGGTGTGCTGGCTGAGCCCTTGCTCAGAGACCCGGCACCCAATGCTCAAAGCGGGCATGGGGACACCAGCAGTGACAACCTGGTGGGGTGGCACCAGCTTGTCCCCATCATCTGCCCCTCCTGGCTGATACACTCTGTTTCGGGGCCAATAATGCAGATTTTGGTGCTGCTGTCCCTGTCGGGGGACCACGTGCTGCCTCCCCTGGCTCTGCACACCCACCCACTGCATCCCCCTGCCAGCCCCCCCCCCCCCCCCCCCCCCCCCAAAAAAAGCACACATTTTTATTTTACCTAAAGGCAGGTTAAAGGATGCTCCGGCGGTACCCAGGGGCAACCGTCTCTGACCGAGCGCTTCACCCGGATATTTCTCTGTGGTGCTATAGGGTTTGCTCCTCTTTCCCGAGAGGGAATTTTGCTCCCAGCCCTGCAGCCACGTCAGAGACCTTTATAGCCCAGGCAACTTGATCCAAGCAAAGCCAGCAGTGTTATCTAAGACAAAATGTTGCTCTGCTTCCCACCCCGGGCCCCTGCAGGTTTTTTTACGTAAGAAATGGAGCTGGGAAAGTCTTACAAATATTTTCAACAAGCATTTGCTTATACAGCAATAACTTTTTTTTTCCCCCTCTTTTTCCTTTTTAAGCAGTTATTGAGGTGGCTCTGGATGAGCTCTTAGTACACACCTGCAGATCCATGCGTAAATGAGCCATGCCAGTGCTAAGGCCGCTCATTCCGTTGATTGATTTTACTGTTACTATTATTATTATTATTGGAGTTTTCTCCCCATTTCTCATGCTAAATGAGATGCTTGGCATCCCCTTAAGTCCTCTCAGGTCTGAGGAAAAAAAGAAAAAAACACCAAAAACCCAACGCCAAGCACCAGGTCCAAAGACAACAGCACTACTCACCCCAGGAAATGTTGCTCTTAAGGAGGGTCTCAAGGTGGCCAAATCCCCTGGGAAAATCCTTCATTGCAACCCAAAAAAAACCCTTGGAGATGCATCTCCCAACTCACAGACTCCAAAATTAGTTTTTCTTTTCACTTTGGGCAGTACCACTGTGGGAGGTGGGGAAAAACTGGTCGGTGACACCAGGACGAGCATCTCCCTGCTGCTGGCTTGGGCTCCTGGGGGTGGAAGGAGGTTCAGATCCAGGATGAGGAGAAACGAAGGAGGGGGGCTCACCCAAAGATCCAAGGCAGTGGTGTCCACCCTGACAGGATTCTGGATCTGCTCTCTCTGGTCCTGAGATTAGGAGGGTGGGAACAAAGCGATGGGTGATGGATGTGGGGCTGGGTACCAAGCACTGCAGGAAGAGGGCACGGCTCTCCCAGCTGGAGTTTGTTGGGATTTCTGGAAGGAGATGGGGAGAATTAGGACAATAAAATAAAAATAAAAATAAAAATAAAAATAAAAATAAAAATAAAAATAAAAATAAAAATAAAAATAAAAATAAAAATAAATCAAGGTTATGGACCAAGCTAGTTTAAATAAAGGGAAAAGGTTCTTTTTCCACCAAAGACATTAAGACTGAGATCACTGGGCTTATGCTGCTCATGCTGCCCCTCAAGCTGGAAGAAAGGCAGCAAGTGGAAGTTAATAAAATCTGATGGCAATTCAGAGTCGTTCAGTCACAATCTAAACCAGGGCTGGCTGAATTATTAGGATAGGATTTGTCATTTATTATTATTATTATTAATAATTTGTCTTTATAAATCCCTCTGCCCTAATAAAAGCACTGTTTAGCTAAAAAAAAAAAAAAAAAAAAAAAAAAAAAAAAAAAAAAACAGGACAGAGAAGTTAAAAATTATCTTTAGGACAGGTCCATGATCCCTGATGCTCTTGCCTCTGAATTCCCCAGCCAAAAGGGGACACAGTAGGAACCCCAAAATTTCAGAAAATCGTGGCAGGTATCAGCCATTCCCAGCTTCCCAGTGCCCGAGGTGCTGGGGGTGACCCGTGATGCTGTTGGCAGTGAGACAAGCTCTGGGAAAAGCTCTCTCACATGGCAAACAATTAAATCCTGGTAGCTGCAGGATGGCAAATCACTCCAAGGGGGGATTAGAGAAACTCAGGCAGATCAAGTCCGTGGGATGCAGTTAGTGAGATGTATGGTTTTATGAAGCTTTATGTCCCCTCTGTAGAATGAGGTATTTTTCCCCACTTTTCCTAACTTTGTAGATTTTGAAAAGGTTTTAAATTTCCCATTTTGCATCCAATGAGGTAGAACGCCTGAGGCCATGCCCTGTTCATCCTGTTGCTGCTTATTACTCTCAACCAAATTTGCACAGGCTTGGAGGTATATGGTGGGTTTAAAAAAAAAAAAAAAAAAAAAAAAAAAAAAAGCTTAAATATTGGGAAACCACCAATTTGCTGTTTTACTGGGGGGCTTCCCAAAGGCTCTGATTAATATGTGCCACCTTGAGAACTTCGATTGACAATGCCTTTAGGGTGGGAATGTGGCTCCTCCAGCTGCTGATGCTCAGGAAAGGGATGAGGTGGGAAACATATTCAACCCAGCAGCAGCACCAATAAGGACTGCTCAAAAAAAAAAAAAAAAAAAAAAAATCAATGATGCTTTCTGGTGAAAATAAATTGGGAAAACAAACAAACAAACAAAAAAAAAGCAGGGAATAAGATTTATTCCTACTGATGTTTCATATCAGCGTCCCATAAGAGTGTCCTTTCTTGCAGTGTGTCCCATAGAAAGGGGTGCTGCAGGCAATCTAAAGTCCTATGGTTATGTTTCAGGCTCAGAAAACAGAGTGTGAGGAGCTGTGGGGACTTTGCTCATGGGGTAAGGAGCACAGGCTTGTCCTTTGTGAGGACTAGCCCTTACTATCAATATTTTTCTGCAGCTTCAGAGCGCCAGCAATCACAGCCAAAGCTTCCCAGGAGCACGCCCAGTCTATACGGAAGATTTTTTTTTTTTTTTTTTTTTTAAAGAAAAACTATAGAAGTAGATGCATGGGTTTACCTAGAACAAAAGAAGGGTGGGAGCAGCGGAGCACCTCCAGGACTCAGTGTCTCTCTGTGATTTTCCCTGGGCGAGAGCAGCTGCATGCCCCAGGCTCCAACCACACTCATCACAGAGATGTATCCTACTGAAACCCTACACCCCAAAACCCACCCGTTTTCCCCCAAAGTTATACATAAGAGGCATAGGGATGAGCACAAGGAGGCAAACCTGGACAGTACATCTGTAGCCATCCTCCTGCCCTCCCCTCAGTACCTCTCCCTGGTTTATCTGCTTTTCCTGACCTGGGAGAAATGCTGTAAAACCACAGGCAGGTACATGTGAGCTGATGCTCTGTGCTGGGTGTTTTCTTTTGGCTTTTCTTCACCCTTGCAGTTCCCAGACCTTCCTTTCAGTGCCAGCAAAAGCCTTCGGCTGTGCTGAGCGTCTCCACATCTTGCAGAGGCTTGTGCTCAGCTGGAGAAAGTACTCAGAACTACCAAACAGTTTAAAAGGAATAAAGGAAACAAAAGAAATAAAGGCTGATATAGCTCCTCTGATGACCGGAAACTCTAAGTTTTGACCCTGGAGACCAGTCCTGAATTTCCCCGAACTCCCAGGCGACTTGGCAGCAGTTCGTAATGGCAATAAAACAAGCAGCAGAACCCACAGTGAGAACACGGACATATAAATAGCAGCAGAGTTTTGAAAGGATGGCTCTGGACTATTGTTTCTGTTTTATTTCTTTACTTACCCCTTTCCATTGTGTCTGCCTGAACTGGGAGAGAAACCACCCTCCTGGGGGCTCGTCTTCCTGCTCCCCAGGCTCCAGCACCCAACAGCCCCCAAGCATTCAGACCAAGCCTCTTCAAGCCAGGGAACTTTGTGAGACTCAGCCTCTTGCAGTTTGCTCTGAACTTAAATTAATATTACGGATTAGAGAGTCTGCATTTATTTCAGTGCCTAAAGCCAGCACCTGCTTGGAAGATGCCACCACCAGCTTCACACTCTCTTATGTGTATTTGGGGATGCCATGAGGCCAGATGCACACAGCTCTCCAGGCAAAGCTACATGGCCAAACACTTAATTTCTCAAAGACTTTATAAAGTAAATCCAAACCTTTCTTTTAAAGTACGAGGTTGATGATGATGAAGAGCATGCAATGAACTGAAAGCAGCTCCCCCCTCCACAGGCTTACTCTGTGCCTCTTGCTAAGGGGTGATCACACCTGCTGCTGCAATCAGACTTCACATCCCTATGTAAGCATGGTTTTACCCTTCCAAGCAAGGCTTTGGCTGCTGAAGCTGAGCCTCGGGCCCTTTGGTTTCCTTAATGTTTCAGAAAACTCCCCCAAACCACACAGGGTGTGCGGGTGGAGGAGCAGGTACCACAAGACTGGGAGCATCAATGCAAAAACAAACAAACAAACAAACAAACAAACAAACCACAACTCATCTTGCTCAACCCAAGCACAACGTAGGGGGGAAAAAAATGTTTTAGGGTCTCTGCCCAGGTGGTACACACACACACACATTACTTCTTCAGTGGAAGGATTTGCAGAAGGTGCAAAAGGGATGTTGAAGGGGCTCAGCATGCCTGGGAGGTGCTGCCAGTGACCAGCATGCGAGGAGCTTTTGGGAAGGATGTTTCTGTGTTATTCGCCTCTTCCAAGCTTCCCAGAAATCTGGTAAGCAGATTTGCAGCCTACACACTTGCAAAATTGAATCACTGCCCTGGAGATGCCTTTTGGATGATTAGGCTGAAACTCTCCAGCTCTTCTCTACAGGGCCCAGCCATCGGCTTCCCATCACAGCCCTGCCATCAGGCTGGAAGGACTGACGGCCCCCAGGTGCAGGACAGCCCTCCAGACCCCCCCTCCCCATGTCTCCTGAGGGCTGGCATTTTCCAACAGTGCAGCAAAGCTTGGGAACATTTGTCCAGAGCATCAGCACGGGACGCCCCTGCTCCATTAAGCTGCGTTATCAAGCAGCCCTGAAGCCTGCCCCCACCCCTTTTTGGGGGGACTCCAAGGCAAGTCAAGTAGCAACCTTCACTCCCCATGCTTCAGGATTACACCCCCAAAATTGCCTTACATATTATTGCAATGGCACTGCCCATTACTGCAAGAAGGGGGCTGCAGGCTGAGCATTCCTACACAGCCAGGCACCTCCAAAGGGCTGTAACGTGGGGGTCTGGGCACCTCCTCTCTGCATTCATGGGTTTAATCCTCCTCCCTGAGCCCTGCAAGCTGTAGGACCTGCTCCAAGGAAGGCAGAGACCTTCCTCCCTCTCCTCACCTGAGCCCCTGCAGAGGAGTTTAGGATTTTGGGGGCTGCCCCATTGCATTACCCCCAATCCCTAGGTCCCCCAGGAGAGGACCACCCTCCCCACCAACACTTTTCCCACTCCTACTTGTTGTGGCACCCTCAAAATGCTGTACTCAAGAAAGGAAACTCCTCCAACAGCAGCCAGGAACACATGAGGATGCCTCAAGCTCATGGAGAGCCTCTAAAGGCTTTCAGCAATTAGCCCTGATGAGCTCCCCTTGGCCTCCTGGAGAGCAGCTGAACAAATGAGGTTTGCTAATTATAGCAGGCGAGCAGGGCCAAGCAAGAGGGGGCTGAAACACGGGCAGAAAATACACCAGGGTTTTGGCCAAAAAAACCTTTCTGAATTCCTGATGGTGTAGAAAAGCACTGGGGTTGGCTCGGGACAGCGATCCCCACTGCGCTCCACCCCCGGGGGAGCAGAAGCGTGTGCTGGCCCCACCAGCTGCCAGCCTCTCTCCCTTCCCTCGCTTTGGATAATTTATGCTGAAAAATGTGTGTTTCTGCTCCTCCCGGCTCCGCACAGACCTGGAGCACAAGCTGGCGAGGAAAAGGGGTCCCTCGGGGGCACGGGGTGAGGGCCAGGTGTGTGCCCACATCCGAAAGGGGTTTTGGGGCAGCCTGGGTTTGCAGCCCCCAGTGCTTGGGGTCGGTGAGCGAGGCTGAAGGCTGCATCCTCACAGCCCCAAGTTCCTTCTTCCCTCCCCATCCCGGCAGCTTCATGGTCGGCTGGCTTTTGGCTGATGTGGGTCTCTCCTGAAAAGCAGCCAGCCCCAAACAGCAAACATCCTCTCAGGTTGCCAGACCACAAAGCCCCAAGCCCAGCTCACTTGGGAATGCCATCAAAATAAATAATAATAATAAAAAAACCTCTAAAATTAAAACAAAAATCCCAACATTTGCTTCCCCTTAGCCAGCTCCCTAGGGCTTTAAGCCCCAGATTTTGCTCTCGCCGTACACGGAGGCCTGGCTGTGAGCAAACCAGCAGCTCCCAGTGACGTTTCCCACTGCCGCCACTTCACAGATTAATTAAGATACTGGGAACAAACAGTCCCAAATTGTCCCGGACCCTCGACGGGGTTCATCTTCGCTCCACAGGAGGGACGCAGGTCTATGCCAGAAGTGCTGATTTAGTGGGATTTAGTTAAATTCTGGGCAAGAAAGCTCTTGGTTGAATGCAAGCAGCCCCAGAAAGCACCTCGGGGAGCCTTAAGGGAGCGAGGGGTGTCTGTGCAGTGCGTGATGCTCTGTAGGGCCCCTGGTGAGAATCTCCACCCACTCCTTCCCTCTTGCAGCACCCTGGCAGAGCTGGGGGGAGCCTGGAGACCCGAATTTAAAGGCTTTGTAGCCCACCCTGAAGGCTGTTTTCTCCCTGGCAGGGAAACGTCTGAGTGAGAGAGCACCGCACAAAATCACTGTCTGGGCTTTTATTGTCACAGGACGCAGCAGCACACAGTTACTTCTCAGAGGACACACACATGGCACGCCGCGGGTCTCCCAAAAAATGCACTTTTTGGATGGCAAAGCAGCACTCTGCATTGGGAGGGTGGGAGGAAGAGAAATCAGGCAGGAGCAGCTCAGCGGGAGGATGTGCCCCGGTGCTGACGATGCAGCAGCACACCCAAATTCTCTGGCCACAGCAATTTCCCATTTGGGATGGGGCAACTAATAAGCAGGTGAGGGACCAAGAACCATTTGCACCTCCCACTCTCTGCTCCGTTGCACCATGTCCCATGATTTGCACCCTGGGGACTCTCTGAGACACACTGTCAATGCTGAGCTGAGCTGCAGGGTGAGGGCATCACTAGAAGTTGCATCAGGAACAATATTCCCCTGGGATGGAGAAGCACGATCTCAGCCCGAGGTTGCAGCGTACATCAGCAGTGCAGCCTGCTTGGCCTCCCCACAGAGGCCAGCAGCCCCGAGTGAGGCGGAGACGGAGAGCAAGGGGCAGCCTCAGCCAGGAGCCCATTGCCCGGGCTTTTATTTACAGTGGTGTTAAAGGAGAGAGTGATAAGGAGCTTCAGATGTTGAAAAACACAGTTTTTGAGAAAAGCCAGAGGTTAGCAGGCTTTTTTCCCCCCGCTGTAAACAGATCTCTGCTTTCCTTCAGAACATGCCCGTGCTGCCAGCCCGTGAGCGAGGAGGAGAAGGGCTCCAGCAGAGCCCAAGGGACATGAGCAAACCCAGCGAGCCTCAGGTGGGGAGCAGGAGATCCACAGGGAGGTGTCGGAGATGGGTCTGGTACTCAACGAAGCAAATTGGTGCCTACAAGTGTTGACCCAACACCGCTGAAGCCAACAGGGATGATCTTTGTTGCTGACTTCAGCTATGGAGGAGGAGGAGGAGGGAGCAAAGGGGTGGGACAGAGGAAGAGCATCCTCCCTGCCGATGCAAAGCCTGTTTGTGGAAACCTACAGGCTTTTGGAGGCTGCTCAGCACCAATCCCACCCGCCCCACCTCTTAACTTTCCCCTCCCAGGAGCTCAGCCCTGGCCCACAAGCTGCCCTCCAGCCCCCGAGGAAGGTAGCTCCTCACTCCCCTGCGGGTGCCCCGGCAGGAGGACCCGTCCCCTGGTCCCGGCTTGTCCATCACTCCTGCCTCTGCCCTGGGGATGCTCACTCGGGGATGTAGTCCCTGAAGGAGTTAAAGCTGAGGCTCCGGCCCGCCGAGTTCAAGGTGGAGCTGGCTTGCATCTTGGGGATCTTCTCCATCACCTTTGACACTGTCCTCCTCTTGAAGGAGCCCGGGGAGAAGTGCCCCTGCCTCATGAGCTCCTGGTAGAGGGTGTTGAACACCACCACGGTCTCTTCATAGCTGTCCCGGGTGGAGATCTCATAGAAAGGAAGCTTCAAGGTTTTGGAGAGGTTTTCGCCGTCCTCCGTGGACACCATCCTGTCGAACTGCAAGTCCTTCTTGTTGCCCACGATGACCACGGGGGGCTGCTCGCTCCCACCGCTCCGCTTGGGGCTGGCATGGATGTGGTTGATGAGGAAGCAGAGCCGCACGACCTCGTCGAAGCTGCACCGGTCCGTCACCGAGTAGACCACCGCAAAGCCATCTCCCCACTTGATCTTCTCCTCTATCTGCAGGGAGTCTTCCTCCTGGAGTGGCAAACAAGCCCCCGTTAGCACGAGAAGACCCCAACATCTTCTCAATACACACATCGCCACCTGCAACCACTGAAACCTCCCATGAGGGCCCACCACCTTTATTTCTGAAGGGTTTTTGATGCTGGGATTGCACATGGCAGGGATTTGCAAGCAAGACCAGAAGGAGAATTTGTTGGACTGGACAAAGCGATGGGTGGAGGCTGCAACCAAACACATCTGATGTGGACAAGGGGAGGATGAGGGCCACCACGGTTGCAGGGCTGCATGGGAAGTAAGCACAGGACTCTCCATTCCCTACAATCATTTTGGAGGTAAACTCTCCAAAATGTCATTTTTCTGAGACAAACAACTCAATAGATATTTCAAACACGACAGATTAAGGCTAGTGGAAGAGCAGGAGTGTCCTCCGATGGCAAGTGAGGTTGCCCCGTCAATGTTTGCCGGGGTCAGCCAGCGGTGTGAGCTCACCTGCCCCGCCGTGTCAAGGATCTCAAAGTGCACCATCTCCCCATCGATGACGGCCATGTGCCTGTAAATCATTTCTGGAGGAGGACAGACAGAAAAGCACAGGGGTGAGAAGCCCTCAGGTGGCAAACAACAACCAAGGCTGCCTTGATGCAAACCCTGCTGGAGAAGTCCATTTTCACCTACTGTAACCCACAGCCTACATGGCCTCCAGCTCTAATGCAGCTCTTGCCCTGGCCCTGTCTCTTCCAGCAAAAAACATGCCATGAAACACCCCAAGCTTCATATTCCTCATTGTGTCATTGCCCTTGAGCTGCTGCCGTTTGAGCCTGGCAAAGCCCAGATTGCTGCCAATTTTATTTCAGTGCGTGGCTGAGTGCATTGAGCGCCACGGTGGGACTGAGCAGCAGGCAGAAAGGAGTTCCAGAGAGGAAAAACAGATTTCACTTTTTTGGGGAGAAAAATGTTGTTCATCATAGCACACAACCACTCTTTCTGGAACATTTCTGCTGGGATCTGACTTAAGTACCCCAAAAACTCAAATCCAACGCAAAACAAAACACAACTAGAGGACAGCAAAGCACCGGCCACTGATCCAGGAGATACCTCTTCCCAGCTACCTGCATGCTTGTGCAATGCTGACGTCCTGCCCCAGCAGCTTTTGCCTTAACAAAACACCAAAATAAAGAGGAGGGACACAAGAGCTGCCACGAGGACCAGTGGCTCTGACCAGGTTGAGGAGGAGCAAGCGAAGGTGGTGGGTTTGAGGGTGGTGCCGCTGAGCGAGCAGCAGCAGCACCAGCAGTGAGGAAAAGGACTTCACCTACCTAGCGTTGGGTCATAGTCTCCAATGAACCTCCTGGTGATGAATCTTACGGTCAGTGCTGTTAATAAAAAGACAAAACAACAAACCCAGTTATGATTGTCAGAGCAAACTGTGGAGAAATATTGGCTGAGGGAGGCAGGAGGAGCAAAGATCTGCCTCAGCGGGGACCAGGAGGTGATATCCCAGCTAAAATACTTCCAGAGGACCCAGCACCATGCTGATGGGAATTCATCTGCCTTATACAAGGGCCAACACAGAGCAGGTGGGGGTGACCCAGGACATTTGGTGCTCTCCCCAGCAGAGGGGACACTGCTGAGATGCTCCAGGCAGAGGATGAAGTCTGTGCCCAGATCAGACATCAGCTGTGAAAACGCCCTCCACGTCAACACAACTCAGCATCACAGCCTTGGAAAGCAGCAGCAGCCCCTTGGGACTCTGCTAACCCAATCTCTTGCCTGGCCAGAGCTCAGCAGCCTCTTCCACACTGCTGCTGTCAGAAACGTCCCCTCGGGGCACGTGGACGAAAAGTGGCTCCTGCCTGGTGGCCAGGAGCAAAGTGCAAGCCAGGGAAACCCAACCCCACAACCCCTGCCTTTTGCGTGCAGCTTACAGTCAGTTTTGATAAACTGCTCCTTCTGGCCCCGAATCCTACAGAGATTTATGCACGTGCTGAGCTTTATGCCGGGTGAGTGATGCCCTCGGTGGCCTCCAGCCAAGTGCTTTCCAAATGTGAGCTCAGTGCGTTGGCGAGCCACCGCAGGGCCAGGCTCCCCCTCTACATCACCACCGCTGGCAGTCTGACTGCCTGGATGGGTCTCACGAATCTCAGCCCTGTTTGTTTAACCTGACCCAGGCATATTGCAGGGAGGAATTAAAGCCATTGGCACCAAATCTGGTGAAATTTGTCTCAAAAGGGGTGTTGCAGGGCATGGCAAGCCGGGAGGGATGCACTGAGCAACTCTGAGTGGGGTCTTCTTTATGGCAGCAACGTGCTGCAGCAAAACAAGCTCTGGAAAGGCAGTGCGTGCAATTAAACTGCTCTTATCCGATTACCAGACCTCCCTGCAACACAGACAGGGAGATGCAAAGCCCAAATTACACTCTAGTGGCTGGCCAGGGTGGAGGTCTGCTGGTGCTGCAGGCCTGACCATCCAAACACGGCAAGGGCTGGAAAAAAATCAGGCAAAAGTCATGCCTCTTGTCACCTCTCTCCATCTAGCCAGATTGAGTGAGACAGAGCTCAGCTCCAGAGCACCCACAGATGCTCAAGCCCAAGCAAGGGCTTGTACAGGGTGAGCTCTGCAAAAAACAAAACGAAGAAACCAAAAAACACCTCAATGAAGAGATTCCTGAAAGAGAAATAAGGTATGGCAAAAGCTTTCCCTTTGTGCAGAGCCTCTAGCTGGGTTGTTTCCAGCAGCAGGGACAGCAGATAGTGCTGGTGAATAGCCAGGAACAGGAAACAGGAAAAAAAGCAACAGCTCTTTGAGGACAGGCACAAGCTGGAGGTACCAAACACCTGCTGGCCTGCAAGGGGCAGGTAGGCAGCCAGAACTTACTTGTCGTCGCTGCTAACAGAGCTCCAATGGAGGAGACAACCTCTGGCTTCTGGGGGGGATTTTCCATACTCACTTCATACCCACAGCCTCCACCACCCCACAAAAAGCTGTGAGGAGGTTGAGATGCTCTGGGAGACACTAGAGACCCAAGGATGAGCAGGACATGCAAGCCCCAATGCTCAGCTGGCGTCCATTTAGCAGGAACTGAGAACTTGCCCCCGGGGCTAGAAACTTTCTTCCTCCAGCAGGGGAAAGCCCTGGCACAGAGCCTGTGACTGCAGAGAGCAAGTGTCACCGGGGGACATTAACTCATTAAAGTGGCCCCTCTAATCCAGGATGGGATAAGTGCCAGGGCCCCAGGGTCAAGGGCTGGAGGTGGTTTGGTGGAGACCTGGCCAGGGACTTGTGTGTGTGCCAGGACTGATTAGAAACCCCACAGCTCTGGCTGATGGGGGTAATTAGGGAGCATAGTCTTCAACAGCAATACAACAAAGCTGTGGGGCTGACCCAGCAAGGGGGAGTTCCCAATGTGTTTCAGTGCCCTGCTCAGAAACCATCATGGAGCTGTGCCTTCCTATCAGCAGGAGCATCGGACGGTCTCAGACAGAGCCAGCCATGGGTGAGCTCCTGCAAGAGCCCTTTGTCTGGCCAAAAAAAAAAAAAGACAAACCCAGAGTGTTATTTTTGCACTTGGCTTCCTTTCCACGCTCACTCTCTGGACATCTTTTCAGTCCTTAGGAGCCGATCCATGCGCCCACGGCCACAGATGTTCAAAGAAAAATGGTCCGCGCAGCATCTTGTAGGCAACATCTTCTCAGTGCAGCTGCTGTGAAAATGCTCTGTTGGTGCCTCGGTGTGATTTTTGGTGCAGACAGAGAAAGGGTCTGGAGGCTGGATGGAGCACAGCTAATGTAAGTGATGCTTAAGGCCCTTGAAGGTGGTTGTGATGGTAATGGTTATGGACGGGAGCGAAAGGCAGCAGAGAGGCTGAGAGATGGCTTGGAAAGAGAGGCAATAGGAGCAAAAAGTGAAATTGGTGGAAAATTATTAGGAATAGAGGGCACGGAAAAAAAAAAAAAAAAAAAAAAAAAAAAGAACAAGTCAGGAGCTCAGAGCCCCAGGAAAGGCAGGATGAGGAGGCTGCGTGCAGGGCACCAGCACAGCAGGAGGAGGAAACAGAGCCAGGAGCGCAAAGGGAGAACAAAACACACCGAACCTAGGACATGGCATTAAACCCTCCTGGTTACAAGAAGCCGACAAAAAGCTCCCAGCCAGCAGGACTGGTGTGCTCCCACGCCAAGGAGACATTTTCTTTTTGCCCACAAGCTCAGGAAGAGTTTGTCCCAGCCATTCGTCGTGTTGAATGTTGTCCCACATCTTATGCATGTGCCTGGCTCCTGTTTTGGGGATTCAGCATCCTTCCACCTTTCAAGCAGCCCCTGAGTTTCAAACCCTGCCTGTCAGAGAAAGGATTGGATGACATAAACACGTCATTTAGCAAAATTGCTCTGCAGAGATAGCCAAGGACCCCGCAGGAGGCATGCAGCAGCATCCTTAAAGAGGGACCCAAATTGTCAGGGGGAGAGGGAGGCAGGTCAGTCCTGATTTCTAGAAAGCACCTAATCCCATGTCGCATGTTCAGCAGCCATCCAAAGCTGGTGTGCATGGTGTTGTATGAGAGGAGGAGCCAATTAAAATGATTAAAAATTGGCTCGGGTGCAAGCATTTGGGCAAAGCTGCCAGTCAGGAGAAGGGGATGAAGGCAGCAAGGCACGAGCACGTCCAAGCAGCCATATATGGAGTTTTTTTTTCCCCCATCTTGAACATAAATAACCTCGGAGAGGGCTCTCTTTGGAAAACCCTGGTGCAGATAAGGTTAATTTGGTCTCTCTACATGGTTAAGGGGATGCCGTGATGCCCAGCTAAGCCACGTTGCAAGGACTGGCTGGCCACCTCGGCGGCTGCCCGGTGCCCTGTGCGCCCACGTGCTGAGCTGTTTATGCTGCTGCATAGCACATCCCTCTTGCGAGCGGAGCAGCTTACAACATCAATTCATCTTTGGGCCGTGTTTCGTAAGCAGAGCTTCCCTCTGAAGTGCAGCAAAGTTTACACTGGCTAGGATCAGCAGCAGAAGGCAGGAGATAACGCCGGAGAAGGGCTGGATTTACAGCCCCCCGCAGGTGATTTATGCAGCCTGGATCTCACGGCTACTGATGGGGTTCAGCCACAGGCCTGTCCCCAAGCTCATCCCTGCTCAGAGGATTCAGGACCTCAGGTCGCTTTGTCCCACTTACACGGGGCTGCTTAGATGCCTCCCTGGGAGGCTGGATTTGAAGTTTTCCAAACTGCCCCAGAGAGTCAAAGCGAGCTTCTTTCCCCCCTTTTGTAGCTGTCCAGATTTTAATTGCTCTTTAGATTAGAAACAAGTCGCAGGCCATGGCCCCTTCAGCCCCTAAACCTGGTTTCTGCATCCAAACCCAGCCATGAGGCTCTTTCCTTAAAGCCCTGGCAGCCCTTGGTGCCCCCTGTCCCGCTGCCAGGGGGATGCAAGCAGCTCGCCCGCGTGGTGCTGCAGCCCAGGGCCTCCTGTCTGTCAGCACCGGCAGCTTCATGGCTGCAGGATGGGCTCCTGAGACCTGGCCTTCAACCCCACATGAACAACAAATCCCTCTCACCCTGACCAAACCTTCCGCAAGCAGATCCTTGAGCCTTGAAGTCAGTCCAGAGCAAAATGCCTGGGCTGCAAGTGGGACGAAACACCAGCTGAAAGTCCGCTTCGATTCCCCCGATCCCCTTTCCCAAAACGGGGCACCCCTGCCCTTCTCACTCCTCCCTCTCCAGGCTCCATCCCAACACAGGGTCTTTTCAGGCTCACGGCCCTTTACCAGGGCATCGATGCAATGGTGCCACGCTCTCCCCAATGTGCAGCACAGCACTCATGGGGACAGAGGTGGGGAGATCCCTGTGTTGAGGTGCTGTGACATCCCTCCTTTGGAAATTCGGCAGCGAGGGCAGGATGCTGCCGACACGTCCCTGTGGATGCTCCCGGTCCCTCCCTGCCTGGAACAAGCCAGGCATCGATCACCTCCCTCTGCCCTGGTCCCTGCAACCAGCACCCAGGGCCCCCTCTGCTCCTCCTACTGGCAAGGATTTCGGCCAAGGCTGAACAACCCCCCCGTTCCTGTTCCCAGCTGGGCTGCATGGCTGCTCCTCCAGGTGAATTCGGCAGAAAATATTCCCACAGCTCGAATTTACCTGCCTGGAGAAAGGCAGGTGTGCTGCTGCTGAGTTTTGCCCAGTTTTTAATCACAGCAGACTTCTGCTTTTAATTCTCCGCCGAGAGCACCGGGCCTAGGGAGTCCTTATTTAGGCATTTAGCCTCAATATTCACTTTGATTTCTGGAGCGTGAGCTCCTGCTCTCTAACCGGGACCACGGCGGCACCTCTGTTCCAGCAAGCGGGGCAAAACAGCTAATTTATTTTTTTCCCCTAACCCCGGGAAAGAGGAAGGCAAGAGGCTGGACGGTTACTGTATATGGAAACGCGACGTGGACGGCACCGACAGCTAAAGCTGCTGGCAGCAAGCCTGGCGGAGGTGCCACCGCCACGGCCCCCGTTCAAGGTTGTGCCTTTGGTGGAGTTGCCCTGTTCCCAAGGACGTGGCAGCACTGTCCCCAGCCCCGGTGCTGCCAGAACTTCCCCTGTCAGTGACTGGCACCCTTGGGTGCTGCAGGAAGGGTGCAGGGGCAGCTGCCAGCCCTGCAGGGGGCAAAGGGGAGAGTTGGGTGCCCCCAGCTCTGCAGCCCAAAATCCCCCACCCGTCAGCTACAGATGAAGAGTGCAGGGAGAGAGAGTTTGCCAGGAGGGAAAGTAAATTGCTCTCTTCTGCGAGGGGCTCCGCAGACCCCACTATTTCCCTACAGACACCCAGCGACCCCCAAACCTCAGCCGGGCGAGCGGTCCCCGCAGCTCCAACAGTACACCCCAACCCAGCGCCCTGCTTGTAGAGCTGCCCAGCTGCAAACCCCAAAGCCAAGCGGCGACCCTCTTCCAAAAAAATCAAAGAAGGGGGGCTGAGGAACGAGGGGTTCCCCTGGGGACACGCTCCCCATCCCACCGCCCCGGCCGGGACCCCCCTCTTTCCTACCTGTCTTGCCCACCGCGCTCTGCCCCAGCACGACCAGCCGCAGGGTGCGGGCAGGGCTCAGGCTCACCGAGCGCCGCAGGGGCCTCGGGAAGCTCATGCCGGGGCTCCGGGGCTCCCAAACTCCGGGGCTCCGAGGCTCCGGGGCTCCCGAGCTCCGAGGATCCCAAGCTCCGGGGCTCCGCGCTCCGCCGGCCGCGCACCGGCGGCTCCGCCCCGGGGGCCGGGCAGGGCTGGGAGGCTGGCGAGGGGATGCTCACCACCTCCTCCTCCTCCTCCTCCCTCTCTTCCTCCCCTCCTCGCCTCTTGGCACCTCTCCATCAGCTCGGCTTTGCCCCGCGCCCCGTTTTGCAGCGGGAGGCCGTAGCCTCCAGAGGTCCTAGGGAAAGGGAATGGGACCTCCGCAGGAAACGGTGGCTGAGTTGTTGGTTTTAAGAAGACTTTCCGCCAGGTCTGGAACCACATCTTGCCTGTGCTTTGGTGTGGCAGCACTGTGAGAGATTTCAGTAACAGGGCATGGGCATATCTGTGAGCAAGGGGCGTGAGAGCACGGATAATTGTGGGCACAGGCGAGGTGCAGCCACACAGAGCAGCAGCTGGAGCAGGTGAGGATGTACACGGTGGGTGCACACCCAGCCCCAAAGGCAGCAGGGTGCTGGGATGAAGGGAAAAGACCTGCAGCATCTCGACCACCTTCAGCAGGCTCTAGGACGACGCTTGCTTGCGTGGTGCAGATGCACGGCTGACACCTGCACCCCAGAATCCCACAGGAGAGACGCAACCAAGGCTGCAGAGCAGCTGAACGGCCCTGCTAGGGCTCCAGCCTCCTTTTGGAAGGCTTGAGTCATTCCTTGGTGACGGGGCAGTTTGCCTGACAAGCTCCAGTGACTTCACTTGCAGCAGCACACAGATCACCTTGGCCTGTGCTAACGGTGACAGTCACCTCACCCAGTATTTATGGCCTGAATTTACAACCTGTACCTCGAGTCAAAGATAAACGCCACTGATGCCTGCACAGGACATGACCTCAGATGGAGAGAAGAGTCATCCGAAGCATTCCTGCCACCAGTGGAACCACCGAAGCCCTCCCTGGGAAGAGGGCGCTGGATAAAGCAAATAGCATCTTCAGGGCGAGCCCAGGAAAGGAACAGGAGGACTTCACAATTCCTTCTGTGGCACCAGCCCCTCACAATCCCCATGCTCGTGCACCACTTCCCCAAGGCTGACAAGAAACACATCTGCAGCCTGACTACATCTGGAGCCCAGAAGACAACGGCAAGAGCTCCAAACCTCAGATTTCAGGACAAAAGCTTCTACCCAGCTGGAGAGGGGGAAAAAGAAGGCTTCCTTATGTCCCTCTCCTATTTTTAGTCCCATTTCCTAAGGAAATGAGATGCCTGCAATCAAACCCTCTCTCGCCTGTCCCTGTTCAGTGCAATTGTTGAGCAGATTGGCTGACTTCAGCCAAATCTGACAGCGCTGTGTGCTCTGGGTAAATCCCAGATATATTTTTACGTGCATTTATCCCAACTCGTGGCATCCAGGAGCCTCCTCGCTCTTGGCAGGTGCTTAAAACTCCCCTTTGTTCCTCACAGTACACCCACTGCCAGCTCTGCTCAGCTGAAGCTCAGATAAAGTGCCACTAACAGCCAGGTGGGTCGAGGCTGGGTCCCTGCTCCTCCATCAGCTCTGCAGATAAACCAGGCCTGGGCAATTTCCTTGCAGGCTGGTGTCTGGCGAGCTCTCCTGGTGGAAGGTGCTAGTCAACCACCTCTGCGCCCATCCTTCCTCAGGCTGTAACAGCAGGAGAATGGTGTAACAGCCCTGATGACAGATACCAGTCTCCAAGCACAAAGTCTGCAAGAGGTTACGCCTTCCAATTGGTTTTTTTTTTGTTTGTTTGTTTTTGTTTTTGTTTTTTTTTTCCTCCCCAACAAATTGGAATTGATGAGCTTTCACCAGCTGTGTTGCATCATACTGCTGCAGCGTTTTGTAGAGCCAGTCCTGGGTTTGTCACAGCTTCAGTTCCCTGCCCGGTGATAGATTCGTAGCCCTGGGTAGGACCAAAGGTGATCCGTAGAGCTGTGCTCAGCTGCAGAGGCCAGAGAACGTCAGGGGGAACAGGCTGGCAGAGTCCAGCTAAGACACTGGAGCTCCCCTCCTCCTCCTTCAAAAAAACTGTCAGAGATGTTTCTAGGTGCACATATTTGGAAGATCAAATGGAAAAACAGTAAGAATGTTAAAAAAAACCTTCCCACTTGCAGAGCTGCTCCACCAAAAGACCTGATGTATACCCAGCAATGGCAGAGTGAATGATGCTGTCATGTCTTTTTACTCCAAGACCTACCCTCAAGGAAAATCTACATGGCTCTACTACGATGTCCAGCAAGGGATGAGATCCTAGGTTGGACTTCAACACATCTTTCAGGCTGGTTTCTTCTGGCACCCATCCAGGTCCTCTCTTTGCATGGGTTGGATAAGCCAATACACATTTAACTTAAAGGCCTTTGTAAACCCTGAAAAGGTTTCTCAGAAGCAGACTGAAGGCAGGAAAGGCTGCAGGGTAAGCTCAGCCCTGCTTTACACAGAAGAAACCACACAGGAGATCATGGCAGATTGTCTCAGCTTTGAGAAGGCACCTTTCAGCTCTGGGGTGGCCAGATGCAAAGTCCATCAAACTCATGAAACAGAGCCCTAGGCAATGACCAAACTTCAGTCCTCTGACCCTCAACAGCCTAATTTTCTAAATCTCTAACATATATTTAACTCGTACCAGTAAACCCAACAGTATGCCTAGACTGGCCTGGAGGACTGGTCGATGGCCACATCCAGGTCCAGACCCTCCTGGAAAGACAAGAAGCAGAAAGCACCTCTTGGGGAAAAAACACTCCCACGGTCCTGTGTTTGCCGGAGACTTTTTGGATGGACGATGATGGAAACAAGGCCTTATCACCTGATCGCTGAATAAACCACCAACGGCATAACAAAGCACCTGCAGCAAAGCCACATGGGGTAGGTGGGGTGGATATTGCTTTCTGTTGAAATATTTGGGACTAGGCTAGTCCACATTTGCAGTTTTGTTGCATTTGTTTGTTGTTTGTTTTTTTTAAAGATAGGGAGTTTGCATTGGGAAAGAGGCCAAATTCATTCATGAATCATGTCCCTGCAAACAAAAATCCAGAAGTAAAAAGTTATCCTAAAGCAGACCACACAAAATCACCTCAAGCCCCAGAGCATGGGATTCCTATAACATGGTCTAAACTAAATCCCTGGCTACCACTGGCTATTTTGAGAAGAGAAGAAAGAAGAATTAAAAAAACAAAAACAAAACAAAACAAACAAACAAAAAAAAACGCTTTGCTGGATCTGAAAGAAGTGGTGTGTTTGTTTATATCTGGAAAAGGAAGGCAAAATATGAGCCAGTCCTTTTTCACTCCATTAAATGACCTGGAGATGCAGGATCCATGCAGAAAACAACTCAGTATCAAGCTGACTTCAGAGCCTGCACCCTGTTTTTAATAACGACCAAGGTGTTTCAAAGCTTTGGTCCCATCAGTGGTTAGCTCATCTCCTGAGCACCCACTCAAAGGGCCCAAATCCCACGCTTCCAGCTCAAGTGTTACCCTTAATTGCCTCTCATTAATGACTGCACAAACATCATTCCTGTTGAGACACCAAGCATGCAGCAAGCTTTGCTACTCACACGCCTCTCGAGAGTTAATGTTGGACAGGGCCATCAGGGGACTCCTCTCCAAGAATATATCTGAAGCCATGCTGTCAATAAACATATTTTTAGTTGCTATAGCAAAGACAGCATGCAATTAAAAAGTGCTCTCAGACTTCAGGGAGCACACAGAGCCTGCTCCTTTCTCAGTGCTGGTGCAGCCTCCTACCAGAATTGAAACCTGACTTTGCTTCGGCCGTGCAAATGTTGCATTAGCAGCCAGGCAGAGACACAGCAGAACAAGGACACGGATCCCTATCGTTTCTCCCAGCTTCTATAAATAGGGAGAGAGAAAATAGATGAAAGGCACCTAGTCCCCCTGCTCGCTCATGTCGAGGCCTGCTGGCCGCTGTCGGATTTCTCCATAAAGGCTTTGTATGGACCTGGCGGCGAAGCATCCCTTTTCTTAATATAGAGGCTGTTTTTTTGAGGGTCACAAAAGAGGAAATAAAACCTCTAGTGCAAGAGAAATCAAACCAACACGGTTTCCTGGTGTTACATTCTGTCTGTTGCTGATTTCTAACCACTGAGGCGTACTGTGACGCGCAGCCAAAATGTGTCCGGATCATGCTGAGAAAATAAATCTGCCTGCACGTAAGAGTTCAAAGACGGCTTTGCAAAGCTGGCAGGGGAAAAAAAGAAAAAAGGAAAGAAGAAAACACCACCAAAAGGGCGTATTAACAGTATTTCCCTTCCATCCCGGCGGCCTGAACAAGGTGCCCTAAGAACTTTTCAAGCCGCTTTGCCACTTCACCAGGACGAAGACTTGCAGCTTGTGGAGTGGTACAGAGCGTGAATGTTGAGCAGGGCCACACATCTCAACCAAGATGCTGAGTCCTTCTGCTGCCCCTTGGGTCCCAAAGTCAGAGTTGGGGGCACTTCTGTTCTTCTGCAGAGGCTGGCTGTCGGAACGAAGGGCCGTGGATGCTCACCACGTAATCACACTTGGTTATGCTGCACGGATAACACATCCTCACAACAGGAAGGCTTCACACTGCGAAAAACAGCTTTGTTTGTGGTGCTTATTTTAGAGCACAGAACAACTCACCAAGGGATGGAAGAGGAACCCCATAAGGTAGGTAATTTAAAACTTGCCCAGACAGAGCTCTGGAGACACGCCACAGAAAGTTATCCTGTCGGATGACCAGCACAGGCTCTTTCCACTTCAATCACGATGATGACCTCACTTTGGTCAGAATGCAAAACCCAAATACAAGCACCTTGACACTGCAGACTGTGCATCCGAGCAGCCATGACCATAACGTCCTGCCAGGGGAGGAAGAGAACAGCATTAGCCTTTTAAATTATTGAAACCTCATTTCAAAATCGAACTCTTGAAAGCATTCATCTGAAGGGAAGAAGAAAAAGCAAAGCCACAAATGAATTAAGGTGCCACGCTCCGTTGCTCTTAAAAGGACATGGGATGAGGGCAGGGCTGGTGCTGACATTCAGCCAGGCCAGCAGTTCATCGATCTCTTGTGCACCACCACGTCCCGCTGGCTGCTGGGCTCACGCTTCATTAGCACTTTGCTAAATGCTTCCTTTTCCTCCTTCAGAGAGGGAACAGGGGAGCAAGGGGTGCCCTGAGGGGGCTGTACGATTCATCTGGGATCCAGAAAGCAGCACAGCCGGGAATCCCGTCTGCTACACGCAGGCATTCATACCCCAAACTGGAGAAGACGAGAGCAGCATGAGGCCAGAGCAGAGCTGGCAGAGACGCAACGGCAACTTTCTGGGCAAACCTCTCGGCAGCCCGGCTGGTGAGAAAACAAGGCTCCCTTGTAGTGGGAAAATGTCAGCGTTGCAAAGCCCGTTGTCCTTCTGCTGGGGAATGAAGCAGAGCCCCATCGGCATTCTTCGAAAGCACGAGAGGGAAAGCAGAACAGCCAGCGGCTTTGTGGCCAGCGAGCAGGGAGCAGGCGCTGGAATTTGTGTCTGACTCAGAGCAGACAGATGCCCTCCATGCTCCGGGCAGTGAATACTTATTTACACAAAGTCAAACAGCTCTAAGGGAGATTAGGGGGGGGACAAACTCGGCAGCCTTGCTTTAGAGAAGCTGGATGGCAGGAGCTCAGGTCTGGATCTCGTCTCACCCACGTGGATGCCTAATCGTTAGAGACCGGGCAAAGCATCACTCAAATTCCATCCTGATCCAAAGTGCTGTCCAAAAAGATGTTTTGTCCTAACGGATAAATTTCCACTATGAATCAGAGCTAACAAAAAAAAAAAAGAAATCTGTTTTGTAGAAGAATTCCTGCTCTTGCTTAAACTATTTAAGTGTGGCAAATTGCATTTAGCAGCGAAAAAAGAAAATCTCAAGCGGCCACCCCTAACACGTGAAGCCAAAGAGACCTGCAGCTTCACTCAAGAGAACCAGAGATTTCTGTTTCCATTTGGAAGAGCAAAGAGCTTTCACTTCCCCCAAAGTAGATGCCAGAAGTAGCCCCGTTATGCCTCGATCTGAATGCATCCTTTCAACAAAACCTCAGTATTTCGCTCTGACTTTATGTAATTACATTTTCAAATCAAAAACCAGGACTTCCTGATATTGGTTGAAAAAAAAAAAAAAAAAAAAAAAAAAAAAAAAAAAAAAAACACCAGCAAGCAGAAGCCACTCTAGTTTCATATAGTATCTCATCTGGATTAGAGTTGCTTTTCCCAAGGGCTTTTTTTTTTGGGTGGGACCAATTTTACAGATGGACCGAAAGCATTTGATTTTTCTTTTTGGATAAACATCGGGTTATTTTTTTCCAGCTTCTGAGCCTTGAAATCTCTCATTATTTTCAACCGTTTCCCCAGGAAGGCTAGAAAATTCCTCCTGGAGCCAAGACACGCATGCTGTTCCTTAGCCCCAGCGCTCACAGACCTCAAGAAACGCGCAGGAATCGTGACGTCTCCCCTCAAACTGCTTCAGCTGGCAGGGCTGTTTCCGCCGCGGACCGTGAACAGCCTGTAACTGGAAGAGAGGCACTGCAGAGCCGGCAGCAGCGTGCTCTTCGTGCCAGCCCGCTGCCACCACAGATTGCAATTAACTGCTCCTGCTGGGATCTGCGGTCCCAGAGAAGGAACAGAGGCACCTTTGGGAAAGGGGGAAAAGGTGGTGGCACCAGCAGGAGGTGTTTTTTTTAGAGAAGAGTTTCCTCCCTACCTTCCATTTGGAAAGGAATAAGATGGAATGGTTGAAGCAGGTTGCAGAAAGGGCCCTGCCTTCAAATAAAAATTTAGGTGCCCAACCTCCCTGTACAGTTGGAGAACCAACAGCATCTTCCAGGTGCTGTCCGTGCCAGGCTATCCAAAAGGAGATGAGTCGACCATCTCTCTTCTGTGACTAGAGAACTAGCTTAACCCAACCGCACCTGGATCTTTCTCTGGTGGAAGTCAGGTGAGATGAAAAGCAGCCCGAAGCACTAAGCTTGCTGCTCATGGCACCTCGAGGGATCTCCTGAAGGCTTATAATTACTTGCAAGACTTGAAAGCCAGGACAATACCCCAACATAGTTACATTCAAAAACAGCATTTCCTTCAGTACAGGGCTGTGGGCACCCTTAGCCCTGTGAGGGAGTCACAGGGAGGGTGTGTAAGGACACCCCATATGGGGACTTTCCCTTGACCCGCTTGGAGTAAACCCTACAGACCCATGACCCTACAGACATGGTAAAGTCAGAGCCCGCTTACCAGTTCTCACCATCGCTGTAGGAAATCCGAAAGCTCCCTGGAGAGCCTGCTGAAAGCTCAAGGAAACGCTTCCTGATTTCATTACTGTCCAACAAACACACGGGGACCTCTGCTGAATACACCTGCTGAACCTGACCTGGCACATGCTGCTCAGTAAGTGACTCTGCCCAATTTGCAAAGTGAAGAGAGGAAGGAAAATACCGAGACCCAGAGATTAGAAAAGTACTCTAGAGGTCAGGCACGAAATCACTCCTGCGCCACTGGTATCTGTTATTTTGATGGTGAGATGCACACACCGACTATTTATTGCTATGCAACAGCTTGGCTCACCTTTAGGAGGTGAATTTCCCAGCTGCATCTCCTGTTGTTAATGCTTACGGATTTCCACTGCTTAGCATGATCTGGGAGTAAATTTGGGATCCTGCAGTCATCTTGTTTCACTGCTCTCTTCAGCCCCATGCTTGCTGTGGGCCACAGCGTACCACAGGGTATTCCCTGAAGTCACCCAATGACAACATTTTATTAACAGAGCAGACAGAATTATGTCAGGAGAGAAAAACAGGCAAAAATAAACAAAAAAAAAACCCTCACTTAACACTCTCAAAAACATCTCGCCTTTCTGTAGCTATGTAACTGCGGTCTGTGGAGAGCACCAAGTGTTTCCAGAGGACAGATCAGCTCACCTAAACATGCCTTCCTCTCTGCTAGCCTTAAGAGCACTCACAGTCCCAGGATAGGGAAACTTGCAAGGATGTGAGCAACTAAGCACAGCAGCAGGCTCTTTAAATTGACTGATCACAGACTTAGGTCCTGCCTTCCAGGATCAGAACCTCATCTCGGGGACTGCAGAGGACAATGGCCATCTTCTTCCGCAGCCAGTGAAGCCCCAGGTATTTTTAAGACTCAGCTGAGACACTGATAAACTAAAGAACTCCGAGAGGTGTGCAGGAAAAGGGAGACCCTATCAGCATGGAACAGCCTGGCAGCTAGCAAGGATCCTGGGTTGGTTAGGACGCCGAACAAACAAACACCAAGGTTGAAATAATAGTTAACAAAATCATTTCATTCTGCTTTTTTTTTTAAAAAAAAGAAATTACATATAGATTTCCATTGTAGACAATAGCAAGAAGTCCAGAAGTTTCCAGTGATGAAGCAGTTTTATTTCCGTAATTGCCTAAAGCAAGAATCAGCCTAAGCCACACAACACCCGATCAATCAATCATGACAAACAGGGGAAAATTTCTATGGTGTTTATCCGGAGGATGGTCTGCGGGTTTGTGATGACTGAAAAAGAATGGAAAGAGAAAAAAAAAAAAAAAAGATCAGATGATAGCACAAAAAAACTGTTACATACCTTTCAGAAGGCTTAGCTACATCAGTCTAAGGCATGCCAAGGCATGACAATGCCTAGGAGGGGGTATGCTGGCAGATAGTGTCATGTTGGCAGGACAGCTACATACCATCGGTATGGCACAAGGCAGAGCTCCTATGGGACCGCGTCAGATTGCTCAACGTTTTAGTGTCTGTTCTGCAAAAAGCAGTCATAATTTTTCTCCCTCAGTCATATCTGAGAAGGGGCAGTCAGCTGTTAATCAAAAAGCCTGCCACGTGATACTGTTAAATCTTGTTAGTATCTGTGATTAAATATCCAGTATTTAAGGCTTTGGAAGGAGAACAAAATTGCTTTTCTGCCCTGGAACTCTTTTTTTTTTTTTTTTTTTTTTTTTTTTTTTTTTTTTCCCAGAAAGGTCTTTTCCAAAGCTATTCAACAAAGGGTGCTGGACAGAAGGAATAAAGTCGCTGTGCTCTGAATGCAGCATGCACACCTCGGCGAGCAGGCTGGGAAAAAGGTGCTGTGCCATGAGGAGGCCTAGGGTACATTGAACAAATCTCCCTCCCCAGGTATTGCCCCTACGCCGTGGTATGTTCCTCTCCCAGACCCAGCCACAGCACAGGAGGGAAGAAAGCTCTGTACTCTTTACATCTTACTTTTCTTCCTTTGATAATTGTGCCTTTTCCAGAAGCGCATGTTAATTTTTGGCCACGACTCCGTCTTTTCAATCACAGTAGCCTCCACACGGACGAGTTCTTTCCTTGAAAATAAACAAAAAAAAAAGGTACCACCTTTCAATTATTTACATTCTCTGCCTGTTAGCGAGTAGGTTTCTGGGGAGAAAAATGACACCCAGGTACCACACCCTGCCTTACAAAGCGCAGATATGGAGGAACTACAAAGTCACCAGGGAAGGAGGAGGGAAATCTGTCAGGTTGCTGACTTTGTGGTGCAAAAACAAAAGCCTCGAGGTGCTGTCCATGAATCAGCCAAGTGATGTGCTATTCTGCAGGGCAGTACCTCTCTGTCATGTGAGAGCTGAGACCATAAACAGCCAAGAATGCAGTAGTAAGAGAATCCTGCAGGAACTTGTAGGATTACAGTAGGGTAAATTCTCCTGGCATGTTCACATGATCCTTCTACTTCGCTTAATGTACAGATTAAACACGGTCCCTTCTCCCGTGCTCTGCTGGTCAACACAGAATTTCTTCCTTCTGTACAGCATCCCAGACAGCTGGAATAAAATCTTCACACCTTTCTCACCTGATTAAGTTCTGGCAAAGGCTAAGCAAAAACATTTGGCCCACGGTTTCTAGCAGGAAGCACAGCTAATTGGCTGCTGGAGCAAGTCACTTCTTCTCCCACATGGTTCTCTTCTGCCTCCCACTCTTGGTCGGCCCTGCTTGTTTACCCCAGATTGGAAGAGAGGACAGGGATTCACTGAGGATTTCACACACAGCTTTCACTGCAACCAGGGGAGTTCAGGTTGAGTGGTGAGACCACTCAAAGACTCAAATCGTTTCTAAATCTCACTACCACACACGAGAATTCTCAGCAAGTAAACATCCTTCCTCCCCTAGGATGGAGAAGAAGAGAAGAATACAGCCCGCACTTCCTTCACACTTGACTGAAATCAGAGTAATTTGTCCCTCTGCATTACCTTACTGACACACACAAATAAAAACTTTCTGTCTGGCCAGGGAATCTGCAGAGCACCAGGAGCAGTCCTGCTGAAGTTAGAAAAAAAGAGCACTGGGGATTCTAGCTGCCACTTGAAGAACACTGGAGGTGGAAAACAAGGGGATCTGAGGTATGTGCTGGAGGTCCAGCTACCTGTCTGCACAACGCCTCCTCTCTGAGAAGGTAAAAGCCTCCAGACAAGAGCTTTGGGAAGTTTAGTTTCAATCAACAGCCACAGTGGAGAAGGAAGAGACACTCTTTCATGCGGCATCACTGCAAAATGTCATTAAAAACTGATTAGCATGCTCACTTGGCTGCCAGAAACAGTTAAAGAACATTTTCTTGACAAACGACTCTGCACTTCAGGGGCAGAGGAGGGAAGCCCATCTAGCCTCACTGTTCCAACAAGGTCACTAAGAGGCCAAAGGCTTTGAGACATTTAGCATCTCTCTTAACATTTACCCTCTGGGGTGTCATATATATCAGAGGTTAAATCCTTAAGGGAGGAGAGAAAGACAGCCAGAGGAAAAAAACTGATTAATTTACATTTACTGACTAGCCCCGAGGAAAACAGATATAAGATTATCTAGATTTTAAGAGACCACTGGGTGACCCTGACATCCCAGCTAAAGGGTGTTATCCAGATTCAACGACAGGACCAACAGCACTACTGAAATACACAGCAAGCACAGCAAGACTAGGAAAGAAACCAAAAAAACAGACTGCACTCCAGGGGGTGGCTGTGTTTTGCTACTCTGATTAGGGAGCTTTATTTTCTGGGTCTAACTTCTGTCCACTGAAGGCAAAGGGAAATCTAAACTCCCACTGACTTCTCACAGGCTTGGACGATAAAGGCATGTAAGAAACTCACTAATGATGATCACATGGACAAACTGGACAGCAGCCAGGCCAGATAAAAGGAGCCAGTCACTGAAATCTCCGTGCTGCTCTCAAGAGAATCAGAGTTTGCAGCAGCACAGCCAAGCTGCCCCGGTACAGCTCTCACTGCCGGACCACACTAGCTGCCCTAAGCCTCAAGTAGCATTCAGCTGAGGGGAGAAACACTGACACATCTGCAGATAACCATCTACCCTGACGCTGCTTATGGACATCGACTTGCTTTCCAGTAAATCTTTCAGGGTGTTGTTGAGCACAGCTCAGTATTAAGGCAGTAGCTTCACTCTGCAAGTCAAGGTTCAAGGGCCATGGGCCCTGGTGAGTCCCCCTCTCTGCTGGCCTAAACACCAAGACCTGCTGGCTGAAAGGCTGAAGCAGGGCAGAAGCCTGCTTGCTGGTGAAGTGCACACAAACATAAAAGTTCTCAGCAAAATAGAGCCCAAGAAAAAAAAAAATAAAAATCTTTGAGTGTTTTAGGTATGCCTGGAATGCCCATAAAAATAAGAAGGGGGTCACACATTTCCCAGAGTCTGAGATAGTCAAGCCTACTGCTTGCTCTCAGAGGGAAAATATTTCATGAAAAAGGACATCTACCAGATTTTAGCAGGAGGCCAGAAAGATTCATACTGAAACATCAGAGATCTATGTTGGACTGAAAGGTATTGTCAGTGAGCTGTGCAAGTGATCCAGGCCAACTACAGCCTTGATCCCTACAAAAAGGATCATAAATCTTAGAGGTTAACAACTTAACCCAAGTCAATGAGCCCTCTCTGTCCCTGCAGAAGGTAACTGAATCCTAGCCTGGCTGTCTGGAAGAGCCTAAGGCACTTTCTTGTTGCTACTGAAGCCATTGCAAAAACGGTCTGGTGGCAGGAGAAAAAGTAGGGATCATTAAAAGGAAAAAAAAAAATCTCATCAGCTGTACTTTGTATAGAAACAAACACTACTTTTTGGCTCAGAGGCACCACTCACTTCACTTGGGTTTAAAACAGATGAGAGGACTCAGCTGATGGTTTGAAATACAAACCTGCCCAAAGTTATGCTCACTTCCCATCACGGATTTAAGAACGCACAACAATTTTTGCATTTTACAGCTAAACAAAGTACAACCACATACTGCTTGATACCCCTGTGCCAACTGACCAGACAGCAAGTTAACTTGAACAAAACCAAAACCCAAGATTCCAGAGTAGAAGCCAGCTAAAAGTTCCCAAAATAGCCTCTGCCACGCAGATATGTTTTGTTGCACTGTTGTGATTTTTTTTTTTTTTTTTAAGGCTTTAGAGAAGTGTCATCTTGGGAGGTATCTGCTACAGAAAATTAAAACATGACCATCTGCCCAAAACAGGACAAGTTCCTACCCGTCTCCAAGTCAGAACAGGGAGTGCAGCTGTAACAAACTGTCTTACGCAGACGCTGGTGCAAGCACTCACTGATGTGTTTATTTTTAAAACAACAGAAAAACAAAAATGCCTTTGTTCGCATCCAAGCTCTTATCTCCCCTCCAAAATGTTTGTGGTTTCGGCACAACGGGGAGCTATGTGAAAGAACTGCCTGCGACACATGGGGTTCTGCTTTCCCCAGCCCGTGGCGGAGAGCTGGGGAACCCACGGCTCACAGGGAGGACAGCATCTCCCCAGCAGCCCTTCGCTCTGCCTGGTCAGCCTCCTCCACGCACCCATCACCCTCTGCCAAAGTTACTGGAGTTCAGTCCAGTGCCGGCAGATGTGCAGCTCGGTCTGCCTCGAGCAACTGACAAGGCTTTCCGCACGCTCAGAGCACTTGCAGGAACCAAACAGATGGTTTTCTTCCTGTCCTGGAGCTCCTGGCTTTTGGGGCACTTGCCAAGTGCAGCACTCGGAGAGCTGTAACAAACCACTCCAGTGCCACCAGTTAAGAGAACCAGGCAAAGGACGGTGCTCCTATCCTGCCTCAGGTGCCATATCCCTGTCTGCAGAACATAGGCTCTTATTTGAGTATCTGGAAGATGATATTTCTAGTCCTAAAAATGGTATTTCCCCTTCCTAATTTTTTTCCACAAGTCTAACAGTGTCTGGCAGTAATTCAAAGGCTCCTGAGGATCTGCTATTCCAGATCTCTTTGCAGCACTGCTCAAAGGGCTCCCAGCTCTTGTAATCCTGCCTAACACAGGGAACCTGAGGCAGGTACAACCAGCACAGCTGAAGTCACGTTATCAAATATGCAAACGTGTTATCAATACCTCTTAGATATGGATAACTCAGGGTAACATTAAAAAAAAAAAAAAAAAAAAAAACAAGCTCAGAAGCCAAACCCACCTGAAAACACATGGTATTTCTAACTCAAATCTACGAGCCACCAGGAAATATTTCTCAGATTTGCAAGCTCCTCCTCTTCTGGCCATCCTCTGCCAAAGTTGCTTCAATTCAAGCTAACACAAACACATGGGATAGCCTGCAAGCAGACCACAGCCAGGGCTTCCAGATGCTTAAAGCACTTGCAAGCCACATTATCTTGACTTGTACTTTACCACTAAAACCTCCAGTTCTGGGGAAAACCACATACCATTGATGACTTTGCTTCCAGCCAGTGCTAAGAGCTGAAACAGCAACACCTAGTCCACATACCACTTCCTTCTGGTAAAGCAAAGGCTGAGGAACCAGATGTTCTGACAGTTTGTACAGCAAGTCCGACAGCATTAAGACGGAGCTGGGGCTGGAGTCATGCAACTAGGAGGAAGGGAAAACTGGAAACTCTTAAATTAAGACCTGCTGAGTTAAGACATGGGTAAAAGGAAGTGGGTTTAAAAAAAAAAAACAACAACAACACACAACAACTCAAATTATGAGATTAAGGGATGGGCAAGGATTTCTAAGTTATTCTAAGATGGCTATCGCTGCAATTATGGTTAGGGAGTAAAGATGCTGAAGAGCAAGATTTACTGCTAGTTTGTGCAAGGCTTTTACAATGAGGAAAAAGAACCAACCCAAGAGAGGTGAATATCCTACAGTTACCTTAGGAATTGGTACTGCTGCTCTATCCTGGCACTGAGGTAATGGGTGAGGTCAGCAGAGGCTGATGAGCCTATTTTATGGCTGATTCTTTCAAAACCCATGGGGCTGGGAAAAGACCTAGTGCTGATAAATTCATAAATTCATGTTTCTCTTCAGTTCAGAGGATAATTCTTGTGTAAGACCTCTTACCCTAGGAGCGGCCTTCCAATAAGCGTGAAATCATCAGCACCAACCAGCAAAACCTGTGGAAAATAACTTAATCAGACATGTCAGTGGTTCATTACCCCGGAATAAATGCAAACAACATTTTCCAAATTCTGCAGTCACCGTAAGGAAGCCAAAATGCTTAAAAATGCATGTTTCAAACCTGACACTGTTACTAGAGAGTAACAGTGGGAAAAGGCAGCTAACAGGCTAGAAACAGATTCATAAAACAGACAGTCTTCCAGGAGAACTTGATTCTACTAAAACATATTTTACAAGTATCTTTCACAGTGATCAGAACACACTGAACTTCTCTGTTCTGGCTCACCAACAGTTGTAAAAGCTATGAAAAGCAATACAGGGAAGAATAATATGCCTTTGCGTGGGATCTGAATGAATGGCAGCTACTAAAATCATTTCTTTATACCAATTGCAACATATCTACAGAAACCCTTTCATCATTCTCCTCCATGAGGCCGCAAGATGGGCAATAAAGAAATGAACATCTGGCATGAATTTACCACCAAGGGACTAACCATTTTGTTTCAGGACATTTCAACCACCTGCCAAAGACACGGCTGAAAAAGTTGCCTCTAAACAGGAATTTCAAAGCAATGGATGAAGTAGAAAAACTGCCCGTCTCTCCTTAACCACTTGCTTGGCTCTAACAACTAGGTATTAAGGCAAGCAAATCCCACTTCAGTCTTTCATTTAAGATTTGGATTAACGAGCCTCTACAAGCTCCTGCTAGTTAAGCATGGCTAAGGATAACTATATTGAATTGCATGTTGGCAATTTTCCCCTGCATGTACCATCCCTCCCTCCACCCAAGACACTCAGCACGATAAGGATCTTGCAAAGCATGGAGCAGTGACAGTTCCTCTGGGAGCACTGTCAGTGTTTTGGGTGTTACAGTCTCAAGGTAAACACTATCTTCAGCTGCCGTCTCTAAAAACAACTGTAAATTTTCTCTTTTTTTTTGGATGTAGTATAACAGAAACCTGTCTCCTAACAGAGTGTGGCACAACTCATTCCAGCCACATTCGACAGAAATCGCATTAATGATAACAGCTTAACTGAGACTGGAACAAAACTAAGGCAAACAGCTGGAGTAAGAGCAGGAGATCCAACAGGAGCTCTTCAGGACTTTTCTAAAACTGGTTCTTGGTTTTGTCTCACAGAATGTTTGCATGCCATTTGCTCCAGCCCCACACACAGCATGTGTGATCACAGGCACTGTGGGCAAGGCACGTTACCTTTTCCATCCGGATTCGGTCTCCACATTCAGCCTCCAGCACGTTGTCCATCATAATCAAGTCTTCACTGGTTATTTTCCACTGCTTGCTGGCAAAGTGGACCACGGCAAAGAGCCTTCCGTACTGCCCTGCTGCAATCATATTGTTCACCTTTTGTACCACTTCTGTTGGCAAACATCAGGGAAGAAATCAGAGCAGAAAACCCAACAAGGTGTGAAGAGCCAATCAAAATTAATTCAGCCACACTGTTCTCCCCCTAAAACTGTTATCTTCTGGGAATCTCTAAGCAAGGCTCAACAGCGATGTTGTTTTCTACAGGGTGTGAGCTATCCTTTCATAAAGGTATTTGCCTTTTAGTCACTGGAAAAAAAACATGCCGAAGTAAACACCTATGTGTATATTGTGCAGTCAATCCAAGGGTGTTCATTTCTCAGCTTGTACCTTAGGCATCCTAAAAGGCACTGTATTCAAACACAAAGTGTTCCAGAACACAGTGCTCGTCAACATACAACCTACATCTGGAAGGGAGCTATCCTCAATTCCCGAGTAATACTAGGACTAGGACCCTAAATACTTTGTAAGGCACCCCGGAGCATCAGGAAGAGTCCTGCAAAGTATGCAGAAAAAAGCGCTCCAGGCATATTAACAAAGCCTGGCCTGAGAACTTGTACCTGCAGCAAATCAGGAGAGACTGACAGAAAAGCTCTTCCTATACATGCAAACACACCTAGACCTTTTGCCAGGAGCAGCACAAATTCCAGGGACGAGGTCCTGCACAGCACATGCACTTAACTCAGATTTCTGTGATCAGCTTCCTGTGCAGTGAAGCCAAAACCAAGTTTTATGGGAACATCAAAAGGTATTCCTTAATGAGTGCCATTCCCCTGCCAAATAGCAGCCTTCCACCCTCTCGAGCTGTTCACAAAAAGAGCAACTTTGCTATAACTGGAAAAGGTTTTCTTCATTGTCCTCAAAAGTGGCTGAATCTTTTTTTTCTTGGAATGTAAACACAACATAATGACCGTTTGGGACAGACAAGAATTTAGCAACCAAACCAAACCCAGCCCTTACAGGAACACTCTAAGTGTCCAAGTTTCAACTCAGCAGAAGCAAACTATTATAGGTAGAGGTGAAAATAGAAATGATTGTGCAAGACAGTAGTTACTGCAGTCCTCACTCAGATGAAGAGCTTAGCCTCTGTGTTTCAGCAATTGCCATTCCAGAAAAAAAGACCACTGTGTGCTCTTCTCTGACTCAGAGTGGTCCACTACCAAAAGTGCACAGAAAAGTACTATCCCCTTCTCTTTGTTACATCCCCAATGCACAATGGGATACGATAAATTTCTTCCGGCTCCAAATTGCTGATCCAGGTATATGAACAGTCCTGTAGCCAGCATTTCAAAACCAAAATTTCAAAGTGCTGACCTACAGTTTCCCCCTAGCCAGAAAAACACACGTAGTCATGCTCTAACAAGGGTTATTTCCTTGTCAAATTTCAACTTTCTACCCACAGGGCTCTCTCATCTTTTTGTAACAGAAAAACGTACATGTTCTTCAATGTACTTGGGCTCTGAAGCTGCTGCTAACTCTTCCAAATATCCCTAGACAGGAAACATTGGATGCTTGTACATTGTACGTTTGATTGTTAGTACGGCTTGTATCTTAGCACCATGTGGAGCGACCCTTCCTAAAATATCCATGGCTGTTTCCACAGACAGCAGGAGAATATAAGGCAGAATTCAAATGCTCTGGCTGTTGTATGCTTTGGATAAGCACAGCCAGGAGATAATGATGCAAGCTCATAAACAGTAGGAGGTTACGAGGCACGGAAATCACAATGGCCCCAAGGATCCCGTGTGAAGCAGTCAGAGGAACGTGGGACCCTGCTCACCACAGGGCGTCAGCAAATCAAACCGAGCAGTTTATGGTTCACTGCTGGGTCAAATCATGCTCTGGGACAGAACACTCATCCGTCACTTAAGCAATCCCAAGAGCACAGAGGAAATGAAAAGCAGGATAAAAAAGCCAGAGAGGGAACCTGGAGCAAGAGGCTCTCTCCAAAGCACATCACTTGCAGAGTTAACAACATATTCTAGCTATGCCATGGGAGACTATCTGCAAAAATACAGACGCGGCTCTGCTTCTCTTCTGTCATTGTCTCCTCGTACAATAACTACTCTCCTTCACTTCTTGGGTCTCTCCAGTCTAGAGCCTTTAGAGATGTCCTTTCAGGTGCCTTTCATAGATGTCCCAGAGGCTAATGGAACAATACAGTAGGAAGCCTGTTAACAAACACAGCTCATTTCCTGCATAAAGCAGGCAACTGCTAATTGCCCACCACCACCACGGTAAGGGAAATTCACCCACTGGGGCTCATTATTCCCCAGTTCTGAGAACTATCCTGTGCCTGTGATGGCTTCCCTGCTACCACCTCTAAAACAGTCTGGCTGACAACAGCCCCACCTGGGCAATACAAGGCTAGGCACATCTCTGTACTCGATTTTCACTTCACTTGCTGATTTGGGAGGCTGACTGCTCAGGAGTCAGCCTCCCAAAAAGCAGCCCAGGGTCTCTTTTCGGGAGGACCACTGGCTGCGTTCAACAGTCCTGACTAGATGTGAGGACAAGAATACATTCACCAAGCAGTGTCACTTACCACCTGTTCGTTGCCTTATGTCACACCTCTGCAGCTCTGTCGTGTGCCCACTACCCAACTGCTTATGCTGGCTCTAGCGTTCTGTTTTGTTTGCTACAAAATACCAGCTCTTTGATGTGCCCACTATCCAACTGCTTGTGCTGGCTTTAGCATTTTGCTTTATCCACTAAAGGAAAAATAGTTGTTTCCTCCTGCCCAAAATGCACGTTTCACACTTTAGGTGGCAACACATCACATCAGGTAAGATTCCTTTGGCAGTGTTAATGACCTGTCAGGCTGTCACGCACTAGAGAGGCTTCATGATCTACCCAGCTCTCTAATACCAGCAGTTGGAGCATGAAGCCAGTGACACTAAAATATGCCAGAAAGAGGACAAAAATTAAAAGAACAAGTAGCTCGAATCATCAAAGACAGTGATTTGTGCTCACTCAGGCCACGAACAGCAGTACCAGAGCATTAGTCTTCACTTGGAGCCTTGAGACCTTTACCTGCATGATACTTTGCTTCTTCTGCTGGATCTGGCAGTTTCACTTCAGGCCACGGTGGTGAAGTTAAAGATGTTTTGGCAACAAGTCTGTGAACAATAAGATAAGATTCACCTGTAGCAAACAGATATTGCCAAGGAATGTACCCACAAAGAGAGGAGGGAAGGTAAAGGAAGCTGGAGATGGAGCAGAAAGTGGTTTTCCACAATGGGAGCAGAAGTTGTGCAGGAGAGTTGACGACTTGTCAGTATGAAAGACTCACCCCAAAACACCCTCACACCAGAAGGCAATTTCCCACAGACCACATTTCACTTCGTAGCAGCTCACGAACAAAGTGAAGGTTTGTATTCAGGTCTTAAGCCTTATGGACAGAGGGTGTCAGGCAACACAAAAGCAATGTTACTTCCCTATGGCTTAATCCAATGGAGGACACTGGATAAGGCAAAGTCCCCAGACCTTCCACAAGAAATGCTACAAAGGAGCTGAAGGTGCAGCCCAGCTCAGAAGACTGTTCACAAACATGCAGAAAACAGTTGGCCTCATTTCTGAGTTCAGCCTGCAAACTCCCTGTCACACAGGGCTTAATGTCATTCAGGTCCACCATGAATAGCAGCAAGCTTTAAGTAAAAGCAATAAATGTCTCAGTTGCTGGTTTGTTTTACACCCATCTATCATTAAATTCAGTATGGGGGAAATGGATTTTAGTTTTACTTTCCATTTCACAATGTTATTTGAAATAGTGCGAAACAAAGAGTTCAGAAAGAAATCAACTGAAAATTAACCCAAAATTCACCTAAGCTGGGTTATTGCTTGTCCCTGGTGTTCAGACATCTACAGCTAGATGTGCTAGCGACGATTAAGCTCAGGGACCACCAGTTACTTCCCACTGCCTCGTTTCTACAGACTGGGATTTTATCACAAACTCCAGTGGGATCAGACCTACCCAAAGCCTTGCTTGCACTTGAGTTTTAGACAAAAGGCACTTAAGCTTTCCTAGGTATATATGTACAAATTACCTCCACCACAGCTGACAGGCTGAACACGTAAATGCTCCTCATCCCACTTCAGTACCAAGCACAAAGCCCTGCAGTTATCCAGTAGCAGAGAGTATCCGGGAGGAGGCAACGTGCCTTTGACAGGGAGAAAGGGCTAATGAGCATCCTTAAATCAGCCTCAAGCACTACACACGAATGACTCATGCATCCTTTTTTCCTCTATTTGTAATGCTCTTCTGTTAAATAGTTTTGAGAGGGTCTTAAGACCACAGCTGGGTTCTATACAGGAGAGTTATGAGGCTGCTCTTCCTTTGTCGCATTCAGCTGTGTACCCTGAATGGCTTCTCCCACCCCAGGTGCAATTCAGCATTCAATACAACAAACATTTAGCCCAAAAGTCTCTTCTGTGCTATCATGATGTCTGTCAACAACCTATACCACACTGGGAAGGGACTAGCAGAGGGATCTAACAAGACTTCTTAGACCCATGCCTAACTTGGTTCAGGCGGACCACAAAAGTGAGTGGGAGCATGTGCGGTCTCAAATCCAGCCAGCCAAGCACAAACATCAGTTCTCAACATATTTTGCTAAAAGATGCAAATTAAATCCTTTTTTATTATTTTTTTAAACATTATCTTCCACTGTTGTTACTAAAAAATAGCTTTAATAATGTCTCTGCAACCATACTGCTAAGACAAGAACCTCACAATTTCAAGCCTTCACTTTTGTCCCTGAAAGCCTTCCTGGGGATCACCCAGGGGAGTCCTGAGCATTACAAACATGACCCTTTTAGGATCTTTCAGCACTGCCACAATTAAGGGATCAATCACAGCTCAAGCCGCCCCAGCAAGAGATCTTACTTAGAGCCTGCTCTACTTTCTGCACCTGCCTGTTGCTCTTTTACTTACTGAAAATGGTTTATGGCTGTCACAGCATGAGACACCTCCAGTTTAGAGAATAAACTGGGAGCTTGAAAGCAAGCAGGCCATGGCATTGACACAGAATTTAAGACTGAAAACAGCCAGGGGTATTTCAGCTAGCAGCCAGCAACACATTCCCATTAGCTGTCATTCTGGATTCTTTCTGCTTTCCTCAAGATTATCACTGGGAGGGATCCCCTGTCTGAAAACTGAACTAATTCTTCGCTGCCTCAAGCCCTGTACCATCAGTACTACAAGTATTCGTGTGCATATGCTGCCTTTCTCGACTGCAGCACAGGTAGCACTAAATCATGAGAACCCTGTTTAAAATGTCAGAGCTGAAAAACAATTAACTCTGCTCAAATGTGCCACAGGGTGTTAATTGAAAAATAAAATGCTACATGAAACTCACAGCGTGAGTGAGAGCAGAAAAAAATGCGAATAGCCCTTGCTTGCAATTAGTTGTTTTTCAAGATCTCTAGGACAAGCAGCAGCAAGGAGGAGCACCAGAGGCAACTGTTTACTTCTCTGCATTAGAGCCAGTTCCAAAAACTATTGATTTGTTCCCAAAGAAACACTGGAGAGAAAAGCATCGCTCTAACCAGGGACAGCACTTTGCACATGCAGTGCTTTCATCAGAACCGTGGCATACACCTCAGTGGGCAGGGAAAGGAGGCATGGTGCCAATACAGCTACATTTACAGATTATCCTGAGAGGTGCCAAATGCCTTTACTCAGAACAGGACACGCGGCTGAAAGGCACCAGATTATAGTTCTTTTTTAGGCAAGGACCTACGATACCGTGGAGCCAATCTCAGATTTAGTCAGTGGCAGGAAGATTCACCCTGGATTTCATTGAGATGATCAGAGAGCTCCTGGTTTCTGTAATTTGAAGAGAAAGGTGTCGCTCAGTAAATACCATCTCCAACACAAATGGAAAGCTGGGAATTTCCTGTGGGCTGAGATCCACACTTTCTATATAAAAAATTGCTAGTCCCAAGGCTTTGTGGGTTTGTTGCAGAGTTTAGTAATAACATTGTATGCTGTGTCACAGAGGCAGAGATCCAAACTGTGTTCCCACACACTGAGGACGAGCGGGAAGAAACCACCCCCTGCACTCTTTATCAGGGCAGAGTGAGTGGCAATGAATCGTGTCATTTCTCCCAAATGCTGCTTACATGATTTCTTTATTTCTGCAGTGTCCCCTTCTGGTTAAAGCAAGAAGCAGCACAGCCTGCAGCTCTATCCAGGTATTTTGGTGTTAGATCCCAGCAGAAGAAATAAAATAAAGATACAAACAAGCAGTTCTAAAAGCGCTGAAATTAATGAAGCCTAAAGTTTTCTGGCTTGGTATCTTACAGAAACTTCTCTTAATTACAATTCATAAAGAGTGCAGTGAAAGTTCAATATTTATCAGATACTGAAAAGACTGGCCAGGAGATAAACCTTGCCTGAGTAATAGACCACCTGTACCAAAAAAGATGAGTGGCAGCTGAGGCCCCTTCTGCAGCTGAGGAGTCTGCAATGTCCTGACTTGAGCAGCTTCCCTGCTGTTTATTATGGACTAAGCCACAATGCAGCCCTTTGCTAAATGGAGGATTTAGTTACCTGTCTCTCTACTCAGCTGCTTAATTTCACGAATCAATAGAACTGGCCTTCCAGAAAAGATGACTGAGGGTAGGCAGAGTGTCTAAAACTTTCCAGGAAGTGACAGACAGACAATGGGACCTGAATAGTCTCTCTTTCAAAGGAAAAATAAGCTGCCCCCCAGCCCTTCCTGCCCCATCTCCCCACTGTCCCACAGAAGGTCAGCATTTCAGGGGGCAAAAATCCAAGCAGAGAGTCATTTGACATTACCCTTCCTGCGCTGCCGTGCTCTGGGAACTCTGGTGCCGAACTGCAGATGAAAACAAGAAAGCTGAAAAGGAGAGAGAGAAAGAATTAAAAACAAGCAGCATCTGTTGGGTTCTTAGGCCTTAGTGAGAAACAGCAGAGCAACGTCAAAGGCAACATCACAGTGCTGGCACCATTTTCTGCCTGTAATCTTTTTTCAGTTTTATCACAACAAGCAAAGATAGATGGAAGGAAAAAGAAAATACACAAACAAAGGACTTGTCAGTTGTGTGTAGCATTGTATGACAGCAGGGGAAAGGTCTCCTCCTGCAAGTGACACATCCAGCTGGACACAATAATTTCACAAAGACACACTCCGAGCACTCCACCTCTTTTAAAGGACAGTTTGACCAAAAGGCACGGGAGCAGGTGGTCTGAACCCTGCACTGCACTCCCTTAATTCTGAGTGCTAACTGGTGTTGCTAAAAGGATCCTTCTTGGCCCCCTCAGCCTGAAAAACATGGAGAGAAACTGTTGCATGGCATTTATCAGGTGATTCTCAGCAACTCTTACTGAGCCTTAGAAAGTTTCCATCCAAAAACACGCAGGAGGCGTTCTGCCAGGAGCTCAGTAGCCACGTGGCCTCCATGCAGATGCCACAACACTGAGGGAAACCTGGAAGGTGCGACAGGTTTGGGTTTACTGCTCCCACACCTGGATTTTCACTGTCCCTGACAGGCTTTTTATTCCAGAAAGAAATGAGCGAGCTATGGAAGAACAACAGGAGATGAATTTAAGAAGATTTATTCATGCTTTTCAGAGCTATGTATATATGAGTTAGTAGTGTTCACCTAAACAGTAAAGTTGGTACTGCTGTCAGAACACAAATATTGAAAGAATTGGTGGTTTAACACAACTGAAGTTGCACTTTAAGTGCAGCTTCTGCATTTTTGGAAAGGAGATCGACCTGTCTACACCCTGTTAATTCACAAAAAGAGATGGAGGCCTAGAAACACAGACTCAGGGACTCGTCCCCATGTCACCTCGGGGGTAACAACACGCTTTTTGGCACAATTTGTTTAATTAAATGCCAGCCCATGCACACTCTGCGGGAACATCAGCTTTCTCACCCCCCAGCCACCACACGCATGGCAGAGGGGCTTGGGAAGACCTCTTAAATCCCAACGCACGTGGACCCACGAGCAAAGGCAGCATTTAATGAGGTTATAAAATTCGCGAGCACACGAATAACCCGAGACAACAACCCTCCACAGGACGAGTGCACCAGCAGCCCGCCGCACAACCCCTATATACCAAACCCCCCACCACCTGCCTACAAACCCGCCCCGGCTCCTCCTTCCCACCCGTCAGCCGAGCACCCCCGGGGGATAGCAGCCGCCCTGCGAAGGGTCGAGAAGCCGGGATCCCCTGTGGCTGATCCCGTCCCCGTTGCCCCTCACCTGCCGCCCTCCGCCGGGCAGCGGCCACCGCCGCCATCTCGCTGCCCCCTCCCCGGCTCCTGCCCCGGTAGCGGAAGGGGCGGCCGCGGAGCCATGATGGCGGCGGCCGCGGTGGAGGCGGCGGCGGAGCGGCAGCTGGAGCTGCTGCGGGACGAGCGGGAGGCAGAGCTCGCCGAGAGCAGGTAGCACCGGCCCCATCGCTGGTCCCCGAGCCCTGCCGTCGCTCGTGGGGAATCTCTGCTGGGATCGGCCCTACAGGGTCTGCTGGCAGCCCTAGGGAAGACTCGCCCCCATAGGAAACCGAGCTGGGGTCGCTCTTATAGGGTCTGTTGGCATCCCTACGAAACCCTCTTGAGCCGTCCATATAGGGGACCGAGCTGGAGTCACCCCTATAGGGTCTGCTGGCACCCCTAGGAAAGACTCACCCCGTAGGAAAATGAGCTAGAGTCACCCCTATAGGGTCTGCTGGCACCCATGGGGATCCCTGCCAGACTTACCTCTGTAGGACTTGCTGCCACATATAGAAAACCCTGCTGGTTCCTATAGCGTCTCTTGTCTTCTATGGGAAGCCTGGCTGGCAGTGGTCTTACAGGCACTTATAGGAAATGCTGCTGTACTCACTATGTACAGCCCTCTTAATGGGAAACCCTGCTACAATCACCCTATAGCAGCTGTTCTCACATATAGGATTCACCCATAACACTAGCTCACTCCTATAGATCCTTGTTAGACTCACCCTTTAGGGCTTGCTGTCATCTATAGGCTCAACGCTAGCTCCAGCAACATCTTGGGGCTGCTCTTCTCTTCCCCAGACCCTAACAGCTGCTGGGACCCAGTGGTCCCATGGCCCCCACGCTGCCCTGCCCAGATGCTTAAAATTCCCTGCACAATGAAACAAATTGGGATACTAAAGGGGATAAATTTGCAGGATTTTATTTTTTGCATCAATCCATACAAAAGTAAAGAACCCACCAAGGCCCCTAAGTAAGACTGCAGGGTGAACCTTGCTGCTGTGGCAGGCGTTGGGCCCAAAGGACAGCAGGCTGCAAAGCTGCTGCCCATATTTTGTGTCTTAGTTGCTTGTAGCCTGCACATCAGCACAAGATATCCACTCCTTTTCCCTGTGCAGCTGCACATGTGAAGTATTTGTTGGGGATTAGCAGAGCTTCATGTGAAAAAGAGCAAATCTTCCATTTTAGAGTTTATATGTAGTAGGAGAAAACTTGGGTTATTCTCTCATGGCTCATAGGACTGGGTTAACTGGGCAGCAGCTTCCTTTTCACACCCAGACAGGAGAGAGGAAAATCATATAAACCTCTTCTTCAAGATCAGTGAGCATCATCCCATTGCCCAAAATAACGCAGAAGCCAATCCAGTTAAATTGCTACCAAGCGGTCACGTAAGCCAACACTTCAGGAAGCTAATGTATCTTTTGCTGTCATCCTCTTTTTCCATCCCTTTGTCTTTTTCTGGTTTGTCTTCTGAAGCCTTGAATTTGCCTCAGTCTGGCAAATGGTGTTCATGCCTGTGTGTGGTTTCCAGGGCCTGGCAGGAAAACGTCTCCCTGAAGGAACTGCAGCGCAGAGGTGTCTGCTTGCTAAAGCTCCAAGCTACCAACCAGAGGACTGGCCTCTACGGGCGGCTGCTCGTGACCTTTCAGCCTAGAAAATATGATTCAGATGCTGAGCTGCCCTATAACAGTTTTGGGCCTGGTAAGTGCTATTCCTCTTCATGGGAAGTAGGTAAGGTGAGAGATGACCAATGTATTCTTCGTAACATCTTTCTAATGTGACACTTGTGAAGACTGAGCAATTGATGCAAAAAGGGAGAAAAAGGCTATGGCTAGAAGATGAATCTAAAGAAAAATGTCCTCTTTCTCCCTCAGTTTTTTATAAGCATGTATGTTGCAACAGGGAAGAGTGACAGTGATTAAAGAGTTGGCTTTCCTCATTCTGAATCCTTAAAAATAAAGCCCTGGTCTCCTGTCATTAAAGATGTTGTGGCACTCTTTGTATGAGCTTACATCTTGGGGTAGGTAAGGAGCTTCTGTTATTTACATTTTAATTTCAAAACGCAAAGTGGATTTTCCTTTTCCTTCCTGAGCTGCCATATTTTCTCCCTTCCCTGTACTGTTATTTTTGGTCAAAAAGAGATGAAGTGTGCCACGTGTATTAGTTAATGCGCCTGGATTTCTGTTGGGAATAAAATATAGAGAAATAAAATAGAGAAATACTGACTCACCAGCACATCAGCCAGTGCCCTTTTGACTTGTCTCACCTTCTGCCATCATTTCCTTGAAAAGAGCTGAGCTCCTGCCAGTATCTGAGGAAAGTAAGGACCCAGTCTGCCATGCTGGGGCCAGCTACACAGACTTATCCCTTGAAAAAAGTTGAGTTTGACCTTGAAATAGTTCCAAGTGACTCCGCAGGGAAAGCCCTCTGCTTTTTTTTTTTTTTTCTCCTGCAGAGACCTTTTTTCTCTTTTCCTTATGCAATAATGATATTGCCTTGCACTCTCCAAAACTGGTCTACAAGAGTGAAGCTGGGTGCACCAGATAGTTTGCTGGTTTAGCTTAGTCCTTTACTTGGTTTTGTTTGCTCGATCAATTAGTTTGCTAAGCAGATGCATTGGAACTGGACTGTTTCTCATCTGTGGTACTGTTTCGAAGTGTCACAGTTCAATTTGTTGATGCATTCTTTGCCAGCCAGGCCTCCAAGCTGCTGACCTGTGAAATTAAAATGACTCATTGCAGGTCGGGGTCTCAACCTTGAGGTCTAAAAAACAGCATCTCTCAGGGCTCTTCAAATAGAAATAACATTACTGTAGCACTAAATTGTTCTCAGAGACAAACATTTTAATGTAAGAGCTGATGGAGACTACTGAGGCAAGCTTCCCTTATTTTGCAAATCTGACATTTAGTCCTTGATGAGTGTGAGCCTCAGCTAAGGTATCCACTTGTCAGACATCCTGCTTAAAATCTCCATTTGACCGCTGCACTGCATAATTTGACTGGTCCCATCTCGATGTGACTGTGAAGAACAGAAAGGCCACAGTGAGTCCTTATGGATCTCGTCTTTATTAGTTCTGCTGACTGGTGTAGAGCAGTCATCTGGGAGGCACACGTTGTTGTGCAGCCTCCTTAGCTATTACTGAATGATAAAATGAACTTAAAACAGTTCGAAAGTTTGGAGAAGTTAGGTCTTTCCAAGGTCCATGTGAAAGCATCTTGGGGAGCACTGTTGGTGTCCTCTCCAAGTCATGTGGTGCATGGAGATCAAAAGGCAGCTGGTTAGTTGTTACCTGGTGTCTTCTCACTGCTAATAGTTTTTTCCCTTGCCTCTTGCTGCATGCACTACTATGAAAGAGAAGGATATTTTCCTCCTTTTTAGGCTTAGTACAAATTCTGACCTTGGCAGATAACATGGAACTAGTCCTGTGGCTGATGTAGGTGAGCCCAGTGTCCAGTGGGCCATGCTGGTCTCCTCCAAAAAACTGCTTTTCAAAATATTTACTCCACTTTACTCTGTCTTTAACTTGTCTTTGCAGGTGACATTTTGGGGCTTTATGATTCAGTCGGCCAGGGCGATCCACTCTCCACCGGCATTGTAACACGTGTCACCTCCAAAGCAATCACCGTTGCCTTTGAGGAATCTCGAGATGGCATGCTGAGCTTGGACCGTGAGAGCTCTTACCGCCTGCTGAAATTAGCCAACGATGTCACCTACAACAGGCTAAAAAAGTAAGGGCTGTGAGGGTGCAGTTCGCCTGGGATCACTGCTCAGGAGTGCAACGGCCAATTGAAAATTGCCAGGCTTATTTTGGGAGAACTCTTCTGTGACTGATCTCAGTCTGCTTCACTAGTCTCAGCTTCTCTTCCTTCCCATCTTACTCCTCTTACTCCTATGGCAGCTGCACTTAGGAGAGGTATCCACCTTCAGCATGTGCCTTTCTCTTTCTGTTGACTACAGAACCTGTACTCCTTAATGAGATAACTCAACTGGGTATCTTACATTGAAGCATCACAACAGCCTAAATTTATTTACCAGCTGGCTGGCGCAGTCCTACTCGTTTGTCCCCTGCCCCACATTCCACACTCAGTTATCTGTTTTGGTCCCACACTGTGCCAGCTCTGGTGCCCACTGGATTCTGTGTAGCACCTTTTCCATCCAGGCAGTAGAACGGAGTAGCAATTTGATGAATTAATGCACTGAAAAGGCTCAGCACAGGGTCTGAATGCATCAAACCAAAGCAATAGTAGAAAGGAGAAACGTACAGGGGATATGAGTACATGAGGGGTAGGAGATGCAGCAATTAGAATTAGTCTGTTGTGCCCACAGACATCTTTCACTGGGGTACATTGCCCTGGTCCCTAATTTGCACTGGGAATCTCTGGAGGAATTTATGCTGTGCATATAACCCGTGTTTTCTTCTTTGGCAGAGCTTTAAACACACTAAAGCAATATCGTGGTGGTCCAGCCTCTGGTCTGATCGATGTCCTCTTCTTTTCATCTGATCCAACCTCATTCAGTGAAACAAGTAAGGACCTTTCTTTCTAAGACTTCATATCATCCTGATGGCAAGTGCTGGGCTGGTCTCTCTAAATGAATTTTCTGGACTCTCAGGGTGAGAGCCCCTAGCACTTTACAGCCCAGTGTGTACACTGAGACTGCTGCTGTGTTTGATCTGCCTTGGTATGCAGGGCTGAGAGCTGGGCAGGTGGAGAGCTCTTTTGAATGTATCAGTAAAAGCAAATGTTGCTACTCACACAGGTTTTAAGCAAAGATTACGGTAAGTTGTTGTGGGGAAGGAGGTAAAATCTTCAGTCTCCAGAGCAGTCAGTGAAGCCTGAAGTTTCCTGTCCACAGGCTCTGCACCAGTTATGAGGATGTTCACATCTTCAGATGCCCCATTAAATCTGACAGAGTTGGAGTACTAAGTGAGGGTTGTACAGGTTTTTCCACACACTATGCTGCTATTACTCCTCTTCCAGTCCACCAGGATACATCTCTGGGGCTGACCCTCTGAGAAGAGTGCTTATGTTCTGTCAGTTCATGACCTGTTCTTTGAAACTGCCGATAGGAACAAATTACTCAGATCTTTGTGCAGTTCTGGGCCATGCCAAAAGTGCAGCTCACTTTGCTCTAGGAAGGATCTCAGCTGAATATCAGTAATAGGTGCTGTTGCAACTGGCAGCATTAAACACCTACTTTTCTTACTGGTTAATGGGTCACTGGACATGCTAACCTGGTGTAAAAACCCTTGTCATCACTGGAAAAGAGCCAGAATTACCCAGACTGTTCAGTTAGCTAATGCTCACTTTCCTCAGGGTGTACCAAGGGAAGCTGAATTGTGGCATAAAACAAACAGGATCCATTATGGGGGAATTTCTTTGCACACATTCATGATTCTGAAATTCAGTTTAGACAATGAGGCATTTCTTATTTCCATCCTGCCCCAAACCCATCCATAAACTTCAGAGATAAGAAACTACCAGCTCTGTTTCTGTACTGAAAATCCAGTAACTCAGCCTTCATGGGAGTTAAGTTACTGTGGAACTACTGCAGTTTGAAACAGCATGGGGTGTGTTCTATTGGCTTGTATTTTTATTTTTACAGCCTTCTGATTATGTTTAGTCAAGTTGGAGATATGCAGACTGCTTTTCATCAAATACTTAAAACATCACAACTAGGTTTTACCAACAGCTGTCCAAAAAAACATGCAAGTAGAATCCCCTTTTACTCTGATCTTTCTTGATTTGAATTTTTGAGAAACTAAAGATGAAATTACCTTTAAGAGCAACTGTGAAGAAACCAAAGCCCCTGATCAGCAGAATATGAGGGCCAGGCATCTGTTAATAAGTATTACCCCTTGACAGAAGGGAAATATCATCTGGGCTGCAAAAGTCAGGGAAGAAAGGCAGAAGGTAGATTAAGTTGCCTAAGAGGATTGGGCAAGCAGTCTATCTTAGCTCTCTCTTGAGGCCCAGGCTCACCTGTCAGCAGCATATCACACATTATGCCATCCATCCCTGGTCTCCTTGCTGGCCACGGCTGTGCTCAGTGCTTGCTGTTGCAGGGTTTTTTTTCCTGTTACCTTGATTACTGTATTTAGTTGTCCACAGCGGTTCCCTTTTTTCACATGCATACTTCTATTACCTTCAGGCTAGGTTTCTGATATATCAGAGATGAAGAGTTAATGCTAGTGTGAGTCAGACCTCTGTAGTTCTGAGCACTGAGCTTAGCCTGAGTCAAACCTCTTAGCCTTTTGGCTACCTGGGGACTTTGGTGTACTCAGGTTTTTAATATTAGATAAAAATTAAATTTTAATGAACTCACTTTCTTAGCAGCTTCAACTGTGCCTTTTCCCCATGGTGGCAGAACTGCCTCCCTAATAAAGAAAAAAATTCCTTTTCACTGAATAGCTCAGATGTGAACTATTACATGTGAACTAGATGTGAACTAACTAAGTACAGAAATGAATTTTACATCTCCCCAGCACTGAGAATATGGATTGATGGAAACATTCAGTCACAATAGACAGGAGATGCAATACAAGAAGTCAGCATATCACCTGAGAACATCAAAACACTGTGGCAGGGTAGAATGGCCTTCTGTTCACATTTTCACTGTATAGCTCCTTTCATGCCAGCTAGGAAGATATGATACTAGCCAGGCATTAAATAATAACAACTCTTAAGTTTAAATAGGTCCTGCAAAGTGCCTTCAACTCCCAGCCTCCAACGAGTTCAATGGGAGGGCACTCAGCAGCTAGCTAGGTAAATCCTCTCTTACACCTCTAAGATGGCACACACAGTTCCCCAGGTGTCCCATAGAGCTCATATATAGATGGGTTTCTGCAAATAGCATAGAATCATGCAATGTATGGATTATCTGCCAAAGGCAAGAAGTATTACCCAGGTGCGTGATCTGACGTGGAAGGATAGAAAAAGCTCCCAGCATTTCAGGCTGTTTCTCTTCTATGGCACAGCACCTCCTTTCACGATCAAACATCTTTTAGTCTGGTTTCTTAAAGGAATGTTTCTCTGCATCTGTCTCATCCCATCCGTTATCTGATTTCAAACAAACCCATCAGGAGTCCCAGAGTTAATAAGTTCTGTACAGCTCATAGAACTGGATGTCTCTACAGGCCAGGTAGGATAGGGCCCTGAGGAACCTGATCTAGTGGGTTCCCCTGGCAGGGGGGGGTGGAATTAGGTGATCTTTAAGATCCCTTCCAATCCAAGCCTTCTGTGGTCTATGTTAACACCACTCTGGGATGCAATTTACACTCCACTTCAATCAGAAGCTCAGAAAGCCAGCAGTAGGAATAAGACCATATAAATACCCATCCCAAGGAAAAACTAAAACCGACACTAGTCTAGGAAAAGAGTAGATTAGGCCTGTGCCCAGAGGGACAGCCTTTGTCATTGTCTTCTCTGACAAGATATAAACCAAATTACAAGGAAATAGAGAAGTAGAAGGGTCACTGGGGAGAATAAGCACCCATCTCTGTGCCCGGATAGATATTCAAGAATGTTTTAATTTTTTAAGATGCACGTGATGGTGGGGAGTAGATTAGAAAACTAATTTCTCAAGGATAGGAGTCTTGGGTCTCTTAGCTGGGTTATAAGAGGTCTAACACCACTGTCCATTTTCATAAAACACATAGGGACTTCATGCCAGCTTGGTTTGAAATTTGTCAGCTGCTTTGTAGTTCTCCATTCCTGCAGCAAAGCTTGGCAGAGTACTAATGCCATCCTGTGCTTCGTTGGTGCTTTCTGGTGTTTAGTGACATGGAGCCTCTCAGCCTGGAGGGAAAAGCAACCTTTTATCAAAAAGGTTGGTCATAAAGGGTTTCTTTAGGGCATACTCTATTAGAGTTGCACCAGCCTGGTGGCATATTGTGGCCTATCTGGTAAATAATTTCGAGATGCTTGTTTGTTGTTTTTGTTTTACTCTCCTGTGTTGTGATTTACTCATGAATGGATTACAGCTGCCTTATTATGGCAGAGTGTGCTGCCAAACGCTGTGCCTGAAGGATCTATATTAAAGCCTGTGGCATCCCAGGAGGGTATCTAAATCCAGGCACTGACTGATTAGATGGACAAGGAGTCAGATAAAGCCAATTGAAACATGTTTTTAAAGTAGTTAATGGCTGCTGGCATCTGACCAGTGCATGATATATGCCTGCTAAAAAAGCACCAGTATGCACAGAAGGGTAATAAGGACAAAAAAAAAAAAAATTAATGCCTTTTTACCCAACTGCTGATGACTCCCAGAGTTGCTAATTTGCATGCAGCTATTTCCCACCATATGTGGAAAATCCTGCTCACTACCTGGGGATGAGTCCTTCCCAGTAGTAATGGGTGTAGGCATGACTCCCACTGGGAAAATGGTTCTGGAGCATGTTTTGGGATCGGGCTTGTATAAGATGGTTGTCAGTAACTCAGGAGAAAGATGCCAGGCTTTTGACCCTGAGAAGCCTAAAATTAATTTGTACCAGCCTTCTCGCCCCATGATCTTTACAGGCAACAGTCTCACAGCTCTCACACCACTGCCACTGTGAGATGCTTGGGTTGCCCTTCAGCATCTAGCCAGGAGTATGTTTGGAGATCTGAACTGTGAGAGACAGCTAGGGGCTTCAGGTTCCATTCAGAAAGCTGGTGGCTCCCTGTCTGATGCTAAGTGGTGGGGATATGTTGGAAGCTGTCTCCTCTGCATGAAGGGCAAAGCTGCAATGCTCTTGGAGATAACAAAATGCTAGGGCACACTCACAAGCCCCTTCCACGGGAGCGCATGATGGAGTCCAAGTCCTTGCAAAACATTAAAAACTAACTCTGAATACATATTTTGGAGTAACACAAAAACACTAGACAGGCTTCAGGAAAAATAACCCATAGAGCATATGAAAGTAAAACCTATGGGTAGACATGATCTACAGCTAAGAATGGGACTGCTCCCCACAACAAAACATTTCCAACCCTCATCTTGTTACCTCCAGAAAAGTACCAAGCAGAAGAACAGGCTTTCCAAAAAGCAAACTTGGAGCAGAACAGGGTTTCTGTTCACCAGACCTGATGAGAAACAAAATCCAGAAGCCTGTCCATGAGAAATACTTTGCTTGGCTCTCCTCCACTTTAACCTGCACCTGTGGCCCAGAGCATTTAGGGCTTCCCTGCTGGAAGCCTCCTGTAAGAAAGCCTTCCCTGCTCACAGTTGCTGTCTCAAAGCACATATGCAGGGATTCCTGTACCCGTACGTTGTGGTGGATGTACAGAGAGGCTTTGCTAGCCAGCAGAGGCCAGCATTTCTCTGCTTGCTGTGCGCCTCAGGGCCAGCCAGGCTGGGTGCACACCATCTCTTTTCTTACAGAGAACTCCCTGTTGCAGGCCTAACCCAGTGCAGATCATGACAGGAGAGAGCTGGTAGCTGTTAATCCTGGAGTAGGTCAAGAAAAAGTGAGGGGGTATTAATCTGGGTCTAGATACAGTCAGCCAGTGCTGGCTTCCCTGGCCACGTGGAGTGCAAAAGGCATTGCTTATATCTAATTCTGCTTATTGCACTAAAAAGATACTTGAAAAGAGAAACAAGGAAGAAAAAAGCCTATTTAAAAGGTAGGGGTGCAAGCAGTAAGAAGTTGACCCAGCAGACAAAGGACTGGGGAAACACCAGGCATTTATACCAAAGTTTCCTCTGCTCTTTGCCCCGTGCATTGGGCTTGTGCTGCGTCACTTGAAAACCTTAAATGCTCCTTGTCCCTCTGCTGTGAGCCTCCTGTCAACACAGAGGCCAGGAAGAGGGCCCTGAAATTTATGAGGAAAACTAAGCAGTGTGGACAACTCAGCTGCCAAATACCTAAGGAAGAGGGCAGGGGAAGTTCCCTGTTTCAGGCTGAATTACCCACCTGGGTTTTGTCTAGCACTGTTTGGCTGCAGAGGTGCTGATTGTGGGATCTGGCTTGTTCTTGGTACCCATACACACAGGAGGCGAGGAGCATACCTTGGAAGGTACATTGAAGTGCAAGAACCCTCCAGCTCTAGAAAACTGGATTTCTTCCTCCCTGAAGAGACTGTTCCTTCATAGGTATGCACCCAACAGAGATGGGAACAAAGATCCCTGTCCTGGACTTGAACATCACCTTCCAGCCCACTCCTGCTCCCTGAACTGCTGATACTGTGCAGAAAAGGGCCTTGGTTCCTGCAAAAGTTTTTGGAGTTAATGGCCCTCTTTTGGGACTATCTGTGCAAATCCTAAACTGATTGCTTTTAGAGAGGACTCGGGCCAATCCTGCTGGAGTAGATAAGCAGCATTTCTTCAGGTGAGCCTGCTCAGAGCCCAGCTGATAAATGGAAAATCAGAGGAGCCTCTTAAGAGGCTCTGTCCTCCTCCTCAAACTTTGCTGATGAGCCCAGCCCAGAAGAGAGGCACATTTCCCAGCCTGCCCCCACAGCAACTCTTGGCAGCATGTGATTAAAAGGGAAGAGGGTGTGCATGTGTGTGGAGAAGACTGTTTCTGATCTCATTCTTTGAGCAAGGAAATATCAATGACTCCTCCACCCTGACTTGTTCCTTGTTGTGGGAAGTGGCTTTCAGTTTTTAAGCTATTCTTTATTTTTCCCTGGCCCATGGAAGCTTGCTGTTCTTAGTCACTGCCATACTAACTCAAAAATAAACAAAGCAAGGGACAGGCTAGTAGGAAAAATCACCACTACTTCCCCACCAAGCCTTTTTAACCTCACTGTGCTCTTTGTTTAACCTGGGTGCCTCACTTGCTTGTGCTGCTTCAAAAGTCAGTGCCACAGGTTGCCTGGGAGTTGCACAGAAGTTCACATCTCTGAGGCCAGAGGAAACTTTTATGCCTTTGATGCATCCCTACCTTAATGCAAAGGTAGAGATAAAACTGATGATGCCCTGCAGGGAATGATGCCCAGAGATTTGTCTTATATAAGCTTTCGTGGGAACATTATTTTCGGTAAACCTCAGATGAGTCATCATCTCTGCTGTAATTAACTTCCATAATGAACAAGGAGATTAGCAGCAGGATTAAGTGGGATGAGAATAAATAATGGGTTTAAATTAGATAAATCTGGGAGGTAAAGAGTGGCTTGTGAGAATTCTATCTTCTGCAGTGAAACCAATCCTCTTATAACACAATTTAAACACTCTTCTCTCCTTTCTGATGATTAAAAATCCAAACTAACAGTTCTCATCATTTATATGGGCTGCTTTTATCTTTTTCCTGGGCTGCATCACCAGAGGGGTGGCAGCAGGGCAGGGAGGGGATTGTCCCCCTCTGCTCTGGCCACAAAGCTGCTCAGAGGGCTGGAGCACCTCTCCTATGGAGAAAGGCTGAGAAAGCTGGGGATCTTCAGCCTGGAGAAGGCTCCAGGGAGAACTCATTGCAGCTTTTCTGTACTTAAAGGTGGCTTATAAAAAAAAATAAAAATGGAGAGCAACATTTTGCTCATACAGATAATGACAGGACAAGGGGGAAAGGTTTTAAACTAGAAGATGGGAGATTTCAAAGGTTAGGAGGAAAATTCTTCACTAAGAGGGCAGCGAGGCACTGGCACAGGCTGCTCAGGGAAGCTGTGGATGTCCCATCCCTGGAGATGTTCAGAACCAGGCTGGATGAGGCCCTGGACAACCTGATCTGGTGGGTGGCATCCCTGCCCCTGGCAGGGGGATTAGAACTGGATGATCTTTAAGGTCCCTTCCAACCCAAGCCGTTCTATGATTTTCTTCCCTCTTTTCACTGAATGCTTACTAAATATGCTGGCTCACCTCCAAAGTATCCCCAAAGCATCATCCCTGTCCTAAATGTTTTTTATTGTGGCAAGCAGATGCCTCTTCAAACACTGTAAAGTGTCCATATATAGACTAGCTGTATTCACACCTGAATGCTGGCTCCTTTGGAAACGTCACCAGGTGGGGGGGAGAGACTGATGCAGCACAGGTAGCCTGTTTGTTCTAGAAGTACAAAAATCCTTACTTTTACCAGTTTATGGTCTCTCAGCCACCTAGGTGGGAAACAGCATGCCTCACTCCCCAGTCAAGTTACTCTCATTATCTAATAAACATGGCCCAGCCACTGGGAGCATCTGGTTTATATTCATGGATTTGTTTCTCAGCACGAACCCAAGTTAGGGCTGAGAAATCTCTTGCTGTCTCCCCAGAGCCTTTAAAGTTTTACAATGACTCGCTGGACACATCACAGAGGGAGGCCGTCTCCTTCTCACTGGCACAGAGGGAGCTTGCTATTGTCCATGGACCACCTGGCACAGGGAAGACCACGACGATAGTAGAGATCATCCTGCAAGCTGTACAGCAAGGCCTGAAAGTGAGTAATCAGTGACAGGACTGTAGTGGCAGCAAGCATGCTGATTTGTTTTGCAAAGTCACTGGGGTTCATGGCAGCTGGAGCAGATCCAGCAGCAGCTGTGTTACACAGTAGAGCCTGGCTTGACTTGCACAGGCTGGGCAGTTTCCCCTACCAGCTGAAATGAGGTGCAAATATGAGCTTCAAAGCTCAGATTTGCTAACTATAGAAGATCCTGCCCTGGTGCTTGAAAGCAGGAAGAGAATTTGAGAGTTGTCTTTGGTGTCTGGAGGCTATGGAGGTGTCAGTGGTTTATTCCTAACAGCTGATATCCTCCTCTCTGCTCTGCTGAGTGCCCTCCTGTTGCTCAGACCCCATTGCTCCAGTGCTTTGCTGGCCTTGGCAGTCTCACAATCAGCAATGACGCGCACTTGCTTTCTCCCCTCACAGGTCCTGTGCTGTGCCCCTTCCAACATCGCAGTGGATAACCTGGTGGAGAGGCTGGCTGGCTACAAAGCCCACATCCTACGGCTGGGGCACCCTGCTCGCCTGCTGGAGCCCATCCAGCAGCATTCCTTGGACGCGGTCCTGGCCCGCAGCGACAGCGCTCAGATCGTGGCAGATATCAGGAAGGACATCGACCAGGCCTTCGTACGTGTCCCTGCAACAGGCCCCACGTGGGTAGCCTGAACGCCAGCTCTCTGTTAGCAGCACCCAATCTGTTAGCCAAGTTACTCTGTAAGTGAGGAGTAATTCCACCACTTCTTGGATATTTAGGGGTATCCAAGGAAAGCAATGACTTCAGGCAGGTGCTGTGGGTTGCCCTATGAAGAGTGGCTGGAAGCAAGTCCCAGTGACTAGCTCTGAACCACTGGCCTCTTCATGTGGAGGGAATCAGCAGAAGGTCACTTTAGGAGAGGGGAAAGGTTAAAAAAAAAGCATAGCTGAAAAGTCTCACAGTGACAGCTGGAGGTGTACATAGCCTGCATTCATCCCTCTGCCTGGAGATCATTTAACTTGGAGGAGAGGAATTGGGGTGCAAGCCTGGTCATCAAAAATGGGGGAAGCTTCCAGCCTGAAGCAGAATCTTACAGAGAGACAGCCTCTCTACCAGGGTATGCCTGAGCCAAATACATTTGCCAGCACTACTCATCTTCATCTGCTGTACAGGCAGCTGAGGGCAAAACCCCTCCTAGACAAATTCCTCTCTGAAGAGAGAAAAATCATAGTCATTACTGCTGTGCAGGGGGGAGATGCTGCAGTGCCCTGCTCTCCAGATTTTCTGTCTGGCATTGTTCATGCAGTCCTCTTCACCAGAGGGGAAGGGAAACATTCACATCATTAATTCACTCCCTAATGAGATATCTGGCTGTCCTAACACTCCCTCCCACTCTCAGCCACCTCAAGTAGAAAGCAGAGTACACCATAAAAATGCATCCTTAATTTCTTCTTTCACAACTTAATTTTTTAAAACTTAATTTACTGAGTAGCTCTTCTACTTGAGATAATAGATTTTGATGATAATTAGAACTTTTCTCCCCTTTCTGGTGACTGCATTGTCCAAAAGCCATTCTGCAGATGTGTCCAGCCTAGGCAAGATCTCCTGTGTCTCAGTAGGAGACACAGAAAGCATCTTCAATATCCCTGCACATTGCATCAGACTTGCCCAAGTATACTGCCATGCCCTTTGGTAGGGCACCACACATTTACTTTTTTGAATGATGCAGGCTGAATGTGGAGTTCAGCACCATGAACATCAGTCTGCAACTACTGCTGTGGCAGCAGCTTCATTTTTTCCCCCAGATGCAGGACCCAGTTATAATCACAGCTAGATACCAAGTCTTTTTTACTGAATATATTTTGCATCTTCCTCACTAATGGCTCATTTTTTGCCCTGCCCTCTTCTTGGAAAGCACTTTGAAAGGTGGGAAGAGATTTCACCTGGGAAAAGTGGGAGAAAATGGAAGAAAGCAGTCTTCAGTACTAAGATCTCCATCTGCTTCTTCCCTAGAGAAAAGGGTACATGGGGATGGGAGATATGGACTAGCCACCAGAGCTTGTTCCACTTCATAACACCAGAGAAAAAACACTATCTAACATACTGCTGCAATTCAGCTCGCGTGGCAGTGCTTTGAGATGCCTATGACTAGCTCTTTCACAAAAGATGCACCTGACTTCTTATCATAGAATATCCTGAGTTGGAAGGGACCCATAAGGATCATTGAGTACAACTCCTATTACCTCCCTTTCTCTCTCTGGGCTGCAGAGAGCTCACCTCTGAGGTCCTGGCCTCCCTCTCACTGTCCCCTAATTGCCCTTTTAATTATTTCTTCCTTCATTCACTTCTATTTTGACTCTTCACTCTCCTCTTTACCACTACCTTCAGTCATAGAAGGACTAGTAAATGAAAATCCATGTTCTTTGCACACATTTTTCTACCCAATTCCCCCCCCACACACACACACACCTGATTAGGCTGGGAGCTTTCCAGGACATCATCTTCTGGGTCTTGTTTGCACCAAAAAAAGTGCAGTCCCACGGCACCCAAGCAAGAAAGGCAGATAGGTCCAGGAACATCAAAAAAAGGTCAGCTATCCATCCACATCACCAAACAAGCAATGAAACAAGGCTGCAGACAGCCCAGGAAGAAAGCAGAACCCAACTGAGTTTGGTGCAAGCCCCCCCTACAGGGTTCATAAAAGGGTAAGGGAGCAAGGTCTGGCCTTAAATGCAGTTCCCAGACCCAGGGGAGAGGGGCACATGGGTGGGGACCCAAACAAGGCAGATTAGGGTAACTAGAGCCTGCTGGCATCCATGAAGCCCTAACAAGGAGTGATTGGGCTCTGTGCCAATCAACATCCTTGGGGCTGACTGTGCTGTTAGGGCTGGGCTGGGCTCCCTGCTCTCTCAGCTGCTTTCAGATTTGACATTCAGCCAGATGTTTGGGTCTTAATGTCATCAGCCAGTCGCTGTTGTTAATTCAGTAACTAGATCTTTTTTTGCAAAACAGACATGAAACTTGCAGTACTGGCACCAGCAATTTTGCTCTCTAATTTTCCTGTGTTTCAGGCGGAGGGGAAGTTGACACTAGTCTGTTTTGTTCCTTCAACTAAACGAGTACCAGTAACGGCACCCACTCTCTCCCTTTAGGCCAAGGAAAAGATCTTCCGTCCTTTTAGCTCAGGAAAAGATGATCCCTCCTATGTGATCCCTCCCCTGTAACTTCCAAACCCATCCACCTATTTGACTATGTTTGACAGACATATAGAGGCCTCACAGATATTAAATACCTAGAAGCTTAACAAAAACAGGTGGCTGGGGAGATGAGAGAGACACAAGTAAACATCTTCCCTAGGGGAAATGCTGTGGTATGAGCTGCGGTATGGCCTTACACACCAGACAACCCATCCATGCAGAAGATGCCTATAGGAACCATCAACTCTTATTGGCTTGGCTGCTTTTGAAAGCCCATGTTTGTAGCCTTTTCAGGTTTCTCGTGTCATTAGCCTTCCCTCCAAGGAAACAGCCTAAATTTCAGCTTGAGAGCCCGGGCAGCTTTCTCAAGGTGACCTGCAGTGAGCGACAGCTTGTCCGTTGTCTCGTAGCTGCCGGCCTGCAGCCGGGGAAGCGCCAGCAACCAGTGGTGATGAGTTGATGTTTTAGATATATTTAATAGGCGTTGCTAAAAAAAGCCACGAGCCTGTCTAGATATTGCTGTGAATCATTTACAACAACTCAGAGACGCCTCTTTAAAAATGCAGAGCTGCTGCTGTGGCTGGCCATGGCGCAGGGAGCCCTCCTGCTTCCAGGGCGCTTGGAGACCAAGGGTCCCTGCTTCCCCTGATCATTTGTGATGTTCCTCACCCAGTAAAGGCACAGAACTCTTCCCAGCAAGCCTAAACACCACTACATATTACACCCCTCCATGTGCTAAGGTGCTTCTGCTTATGCACAGAGTTGGCTGTTGGCTGGACTCAAGCATCTGACCTTCTGCTGATCTTCGGGGCACAGGGAAAGTACAGGGCAGAGCAGGAGGGCTGAACAGAGGATTTAAGGTCAGGGAGTTACTCTTTAACAATCCTTCGTGCTCATAATTAAGGACGTTTTTAAGAGGGTTTTTAAGTATGGACCAGCTAAGTCTGGGAAATCGCTGTCTGGAGCATGAGTGATGGTGCTAGTGCTGATGCTCCCAGACGGTCGGATAGGCGGTGAGTGATGTTCTCATTTTGCTGCTCCACGCACCGAGCCTGGGGTTGTATTGATCTAGTTCATCTTTTGCACAGACAGACATCCTTGTTATGTTTCAGGCAGTGCTGATTGCAGAAGGGGCTTGCTGGCAGGGCGAGGGAAGAGAAACCAAAGTTTATGAAGCTGATTCTGATAAGCCAGTGGACCGTAGTGTACATAGAGGAGCCGTGTTGAATTTGACTGCTTTGGTCATCTGAGAAGCTGAATATAACCCTGTTTGGTCTATCTGGGTTTTTTATTTTACAGGCAAAAACCAAAAAGGCCCAAGACAAGGGCGAACGGAGCCATTTTCTCAGTGAGATTAAGGCACTGAAAAAGGAGCTGAAGCAACGAGAAGAAACTGCCATGACTGCAGCCCTTACTCGCGCCAGTGTTGTCCTTGCTACAAATACAGGTGCAAGATCCTCTTTGTTTGCAATATTGTGCCTCACTTGGCAAGACTGACATAAACCATGTGCCATGCAATGCTGTATCTTGCCAGGATAGGAGGGAGGCTTAGATTTCCTGCTCCTGGGAGTTCAGTCAAGTTTGCTGCATGCTGTCAAACCCCTCCCCAGTGGGATCCCCACTGCTTACACCCTGGCATGTTGTTCCACTCTACAATGAAGAGAAGGTGTAGACCACCTCGTGGATCTAGAGTATGGAACTTAGAAGAGCCTTTGGTGGGAGCTAGCGTGGCCCATCTCTGTCAGTTCTGAGTAGGAGCACAGCTTCTAGCGAGTAAACAAGGGCTATTGGAAGTGTGCAGTCTGCTAATTGATTTCATAAATCACATGGATTTGCTTTCCTGCTTGGATAATTTCCATGGCTGATGAAATACAACACGTGTTTCTGTAGCCTGGTCTCAGTCTGTGTGTTTGGTTAGTTTTGTAAATCACCCAAGTGGAATAAACCACATGTGATTTAGGGAACTGTTCCAGGTGTTGGTCAGGCAGCACATGTAGGCACATCTACAAAATCCCTTGAAATCAAAGGGAAACACGGTGTTTAAATTTAACACATACTTTAAAACATACTTTTAACAAGTGCTTTTCTAGATCAGATGTGTAATGCTCCAGAGCCCACTTATAATCTTCAAATTTGGTTGCTCAGAGATTACTTGCTGAAGGAAAATATCAGTAATTTTAGGTTATAAAAAAGAACCTCATGGGGTATTCGCAAGTTACTAACATGAAGGTAAAATGGAAGAAAATTCTTTCCAGTAATTATTTGCTGGGAATTGAGCTTTCACTTCTTGTAGCTTTGTGTAAAAAAAAATGGGGGAAGCTTTCTTTTTTTCAATAAAACTGTTACTTTGTACTAGGCATTGCGATGATCAGATTTGATTATCTCCTGGGGCTTGCTAGCCTGTTTGGAGGTCTATGCAATTCTGTTTCAGTGAAAGGCAATGGAAAAACAAAGGGTTTGAACTTTCTTTTCCTCGGTTAAGTAATCTTGGTATTTGTCTCATACCATCTAGTTTGATGGGAATTATTTATGCAAGCCAAACTGCTCTGTTGCTAGGTTCAGCGGAGGGGGAATTTAATCATGGCAACACAGAGGGACAGCAGTGACCTTTAGTTAATGGGAGTTCAATAAGTTGAGCTGCAACACTGGAGGGGAAGGAAACCATCTGCACAGCTGCACACCACATAGGGACAGTTTTAGACAGAACCTTTCTGGTTATTTTTCTTTTCCTTCCACCTGCAGCGTGGTAAAACTGCAAAAGTCAAGTTCCAACTGTATGCCCCTTGTTATCAGCATGGACTGACATAGGCTGGATTTTATTTTATTTTTTTAAGGAAAACACAGCATCTCAGTTGACAAACTGTAACATCAGATGTGATGCAGAGCCGTAGAGGCAGCAGGGTTTGCAGTGTCAAAGCAAAATCATTCCTAATCAGTTGCTTTTAGTGCTACATTGCAATAGCACAGGAGCTTTTGAAAAACATTTCTGTAAACGCTGTGACTAAAATCTCCTTGTCTAGCACCCTGGCTTCTTCATCATTCTTTGCTCCTTTTGCATCTTCTTTTTCTTTTGAATTGCAGTGGTATTTTGATGCCTGGGAAACTCACTGTTCTGATTGATGCACGGATCAATATCGTTTCATGTCTGGATTATAGCAGGACCCGGGTGAGGGTTATGTGGTTGACAATACAAAATGAATGTCTGACATAAAAAACAGCTCGTGTCCTGGCTGACTACAGTCTCTTGTGTTTCCCTTCTCCTCCTCTCATGAGGAAAGACAGGGGAGCATAGCCAGGGTCAGCAGGGTCGAGGAGTCTGGGTCTCAACTGATCTTTCCCCTTTGGGGTATCCCTCAGTATACTAAGCAATCTCAAATCTGTCATCCTTCCAGTTCTGGTTGGTGAGAACTTTTGTTTGCATTTGAGGGCAGAAGGAAAGTGGGTGTTCATTACTGCTTTTGCTCTACTTTTGCTCTGGTGAAGTATTCGAGCATATTGTTCTGTTTATCAGCTGTGTTTCACTGCTGTTTTCAAAGATGCTTTGGAAGCTTTTGGCCCCAGATGCCAGGGCAAAAAAGGACAAACAGAAATTGGCAAAAACAACTCTGACACATACATGTAAATGTATATTTATTTGTCATCGACTGCAGAGCTGAATCTCTAAATCTCTGCAGAGAAACATCATTCTACCTCCCTCAATCACAATTAAAGCATGTAGGCTTTGCTTTAAAAACATGTTGTTTGCCCTTCTGTTCTTCCCTGCTAAGCTGTGCACCTTGTCCTTTCACTAGGTGCTTCCTCAGATGGTCCACTGAAGCTGCTTCCTGAAGATCACTTTGATCTTGTGGTGATAGACGAGTGTGCACAGGCCGTGGAAGCCAGCTGCTGGATACCTCTGCTGAAAGCTCCCAAGTGCATCCTGGCTGGGGATCACAAGCAGCTTCCCCCCACCATCATCTCTCACAAGTAAGGAGCAGTTTGTGGCCACAGGTTCTGTTGTTTGTGCTTCTGGACACCTCAAGTTTCAACACATTTCATTAATGCAATTATTTAGCAGTGTCCTCCATTGGCTGGGCTTGGTCACACAGCCAGAATTACATCAGACCTGTTCTACCCAGAGCCACTGCTTAAAGTTTAGTGCACCTCCATCTGAGCAGGCTTTCTTACAGCACAAGGACGTGACAGTTGTGTTACCTGCTGCTGACTCACATAATAGCACAGCATTGGTAGTCAGCATGGTGCTGGAGAGCCTCCTTTTGTGCTGATAATTGCATGCTGGGCAACTGCTCAAGGGCTTGTAAGGGTTTTGAGGTTCCAGACAGGGAGAGTGATTTGACAGGCAGCCTTTGGCCCCACTTAGGAGCTTTTGTGAGTTCTCCAAGGCGCGAGCACCTTGCCCACGAGACTCTCCGATGTGCAGGAGCTTAGATGTGGCTTACAGGAGCCTGCATACCAGATCAAGTTTTTAGGCTGGAGCATAGGAGGGTTGCCCTGGTAGAGGCACTAAAGGAAACCTGAGAAACTGAAGGCAATTCTGTGCCAGATCCAGCTGTTTGTAGCGGGAATGTAGTTGTCACAGAGTGACAGGGACATGTGAGCTTTTGAAATACTGCCGTGCCCATTCTGCATAGGGCTTCTAAGCTGCAGGGGCATGATCTGGCTGCTAGATTGCCTGCCTTCTCTGAGATTGCTGTTTGTCCATGTTCTGCATGCAATTAAAGCTTGTGTATCCACAAGAGAGGATCCTCCATGCAAAAAGCAAGGCAGACAGGGAGGATGAATGCAATGAGGGCATTTGTACAAGGGGCAGGTACTTGTGAGATAAAGAGCATGAGATGAGAGGATACTGTCCTGACTGGTACTGCTAGGGAACTGATGGTGCCTTCAAGCATGCTTATCTGCATCCTTCCATCAGCCAGCTGAAACGTCCCCCAGCTCTGAAGAATTAAAGGTGTTGAGCTTGCATTATTTGATTTAGTTTTTGCCTTTAGTGAGAAGGAGTACTGTGCTAATACAGGATTACTCAAAATTGTGTATACATTAATAGATGTTTTTCCTGAGAGATGTGTCATTAGTTGAGTTTTTTTTTTTTTTGATTCTGCTTGTTTATGAGCACTGTGTTTGAATTCTTGGTTTTCTCTGTTTTGCACTGAAATTTTCAGACTGGTTGGAAAAGTTGTTTAAAAAGAGTTTAAAATACTGCATGTCAGCCACTGAAGTTAGTAAAATGGTCAGCAAACAGAAGGTGAATAAAAGCCAAAAATTTGTAGATTTTCAAATGATTGTTTTTAAGAAAAATAATCTGTTTTTCTGTGTGAGGTTTTCTTCCACCTGGCAAGAAGGGTGGCCTAGTTTACCTTCTCTTTGCTGACTACAGGCTCTGTAGAGTGAATTTAGGCTCCTGCTCAGATTAATCCAAGTCTTCTCTTTCCTTTATTAAATTCTGCCTCTATGGTTCTGCATTTATTCATTTAACATATTAATGTGGGAGTTGGCCCACTGAGATGCTGCACCACATTATCACACGCACCACACTGATTATAAAACTGCAATATGTATAACACGCACATTAAGAACAAGTAGTTTGTGGAAAAGATCTGTGGCTACTGTAAATTGCCTGTGCTTTGAGGGGGATACTCTGAACAGTACTTGGGAGCTTTCTGGTAGTTTAAAATATAAATGCAGGCATGTTTATCTTGCTCTAGATCTGGAATTACTGAACTGGCTTTGTGCACAAGCAGAGAAATAGTTCTGACTTCATAAACTTTCTCCTGCTTCCAAAAAATAATTAGCCAGATACGTATCTATAACCTCACTTGAATTTTGAACAAGAGAAATGAAACATCCACAGGAGGCAACAGCTCAGCAGGTGCCTGAGAGACAGTGCAAATAATGATAAGGAGCTGTATCAACCTGGAGACAAAGGCCTGGTTTTTACCTGATGCACAAATGCTCAATGTTTTTAAATCTTTGCAAGTGATAAGCACACTCCTACACAGTCTAGCAGAGTTATCTAGGTTGGTGATCTGCACAAAAATGCCCGTCTGGTACCCCCTAACCTTCTTGGTTTGGTGTTTATTTGCTGTGGCTTTGCAGGCTGTCTCTCTGAGCCCAGGTTTTCCCCATCTGTAAGCTGGGAACAAGCAGCAGCCAAATGGCTGGCCAAGGCCGGGGAGCTGCAGGGAGGCTGCAGTTTGTGCTGAGTGAACTGAGTTGTTCTTAACCTCATCTTGAAAAGAGGTTAATAGTCAGGGACTAGATGAAGGCTAGAGCAAGCTTAGCTCCTGGTAGATCCTTGCTTGCTTGCTGGAGGAGGGATTTGGTTTCTTTGGAATCAGGTAACAAAACCATGCCCAGCAGAGAAGAGCTCCTTGTATAATGTACAAGATACTGCTTGGAGGAAGTTTCTATTTACTAAGAAGAAGAAATTTACAGCTTGGTCCTTCCAATTTCAGAGTGTTTTTTTTTGTTGTTGGCTTTTTGTCATTTTTCTTAGAGGGGTGGATGTTGGTTTTTTTGGTTGTTGTTTTTAAGTGCTGTGTTCACTTGTTCTGGGCCAAGTGCTCCTGCCACAGTAATGCTTATTTATTAAATCAGAAGTTTGAATTGGATGAAAACAATCACCAAACACTCACTGTGGTCCCAAAGCAACAGCTATTGGAATTGCCATCTGCTAGTGAAGCAGACAGGGCTGCCCAGCCCCAGGAACAGAGCCTAGAGACTTAATTCCCCAAGAGTAAGGCAAAATGTAGTAGAAATACCAATCCTGCTGCTGTGCCTGAGTGTGTCTAACACTTGACTGATGTCAGTTTTGCCTGCTCTTTGAAATGAAGCAGATTTTTTTCAGAAGAGCTCAGAAAACATTATACCACCTGCCCAGCTGCTTTCTTCTGGCCTCTCACTCACAATGGCTGATGTCAGGAGCCTTTGCTGGTGCTGCTTCATGGAGCTGACGGCAGGGAGCTCTTGTGTTTGGTAGGACCCATCTGCTGCAGATCTGCTGCACTTTTCTTTAACTCAATTTTGAGTTCATTTGACTGTGCAGTGGAAAGCTGCCACTAGTTTGCATCTCTCCTGCATTCACAAGTGAGCTTAACGTCCTCTTTTCTCCATCAGAAACTGTTTTGCCCCTTCGATCCTACGGTTACGACTTAGACCATGCTGCTTAACCTTGCTGTTCCCATTCTTGTTCTTTAAGAAGAGCTTAAAGGTTTTGCTTTCCTTCTGTATTTTTAAACCCCAGCTGCACAAAGAACTGGTATTTGTAAAATTAAGAGAGGGTGCTGGCAGAAGTCAGATCTTCTGGCTTTTCAACCTTGTCAAGGTTAACAACTGTGCAGGGAAGCCAGTTGTTAGGTCAGCTCCCATCTCGTGGAGTAATCCCTTTTGGACCTCAGCGATGTTTAGACACTGTCGCTCTGTGCCCTACCTAAGTTAAATAGATTTAAAATAAAATAGGACAGAGAGACCGTGGGTCTGAGTCAACAGCATTAGCAGTTCTGTATTTCAGCCTGACTTACCAATGAATTATGATCTGAAAAACTTGCTATGCAGAAAACATTATTGCGCAGGGCATCGGCACGTCCATGACCCAAGTGCTGCTCAGACACGACACCAATCCCCAGCTCAGCCTTGTATTTTGGAAGATAAAGTGCAAAAAGCCAAGCTGACTTCAGCTTACACAGAAGAAATACAGGCTGGGCTTGTAAATGCTGCCACGCTCCAGGCAAGCCTCTCTGTGCTTAGGTTAAAAGGCAAAGCTGCTGCAGCGCTGCTGGCAGTGCAAGCCATTCTTCTCTCAGTTTTCCAAATAACTCCTGAAATGCTTTAGCTAATGTGAAGGAAATCCATCAAGGCGTGGAAGTCCTGGAGATCTTCAGCTCTGTACAAGTAGGTGACAAAGCTGAAACCTGGGTTTATGCCTGCACTCTGAGGAGAGCCATCATATGAACTCAACCAGAGTAGTTGGCCACAAGAGAAACTGTACAGGAGTGAGCCAGAGGAAACACAGCTTTCTGAATTAAGCTGCTTGTTCAGCTTCCTGTATTAATTACTTTTTAGGACATTAATTTAAGTATTGAAGGACTCCAGCTAATATTCCACTGTATCAGGCATGGTATATAATGAAAGACAGCCCGTGTTATGATGTGAAGAAACAGTTTAAAGGGACAAGAAGAATTATTTTCCCCACTTGATACAGGAAATCTGTGATGGCTTCAAGACCTGAGCAAGGCCTCTTGAGCCCCAGCCTGGCATTTGTCTGTGTGCCCATCTTTCCTGCCCTTCCCCTCACTGCTAAAATCTGGCATCTCGTTAAATAAAATGATTTTAAACTGGGCATTTTAAAGCTTTGATCGTTGATCAGATGATCAACTGGGAAGACTGAGAATGCAGAAAAACAAGTGGAAAATGAATTTCAGCTGGAAAATAAAGCTTTCTGAGCTATTTATGGCTTTACCTTTCATCTCAGTGGGAGCCCCTGGTAGCAACTCCATAGATATTAATTGCAGATGGGTACACTCGTAGGTATCAGCTTCCATATAGAAATCAGAGTGGGTGCTCCTCTGGCAGGCACTGATCTGCAGCCTTCCTTCCAGACCTTGCCACTGCTTGGAAACAGCAAAATTTGCCTCTTTTCTACCCAGAGTACAATCACGTCCTTCATCTCTGCGGTCTCTGTAGAACAGAGGGCTCTTGGACAGACTGAATCTGCAGAGGGTTTAAATAGCGTGGTATAGAGTGTTTGTCCTGTGGACAAAAAAACACAAAAAACAACATGGGATGGCACATGTCATGCTGGTGGAAAGCAAAGCTGTGTAATGCTCAGCGAAAGGAGTTTTTCTTTCAAGCTCTGTTGTGTCCTGAAAGCCCCCAACAAGCCTGTGATGGAGAGGATGTGCAGTGAAGTCCAGCTGGAGCAGCTGACAGAATTTGGCTGCACTCTGTGAACCTCCTTGTGAAATGCAAAAGCTAACAAATCTTGATCAATTAGAACAACTTACTTTGAGAAATCCAATTACTTTTCAAACAAACGCCTTTAAAAATGAGCAGCTCTTTTCCTTTATGCATCTGAACTCCAGCCTTGTTTTTAATTGCTGCCTGAGTGAAAGCATTTGCTTTATTGACAAGGGTGCGGATTACAGCTCTCCTCTTTGCAGCACAGCCCCTTCCCAACCCGAACAAAGCAGAGGCTGGAGAGCATCACTTTGTGCTTTTCCCAGCTGTGGCCCCTGCAGGCTGCGAGACGCAGCACGAAGGCAGCTGCCTTCTACCTCCATGCTGTTGGGTATTTCCAAGGATTAATTAAGGAGCCCAATCATCCACCAGCTCCCTCTTTGGTTAATGGAAATAGATAAGCTATTTCCAGGGATGATTCATGCCGAGGACTCAAATCCTTCCACCTACCTTCCTCTTCTCCTCCATTGATGACAGTAGACCCGCAGTGGGTGGACTCCTATTTTCAGGGCCTCAATGCAGGGTCTAAAGTTAGCCGGGATGAATCTGGGCTGCCAGAAGGATCATCTGTTACTACCGGGTGTGAAGTCAGTCCTGCCCAAGTGGGAAGTCTCTGTGAAACAGGAGGGCTTTTAGACTTTCTAGATGCCATACTGCAAGCACGAGCAGATGAGCAGGCTGCCCCCCAGCTTGTGCTCAGCGCTGGGAGCTGGGCCCTGTCTGGTGCAACTACTTTTTTGTTATCTGCTTTTTCTTCCACACGTTTATCATTCATTCAATTATTATTATTTTTTTTCCATTTGAGGAGAAGGGACTTTCGTTGGGTGGTCTGTGGGATGCACTTCTTTCATGCTTTTTGAGGTAGCTCAGGATGCAGAGCAGGAGATGTTTTGCTCCTGTTGGGTTGTCTTGTCTCCCCCACTCACACTTTACAAACCTTATACCTAGATCTTGTCCACGTTGGATGTATTTCCTCTGAGAGGGCTCCCAGCAATGGCAAATACCCATCCCTGCCTGTCCCCCTCTCAGCAGCCTTCCTCAAAGCACACTGACGACAGCTTCAGGCCTCACACCATTTTTTTGGCCTGGTCCCAGGGTGCATCTCAATTTCTAGACACTTTCTGCTGTCTGGCAGGAACATTTGTTTTCCTTGTTTTCATTTTAGTCCTCATTCCTTCCTTTTCTGACATCCTAGTTAATTTGTCTCCATGTCAGGGCTTTGACTTATTTATTTGTTTTTACTCTCTTCAGATACCTGCAGATACTTATCAGACCTCTTGTTCTCAGCTAGTGTCTTAGACAAGCCCAGGGATATTTTGCTTTCGTGTTTGTTAGCAGTCAGCCTGGGTGCCTCCACCATCCACAACCCCTGTGCTAGACCTCCGAAATAACTTTGCTGAATTGCACATCAAGGTCAAAATGGATTTGCTTTCAATTTCTCTCACAGAAGAGCAAATGTCAGGCCTAGGTTTTCTTTGCTAGCCTCTGCAGCTGGAAATAACAAGCTCCCTCGTATTTAAAAGGATTAAAAAAAAAAAAAATCTTCAATATCCAGAGAAAAGGGGAGTTCTGAACAGCCTCACTTACTACTACTACTTTACTTCTGTTTGTGAAACCTCTTAAATCTATACCAGGATAGAAAATCTCAGGGCACAAACCAGAGGACAGCTAATACTCTGCATGTCCACAGCAGCCTCAGCCTGTTTTTGACATCCTAGAGCTCTTGAGGTAGGCACACACAATAAAATCCTGTTATTTATCCTTCTCCAGACTTTGCTGTCTGAACTTGGTGATATACGCTGGGAATCAGAGTGTCTTACACAGGAGACCAGCTACCCAGAGAGTGAATAAGGAATGATGTAACGTGACTGAAGGTACAGCTCCATCCCCCCATGGGAAACACTTCCCATTTGCTCCCCCGATAAAGATCATTCTTTACATCGATGTGGCAGGCTGGCTCCTCACGCCCAGCCCATAAAGGATATTTCACACCACGGTGGGCACGAGAGCCTTTGAACTACTTGGTTCCACCTGGCTGCAGCTGTCACTGTTAGCCTTACCTGTAAAGAGCAGCACACAGCACCAGGGCCTCATCCTTCCTCTTTGGGATCCATCCAGGTACCCACACGAAGGCATATTCAAGCCAAGTGCAGCCTTTTCCTGCATATGAACCAAGGCAAAACCAGGTTAAGAGCAAACACTGGCTTCTGTGGGCTTGTTTGGGTAATCTTGGTGTTTCTATCTTTACTTAATGTATTTTAAAGCAGATGTTTTCTGAGCATCAGGGATGTGGTTCTGTCTCTCCACCTTCCTATCCCAGTTTCATATCTTAAGCAACACTTAAAAGCTTTTGCTCTGTGCTGCGTTATTTCGTTGGCATAGGGAGCAACCATTGCAGGAATTAACTGAGCTGTAAATAATAGGAAACTTATTAACAGGTGAAATATTCGTGAGCAGCTTAATATCTTCATTATTAATTCAACATATAACCTCATGTAGATCCCTGCGGTGAAACCTGTGCTGTTAGTGTATAGAAGAGTGCTATTTCCAGGGCTTGCTGTGAGATTTTAATGCCTCCCCCATGCATTATTGTATATCATTAGAAGACACCCTTCAGAACGTTTGTTGTTAAAAACCACTGCTTTTTTTTTTTCCTGCTGGTTCTGCAGAAGAGTCAGCTTTAGACCTGCAAGAACTTGTGAGCCAGGGGAGGAGAGTAAAGGATAAAAGCAAAGGGGAGATACCTGGGGAGATACCAGCGTGGGATGAACGAAGTCTGGGGTCTCTGCAGGGAGTCCTATCAGCATGTAGGCTGGACACAAGGCCACAACACAGGTCCAGCATCCATCCAGCAAAAAAACACGGGATCCAAGTGACCTACAAGGTTCGTCCAGCCGGCAGAGACAGGACATAACTCAGTAGGAAGTGAAGGCAGCTCGCAGCTCGGTGCCAGTGCTTTTCCTTGCTTTCCTGCTGGGGGACAGCAGGAGAGCCGCACTGCTTCCTAAATTGCCATGTTTCAGGAGCAGCCCAGGGGCTGGGAAGCTGTAAAGGCTTCACGGCCTCCCTCAGCAGGGGCCATGGTCAGCAGCAGAACACACAACACAGCTGGAAGCTGCTGTCACATAACCCCGAATATCCTCACTGCACCCCTGCCAGCCCTTCTCCTGGCCTCTGTGGCTGTGTACGCTGTTTAGTGCTCATTATGTTAAAACAGCCTTTGAAAAAGCAGCGCTGTCTCCAAAATCCTGCAGCCGTGACCGTTTGCAGCTTATGATCCATTTTTTTTTTTTTTTACTCCCTGTGTACTGTATTCTGCAATCTCGCAAGGAGGAGGGCTAACGAGACTCGACTTCTGTCCTCAGAAAAATCTCCCCTCAATTTTCCCTTCTGCAGTTTTAATGAATTTGCGGTCTCTTGATATATTTACCAAGCTGGCCGTTAACGTGACAGAGCTGGCCGGCGCAGCAAACACGGCGCTCGCCGTGGGGCCATGTATTGTTGCCGCGCTTCCCCGCAGCAGTAATTGGATGCGTGCTGTGCCCCTCGGCCTCAACAGAAACAATTTTCCCGAGCTGTTCCCTGTCATCATTTCATCATTGCCGTGCTTGTTCTGTGTGTTCTGGGAGCAACCACGAGTCCAGGACAAGGCTCAAAATGCTGAAAACGAGTAACTCTCACACCGCGATTCCTCTCCTCCTTCCTCAGACAGCGCTGCGATGAGATGTGTCTGACAAACCCTTTCTGTACGGCAAAGAGAAAGCAATTAGGCTCCTGGAAGGCTTACTTCATTAGCAGGTTTATTAATTTGTGTCGCTGGGAACTCTGCCATAAGTGAGGGAGTGTTGGTTTTCTTGATGGGCCATAAAGCAACCTTGGTCTGGGTTGAGCAGCCAAGGGGTAATGAGAACGCTTGCATGTCAAGTGTCTCCATAAAACACCAATAAGATCTGGCTGTGCTGACACCAAGTGTTTTAAGATGCTTGTAGGGTCAAGCTGTAGTAATAATGCATGAGGTGATCTTGATGCCACTGCTGAGCTAGGGGTAATGTGAGTACAGTGTTAGGCTGACCGATGTGCTACACACAGCTTGTATGAGGAGCTCGAGGATGTTGAGGAGATGAGCTTACAGGTTAAGAGTATTTTGTTCTGGAGTTGTTTACCCATGCTGGGCATCCTGACTCCTCGTACTCAAACCACACAGAGTGAATCTGGGTGTGAGAAGTGGCTGCTCCAGGCAGGGATGGCTCCTAAACCATTTGTGTCTCCCACACGATGGTGGCAATGCCAGCAGACATTGCCCTGTGGGAAAGGGAAGCAGGCATCTCTCCATCCTGACACATTCAGACCGATCTGGTATCTGTGACAGTCTGTCCCTGAGGGCTTCATCCTGCTGGGGACCTCATGCTGGGGATGCTGTAGCCTTCTTCTGCTCCCTCTCCACTCCCCACCGGGACCCAAGTGGAACACACGAGGAAGGCCAGGGAGGTAAAACCATCCCAGCAAGGGGCAGAGACACACAAGGGTGCTCAGCAGGGTCTAGAATATGCATCCAGGGTACTCTGACAGCATTTCTGCCTCACACTTTTAGCACTGCTGGGCACTGTGTTCAGTTCCAGCTGCATCACTACCACAGCCGTGTCCGTACCAAGAAGACGCTTATTGATTCTTTAGTGCAAACGGGGTTAGATTCATACAGACATCTAGACTCCACTTCTGACTTGCTTTTCCCTTGCAGGGCTGCTGCCAGCGGCCTTTCACTCAGTTTGATGGAGCGTCTTATCGAGAGGTACGGGGAGAAGATCGTGAAGATGCTGACGGTGCAGTACCGGATGCACGAGGCCATCATGCAGTGGGCTTCCTCGGAGATGTACAGCGGCCGGCTCACTGCTCACCCATCAGTAGCCCAGCATTTGCTCAAGTAAGTGACTTATTCCTTGGTGGTGTAGCTGAGCAGAGATGTCTTTTTTATCCCAATGCATGTGGGGTTTGTCCCTTTCCCCGTGATGGAGTTTTCCATTCCTCCCTGTGATGGCATTTCTCTTTCGTCCTGTATTTCACTGAGGAAACATTCTTTGTAACAAGAAGCTATGCAGAGTTATCTTCCATTTCCTCCGTTGGTATGATAAATGATTATTATCATTGGTATGATAAATTGTTAAATAAAATCCTCTTGCACCTGCTGACAAAATACAAAGACCTGACCTGCAGTGGGATGACCCCAAGCAGCGTTTCTCTGCCTGAGGCTTTCACTGGGGGTAGGGCCAGATGCTGACTTTTACTGTTTTTCCACATGTCCAAGCAATTACGTGGACCACCATGTCCCAGAATTGACATCAGAAAGATGAGAAAGCAAGATTCCCTTTCTGGCTTGGATAGTTTTACTGCCAAGCCAGCACCTGAGGCAGGTCCAACAGCATCAGATCCTTGTCTGCAACACTCCTTGTCTGCAACATTTTACCATTCATTTGGTAATTCAGAGGAAATGACTAGCGTTTCTTTTCCATTGCATCCTGGGACCAGCAATTGTTTGCCAACACATGCTGTGACTGTCAATAATTGGTGCTTTTTAAAACTGCACTCAGCAGAATTCTTGGGAGGTGAATGGGAAAACATTAATTCTCTCTGTTGGACTTGGAGAAGCACAAAATACCACAGTGCCTGTCTGCATTGTGCTTTTGTATTTTTAGCAATGCTTTTTTTTTAATGCAGATATGTAGGAGTTGGAAAATTTGAAATTCCCCTAGAATCTCTTCATCTCACAGTGGAAATAGAAAGAGATAGCAGGAGTAGTTTTGGACAGAGACAGCTGGAGAGGCCATCTTGTTGTGCTTGTTTCATAATTATCTTACTTGTGAACAATGTGAACAATGCTGTGAGATAGGAACCTGTGCCCAGACAAGAAGAACAAGCTTTGTGTTTGAGACAGCCCCGACACCCCCATCTTCATCTGCTGCAGCCAGCGTGGGGATTTCTGCATGTGTCAGCATGCTCTGCAGCAGGGCTTCAGCTCTACTTACAGCAGAGAAGCTATGCTGAATAATGTCATGGTTTATATATATTTTGTATGTATATATATATATGTAATTATATAGGTGTTGTGCAGTGAGGTCTTTAAGTAAAAAGGCTTCTTTCTGATGGTTCATCTCTGCCAGGAGCTCAGCTGAGATGGACAGGACTCATTCAGCAATGTTTTAGCCACAAGGATCTAATTCCAGGACTGGTGCCATACAAAATGCACTTCTCAGTTGTTCTTGTTCCTTGACATGCCGATTTTCCCGTTTAGCTTCACAAATTAAAAATAGCAGCTAATGAGAAACCCCAGGCAAAATGGTTTGAAACCGTTAAAATAGGAGCTAATTGAAAAGTTGAAGTTAGCGGACTGTTATTCTGATGAGCTGGCTAATTTTTATGGTTGATAAAGGAGTGAATGTCTTTCTTTTCAGCCCACAGGACAGCTTTGTCCCTGCTCAGGGCCCTTTCCTGCAGATATTGATGTCTAAACCTGTAATCAAATCTGCCAGCCCACAGCCCTGCTGACATATCGCATGAATACAGCAGTCTTCAGCTCAGGCACTAGAGCACATAAAATTATTTCTGTGCTTTTGTAGAAGACAGATAAGGCAGGGCCTTGATACTGGACCACAATCCTCTTATATTTGGGTTGCTAGTACAAATTCTTTCATGATATTTGTGACCACCTCCTGTCTTTTGTTGACTTAGGCCGAATGATTTGCTTAATGCAGTGCCTGAGTGAGAAATAAGCAAGTTTTTTCCCTCGGGTAGTTCACAGAAAACCTCTCTTACAAGCAGAAGCATCCTAGGGAAGGCTCAGGAGTGCCCACAGGAGTTACCTGCTCCTGCTGAAGAGCAGTCAAACCCCGGGCTGCAGCTGCAATAGCCTTTACCCAAACTCTGGCTTTGGGGCTTTTTGTTACCTCCTTCCTAAGGGCTGGTGGCCGATGCTCGAGGAACCTGAGCAGTCCTGAAACACGGTGCGAAGAGCGGGGTTCCCATCTCTGCCGAACACATTTTGAGGTATTCCTTTGAAGAAAGATCCGAGGTGATCTAGACCATAATCACCGTGGCCTTTCTCTGAAGAGCATCGTTGATGCAAGTCTCGTCTCCTCTACCTGAAACACAGACACGAGGCTTTGAAAGACCTGCAGCTCTGCTCTGAATGGCTTCCTATTTCCTTACCAACTTCTGCTTTGAATTCAGAGGCACTTTGTCTGCCATCTGCTAGGGATTTCTCCAGCACCATCTTTTCTCACAGAAGGTAACTTTGTTTTCCTGCAGTGTCTTTTTGAGGGGGGGGAGGAATATTTCCAAGGGAGCAAAACCTTCTTCCCACATCCCCCTTCCTTCTGAAATGGGTGACAAAGCACATCAGAAACCCCCACACATCTCCGGAATAAAGTCCAAGAGACTGCAAGCAGTATTTTCCAACATTCAAAACATTTGTGACTCAATCTGTGAGGAACTGGTTTGAAAATCGCCAGCAGCTTCTGCTGTCAGTTTTTTAAAGCGCTGGGTGTCCTTTCTCTTAGCACATTTTTGGGGGCCAGCACCCTCTCACTGATGGGGAAAATGGGGGAACCCCTCCTAGTAGGACCCTCAGAAGCCAGAGTGCCCCAACTCACCCAGCTGGGACCAGCTCCTCCCAGACAAAGCACTGGGTCCCCAGATGCCCCAGGGCAGCACACTGAGCCTGGACCAAGTGTCTGGCTGCATGGATGACTGAGTTTATCCTTGGAGGGCAAGAGTCCCTCCAGGAGCAAAAATCCATCCCTGGGTTAAACCACAACAGCACCAGAGATCTTTTCTCCAAGGTAACAGCTGGCTCTGCTGCAATCTCTTAAAAAAGAGTGAATTCTTCTCTCCCCTGCAAGATTTATGCAGGTAGTTAGTCCTCTGAAGCAGCATTCCCAGGGTTGAGGTTGTTCCTGGCATCGAGAGATGCTACGAGGTCTTCCTGTGGCCACTACAAGCAGATAAAGAACCAGGATTTTCTATGTGGAGACCTCAACTTTCTGCTCACTGTAGGAGTGGGGAGCGTGCACCTCGGGCACTTTTGCAGGGCTTTGGCTCCCCAGCATAGCTGTGTTGGTCTCTGTACTTCCCAGCCATGCATCACAACAGCACTAGCTTTGAGACAGCAGAAAAATGAGTTTCAGTCAGGAGAGGAGACTCTTGTTGTCACTGCAATGAATAATGTCCGGAGTCCACGGGAAACGGGGCAGTCGGAGGCATACAAATGCAGTGCTGGGAGTCCTCAGGAGGAGAGGCTGCAGATGGAACTGGAAACTGGCTTTGCCTTCACTTCCCTGCCTGTCATTTGGAGGTAATCCTCCTCTTCGATGGCTTGCTGTCTGCCATTCTTATTGGCAAGGCTCTCCAGAGGCACAGCTCTCCTTGACTAGCACGTGAAGCACCGTAACACCTTGTTTCAGAGCTCTCTTGCCATCTCTGGGCTTTCTCTTCCTGTCCTCCATCCCCAGTCCTCTTCCTAGGCTGTGAATTCAGCAAGCAGCTTTCTCGAATAATAAAACGCGGCTTATTAAATTTCATTATTTTCTTGTGAATGCAGAAGCTTTAGATGTAGAAAGGATGTGAAAATCCAATTCCTCTGTGGCTCCCTGGGCTGCACTTTCTTGTCTTGCCCAACAGCACTGCTGTCAAATCTCCAGTAATGCTTCTTTTCCCTCTGAGAGCAGCTGCCACGTCTCCCTAGGCCTGCGTAGCTTTCCTGTTTGAGGTCATTTGAGTGAGATGCTGCCACCCACACACACCCCTGCCTACAGCAGCTGGGCTGTGCAGCAGAGGCACTGAGAAAGCTCACAGTGCTGCTGGCTGACCCAGCTCCTCGTTCAGGGAGTAATTTAAAGCACGATCCCACAGCGCAGGGCGATAAAGGCTCCTCAGCTGTGGCTTCCTGGCATTGCCAGACTTCCCTGGGGCTTTGGGACTTCCTCTGCTGGTGCCTGTGGTTGCACTCCTGGCACTGAACCCAGGAAGTCTGGAGATAAAAGCCCGAGACTCCCCCCAGAACTAAAGGGCCCTGCCTAGTTATCGCTGTACGTGGCAGGCTCTTCGGTAGCATCACTGCCAGCACAAAAAGGACCAGAGTTTGGAGAGACTCATAGTGGGGGGATCTCAGTTCTCAGATGGCTGTGGTTGCCCCACAGCCTTGTCCCTGGGAAGCAATACCCAGCTGTGTTTTCCCCCTTCGCCCTTGCTGTGTTGCTGGGAGGAGTAAGCGACCAGACAAACGAGGGCCCTTCTGGCCTAATTTCAGTGCTGTCAGCTGGCCCTTTCCCAACACCCTTTTTTTGCAGGGACCTACCGGGAGTCACCTCCACAGAAGAGACCACGATCCCCTTACTCCTCATCGACACCGCTGGCTGTGGCCTGCTTGAGCTGGAAGTGGAAGACGAACAGTCCAAGGGCAATCCAGGTACCACTGTTCTGGGCAAATTGCAAGAATTCATCGAGGTCCTCAGCCTCACGGCTCAGTCACGGTGCTGAGATGCTCCCCCTGAGGTGCAGGTAGGGTCCCCAAGGAGCCAGGCACTGGAGGCAGAGCTGAGGGCTAGGGCAGGGTGGGGAATCCCTGCAGCAGATACCTCACACAAGAGAAATAATACTGAGCACGGCACGAGGCTGTTTCAGAGAGGCTGTGGATGTGGCTCAGAATTGCCTCCCATTCATCAGCTGCTTTCATAAAGTCCCACGTGGCTGTTCTCCATGAATCTTCCCGAGACACCGAGCTCCATGTGTTTTTCTGGCTTAAAAAATAGGTTTCATTATAAAGATTGAGTGTGAAGTCGGGATCCATAGCCATTCTCATAAAGCAGGAGAAAATATGAAAATGAAGATGCTGCCTCCTTTGCGTCCCTGCATTCACAGCAGGCTGAATGGATGTGATCTGCTCTTCGGGGATGCTGCTCGTGCTCCTCTACGCTTAGTCTGGCTCGATAGTGCTTAAGAGGCTCGTGGAGGGCCTTGGCCACCCCTGCCCACCACACGACAAACTTTTCCCCCAGTGGCTGAGCCACGGGCTTCTCTGACCAGTCCCTCTCATGTGGCCAAAGAGAGCATTTGGCAACACTGCTGCGTGCTTCAGGGATTCATTTGGTTTCCCTGCTGGTGCAGACCTAACACCAGTGACAGATTTCTGAGGCTCCAAGTCCCTCTCCGACAAAACATGGAAAACAAACTGTAAAATACAAAGGCAGATTATTACCAGTTTGATTATCTTTCTCATGAAAATCCACTGGTTTCAGTGCCTCTCGTTTTCCCGTGCACCAATTCCCATGGTCCCACTGAGACAGAGAAAGGCTCTTGCCCCCAAATGGAGATCTAGAAAAACTTCTGCAGGATTGTTCAGGCATTCTAAGCAGGGGATTAAATGCAAGTCTCCCAAAATTTGGCAGGCTGCTGGTGCTGGATTTTTAGACGTGTTTTTCTGGAAAAGATGGTAAAGGCAGGCTGACAGATAAATGAGTGAAGTAGCTTACACTCATATTTAGCTTGGCCTTGTTAGATCTCTCTGAGGCAGCCACCAGCCTGAGTAGTCAGCTGTTTGTGGCAGGCTGTCTGCAGAGTCTGGAAGCTCTGAGCCCACAGGTCTGAGCACGAGGGTTGTTTCTGTGACCACGGGGGTGTGAGAAATGCAGGAGCTGAAAAGTAAAATAAAACAAAGCTGGGCTTCTTTCAGCCACAGACTAGAGACGTGAATTTGCAGTGAGGTCCACTTCAGAGGGAGACTAAGCCCCTGCCTGGATTATTGTTATCTCTTGGATTAAGGCAGGAGGGCCAGGGAAAGCCAGGGGTTGTTCAGAAAGCTCTCTTCCTAAGCATAAACATAGACAGCTGGTGGCTTGGCAAGGCAAGAAGCAGACGGTGCAGCTCCAGGAGTGGGGCTGCGTAACACATCACCATCTGTCCAAGCAGGCCAGGCTGGGAATTGTTGCTCCCATGCAGCGCTGAACCCCAGGCAGTTCTTGTCTTGGTCTTTCCTCCCTTTTTAAGAGGAGGTGGGCAAGCTTCTCCAAGCCACAGCACTCCCAAGCTGTTGGTTTCAGCAGCCTGAAACCATTCCCGTCACTGTCCCTTCTGCTTTGTGCCCTAGGAGAGGTGCAGCTGGCCGGTTTGCACATCCAGGCTCTGGTGGAAGCTGGTGTGAAGGCACGAGACATCGCTGTTGTAGCCCCCTACAACCTCCAGGTGAGATGATGCTCTCTTTCCCCACGTGCACCGTACTGGATTCAAACCTTGACACTTCGAGGAGGGATCCCAAAATATCCTCAGAGGGAGGAAGGTGGAAGTCAGAAGCAGAAGCCAAATTTCATAATAGGCTTTTATGGCCAACTTCTCAAAATTTAAGCAACTCAAGGCCACGGAGGTGTTGTCAGAGAGCTGGGTTATTTTCCACTCCCAGCATCAAGAGCCAGCACTTGGGAGATGCAAGCACTCGTCCTTGTGGATTTGAGAGGAAGGCACTTCTCCAGAGCAATGTCATTTTAATGCCTTTCACCCAAGGCTTTTCTTTAAACGTGATGTATCTTGTCTTTTCCAGGTGGACATGCTTAGAGAACACCTTTGCCACAGGTACCCAGAGCTGGAAATTAAATCAGTTGATGGTTTCCAAGGGAGAGAGAAGGAGGCAGTGATCCTGTCATTCGTGAGATCCAACAGGAAGGGTAAGAGTTTGCTGCTGGAGAGCAACTCCGTCGGGAACGGGGAAGAAATGGGAACTGTGATTGCTGAAAGGTCACCGGTCTCGTTGCCAAGTGCTGTGGTTTAATTTCAATTCTGTCTCTAGCACTTCGCTCTGCACCAGTTTACTGGCAAGAAGCTTCCATTTCAGCTTTTTTTTTTTTTTTTTTTTTTAAATGAACACATTTGCTGTCACAATTGTAGAGGAAGGCTCCCATGCCAGGCAGCAGGTAAAAAGGCAGCCAGGACTGCTTGGTTTTCCAGAATCGAGGCCTCAGAAATGATTAAACTGGAGTCCCAGGTGTGGCACCTATCAGGTTAGCACCACGCTTGCTGGAGTGCTGAGCGCTTCATGCAGAAGGTGGAAATCCGTGGGGCTTGGAGACCGCTTTGGGTCGCTCGCTCGAAGAAAGTAGGAGCTGGCATTGCAAGTCACGCACAGAAAATGCTCCTTTTGGAAGCGAAATCTGGAGCGGAAAATCGAGTTCTTCTTATGGGTGGCTGCAGGGGAAGTTAATAGCTGGAAAAAAGCCGCAGCCCCGGAGCCACCAGGCTCCTGTGCAGAGCCATCAGCCCGTGCCACGGGGTTTTGTGGCAGCCAGCTCAAGCAGAGGGCACATGTGGGATCGCCCCCTGAGCCACCTCTCTCCCCCAAGGGGTTCGCTGCCCTTTTCAAACCCCAAACAAGGCACAGCCCTCGCTGCACTGACTCGGCTGCTAATGTTGCTGATGCCGAGACAGCCAGCGTGTGCTGTGGGGGGCTGATGTCTGGAAGGAAAAAAGGGGGAAAGGCTGCATGGAAGGGGGAGGTGGTTTGGTGTTTTTAAAGAAAGCCTGGAGCAAGAAAAGCAGCACCGGGGGGAGGATGGAGGTGGGGTGCAGGACTAAGAATAGTCTCTATTCACGAGTGACTCACCTCGCCTTTGCTTAGTGGCTCAGCAGGAGCTGGTGTCCTCTCCCAAGGATGTGGCCCCCGGCCCCATTCTGGTGCACAGCGAGCGGGCAGAGTTCAGCCCAGTCCCTTTCCAGGGGCACGAGCAGCTTTTCGTGGTGTCTGGGCATGGCTCTGGTCTGCACAGGATGTGAGAGATGCCGTTAGCACCCTGTGAGACCCAAGGGAGAAAAGCTCCCCTATTCTGTGACCGCATTTCTCAGCTCAGGGGAAGCCAGGCACGGTGCCCAGCAGTGCCCATCCCTGCGTGGCCATCCCGGAGCCAGCAGGAAGCCCTCGTGCTGGGTCAGAGGGGCTGACCTTGCCCCTGTAGTCAGGGAAAATCTTCCCTGCCGGCCTCCTCTTCATCCTCAGGAGCTGGGAACTCGAGAGCCGCCCACGCTGCCCTTCTCCCTAGCGGATCCTCACTGAGTCATCCTGGTGTTTGCCAGCTCTTCGCTTCTCTCCGACAAAGTAGCCAGACAGCAGACCCAAATTTTGCAGAGCTGCCTAAACGCCTGGCACTGTCAGCCCTGCGTGCACCGGGAGCCTGGGGGCAGGCAGGGGGAGCTCCTCTGGGGTGGTGAATTTCGGATTTCTTCACCTGCAGCTCTCTTGGTGCAAGGGGAGCCTCTTCCACATCGCTCCCTAGGCGTTTCCTTCCTCATCGCAGCCTGATCTCACATCCTGGGCTACCCAGGAGATATTTCTCCTCCCCGTGTGCTCCGGGTGTCACCCAGCCCTCTCCCCACCCCATGGGAGGAGCAGGGACCCCAGGGTGTGGCTTTCAGGCCACAAACCAGAGTCAGGAGCCCTGCACCCACGGACAGTGCTGAGCAGACACCTGGTGAGTGACCTGGGGGGGCCTTTTGCTTTCTCCCTGCCAGGTGAGGTGGGCTTCCTGGCCGAGGACCGGCGGATAAATGTGGCGGTGACCCGCGCCCGGCGCCACGTGGCCGTCATCTGCGACACGCGCACCGTCAGCAGCCATGGCTTCCTGCAGCGCCTCGTGGCCTACTTCAGCCAGCACGGGGAGGTGCGCACGGCCTTCGAGTACCTCGACGGCCTCGTGCCCGAGAACTACTCCCACGAGAGCCAGGGCGAGCGGCGGCAGGGCACGAAGCCCCCCGAGGCACGGCCGGCCACAGGGAGGAAGCCCAAAGCAGCAGCAGCTGCCAAAGCAGCTCCGCGGAAGCAAGAAACGCCTTTCTCCCCGAGCACCAGCGGGCCTGGGGGAGAGAGCCCAAGGACAAAAGATGCTACAAACACGTTTAAAAGCATGCTACTGGCATTCCTGGAGAGCAGCGAGGCCCAGCTGGATTTCCCCCCGTCCCTCAGTTCGCACGATCGGATGCTGGTGCACCTCCTGGCAGAGGAGCACGGGCTGCAGCACGGGAGCAGCGGGGAAGGAAAGGAGCGATACATTACTGTCCGTAAGAAAGAGCCTGGGCAGCCTCCAGCCCCCTCAGCTGCCACCCCCAGCCTTCAGCGTCCCCTTCCTCAGCTGCAGGAACCTCCTGGGGAAGGTCCTGCCCCTGTCAAGACAGGAGGAAGCAGCGAGGGCTCGGGAAAAGTGGACCTGAAAAGCCTGCACCTGGAGAGAGTTCAAAGGGAGAAAGCAAGACGGGAGGAGATGGCAAGGAAGCTTCAGGAGCCTGGTGCTGGCCTTCAAGGTGGCAGCAAGAAGAAAGACAAGAGTGAGGCCAAAGGTAGGTCCTTGCTTCACAACCAGCACCGTTTATGATCCTGCTTGGCTGGGTCTTGCTGCTTAAGCCCCTTGGCTTTGCCTCCAGACCTCACGTGCGTGGGGCACTTGGGATGTGGCTCCTGGAAATCTGCAAAAGGGGCTCCCCGGAGCTGTGCTGCTTCGTAGCAGCTGCATCACAAGGGTTTTTTTGGGGTTTGTTCTCTGCTTCCAAGTGGGTGCCTAACTCCCCGTGTCTCTTCTGCCCTGTCTGTAGGAAAGCCAGCAGTCAAAACCGGGGCGGAGGGCGCAACGGAAGAAGATATTGATGCTCTGATTTCTGCTGCCATTAAAGCTGACAACACCTGTGGCTTCCCCCGCTGCAAAGCCAGCGTTACAACCCTGGGCCAGCTCTGCCTCTACTGCAACAGGCGCTACTGCCTCAGCCATCACGTCCCCGAGGTACGCCTGGGGCCGGGCAGCTGCCCAGAGGCTCGAGCAGAGTAGGACGTGCCCAGCAGCACAGCTTCAACCAGAGAGTCGTCCCTGTTAAGCTCCCCAGGAAAGATTTCCTTGCAGGGAGGTTAAAGCAGAACCATCTCAAGAGTAGGCTGGTGGTGGCCAAAGATCAAAGATCATCCAACTCCAACCCCCTGCCACGGCAGGGATGCCACCCACCAGACCAGGTTGCCCAGGTTTAGCCAGGCCTTGAACACCTCCAGGGATGGGGCACCCACAACCTCTCTGGGCAGCCTGTGCCAGTGCCTCACCCCCCCCCCGAGTGAAGAATTTCCTCCTAACCTCTGACCTTCTTTAGTCTTCTTCCTTGCCATACTTCCACAGCTGCTTGAAAGCCCCTTCCTCCTCAGATCTGGGTAGAAAGAAAGGAAGAAGACAAAGCTTAAACCGTTATCAGGCTTTATCTTTTAGTTTTGGTGCTGAGGCAGACAGGTAGGTTTAAACCTCCAGGGCTGGCAGCATGATGCTTTGTGATCAGCCAGCCCTGGGCTTTGAGCCCCTGAGGCAGAGCTGATGTGGCTGGTTGGAGGCTGTGAGAAGTACTGGGGCTGAGAGGTGATGATTTTCCATTCATCCACAGCCTTGTGCTCCCCTCCTGCACCACCCAAGCGTAGCTCTTGGCCACGTGGAGCCTCCCAGGGCTTAGCAACATTCAGCAAGCCGACCTATAAATCATCAGCAGAGATTTTCCCCTTGTCAACTGCTATCTGTTTCCATGGCAAAGAGTAGTTGTATTTATGGTCATTCACAATCCGGGTGGGATGGGAATTTATTTCTTGCAGAATCGCCTCTTCCTGTTGAATTGTAATGAGAACTCCAGTGAGAAACAATTGGAAGGATAAAATCCCCTTCAGTGAGTTTTTCTTCCCTTTCAAAGCTCAGCCCTTTTTCTAGAGGTCGTCTGGCAAATAGCCCGGGACCTTCTACCCATGCCTGACCCTCGGTGGGGATCAGCAGGGTCAGGAGCAGCTTGCCAGGCACTGCCCACAGCTCTTCTCTACCACTGACCTGCCCCAGCAGCAGGGCCAGAAATCTTTTATCAGGGCACAGAGAGAACCAGCTGCTGTCTTCTGTCTGTGTTCCCGAAAACATCAAATGATTTGGGGGTCGACTGAGCAGAAGGGATGAACTTTTCAGAGCCAATTTAGACCCGGTGGAGGTGATTCAAGCTGGTGTTGAGCTTAACACGTGGTTGGGTCACCTTAAACACATCCTGTGCTTCAGTGCAGGCCGGTTTTGTAAAAGGTTCACCTGCACAGAACGAGCCTTCTGATACCTTTTCTATCATCGCACAGCCCAAACTACCCTAGCGAGGCAGATAACGTGGCTGAAAAGAGCTCTTCTCATTTCCCAAGTCACCTGTCCTGCTTCACTCCTTTTCCTGTACTGAGAACATCAGGGAACGGGAGCTCAGTTTTGTTCCCAACTCTCACGTAGGAACCATAAAAGATCCAGCTCCTCACGTGATGAGCAGGAGTCTCCCCCAAACATTGGGAGTTTCGTGAAAGCCATACTTCAGCTGGCCAAAAGGGTGATTTCCCTGCTGTGCCGATCCCGCAAGGAAAGAAATCACCTTTTCCTTTTTGTTTCTTGTTAGGGGAGCTATAAATAAATAGGAAGCGGTCTCAGGGAGCACAAAGCAGGTGGGAGAGCACCTCGAGGCTCCAGCCACAGAAACACCAGGCTCCCACACGTGCCCTATTTCCCACCCGTGTCCCTCCTCTCTCTCCCCAGGTTCACGGCTGCGGGGAGAAGGCCAAGGCGCACGCACGGCAGAGGATCAGCAGGGAAGGGGTTCTCTACCCTGGGAGCGGCTCCAAAGACAAATCCCTGGACCCCACCAAGAGAGCCCACCTCCAGCGCCGCCTGGACAAGAAGCTCAGCGAGCTGACCAGCCAGAGAAAGAGCAAAAAGAAAGACAAGGAGAAATGAAGGTGCTGGTTACTTCTCTCCAGCAACCGAGGTCTTTTCTTGGGTTAACAGCTCAGGCTACGAACACCAAAGATGCACTAAAGGGTGGTGCTGAGCCCCAGAGGGAAAGGGGAGCTCGTTCTGGGTGGCAGACAGCTTGGAGCCAGCGTGCCATAGACTGCTGAATAAAGAGTCACCGGGCCTCTGGAAACCCCGGAGCTGCTACGGAGGAAGGAGAGCACTTTCCTTTGCCCCAGCTACCCTTATTGACAAAGTAATGGATGTACACAGAGAGGCTGCAGCGTGCCAATAAAGAGGGATATTAGAACACCTAAAGCAATCAGCTGTCACTGTGACATTTCTCCTGCTCCTGCAAAATGATAAATGCCTGTGGGCAGTAGGGGGGGAGGAACTGAAAGGCCCCAGGTGACCCTCTCCTCTCAGGAGGATGACTAAGGAAATGGATGCTTCCAGCTCTGCCCTCCCAGCTCCTGTCCCTCCTGGACCCATTACCTGGCCCTGTACCCCCCGAAATAATCCATCCCCCACCCCACTTGCTGCCTGCTGAGCCTCAGCTCCGTAGCATCTCCTCCACAGCCCCCAGCGCCGTTGGCCCCTCTCCTCAATGGCTCGAGGAGGTCCTGATGAACCACAGTTCTTGAACCACCCCCAAGAAGTGGCTCAGAAAGCCACTTACTGTCCCCAGGGCAGCAAACAAGTCATTCTAGGAGGAAGGGAGAGCTGCTGAGAAGCCTGCACAGAGGAGGGCCTGGAAGAGGAGCAGCAAAACCACCAAACCATACATGCCTTGGAATTTCAGAGCTTTGCAGCTCTTGCCCACCGGCGATTTCAGCCTCACTGAACAGCAGGGGAACGCACTCATCTCATCCTGACCCAAAAAAAAAAAAAAAAAGCTCAGCAATTTGCAGGGGCTGCATGTTAGGCAAACCTTTCTCTTTCTTTCTTTCTTCCCAAATACTAGGCAAAGTAGCTAATAAGCACGCTTTTCCCCTCAAATCTCAGTGCCTGTCAGTACCGGCTGCGCGAAAATAAACACAACAAGAAGCGATGCTGAGCATCCCTTGGCTCGTGCCCCAGTCCCCAGGGCCAGCCATGTGTCAGCTCGCCGAGGGACGGCGCCGGCTCACGTGGCAGCGGCGTGGTGGCAGCAGATGGGACCGGGAGGGCTCCTGGGGGGAGAGGTGGGGAGGAGGGAGAGCGTGGGAGAGAGAAAATCTGTGCCTCTGCGAGCAGCGCTGGGTGCGCACGGGGGAAGGAGCCAGTGCAGCACACGCGAGGGGTTGCGTGGGGGAGAGAAATCGCAGCCTCGTGCCAAAACAGCGGGCAGACAGGGAAGAGAGAGGAGCAAAGATCACTGCCAGCTCAGGGTACCACCGTGGTATTATCTTTAATCAGGGTGAAATGGCTCATTCACACTTTTATATTCTTTTTTTTTTCCCAGCTCAAATCATTCAAGCAACCCAATCCCTCACCTAGCCCACCCCGTGGAGGCAGCTCCGTGGCAAACAGCCCCCCCAACACACACACACACGGGTTTCCCTGCCTGGTTTTCTGCAGGCAGAGACCAGCCGAGGCTCTGCTGCGAGCATGGGACGCGTCCCCAGAGCATCCTCTGCCTGCCAGCTCCCTCCATCTGTCAGCCTCCAAAAAACAGGGGGGGAATCGGCTCCCCAAAAAAGCTAACTTCACGCAGGGAACCTTGCTGGGGACAGGAGCCCACAAGCAGACAGTGCCCAAAGAGGTTTTTTCCCCTCCTTTCTCCCTGAAACAGGAGATGGGCCTAAAAATTAGGAACTGGGGAGGGGTCTCTGGTGCCTGCTGAACTTGGCCCTGCTGTAGGGGCAGCTCAGGGGTTATCTCAGCTGGCAGAAGGGCTGGGGTGGGGACAGGTGCCCCTGCTCACATTTAACCTTCAGGGGGTGACTCAGGCTGGACTCGACCTCAAACCCAAGGGGTTTAAAGACCACTCGTCAAGTCCTGACACCCCTCAGCAGCATCTTCCTTGATTTATGCTGCTGGAAAGGCAATGGAAGGAAAGAAAAGATAGATAACAACCGTGTGTTTTTTTTTTTTTTCTGCTGTTATTTCTCCCTTCTTCCTTGCAATTTGAAGTGGTTCAGCCCTGGCGCAGTGCACCGAAACCCCTCCGAAACCCAACAGAAAGTCCCCACGTGCCGAGAGAAACCGCGCGGTGCCGGCCTTGGTCGCCCCCCTCGGCATTTTCCCCTCGCTTGCCCCAAAAGCGCCTTCCGAAGCAGCCTGTCGTGTTCCCCCCAGCGGTCCCCAGAGGCCACGTTTGGGGTCCCCACCGGTCCGAGGAGCCCGGCTGGGGGGGGAGGGCATGCAGGATGCTCGGGAGCCTGGCAGGCAGCCGGGCAGCAGTTTGGGGAGGATTTTGCTGGTTTTGGTCCTTCCTCAGCGGGTCCCTTGGCAGCTCCCAGCGCATGCGGATGGCAAGAGAGACGCGGACAGGAGTTTCTCCATCCTCCTCCCCGTCCAGGCTTTCGGCAGCGGGATGCTGGGGCCGAGGCGTGCCGGCAGCTCTGCCCTTTGGGGCCAGCCCCAGACCTCTGGGCACGGCCCTCAGCCGCCGTCGGGGCGCAGGGTCCCGGGGGCACGCGGGGCTCCCCCCCGCCGGCAGCTTTAGTTCCTCCGCAGCGGGTGCCACATGGACACGGGCTTCCTCAGCGTGGCCAGCATCTGGTTCCAGTGGGTGATGCCCATGCCGCTGGCCGCCGGGCCGATGAGGACGTGGCCTGTGTTGTCGGCGCGGCCGTCCTCGCCGCTCTCCGCCACCGTCACCCGCAGGGACAGGTCCTAGGGGGGGGGCAGAACCCGCCGTGTGTACGTATCCCCACACCACCAACCACACGTGCAGGTAGAAATGTGCCCTCCCCCCCCCAATACCGTCCCATATACATCCCACCCCATAAATGCACATCCACCCAAACCCCGTGCATTCCCCTACACCCCCGCCCCCCTCGTGCACATATCCCTACGTCCTCCCCCCTACATACTGGGAAACCACGTGTGCCCATCCCCACACACAGCCTTACCCTTTACATACCCCCAATACCTCCCACCCCACATGTACTCATCACCTTGCCTCACCCCACACCCCCTGAACCCATAAATGCACCCACCTACGACCTATATGAATTCCCTACCCCACACACCCCACACAACACATCCCACCAGCAGCCATACCCTGCGCGTACACGTGCCCTCCTACAGCCATACCCCATCCATACACATTCCCCCACACCCCAAAATCATAAATGCCCATCCCTACACACACAACCTCACCCGATTCCTGCACATCTGTACCCCCACCCCATCCATACGCTCCCTGCTGAACCATACACCCACCCCACACCCCCTACGATTCCCTCTCCCCTCCTAGCACAGGGATTTGGGGCCCCGTGGAGCAGGACCCCCAGGCTGGGACAGACCTGGAGCACGATGGCCGGCACCGAGAAGATCATGGCCTCGTTGAACACGGGGTTGTTGTCGTCCCTCTTCACCGCCGTCTTCTTCTTGCTGATCTTCCTCCCATCCTGCAGCAGGTAGACCTTGACGAAGGGATCTGCTCAGGAGAGAACAGCCTCAACGTGGAGCCAGCGACCTCCCCGGGTGGCTCTGCCACCCCGAGGGAGCACGGGGACACACGGGGATGAGCACCCTGCTCACCTGCGGTCACTTTGCCATTGGACCACACCAGGTTTTTGGCTTTGACCACCACCACCGTCAACCGCTCGGCCGTGGGCAGGTAGCTCAGCGACAGCAGGATCTCCCCCACCGTGTCCACCGCCTGCGGGACACACCAGCCCTCCAGGAGAGGGACACAAAAACCCCGAAACACCCCAAACCCGGGCACGCAGAGCCTCGCCGCCACCCCGCTCACCTTGTTCATGTCCTGCAGGTAGAGCCAGGCGTTGAAGGGGCGCAGGGCCAGGTCCAGGTCGGAGAGCTTGAGCTCGGCCACGCCGGTGCTGACGTTCCTCTCGTCCTCGTCGATGCCGAAGACGGAGAAGCGCAGGCTGTTCTCCTCCAGCGCCGCCGGGTCCAGCGGGATGGAGAAGCGCTCATCGAAGGCCACGGCGTAGGCGCTCCGCTGGATCTGCCACGGGGAGAGCCAAGGGGCTGGATGGAGAGGAGCCCCCCAGACCACCACCACCATCCCCTCTGCCCACCTCACCGCCCCCGAGACCTCCTAAGGAGACTTCCCCGCGCTCCCCCATCAGCTCTGCCCAACCTCTGCAGTCCCCAGGGGATTGAAGTGCCTCTGAGGGAAAGGCAGAGTTGCAGAAAATTGGCTTTATAGCACTGATCGCTCTCGGTCTGCAGCCTACGTTGTGTTTGGGGGACGTCTGGATGAAAGCTACTGTAAGATATTGTAGCCATCATTTAAAAGTAAAGCAAAAACAACAAAAAAGCAGGTACTGCAGAGCATTAAAGGGAAAAAAAAAAAAAAAAGACTTTATGACTTGTCTCAGGATTGCAAAAGAGGGTAAATAGGGCTGGTAAATTATGAATAATGATGCTAAATAATAAATATCTCCAGAGCGTAAATACAGAACCTGATCTTAGGATGGAAAAATGGGCTTAAACGAGCGCTGGAAAAATATTTCGCTGTCTTTTTGTGCGCCTCCACCCCCAGGGAATTGGGGTTCTTCGGTGGGATGGGGATTTCTGCTCCTTTCTGGAACAGCCTGATAAAATCAAGCTGGCGGACCCAGAGGCTTTCCAAAATCCCTCTGCAAAAAGCCAAGTTGCCAAGAGGCAACTGGCGGCTCCTGCTTTCCCAGAGCACCTTCTGCGGTGTTCTAAAAAAAAATAATAATAAAGGAGGTTTTTTTCCCCCAAAACCAGCTCTGATCATGCCTGCAAGAAGGAGGCAGGAACACCAAGGCAGCCCCGTTGCCTTTTTATCTGTCTGTGCAAAATTTTTGGCCACCCCATCACATGCAGAGAGGGACTCCAGGACTCATCCCCCCCCAGTACCCCATCCGGGACCCCCACCACCCAAAAACCCTGCAACCAGCCCCAAACTCAGCACAGGTGAGCCCGGACCCCTTTCCACCCCAGGACCCGTCACCACCCTACACACCCATATTGCCCGTGCGGGGTTTTTGGGGAAGGAGCCGCTCACCCGGGAGATGCCGACGATCTGCTCGGCCGGCAGCAGGCTGATGCGCATGAAGCAGGACTCGAAGCGCGTGTCCTCCTTCTCCAGCAGGTCCTTGCCCTGCAGCAGCGTCACGTGCAAGGTGGCCGCCTTCCCGTCGTACTCCATGGACACCTCCACCTGCCCCACGGTGACGTCCTGCCCGAAGTTGTTCCCGATGGAGGAGATGGAGCTGAGCGAGTCGGCTGAGATGGATTTCTTCAAGGGGCCGTAGGGGGCCAGCCCCAGGTCTTTGCTCATCAGCTCCAGGCTCCCCAGCTCGTTGATGCTCTCGAAGGTGTCAGCTGCCCGCAGGCTGGCTTGGCGGACGGGCGACGTCTTCTCCAGCCCCCGCTGTGAGCCCATGGTGGCCCCACGCTGCGAAGGAGAAGCGATCACCACCACTTGGTCCGAGATCACCTCAGGAGCAGCGCTGAGCCCGGCTCTCCACCCCCAATTTGTTCATTTTTTACCTTGTGCTTGACATCCGAGCACGCCGCCCCGTATTTCTGCTCCAGGTAGCGGTAGTCATAGTTGGGGAAGGGGGACGGCGCCGGGTAGCTGCCGGAGCGCCAGAGCTTCCACAGGTTGAGGGCCGCGATCCCCAGCAGCGCCAGCGCTCCCGCGGCGTAGATGCCGACCTCCCAGCGCGGCGGGCTGGCGGCCACTGCAAGGGGACAGAGGCACCGTGAGCCACCCACGCAGGGGGCTTCGGCCACGTCCCCGCCAGGAGCTCCTCATCCCCTTGATATAGGATCAGCTGTAGAGGCTGGGAATTAATTGAGGCTGCCCGCGGGTTGAAAAAGGGTGGTGGGCAAGCCTAAAGTGGCAGAGTTTTGGCCAGGCAGCCCCTGGGAGGTGAGGTGCGGGTGAATATCTGCCCCGCTCCCCACAGGTAATGTCGGGGAGTGGCTGCAGCACCCCCGGGACGCAGGGAGCCCCTGGCAGCTCGCAGCAATCCCGCATCACCTTCATGCTGAAGGGAACTGCTCGGGATGCCAAAAAAAATAAAAAATAAAAATAAAAAAAAAATAGGAATGGGAAAAAAAAATGGAAATGGGGGAAAAAGAACCCTAAGGGTAAGTGATGGGGGATGCAGAGGAAAAAGCCCGGCTGGAGGCTGCGAACTGGGTCGGCTGTGATGGCACAGGAGCCGTCGGTGCTGCATTGCAGCAGCCTCCATCGCCCGAGCGATTCAAGCAGCGCCGGTGGCTCAGCCTAACAAGAAGAACAGGAGGGGAGCCGAGAGAGGAGGGGAAGAGATTTGTGATTATTGAGCGCTGCCGGGGGCCCCCCAGCGCTGCCTCCTGCGTCACGCCGCCGTGCTCCTGCCTTCAGCAGCGGCTTCGGAGGCAGGAGCTGAAGCCAGGCTGGTGCCTGCGTCCCACTGCAGCTTTATGCCCCCGACCTGCTCTGGCAGGAGGGCTGTCTGTAACCCAAGCAGTGAATTCTGGTCCTTGGAAAGGACCATGAGCAGCCCAGAGGGACTTCGTGGGATAAAAGCTCAGGGCAGGAGCCAGGCCCGGCTTCCTCCATCCCCACACAAACAGGGTTTATGTTTGTGGAGGGCTGCGGTGCATCCCCCTTGTCGTGGTTTAACCCGACCGGCAGTTAAACACCACGCAGCCGTTCGCTCACCCTCCCCCCTCCCTCTCTGGGACGGGGGAGAGAAATGGAAAGTGAAGCCCGTGAGTTGAGATAAAGACAGTTTAATAAGACAGGAAAAAAAAAAAAAATAACAAAAATAATAATAACAATAATAATAATGATGATACAATGGGGATAATACGAAAGTAATAATAGTATGTACAAACAAGTGATGCACAATGCAATTGCTCACCACCCGCTGACCGATGCCCAGCCTAACCCCGAGCAGTCCGGCCCCCTCCCCCCGGCTAGCCACCCCTATATATTGTTTAGCATGACGTCAGATGGTATGGAATACCCCTTTGGCTAGTTTGGGTCACCTGTCCTGGGTCTGTCCCCTCCCAGCTCTTACTGCACCCCCCAGCCTGCCCGTTGGCAGGACAGAGCAAAGGCTGAGATGTCCTTGGCTTAGTATAAGCACTGCTCTGCAACAATTAAAGCATCGGGGTGTTATCAGCACTCTTCTCATTCTAAGCCAAAACACAGCATTCCACCAGCTACTAGGAAGAAAATTAATTCTGTGCTAACTGAAACCAGGACACCCCTGCATCCCCGGGGGTGATGGTGCTGGGGGAAGCGCTGTGGCTCCCCTCTTCCTGGCACACCCCCAAGCACAGAGGTGCTCGGTGGCAGCCAGCCTCGACAAATCCACAACATCCCGCTATAGCACGGGGGCAAAACCCAACCCTTTCTGCCTCCTGCTTCTGAACAACTCCAGGTACAAAACCCAGCTGTGCTCTAAACCCACTTCCTACAAGTATCTGCCCATTTTTTAGGGCAGAGTGCCTAATATTGCAAAGTTTACTAATTTTCCTTTTTCAATTAAAAAAAAGTCAGAAGATTTAACTCCATGCTCACGTGCAACACTAAGGGGCTGCTGCTGAAAGCAGCAGGGACCAGCAGCCCTCCTGTGGGGCTGTGTGTGCCAGCACCAAGGGCTCAGCCCGTCCCCCAAATCCCTTCCCCGAGCTCCTTAAAGCACTCACCGCTCAGGCGGTACCTGCCCGCGTGGTCGCTGTCCATGGCAAGCACTCCCCGCTAGCGGGACAGCCTGCAGGGCACAGGGAAAAGCAGTTAGGGTAAGAGGAAAAAATATATATTGTTTTTTTTTCTTTCTTTCTTTCTTTCTAAGCAGGGATGCTGAATAGCCACTTGGTGACTTTTCTCTCTTACCTTCCTCACCCGGAGGGGTTTTCCCAGGTGAATTCTATGTGAGAGACAGCTTAAACACGAGCAATTTTCCAAACTAGACCTGAACCACGCTCATAGCCAGGGAGGAAGAGCTGCATTTGCCTGGTGGCTAAAGGTGTGAGAACCACCTTCCAGCTCAGCTGGGCTATCGATCAATTGGGGTATCAGGCCCTGGTAGCCTGATGTGGCTGGCAGACCTCTGCTAAGGGCAACAGGGTCCAGGAGAAGGGTTTTCTGAAAGTAACAGAGTCACAAAGCATCCCAAAACAGCAGCAGGGCTCGGAGATGCCCACCTTGTCCCCGCCTCATACTTGGCTGAGAATGGGGACCACATGTCACCCCCGGGCTGAGCACCACAGGGGCTCACCCAAAGCAGCCCCTTTTATCTGAAAACCACCTCCTAAGAGGTTTCCTTTTCTGGCTTTTTGAAACTATGCAAATAAAAGAAGTTTAGAGGAATGAGTTACCCTGCAAAAGCACAAATATCCCCCATCAAAATGCTCCGTTTCCTTCAAAGCCGTGCCCCCCCGTGACAGCGTTTTCTGAGGAGCTGTGAGGACAGGCAGCAGCTCCAGCAGCTTTCCGAGGCATCCCCAAGAGAGCCGCCGGCTGACTGCAGCGTTCAGCGGAGGAATTAAATGAGTTGGTATTTCCCCCAGCAGCGAGACGACATCAGCCTTTTCTGGGCACACAAACAAAGGTGCAACCAGAGCTCGGGAGATTTACGGCTTTCTGTGTCAAGCCAGGCTTTCCCCACCTGTTTTTTTCTTTTTTTTTTTTTTTTTTTTTGGTGTGTTTGTTTTTTGTTTTGTTTTTTTTTTTTTTTTTTTTTTGCTTGGTGGGACAATCAGGATCCAGGTATTGCAAATAGGTTCAGGGCAGCTCTGAGCTCCTTGAGAGCTGCTGCGATGGGACGTGGGGCAGCTCCTGCTCGGGGGATAAAACGGCTCAAAGGGGGAGCCCTGGCACTGAAGCCACGTGTCTCCTGGGAGAGGGGGGCAATTCCCTCAAAATTAAGAGGGCTGACACCCCACTGGCTGTCACTGCTGTGCCCAGCCGAGGCTAGAAGACACTTGCACAAGGGGTCGGTGTGGTCCCAGCACGTATCAAGCACCGTGGGTAAATCCAGGACGCCCCCCAGAGCAAGCTGCAGCCCCCAGAAGTCATAACCCAAGTTATAAATGGCAGCAGTGATCTCCGTAAAACCTTGCCCACTACCCCTGGTCGCCCAGCATAGGCAAGCTCTGTCCCCTCCACCCTCCAGCACCATCCCCACATCCTGGGCTGGGAGCGGGGCTTCTCCATCCCCCCCAGTCCATCCCCAGCCTCCTGCCAGAAGGTGAAAGCCTCGATCCACAAGGCAGAAAAGTAGGATGGAGGTTGCTAATGGTGAGTTTGTTAAAAAAATAAGTAAATAAATAAAAAATAAATCCAAGACCTGACCCAAGAGGTTGGGCTCTGCCCCTCACCATCCTGAGCCAACGCAATCCCACCACGCTCCCCCTCCCACAGTTACTGCCGCAGGAGGTGAGGGCAGCAGCCACCTCCGCGGCAGACCCCACTCCAGGCACCAAACCATGCCCTTATCTCCCTGTTTTTTCACCCAAAGAGGACCCTGCAGCACCCCACGCCTCCCACAGCCCCAAGGCAGCGCTCGGTGGCACCGGCGCTCCGAGGGGCTACGGAGCCACAGAGGGCACAGGCCTGGATCTGTCCCAACACCAATTGCTGAGTATTTTTTTTTTAATTTTTATTTTGCTTTAAAAGCAGGGAAGAAGGAAATCCTCGGGACCCTCCTCACCTCCATCCTTAGCCGGGCAGCAGCAGCGTTTGCATCCCCGGCAGTGCCTGGGAATGCAGCAGTGCCCAGCCCAGCGAGCCGGGGAAGCCGGTGCTGAGCCCAGGGGACGATGCTGAGCCCAGGAGGTGGCTTTGGGGTCGAAGCAGCCCCCAGCTCCTCCGAGGGGTGCCAGGCTGAGCTCCTTCCCCAGCAGGAATTCCCAGCGCGATGCCAGCCTGGTTTCCTCGCGCCGGCTGCGGGGCACAGCGCCTGCTCACAAGTGCAACGAGCTGGGCAGCCTCTGCCCCGCATCACCCAGTGCCAGGAGGTTTTTTGCCCTAAAGGTTTGGCCCTAAAGCAGCCCAAATCCCCGACCGGGGAGCAGGGGCCCCAGTCACGCCACGTTTCTGTAGGGTTTCTCTGGAAAAGCGTTGCCCTCCTGGTTCATCCCCGCGGCACCACAGCCAGGGCATCGCTCAGCCCCGGGGTACCCCAAAATCGCCCCCTCCTGCCGCCCAGGGACCTCCAGGTCCCCCCAGCACCCTCTGCTCACCCCTCGTAGGACCTTTCGGCTCTGCCCTTGCCCCCCCCCAAGGTATTTTTCTGCTTCAGGACCCGTGTGCAGGAGGCGACGCGCATTGCAATAAGCTCAGAGAGCTGCACCGGCGAACCCCCCAAAATAAATAAATCAGTAAAAAAAAAAAAAAAAATGAAAAATAAAACCGCCACCCCAAAACACTGCAAGGGGGCGAGAAGGTGCTCTGCAGGGGTCGCACCCCCTGCCTGTGGGGGGGGTGGCACGGACCTGACGGGGGTTTTCCCCCCCTGCTTCCCCCCTCTCCCCCCTATCACCACCACCACCAGCAACCCCGCGTCTCGGACTCACCGCTCCTTTGGGGAGAAAAGGGAGAAAAAGCTCATTTTGCGGCCGGGGGGGTGCTGGCAGCGGGCGGCTGGAGCGGGGACTGCGGGAGGGGCCGCCCCCTCCCGCCCCCCAGGTGCGGCCCCAGCCGCCGCCCGCCCCCTGCAGCCCCCGGCCCCGCCGGGCGGGTTTGGGATCGGCTGCTCCCCCCCCCCAAAGCCCCTTCCCCGGGTTTGGGTTTCCCCCGGCATCCTTCAGCCCTGGGGTCCTGCGTTAGATAAGGGATGGGATGAGAGAGATGCAGTGAAAACCCAAATCCTCCCCCCCCCCCCCCCTTCTGCCCCCCACGGACCCCCAGCTCCATCCCCAGCCCTCTGCTCCCCTCTTGTCGCATCCTTCAGCTCATCCTGCTGCTTCAGGAGCCGTATCCCCTCCTCTTCCCTCCCGCTGGGGTGATGCTCTCCTCCATAAGGCTTTTTACGGGCTATGGCTTGAAATCGTTACCCCAGAGCCAAAGGTTTGGCTCCTCTCCTGTCCTTAATGCGGGCTCCGGGGCTTCTTGTCCCTTCCCAACACTGCAGGACAGAAACCACTGCACTCCTCGCCCCCCTTTCACCCCTGGACTCTACCCCTTCGGCCACAAAACCCATGGGTCCTCCTCTCCCTCAACACAGCACAAGTCAAAGGCTCATCCTGAAAGCGCCAATTCCGTGGGATTTGTCCCCAAAAAGCCCTTTGATTGGAGAGCAAAAGCTCAGCACCCCCTGGCAGGCGCCGTCTGCTGTGGCAAAGGAACTGGTCAGCAGCCAAACCTCCCCCAGGTGCTCCTGTGGGGTGGGGATGGAGAGCCTCAGAGCCCCGTGGTCAGCCTCTTTCCTACCCCAAACACCAGGCCACTGCTGCGTAGGAGTGAGAAGTAATTCCAAACAGAAAGATTCAATTTGATCAAATTAGGAAAAAAAATAATAAACGCAATTTGGGGAGGAAAGAAAACCTTTTGCCCCAAGGAAAAGGCCAGCTCACCTGGTGCACAGCAGCGCGATGCTCCAGGAGCTTTGCTTCCCAGGAAAACCCACCAAATCCTTCCTGTCAGAGAACTCATCTTTAGGGAGAGATGGGTTTTAACTTTCTCATAGTTAAAAAAGAAACAAAACTCAACAATAGACTGAATTTTGACTGCAGCCCCATTTTGGGTGGGAGCTGAGCCTCATCCCCCAGCTGAGAGCCCTCTCCAGGAGCACAGGTTCCCCCAAAAGCAGCCCTTCCTCCAGACACACAAAAGGCAGCTGGAAATGGAGCTGGCCAGGGCTTCTTCCCTCCTCAGATCCCAAACCTAGGAGAGAAGCGTTCCCAGGGGCCGGCAGCCATCCATCTCCTCAGCCCCGGACACCAGCACCCTCTTGTGGGGCCTCCTTGGGCTCAGCCCCGTCCACAGCTGACCCCCAGAAAGCTGGGTTTAGCCAAATTCGGTTTGGCCAATATTTCACGGCCATCAGAGAGCAATGTAAGGCACCGAAGCGGCCCTATAAAAACATTTTTTAATGCCACGGGGACACAGCCAAGGTAGCTCAAGCAGCTTCTGCTTGCAGCAGCATGCTCAGCCAGCTCGCTGGGAAGTAAAGAGCTCTTTATTTCTGGTCAAAACCCTCCTGGAAAAGCCCTCCAGCAGCAGCCAGCCGTGCGTCAGGCATTTTCCAGGTGGTTAAACCATCACCCACCCCCCTGTGCTGCTGTTCTTACACCTTCACCTCCGGAGGGCCTCACCCTTTATGTGCTTCTTCAGCCTCTGCTGATTTACCTTATTCACTTACCCCTGCCCCATCTGAATTCCCATAGGAAATACCACCCAGAGCAGTGCTCTGCAGAGTTTTAAGTCTAATAATAATAATAATCATAGACCACTTAGCCTTTTAAGAAATAAATACCTACACAAACACAAAAGCAAACCACCACCACACACACAATGAACATGCTTGAGCCTAAAGGACAAACAGGCAGGGATGGATGAACAGAAGGCAAAAAGCGTTCTGGAAGGCCAGCACCCAAAATCTCTGCCCGCTGAAGGCTCCCACCAGCACATGGAGGTACCTCAGAGGATGGAGCACTGCAGAAGAGCACCAAGAGATGTGTCCTCCCCAGGCTTGCCTCCTTGTAGGAACTAAATGGCTGCTGCTCCTTCACCTGGCAGACCCATGCAGGGGGGCAAGGGCCATTGCCTGCTCCTTTAAAATCCAGCTTAAAAATATACATATAAAATAAGGCAGTAGCTGTGTCAGAAGCTGTTGATGACAGAGGCGGATGAGACTCAGAGCTTCAAAAGCGAGGGTATCCCTATTGCCTTCCCGTCCGGGAAAAAAAAAAATCCCATCCCATGTGTAGGTACTGCACTGAACACACCAAGAGGAACCCTCTGGGACTTCCTTGCCTTCAGAGCCAGAGCCTGGTGGCTGCTCGGTGGTCTCCTGCCCCATCACAGCACAGACTGGCAGTGAGGAGTCAATGTCACTGTCACCGGTCTGGCACGAGATGCGTGTGCTCATCGCTGGTATTTTGGGGTATCGGACTTTGGGGGATCCATTCTCATTGACCAGAGCCCATGCAGGAGGTGATTCAGCATTAGCTGAGTATGTTTTCACTCACCTGAACAATCTCCCTGCATTTTCCCTTTTTAAACCCAAAAACTTACCATTGGTAAACTTCACTACAGATATTAGGGCGTACCCACATGAGGAAGCTACCTCGTTCCAGTTTTGAGAAGGAAGGTGAGCTAAGGAAGTGTGCAGTAAGAGAAGGATGCACATGGACGTGGGAGAGTCACCTCTCATCTCCACAGCGGTGGTCTCATCTTATGCCACTGCAAATAACATTTAAGTAAAGCTTCTCAGCCGTCCTTTCATCATCTCCATATGAGGTTGCTTTGCCTGCTTATCAAAGATGATGACAAAAGGATTTCTAAAACCAGGCAAGATTTCAATGATTAGAGCCCACCTGCAACGCTGGACATGGAATCTAGAAAGGAAGAACCGAGACTGCAACGCTACTCAATGCGTTGTGTGCACCGCTCACGTCCACTTTACCGTGCAAAGATCACCCGTGTAAACGTCCTGCAAGAAGTTTCTGAATTGCAACAGCTGACCAAGGGCTTGTACCACCCATTTCCCTGAAAATCTGGACACGATGGTTATCTTAAGGCCCAAGACCCGTCACAAACAGCACCGATGCATTTGGCAGTTTTCGCAGCAAGGGGAATTCAAAGCAATTCAAAGCACTTTTGAGGTGATGAGGAAGACAAACAGGGAGCACAGACACGTTGTACCAAAGGACACACCAGCAAACATCACTTTATTACACCGGTTCAGTTATCCAGACTAACCATAAGAGCCATGTAGATGGATGTAGACAAACACAAGTCAGTGTCTTACGTACGAGGTCGAAGCTCCAGAACTGTTACTGGAAAGGGGTACGCTTCACCAGCTGCTTCAGATGTACACGTGTGGCCCTTCGGCGGGGCAGGGAGGAGGGAGGTGCAGCGAGAGACCCCTCCCAGGTGTGCCTGCTACCACCCAGCTCCTGAGACAGCCTCGAGGTGGTTGTAGGGCAGAGATCAGCAGGGCAGCACAGTGATAACCAGCACAGACGGAATGGAGATACACCGACCTGAGCCTCGCTCAGATGGGACTACACAAGCACAACGCACTGGTACGAGCTACCAAACGATCAGTTAACAGTTCTTAGGACTGGTAGAAAGCTGGAAATTAGAACGACTCGGGGTGGAAAGGCATGGAAATAAATACTCGCTCAACTCAGCACCGTCTGCCCGTTTACAAACTTGCCAGCATCTAGCTGCGCAGCCATTTATTCCTCACTACCTCAGAGCAGCAAAAGACTAGGATTTAAAGCAGCCACTGAGCCACAGTACGTTGTACATACTCGAGGAAGATGGATGCTACCTCTCACACTGGTCATCCTCCTCGCTGTCTGCTAAGCGACTGGGGCAGGCCCCAGGGCCCTCAAACTCTGCTTCATTTGTTGAGCTCTTCTGATGCAACCCGTTAATTAATTAATGCTTCATTACTTGAAGAGCGCCCTACTGCTAGCTGTCCATTCTTTAGGGGTGGAAAATATTTGGGTCACCCTGTAAACCTAGAGAAATGCAGGATTTGGTTGTTATTCACGTACAGGACCAAAACCGCTCAGAAACGAGGATGTTTGCTAGCCAGCAGCTCCGCAAGTCTCCTGCCACTTCAGAAGTTTGGGGCTGTGCTCTTTAAATGTTACTGGGGTTGTTTATGTACTTTTCTTCTGGCTAAACACTTCCCTGAAAAATATCCTTTAAGAGCCAGATTAGATCATTGTATCTAAAAAGTGATACGGTTACATCAGTGCCTCAGGGGCCAATGCAAAAGCTTAGAGCCGGGTTTACCAAATTGATGCTTAGTTGTAGCACTTACATTTTGGAATAACGACCTGAAAAAAACGCAGCCCAGGTTTCTAATTTATTTTCCTAGATGCTGAGTCATGAGCAAAAAAAAAAAAATAAAAGCTGTTTAGTTTGGCCTGCAAACCTCCACTACGCACTGCTCAGTGAGGAACAACGCGCGTTCCTCCCGCTTGTTCGTTTTGGCAGGGATGGCAGCATGGTAACAGCTATTTTGTGCGTGATTGCAGAGAACACCTCTTCCAGTTGGACTCAGGAGGGAGATTGCTCAGCCTGGAGCTACCTCGGGAGGAGAAGGGGGCAGCTCTGAAGGTGGCAGAACAGGACATGCCTTGTACAGCAGACACCAAGAATTAAATCCTCTTGGCAAGCAAAGTAAAAGAGCTGAGAATAAGGCAAATAACTTAAGATTGATGGAGTAACTCCCAGTTTTCTGTTTGTAATAGATTTCACTCCATGAAGCAAATGAAAGGCGGGCTGACCTTTCTTATTTAACCCTCTCTTACATTTAAGAGATGACTGAGATTAAAAAAAGTCCTTCTGTCTCCCCAGAGCTGTGACATAACATAAAATTATTGTAAGCTATTCCAGGATATTGAAAGTCAGTTTAGAGAAAGGCAATAACCCCTGCATTACAGGGGCTGTAACAGTAGTGTACTGTATCACATTCTGTGCAAGTTACGCAACTTGTTCACAAGCTTCAGCTTATCTATGTTTTATCTCGCTGCACTTCTGTTAATTGGTGGCTGAACACGTTACACGATCTGACTCCACACCTCAAGGTATTTTCAAGCAGAAGAAACAAAATTCATTTCCTGTGCCAGTATCTGCACACTCCAAAACAAGTGCTCCTAATGCCCAAATGTCAAAATCAAGGTCTCACAGTTTACTGGAAATAGGTCAGCTAGATTCCCTTTGGGCTTTGTTTTAAAGCCCCTTGTCTCCAAACCTTGTTTGCAAGGAAGACATACAACACGCTTGGACGAAGATCCCACCTCGTTGCAATGGTGTTGGTTCTGACTTCCCTCTACACAGACTTTCTCTGACTCTGACTAGGTGTACACGAGGAGAAAGGGCGCGCATGTCAATGCGACATCTTTTCCCCCAAGAGGACTTTCACACGGTGGAAAACTAACAACGAAACAAGTTAGGTAGGATAAGGTTGAAACTGTCCACCAGGCCAACTTGAGCACAACGAGTTCTTTTTAGCCCTTTGTCCGTTGCTCAAAGTTTCCTTTCCCTTAGTTTGTTCCCATTTTGTTCATCCAGTATTGAAGAATGTCCATCACCATTGCTCAAGCACTTGTCCTTTTCATATTTATGTTCTTGCTTCTGTCTTCTTATTTCTTTGTACCTCAAGGTGATGTCACTAAAAAGAAAAACAAACAGATGTATACCAGTGATGTGAATAAACAGTTTCAATATACAATAAAAACAATAAACCAGTTCTGTTCTGAATGCAAGCGCCCTTGGGATAACTTAACCCATCCGAGTATTTTGGCTGGAAATTTCTGAAATTGCTGATGGCCTTAATTCATTTGAGATTTGTGTTTCTTGCTAGTAGTCTGGCTGTTTTCACTTCTTTTCAGAAGCATAACACAACAGCAAGTTCAACAGCAACCTGTTGCACAGGACCTGCTCCACAGATAACACTGTAATTCTTTCAGCCTTGTATTGCTGCTATTTTTTTTTTTTTAAACCTGCACAGAGCAGCATCGAAACCCAAGGGATTTAAGTTGCCTCACTTGTTGCTAACACTAGGACAGCTTGGACAATTGCAGTGCAGTACTGCTCTTGCAGTGAAGCTGTAAACATCTTAGTCTTGTCTAAATCACAGCATTTAAGAGAGCTGTAGTCCCTCTTCAGGAGGCACTGAAGCATACATCTGACATTCAACACGCTGTTGAACAGAAGCCTGGAACAGTCCACCCCTAAGATCCAGACCAGATCTGGACGTAGCACAACCCCTTCTCACCGAATGAAGAAACGCCAGGCTGTCCAGGTGAGCACAAGTATAATCCCCAGGATCCAGCACTGGGTAATGTAGAAAGGAAGCGACAGGGTGAGCGTGTAGGGATCGTACTTTACGACGATCAGGAACTCTGTGGCAGTAATAGCAGCAACCAGCCAGGCCTGCTGACCCAACTTCTTATGGAACTTCCTGCAAAACAAATGCAGAGATAAAACAAAGCCATTACTACCAAACTAAGCATTTGGAGAAATATTCATTCATAAAAAGACAGCTGGGGTAATAATTTCATTTAGCTTTGCACAATTCTCTAAGTCTGGTCTGGATTACACACACACATGCGGGCTGACAACTTCTGCGTTGGTATTAATTTCCTCTCAGAGACCCTGAAAACACTTCAGAAGTTAAACTCCAACATTTCATGATGCAAGGAAGTACCTCTACTTTCAGAGTATTAGTAAATCCAAGTAAAAAATAATTATTCAACCAGCTTGAGATTAGCTGAGGTTCAGGGTAAGGTATGGAGCAGGAGCACTACTCCTAGATTACTCCTGCAAATACCAAGTCACACTGCCATACCTGTATTTAACACCTAGATCATTAATAGCATTCTGAAATTTACTCTTCCCAAGTAGGTGTTCAGTGAGCTGTCACTAATGACCTCTAAAGGGTTTTTAAAAGAAGAAAGCTTAATAACAACAGGGTAAGTCACTGGGAGACACAGGGTGTTCTACTTCTAAGACAAACTTTAAGCAAAAACACGCTTAATATTTAATCCCCAGGGTTTGTTTTTAAGCAGGAGCGGACAAGCAATTTAGAAACTGCACTGTTCTGTACAAGCCTAGCGAAGGAGTGTACTAATCAATCACTACTGCTAGGAATTAAACTGCAGTACAACCAAGACATCTATTTAAAGGCTCTACTGGCAGAACAAGAGATTGGAGATAAGCTATCTCTTGGGCCACCTACTCCTGCATGGGAAATACATAAAAATAAAATACCTATTGACTGCCCTTCAAGAAACGTCAGTATCCTCACCCAGGTTTCTAGCAACAGTCTGACTGTAAGTTGCTTGATCTCAACAAGCTAGATCCTGCATTTCTTGATCCTGTCTGTTAACGTCATTTCTAGACCTGACATTTTTCCCTTTTACTAACCTGTCAGACCAGCTGATTCGTACAGCAGATGTAGCTCTGTTTGGGCAGCACAAGACCTTTTCTCTGCCTAGGGTTGCACTGGCATCCTGCCCACCGCAGCACCACTGGTACATGCACATTTGCTGCCCAACAGCACAGCCAAGTAGGTGACTTCCACTTGGTAGACTAAAGCTTTGTTCTTCTATCACCAACCCTCTGAATCTTGTCTGCAGAGGGACCTTGCCCTCTCACTTATCATAGCGTGTTCTGACAGATTTTCCTACCAGGCCGTTTCTCTTTTGTCCAGCTTACTGCATTACTCCGCTCCTACCGCAGTGTAAGATGCAGAGTGAATCACATCCAGGAGGACCTCAGTGTAAAGTTGCAGAATTACCAGGGCAGGACAAAGGAGATGGGGAGCAAAGTGTTTTAACAACCTTCAGTGGGCTAGGAAGAGAGAAATGGACACGTTAAGATGACCTCTGCAGTACTTCTAAAGCATTGCAGCAACAGGAAATCCTTGCTGGGCCTGTACACTATGGCTTAGGCACTGGCTTAGTAAATGCTGCAATACTCAGCGGCCACGTAAAACCTTGGGGCTGTATTTCCTTCCCAGTTTTGCCACAAAACAGACAAAAGAGAAGCCACCTAACAAATCCCTGGTTAGGATTACCCTTGGAGAGGGGCTGCTCAGCTAATGCTTCTCTCTGTGAGGCAGAGAAACAAGCCTGCCACCTCCAGCTAATATAATGCCCAGCTTGCTCACGTCAGAACAGACCCCCAGGCATCCCCAGTAGTGCCGGGGAGAGGGAGCTGCGACTGCACATTTGCTCCCAACTTCTCTTCCCTTCTTTTCATCTGTTGCCAGCAGCTGCATTGAGAGCAGCCTTCCTTTAACAGGCATTTTGCTCTGCTCGTACACATGGAATACATACTCCATCGAATCCCCTTGGAGTCTCTGTATCTGGAAAAAGATCTAAGCATGGGAAGCAAACAGAGCTTCTCTTCACTCTCCTGTGATGCTTTCCTGAATCTAGGGGAGTCACAGCAAGTCAAGCACACAAAACACACATTTTCTTTAACAAGAGGCCCGAGAGCCATATTTAACACCAATACATAAGTTCAAACTACACAACATTGACCAAATACACTGGAAAAAAATACGATACAGGAAACCAAGTGTGGATTATTGCTGATGCAGATGGGATGAGTGCATTCCACTTTAAAAGATATTCTGCCTAGACCAACTCATGGTGAAAGGACTTCAGAAACTGCTCCAGGTGATTTACCTGAGATCAACAAGGCACAAACAAGCCATAACACATGGACAGATTAAAAAGAAACATCTCTCACTGTGAACTCAAGCTGTTCAGATGACTGGGTCAGCTTTCTGCTTTGCTGATCTGCATCCTGATTTGCCATTTTCTTTCACTAGCTTATGAGAGCACACTGACAGAAGAATCAAGGTAACCCCAACAGAAAGCTGCACAGACCCTAAGGCTGCCAAAGAAGAGAGTTGGTTCTTCTCTCATGAAAGGTTTTAAAGAAAATCCTGTTTATTTTATTTTTTTTTTAATTTGATGAATGAGTTTAAAATTCATGGCCTTAATGCAGACCCCTTGGAAGAGACATGAAGACTAGAAACCAGGAAGGCATGGCAAGGTCAGCTGCTACAGGTCCTCTTACATTATAGCATTTCTGGTCAGGAACATTTCATTAGCCAGTCCTCAAGAACTCCAGAGGCAGAGCATATCAGCTGGAATAGGAGCACAGAATATCTAAGAGTTGGAGAACAACTTCAAGAACCACCTCTCTCTTGGACTATTCCCTTCTAGTTACTTTTTTGTCACCATGCTCAGACCAAGTTCCTGCAAGTAGTCCTACAACTCTCTGCTGATACTAAGAATTGTGAATGAGAAAAAAGTTTTTGTATTTGAACTTCACAACATTTAGTCCAGAAAGTAGAAACGTTAGCTGAAGAGACCTAATCAGTTTATCTCAATCCCATCAGTAACAGACAAGGCATTGTGCCACGATTCTGACGAGGAAGGTCAGTGGAATACTCCAACCTTTGTCCATAAAGTTGTTGAATGACAAAAAATGTTGAACACAACAGGAAGAACCCATCAAGGAACTCCACTAAGTTCCTTGCCTCAAAATGATGTGCAATTGAAAATACACCCAAATGGGGACAGATGATCTCTGCTTGAATGACATGAAATGCATGAAGGAATCAAAATCCAGTTGCAAGAATCTTTACAGAGCAGGTGTCAGGTAAGACCAGATGCTAGGTTCCACCATTTTTCATGAACAATCTGGTGAGGTCAGGTCTGTGGTGCATCAAGCAGAGCCATGAACCTCAGAAGAAAGGGAGTTAATCACCTTACCCACCAAGAGAAACAGACCAGTAGGTGGTGGTGGCAGTGATGAAGACATGCAGTTCAGGATGAGAGTCTCTGCTTGCTTGATGAAGTTCTCCAGCTCATTGAAAGAATGGAAAGAATTAGCAGTGAGGCGCTGGTGACTGATGATTCTCCTAAATTTCAATGTCATGCCATGTGGTTGAACAGAGGGGCAAAGGAGCTGTTTTTTTTCTAACCCAAACAAAAGGACCAGAAGATGGGGGAGTGGTGCTAAGGAGAGGAGCTCACCAGTGAGAGGTAGAGACCTCTTCTTACCTTTGAGTTGGAGGCACGTCCCAAACCAGTAGGTCCGACACCAAAGGCAGGGGCAGCCTGCCACTGCTGAATGTCCTGCAATCCGCCTAAGCACTGTGGGCTGGCCCTTCTTCCCAGCTCTAGGAGTCAAAGCCTTGCAATGGAAACTGATCTTCAGAGAATGGTGGAACCCTAAATTCTGAACACAGACACTTTTTGCGTTGGTCAGTGACAGACAATGAGCACCCCCTGAAGCCAGGCGTTGTCTTAGACTTAAGATGTGGGCTCAGGCAATTTGTGACATTACTACTAAAACTTAAAAGAAAACGCGATTTTGAGAACAAAGCATTCTCTGATCTTACATGGTCTGCAGAAACAAAAGCAGCAAGGACAAATATGATGCTTAAGTAGGAACAGTCTGAAAGTACATGCACTGTTGTGTATAGGTGCACTTTGCCTTCAGTATACTTTACTGCAGGGTCTGCTGATGTGCAAGAGGGTGCCATGAGAGCTTCAGGGGACCAGGAACCAGCTCGAAGACAGGTCAAGAAAAGAAGCACCTTTAAGAAACAGATTTTTTAGTTTGGGCCCTGTTGTCCTTAGAAGGTACTACTAAGGACTATAGTTCCTGGCTATCGATCTGAAAATGGAGTTAAGTACTCCCCTGTCCACAAGCCAGTGGCACTCCAGCTAATTTACACGTTACATGCTCAAAAGAGTGATCATTTATTAAAATCTGAGGTTCAAAACAGTGCACATGGAATGCCCTTAACAGCTGTTCTCCATCCAGATGCAGTGAGAATTTTACTTCCAAACCAAAAGAAAACAAAGCAGATGCTCTGGGGTTAGATCATGTTGTCCCCAGCAAGCTGAGATGGATGCCAACAAGCTGGAGCAAACTGGAGCAAATACAGAATAAAGCAAGTGAAGCTTGACATGGTAATATACACAAGAGGACTGGCTTACGGGTCATCCATGAAGTCGTAGATCTCCCTCATAGCCACACCTCCCACATTAACAAAAAAGACAAGTCGTAACAGGACCAAGTAGTGTTCTGGTGGCATCCAAAGGACAAACTTCAAGTAAAATGTGTTCAGCTCTGCCAATAAAAACTGAGAAAAAGGACATTTTAATTACATTCAGAAGACTTCACTGAATGAAGCCTGGAATCTCCCTGCACCCATGCATGACCACCCCTACCCCCGCCCAATTATTCACTGACTCCACAATGTCCTGTGTTATCACTAAACCCACCATCATCCGCTGCAATAATGACCAAGAACACGCGGTGGGTTGTTTTGTTTTTAGTTTTTGACATCCCCCCCAGTTGCTGAGTGTGTTGGAAGAGGTTGAAAAAAACATGTACATGTTTGTGCATAGCACAGGACACAAAAGAAACCTGGCCAAGCATTGCCTCTATTGTCAAGTTTATCAGGAGTTTGAAGTACCTTCAGAACTACTAATAGCAAATCCTAAAAGCAAAAAGCTTCTCCTTTCAAGTATTTAAAAATCTCACCAAGGGAACCCAAAATGACAAGATGCAGTAGCAATGAATCCCGGTTGGTGTTTTCACTTGCCTTTTTTTGCCCCCCTCCCTTTTTTTTTTTTTTTTTTTTTTTTTAAAAAAACAGTTGTGCAAACACCACTGCCAAAGCCAACTTAGGAGCACTGGTTACACATTTATAGTAAATGTTCTCAAGTGAGCTGCCCTAACAAAGCGATTAAGTGAGCAAGTAGACACAGGTTTCTCACTTCAGAAGAAATCACATTAAAAGGCATTAAGTGTTCCTTAATACAGAAGTATATGCCAATACGTGAAGCTGTTTATAAACTGGAAATCAGCAGCAGCTATGTTTTGCTACAAGAAACATTATTATACCAAAAACTAGTATAAACTCAGTGGAACCTCTCAGCTGCAGAATCTACTCCTGCACCTAAAAATGATTTCTTCAGAGTGCAAAAAAAAATTGGAGTATGCACCCAGTAACCATTAAAGCAAACACAAATGTTATTTATACAGGCACATTCACGTTAATTCTCCCATCAGCTATGGAAACCTCAGCAAGTCTGTTATGCTATGCGAACTGGGCGAATGTTTTACGTAGCAGAAATAGGTGATTTGAAGTTCTTTTCAACTGGGTTTGCAAACTGCCTGATGCATCCCTGCTGCCACTGCTTTATGTTGCTTGCTTCATTGCAGACAGCATATTGCTCCTGCAGCACACTCAATCTGCAACATGATGTTAACATAAAGTGAGACAGAGATGGTGGCTTATGAGCTGTGTGCCACTCAGCAAGCTGGGATAAGGAACTTCACCCCAAAATAAGCCACCACTCAACTTCATATTACACATATTTCAGGATGATTAAATATGCTGTGCTAGCAACTGTTACAAAATACACAGACCAGTTATATCCTGTACCATGACCAGTTATATCCTGTACCGTAGCAGAAGCCAGTTAACGCCCATTGTCTTTGGAATCACTAAAAGTACCACAAAGGGCTTTTTGTTATTAAGTTAAACTTGACAGTTACTGAATTGAAATAAACTCAAGTTGCTCAAAACTGAGCCGACTGACATCCCATGGACACCACAAAGCCCAAAGTCTCCTAACTGAGAAGAGGCAGGAGTGGGGAAAAAGCATTTAAAAATGCCAAATTTTTCCTCCACGTGCTACACCTATGACTGTGAAATGGAAGGTATGAACTCAAGATGATGCTTTCCCACAATGTAGCCACTCAGATGGCTAAATCAAGGAGGCAAACTTCCAATGTATTACAACTGCTGGAGAAACATATTTTATTTTGTCTAAATGGGGTGAGTTTAACTGCACTGGTCAAGCTGGATACCATTAGCAGTGAAACGTCAGAAAAAATAAGAGAGCAGAATTATTTAAGTCTGTATAAAAGCATTATCCAAGGCAAAACTGCAGGCATCAGGAGCCATACTGCCCAGAGCTAACATTCGGCAGCCTGAGATTTTGACCACAGCCCTCTCCAGTTGGAATGTGTTAGCTGCTTGAGGCAGAGAGAAACAAGCCCCTTTTATCCAAGACCGATGTCTTTGGTAGCAACAGTTACTCACTGAATTGTGTAGATCACAGTTTAAATCATTCACATTGCCAATCAGTGATGTTCAGCAAGAAAAAAAGTGTTTATGTAATGAATCTGTAAGACTGTATCAGAGACATGGAAATCTTTTCTGCAGGATTCGGGAGCAATCTCTTCTGGCCTCAACTAAAGAAACCACCAGGCCAGTGTTTCAGCCTAAGTTACCTTCTGCATAGTCAAGTGTTACAAAACATCAAATCAGATGATAGAGAAAAGACAAGACAGAGATGTTTCCTTACTACAAAGATAATGCCACAAACTGCTAGCCATCTGCGTAAGCTGGATGCTGGCTTCCACTCAAATTTAACCCAGCTATACGGGGTGAACTGGAAGACAATTCTCTTCATTTTGCCTCTGAAAGGAAAACAGAGCGCATTGTTATAAGAAAGGGCAGATAAGAGACATCTATCTACATTTCTATTTCAGACATCAATCCATGTATGTGAAATGCCTCCATTTACTGCATTAAAAATCCTACTTAATGGGATTTAACATTTCAAGTTAGCTTTCTTTTAAAGAGAAGCCCCTTATTGGAATATCATTTTAACTTTTAATAGATCACACCCATTGTGAGCAGTTCCTCGGTTCTGCTTTGCTAAGCAAGGAAACACTACAGACAAGAATAATTCCCTACTGGTAGAACACTACAAGGGATTTATTCAATTAAAAGTTTCAGCATCCCGATTACTATGAAGTTTTGATTACTGGGGAACACATTATTTGTGAACAGATCTTTGCTGTGAATGAAAGCCTGATCCTGGACTTAGGTTTCCTGAATCTCCAGTTACAATTTCATTACACAACCTAATTTCCACAAGACACCCTCAGTTCCTAGACATCAGGCAGTGCTCATGACAGACAGGTATGTTTTCTAACAATTTTGTGTGCAAGTTAAATAAAATGATCATATACAAGCTTCCATGCTGTGTAAAGTTATTAGATAACTGAGTCATTTAAACACACATGGATTCTTTAGATCACATTAACAGGATAATCCATCAGCAAGCAAGGTCTTAAAGCAAGGTCCCAAACTTTGTGCGGTGCTACTGCTTGCAGAGTTAACTTTCTACGCCAACTTACTTGTATGTAGGAATGTTCCAAAGTCCTTGCCATTTGTATGTTTTCAAAGAAAGCCAAGAGAGAGTCTTCATCCCACAGTAAATTCCTAATCCATTACATAAGATCACATCCATTATCCACTGAAAGGAGAAAAAACAGCGATGCTGGTGAAGAAACCATAAAGCTTGTAAAAAAGGAAAATACTATAAATACATTTACGTGCAGACACAGTCACAAGGACTGGACATCCCCAGAAGAGTGGTGTATGAACCATCAGGAAAGAGAATCTGAACTGCCCAGGTCTGCTACAGCCAACAGCTGTAAAATACTTGTGCTTTAACTCCTCTGTTGCTGTATTCCTTCTGCTACAGAATAGATCTCTTCCTATTTACTATTCATCTCTGCTCTGTTAAGCGGTAACTTGAAACACAGCAAAATAAGTCTGAATGTGTTCCTAACATGCTGTCTAGACTTCAGACTGCCTCCTAAAGAAATGACTTATCTCCAGGATGTGAAATTAAACTTGTGATTTCTCCTCATGCTCTGCCTTACTCTCCCATTCTGGAGACAGAGCTCTCGAGCTGAGAAAAAAACTGGCTGTCCTCTTCATTTGAAGAAGGAGAGCGCAGTGTTCATTTCATTAGAAGTTTATTGAAGGCAAAATGCCTTTGCTTGATGTCTTTATGCAAACTGCATTTATTTTCATAAACAGAACCACATAGCAAATCATCACAAGCTTGGGAAAGAACCTGGACTGTACAAGCTGAAATAATGTAAGAACCAGAGCTGTGTGCCCTGAACGTAGACAGTTTTGATTGCTCCTGTAGCCAATTTACATTTCACAGGAATAGGAAAAATATATAATAGAAAATAAAGTATGACACTTTAAGCTACAGAGCTTACTTTTTCCGTAGAGAAACTAGATAATAGCAGTTAGCCCCTCTGGCTTTAAAAAACACACACAAGCAGTGTTTTAGGACAAGAATGGTTATACACTACAAAGTATAAAAACCATAACGCTTTTCAGTAAGGCCAAACCTTTCTCTTTCCAAGCAGCTTTTTATATACCATATCAGGACTTCTAAACACAGCAATATTGACTCTCTTCAGAAAACAGTAAAGATAGGTCTACGCTGAAGGAAGAGCTGGACGTAAATTGCACTGAGCCTGTTTTCTTAACAGACAAGAAAAATTGCCACGTGAAACTCTACACACAAAGTTTTGCCTCTCTCTTAATTTTGGACTCTGTGGTTTGTTGCATCATCAAATATTTCAAAACGCTCAGCTAAAGCCTTAGTCTCTCTCTGGTGTGGAATGAATCACAACAAGTATTTAACCACACAAAATAAAAGTTACCATTCCACAGAGAAGTCTGAAAATCTTCAAAGTTATACAAACTGTGACAAACATATAACAAGCTCAATATGGAGACATGCCAAAGCTCCTGAGCTGCAGTGGCCATACATACATTTGTGGTCGTGCACATCATGTAATTTGGTTTTCACAATTTCCTGCCCCCTCCCTTTAAAATATATACCTCAGTTTAGACACAAGATTTATGCAGTACGTACGTGATCCCACCAACATTCACTGAAGTTTGGAAGCTGGTGCTCCAGACTGTACTCCAGAAATTCAAACATCACACTGATGATCATACACATCCACCAGTCTCGAATCATCAGTGTCTGTAACAAGGGAGAGAAATCTTTCAAATATCAACAACAGCAATTGTACAACATACTAAAGTCATTACAAAAATAAATATTTGCACACTGTACTGAGCAGTACCAGATACCACTTACACTGATGTCTTTCAGAAATCTAAAAGAACTCCAGAAATACTGCAAAGACACTGCTTAGATTTACAGTTTTGCTACTGTGTACGGACAAATTATGTTATTTTCTAATTTCAAAACTCATCACTTAGGGAATATGAGGATTTAGATACGGATTATCAAGCATTAGTCTAAAAAGATGATCTAAATGACTCCAGAGTAAACGAGGCCCCCAGTAATTTCTGATGAATGAGGCACATTCGTTTCCAGTATTGTTGTTCTGGTGCTTCACAAGGTAACTTAAGAATCTGGTACTCAAAACAGGGGGAACAGGAAAACAACAACAAACACACACCACATGCTCCTTGCTGTTTATGAAGACAACACACCCAACTTCCAGCTTTTTATAGAAAAATATGTTAACTGACAAATAAGAATTATAGCTGCCAGCTTCCTTCTGGCTTAGCGGCAGAGAAATGAACACCTCGTGGGGCATGCTGAGCTCTCCAGATCAGCCTGCAGGCTGACAAGTTGACATATCATCTCAAGCATTTCTGCAGAAACGTTCTCCCAAGTCATTTTAATCAAAACTAGCTTTCTTCCAGACCAAGACAGATAATAGCTTGAATGAGCAGACAGGCAGCTTGAATTATATCCCAGACAAGTTCTTCAGGAATGTGTTACTACTCCCTTATGTCTTTTAATCATGTTCTGCCTATTTAGGCATTTGTTCTCAGAATGACATTATTGGTACAAATACAGATTGTAATTGAAACGTTATTTTGATATTTAAGCTTTTAATGGAATTCTCTCAGACGAAAGAGATCCAAGTTTCTCCATATTTACAATTTTGTATACTAACAGAACAAGCCATAGACACATTGATCTGAAGTCAAAGTCTCCCCGTGCCTACCATTCTCATCTTTTGGTTATGGGAGAAAAACAAACAAACAAAAAGAGCAATACATCTGCACTTCTGAAGATGAAAAACAACACAGCAGTTATAACTTATTTTTAAAGTAGACTGAGTTTTTTTCAGCTTATTATTTCTGGTGGTCTCGTAGATTGGAACAAAAGCTAACAAAAACAGACAAAAAAAGAGGAGGTCTGCACTTGCACAATTGTGTTTTTTTAAAAGTAATATTTAGACCAAAGTGTTCAGTAAAAGATGGGCTGAATGTGTTCTGCCAGAGACAAGCACAAACAAGCACAAACTTAATTTCTTTGACAGTTGGTTACTTTATAGTAAATGTCAACAAGAACTAAAACAGCACCTACCCACTTAAAATTGAAATTCCTGATTTGGAAGCCACTGGGAAAAGCCTGTCTTGGAATAATCCTAGCGTATCACCATGCATCTATTTTGGATAACAATAAACTTTTGCTGCCTTTTCTGAATATGGTCTTCTTCCCCACACTCTACATTCAAAGGTCATTCAAAGATTTATCTTGCTACAGAAGTAAAGGATTTTACTTTCATTGATCTCACCTCAGAATGAATTATAGCGAAGGAAGGAGCTTGTCAATGTAATGTTACTTTGGAAAGAAATGAGATGACTGAACAGGAAAAAAAGCCTTTCATGTTTTACAAACACAGTCTAGTTCACAGATGACTGCCTAATATAATTGATCATTAAGACTGGCATCACTGAAACAGAAGCAGCCAAGCTATGAAAGAAGAACAGTACTGTAAGAGAAATGTAACAGAAGGCTCATTCTTACTTTCAGGTACCAGCCAAAAAAGTGAGCAGGAACAAATCCATCCAGCTTGTCCTACAAACCAAGAAGAGAGTGTAGGTCACTTTGTACTATAAACAATTACTCAAGCTAATTGTAAGCTTCAATTACTTTGAAGCTTACATTTTTCCAGGAAAAGATGCAGCAATAAACTTCAGTTGTTCCACATTCTAGACGCATTTTAAGAGATTCTTTGTTCTCAAGTACAGTGAACATACAAGAAACCTTTAAAGCAAAGTCAGGAAGCTTCAAGGGCAGAAACTGGGATCAGGTTTACTGATAAAGTAGAAACTACCTTCTTAATGCAAAATGTCATGTTCTTTGCCTTCCAAGGGGAAGGAACGATGCATTCAAACCAGACATAATACAGAAAATGCATTTCTTCACCATACCCCAATCTTGTATCTAGGAAAGCTTCTTACACCTTACCATTCCTGACAACAAAAAGCATGGGCAAAGAGTGGCTCTCCTCCACCTACTGCCAGTGGAACACTAGGAGAGGAAAGCTATTATTGCTCTCAGTTATTATGCTTCCTGTTGCACTGAAGACTTATATGGTAGACCCAAAGAATTTAGTGCTCTGCAGTTGTGGAGTTGAAAGCAATCACAATTCCACTGCCCTTGATTTTCGAGTCCTCTGGTAGCCAGCAAGAAACAATAACCTGCCGGTTTGTGGTATACAGAAAAGTCCAACTTAGGGGTTGCCTACAACATGCAACTTTTGAACTTTGTGCCTCAAAGTGACTGGGATTAGAAGATTCCTTAGGCACGCTAATAAATCCAGACTCTTAGGGGAAACAGGTTTTCATCAGTAATCTGAGAAACAAGGATTGTTCAAGTTTACCCCCTTTCTTGGGCAGTGTAATTAAGATACAAAGAAGCACATCTCCATCTGCCAGGGAAGTGCAAGGAAGAGAAACAGAGAAGCTTGAATCAGTCATGACCTGCTTTCTGATTCAGCGCTCAGAAAGACTGAGGACTGCACTTTCAAGTTTTTAATTAAGCAACCGTTACCAAAAAAAAAAGTCAGACCCACTAGCAAATAACTTTGTTTCTTACCCAGATGTTGTGAAACGGATCTGTTTCATTGCCAGGATCATAAATAAGGCAGTTGCCACCGTAGTCTCTTTCTGGCAAAGGAACACCTAAATTTGGATCGATGTACTTCATAAATTGTCTCCCATCTTGTACAGTCTGCAAAAGGAACACAAAACCCAGGTTTTCCTCTTAGTAAGTGCTAATGGACAGAAAAATACAAGGATAACTTATATCAACAGCCTATCTTCAAATGGGTGTTTTTTAACATGTTGCAAAACAATTTTTAAAATACATCTAGACCTCGGAGCATCACATAGCACACACACCTGAGTTTCCAGACCTCTAATGCCTAGTACTGCAGACAGAAATGACTAAAATATGAACTTAAGATTTCTTAAATATATAAAAAAAAATAACAGATCTTTAACTCAAGTTTCCTAAGCTACTCCTCTATGCCCCCCCTCCCCTAAAAGCTTAGTACTTGAACTGATACACAATTCATCCTTCTTCTTTCTGATCCTTTTGCCCTTCCTCTCTTCATGAGGGTAAACAAAAAGCAGTCAGCAAACAAGGAAAGGTTCATTTAATGTCTGCATCTCCTACACTAGTGGCCTCCTGGTTTCCTAGGATGGGAAAGATACAGCTGCTGGAAACGCAGCTCCAACAAAATACAGCACATACAAGCATCAGTAGATGGAGCATGCAGATCACATGCTCTGGTAGCAGGATTTGTCTTGCATGTGTGCTCAGCTCACTTCAGCTACAGAAAATTGAGACCTGCACCAAGTTTCATGGCTGAAAAGAATTAGCACTGCCTGTTGAATAAACAGCCATTTTCAATAGCGTCCCACTAGCAGCTCAGGTAATAAACCCTGAAGCAAACTGCAAGGAGAAGAATTACCCAACTATTTGTTATAGAAGGTGACCACGACCTGAACTAATTTACTGGTCACTCACACAAACATTTACTGAATGGGCATTTCCCAATGAAATTGATCACTGCTGTGGTCAATGTTTTACAGCAGAATCATCAATGACAGACAGGCGAATGAGCTAGCAGATATTAAAAAACTGAGCAACACCAAGATTAGTTAGTAACAATAATGAAGTTATAGAATGAAACCAATAAATTCAGATTAACTGTAAGACAAGTTTCAACTATGAGCGAACTTGTATTTACTCTTCAAGTAGTTTAGTCACTGACTGACTCTGCAGAATTTTAACCTTACTTAAACCTGCGCAGAAGTCATAATGTATTTTTAGTAAGGAGCTGGGCACCAGCTAGTGAGTGTCCTTAACAACTACAAGGCTGGTAACGCAACATACTGCCAGAGGAAAGCAAAGCAGTTCTAGGCTTTCCTTTGAGAATTCAGAACTCCAACAGTGCTATCAAATAAAAATGAAACACATTATTCAGTTTGGTTGCAGCTAGTCATGAGTATCATTTACAAGGATGCCTGGAAAAAATAGAGGGTGACATGAAACAAACAGTAAGAGCATAAGAATAAATTGGAACTGAATTCCTCAGTGGTGAGGAATAACAACAAAAAAGGCAAGACAGACCTGTTCATGCTTGTGAAAGGGTCAGAACTCCACTCCCTCCAAGCAGGACAGGCAGCCTGAAAGAAACCCTAATGAGACATTAGGGCCCTGCGTAAGGGTTTACACTGAACCCCCAAGTTATGCCAACAGGACAGAAAAAACATCTTGTTCTTTACTGACCTACTGCGGACACATTCCAGCTGCCCACTGACACAACAAGCCAGCCAAAAACCAAACCATACCAAAAAACCCACACCAGACTTTTTCACTCCTAAAAAGAACTTGGCATCGACTTTTGAGAAGACTCCAGGAAGGTCAAGAAGAACAAGAAATGCTGAAGCCAAAGGAAGTATTTGATTAACCAGAAAGGGTCTGATCAATATCAAGAACTTGTTTGCAAAGCACATGTCCTACTCCAACACGAAGGCAGCTAACAGGTTGTGACCCTTCTGAATTCTAGTCCCACTTCTTAAAGCTCTTTGGCCTCTAGAGGCAAAACATTGTATTTTAAAATATGTTCCTCATCATCTTCTTATCTAAAATGATCAGTTTAATGTTACTTGATGAGTACACAATGGTATTCCGCAACCCTATTAAGATGCAGAGCACCAAATGCTACTGGGATGTTGGGACATCAGCAGGAAGGTACTGGTTGAAAAAGATCCACTGGCAACTCCAAAGCTTAACACCAAAACGCAGCCAAGGTCTGGCAGAGCAGAATGTTTAACTCCCATTGTCCAGTATCTCTACATTTGCTGTGGCTTCAAGTTATACTGCTGCCTGTGGAGATGACTACAACTGAATTGTGTAACTGAGGAGAGGGTAAGTCTCCTTCAAAACATAGAGCTTTTTTTTTCTTTTTTCTTTTTTCTTTTTTTTTAAAAAAAGTATTTCAAGATATTAAACAAGATGAATTCACTCCGCAATCTGTAGGGTCTAAGAAACTAACAGCTGCTATGCAACTTCATCAGTGCAATCAAATCCAGCAAAGCAGAGACTAGATGTCAGAAGCACTAACTCCTGGTCATCTGATGTAACCAAGAATACTGACTTTTTTATTAACTCATTTAAGATCACTTCACTGTGGTGTCTAACCTGGGCTGAGGTTAACTGGAGATCAGGAGAGACAACAGGGTGAAATATTTTGAGAATATAATTAAGTTTTCTTCAACCTAGAAGTCTCATTAAATAAAGCAATGAACACAAGAATGAAGTAGAGCACCTTCTGCAATCAGTGAGGATCCCCAAAAAAAACAACACAAATGATTTTACACCCATGTTAGACATCTAGCTACTAAACAGCAGTTTAAGGTACTTACCTGGAACAGTATAAAGATGAGGAAGAGTTCATACACAACGCTGACACACAGCCAGAACCTCCAGTAAGCTACAGAAACAGACAAACAGGATGTCAGCAAAAGCTTCAAGAATTGTTGTCAATTATGCATCTGTTGCAACTTCACTAAACATTTCAAGAAGAGATGCTCTCACCAAGATATTATAAAACTCAGTATTCAAAGTATTTGCTATCCTTCCTGAAGGGTAAAGCCAGAAAGGCTCGTTCAACTACCAGAAAGGCTGCTATGCAAATATGCCAGAATGACTGTGGCAATGACCAGGATCAACAAAAATGCTTCACCCTGATGAACTAAATATTTAAGAAGTAGAAGGAATATTTGCCACTTACAATGCTTTCTAGCAGTCCTTGGAATGGAGCTGTATCCATCCTGAACTGATCTTATTTCTTCCTCCACAACGTCACATAACCTGATTTGCCCAGCTTTGGTTTTCCTAGCATTATTGTGGCTAAGCAGCTTGGCCAACTTCTACCTATTTATTGCTAAAACGGACAAAAGTAACAACAGCAGGGGGGACACCTCTGCTTTTGTTTGTAAGCCCATCTTCTTCTCTGAAGATAAGTTTTTTTCCTTGATGGGCAGGAAGCATTTCAAAAATACCAAAAGATGTTCTCACTTTTACTGGAAATTCAATACAAAAAGAAGTATGAAAGGCTCAGCAGGTGCTAGATGCAAGACCGATGAAATCATCTGATGCTCTCCATAATAAGAAACGTCAGGCAAAACTCATCTGTTTCAGAACCTGCTGTCATTTTTCACCCTCACAAGATGTGTGATTCCAGCTCTTCTCAAACTGAAGCAACACCTGAAGCTAAAGGGTACATAAATTAAATTGTTTGTGCACTTTCTGCTCTGTCATTGTCACCTCTGTTCTGCTGTAAGACTCACTCCCCACGTAATAGGCTCTCTGACTGTCTTGGATACCAGCTTTGTGGTCCATGGGCTGCATTCATGCCCTTAATTCATCCTACTCCAACCACAAGTCTGCTTTGGCCTCCATTCCGTACAGTCATTTCTGGGCTCTTTTGTTAACTCCTACAAGGGAGGAAGCAGGTTAATGCAGAACCAGCATGTGTGCAGACAGAGCACTCCAGCATTTTTTCCTAATCGCATACAAAAATTTATCCAAGGTAGTTCAGCAAAACTTGACTCATTCTAAGTGGATATTTAAATCTCGCAGTAACATCACGTACTAATCACTTAGGAATGATTTTAATAGACTTTCCTTCAGGTGTTTCCTGTTTACACTTACAAAACCAAGCTCTCCTTCCATGGCTACATAGAGGTGATGGTTACAATTGGACTGGGGCAAAGAGGAATCAAAACAGTCATTGGTAAGGTTGAGCAGAGACAGCAAGCAATTCCACCTCCATGTTCATGGTTCACCATGAAATAAATAAAATAAAAAAAAAACAAACAAGCACCTTCAGGCACAATTTGGGCATTTCTCTCTATTAACTCCAAGGGGACTTAGATATGTTAATGCTTCATAGTCAGGACCACGACATAAATAATGCAAGAACTCAACATCAAGTATAGGCTTGCAAATTTGTTTATCAGCTCAGAACCTCAAATCATCTAGCTGTGGTGTGGCAGGACTTTTTATAGGCTTGTTTGCCCCGAAACAAAAATAAATGTCATCGTTGCCCTGTTGAATCATAAGTAGCAAAAAAAAATTAAAAAATGTATATATACATTTTAAAAAGAAGCCTCTTATCTGACAGCCTGCTAAAGACACAATCATTAAAATAGATTGAAATGTGAGAAGGCGTGACCTTTTTTCAGCAAAACTGCTGAATTTAAATTAATCAAAATGGCTTACTTTATACTTCCAGAGGAAAAAAGGAAAAAAAAAAAAAGAAAAAGAAAAGAAAAAAGCAGGCATGGATAGCAGAAAGTTTAGGACTCTGCAACAGATTTCACTGGAAATCATGAATTTTTAAGATTTTTACTTGAAATTCACAAACATAATTGTACTTATTTAATTACGCAATAATATGAAGCCTTTTCCTAGGTGTCAGTTAAAAAAACAACAATACAAAACCAACTCTAGCATATGCTATGAGGTGTTTTATGACTTTTTTTGTCCCTTGGTCACCTTAAGAGAAGCAAAAGCAGAGTTCAGCCTGCCTTCTCTGAAAGGCAACAACTAGTGCCTCCTGCCAGCTGTCTTCACCTAGACATTGCAGAAATGGTTATTTAGTACTTCTGTCCCTCCTTCCAGATTTCATAAACTTGAAAATCCATTGGCAAATTTCACTTGGAAGGACTGACTGAGAGTGTGCACCCTCTTGTCTTTCCTAGAATGCTGCTTAGGGAAAACAAACAAAAACGTCCACTGGTCAAAGACGTATTCGGGAGAGACAAACTTTTCCAACACTAGCACCACTGTAATGGTGCTAGTAATGGTGCCTCTGGTTTTGCAAGCAAATCTGCAGGATATCTTGCAGGGGGGGAAAAAAAAAAAACACCACCATATTTCTATTTAAAATGTGTTTTGTGTTTGATAACATTTTCTATCCCTTCCCATGACTGCAAACCTTGAAGAGTAAACCCCGTGTTCACACCAGAAGTAAGAAATATGTTTTCATTTACATTTCTACAATTTTTTTTCCCTTTATACATCACCTTCAGACTACCAGCCTTGGCAATGCTGCTTTTTTTCTGACCTACAAAGCCTTGTATGACAGATTTTATTCTCCTCGCAGCCATAAATGTGGCAGACTAACTCTGAAACCGATGTTCAGATAGAAAAATCTAAACCTGCAGCTGAGCTTTTCTTCTCCTATGTACATAGAGTTCTGGCAACAGGTGAACTGCAGCTGCTGAATACATTCAGCAATGCTCAATAAAGCAAAATAATTAATAAAAGATTAAGATCTGGTTGCAATTTAGTGTGCTTTCTCCCCAGCAGACATAAGCACCCAGGAGGTTTTGAAGACTACTTTCTATCTGTACAAGCACAGCAGAAACAAGATGTTTTCAAAGCGGCACGAAAACATTGTGTTCTCTCTCTTCCTGGACCAGCCTCAGCTATAAAGTTATTTTTGGCATACCCCTATTATTTGTTTTCCTTAAATGCACTGTCACCGTGAACCTCCCTCAAATTAGGATTATCTGCCTGATTAAACAGGCCTCAACTAATCATTTACATACCTGAGGGTTTAGTGATTACTATGCTCAAACACTGAACTGCTGTCATCCTTGGGAGACTTGAGAATATTTAACAGGAGTGCTGCCTGGCCGAGTGCACAACCGGCCACTTACCCCTAGTTACCATCACAGGTTTGAGTTTAACCTATGCAACCTGAAAGGCTGAGTTTAAAAATAATAATAATTAAAAAAAAAAGGTATGTGCCTGAACAAGGCACTTATCTTAGAGCTGTTAAGTGGGTGGAAGCACTTCATAAGCGCTAATCAGAAGTTGCACAGGACACGAAGAGGGAGAAGTGTCTGCTCTGGGCTGCCACATGCCTGCTCAAATTACTTAGCACAAGGTTTTCCATAGCGAGCTCGGGTTCGGAAGCACCACCTCGTGACCTGAGAGCAGCAATGTGATGGAGTGACCGAGGGAACAGCAGAGGGAATGCAAGCCTTCAGAGCAGTCCTAGCTCGGTGTGCACGGTATTTCATTGCTAAATGTAAGGCTTCAAAATATTAAGTGGCTAAGTTAGGATATAAAAGTAGGAGTTAAAAGCTCAGCTTGTCCAATCCCCTAGATACAGGGTAATTTATTTCACCCAGTCAGTGGAACTACAGCTATCCCAACAGTCCAATGAATTTATGTACAGACAGTAGTGAGCAGCCAGATTCCTGAATTGGTAAAGGAGCTGTCAGAAAAGGGCAGATCACAAACTATTCTCTAACAGAAGGATTTCTTCACTGCAGAATTACAAGGCAACCAGCTGCTGCACCTGGTTTTACCAGCAGCCTGCTCTGCCAGTGCTTTCTCACCTGCAACGGGTACAGAAGAGACCCAGTTTTTGCCTGCTCATTTTTCTAGCTACTTCAGCCTACGGCTTAGGTAGGAATATCATGGTTAACTCTCCAAACTGCTTATGCCATTAGGAACGATGTATTACATCAAGTAACTGTTGACAAAAGTTGGGAATACTGTGTTTCCTTGGGGCAGTAATAACCATCTCAGAAAGTTGCATTAAAATTACAATATGGGCACATTGTCTTAACAAAGACGACAAAGCATCACTGGACCCTTGCAACATTACATCATTTGTATGCTCAAGGCTCCATAAGGGGAATTGACAACAAGAATCAAGAAAATCTTTTAGCTGCAAATGCTAAGAAGTCGGCATACTGATGACCTATATCCATGACCCATATCCATATCATTTTAGCATGAAATGCATTACGCTCTCCGCATTTAGGTGTTCACCCACCAATAAATGGACCTGCAGGCAGAGATTTCACCCCTGTGAAATATTGTTCCTTAGGGATAAGGACATATTCATCTTTTGCTAGATGGCTTGGAAGTGGTTTGCATTTTGTTGAGCATGCTAGAGGCACTACAAACCAAACGGAGGCTTTGAAGCTAATGGTTTACAGGAACAAAATGGAAAATTGGATAAAAAGCGGGGGAAGAGTGTTAAGAACATCAGCCTTCCCTAAATAACCATACATATTTCTTTGTGTAATAGCCCTACATTTCTGAATTATGCTAAAACAATTGGTATGGGTCCACATGGCAAATTATTACCTAGAGAAAATGGGGCAGAAAAATCAGTAGAAGAATGGTAAAGCTGAATGGGCAATCAACTAGAACTGACATAGCCAGTAACGCTGAAAGGGGAAAAAAGTCAGTCTGGAAGGCTAAGCGTAGAAGTGGCTAAGTCTGGAAATCTTAAACGCTCACATAGTGGCTAAGATCAATTTTGTTAATAACCTTAGTGGAAAGTAGATTAACAACACAAAACACACAAACAGCAGCAGTAGGGAAGGCAGCAACAGCAGGGAGAAAAACCAGATGACCTCAGAGGAGATGACCTCAAAAAAAACAGAGTAACAGAAGAACTCAGAGTACAATTTCACACTTAGGAACCAGTAAATTTTCATACACGATGTTAGCTCATCAGCTTAGTAACTGAAGGATTAGTGTCACCTGTCAGACTCTGAGCTGCCACTGTAATACAGCTGTGAAAAAAGCACAAGTAGCATGAAGTCTGCCATCAGCGTGCTCCCAAAGAGATACTGTGAAGCTTTAATGCTGTCACGAAAAACATGAGCACTGCCAGGCCTGGATAGCCGTTTTCCAAGAGGAAAACCCAAAACACACACAGAGGGCTACTAAAATGTTATGGGGTAAACAAGCTTATGTTGAGGGGGAAACTAAAGGCAAGACTTGTTTGCTTTAGCAAAACCAATGGTGAGATGGCATGAACTGTGTATATATAAATCAGGTGGATAAACACCGAGTAAGAAGAGCTATTTAAACAGAAAACCAACACAGGCACAAAATCCAAACCAAAATATAAAACACCTCCGAGCTGACCGTAAATAGGTACAGACATAATGAGTAGTAGGCCTCCAAAATCACCCAGCTACCATAACCTCTAGCCTCTTCTCATACACAGCTCAGAGATTTGGTGTAACAGGTCTGATGGGGCTGTATGTGATCGTAGTGACCTGAATCTGACCCACAGGCTTTCTTCTGTCCTATAAATGGAAGCTGCGCACACCAGCAGCCTGTACTCCCAGTTCCTTTGAGATGAGATCTTTCTCTTGGAACAGCACCGTGAAGCTAAGGTCAGACTCAGCTGCCTGAGGGACACTTCCCAGTACACCCTCCACAGCCCTCCGTAATGGGAGAGCTGACACGGCGTCTCGGGGGCTGCAGCACCAAGCCTCTGCTGCCTGCAAGATTACTGTTCTCATTTAAACTGGCACCCAGGTGTCTGGCTGCGACCATGGATGTATCTGCTGATCTGGTGAACTGGTATAGCCCTTGAAAACCACTCTTCAGAAGATCACCTCATCTAACAAGCTACAAGAAAGGTGAATTAATACCAAATTTTATCTATCTATAAAATTACTAAACCCAGTAAATAAAGTGACTGAATATATGAAAAATTTGCTTGTCAGAAGATAATCATCCTCATTCCCCCAAGTGCCATCTACCACCTGTGTATGTTACCGTCTCAGAAACCCCAGAACAGTCCACACTAGCAGTTTGCTGTACACATCTACGACCTTTGGACATTCCCCATCCCACTTGTCCTACTTTGTTCTAGGGAATAAAAATGACTGCTTTCCCAGACAAAACCACTGGATGTTCCCAAACTGAAAGCTATGACAGGAAAGCAGCCAAATATCACTTAAAGGGAGTAATTTCTCTTACATAAGGTACAAGAATTAATTGCAACTTTAATTAAAAAGACCTCAAAACACACCAACTTCTTATCAAAACCTTAAGTTTACAGAGATGTGCAGTGTGCATTGCTCTAGAACAACTTCTGCTTTTATCAGTGTTTTTAAACTGTCTGCCATTTCTCATATGAAATAAGATTCCTAAACTGAAAAGTTAATTTTTTGGCATAAGAAATATTTCACGGACATTATGTAAGCCTATATAAATTCCCTTAGCTCTTTCTCAGTGATTCACAACGTCTAAACATAGGCAAAGAGATCAAACATGTTAAAATTCTTCACTCGATATAGCAGTACAAAGAAGAGGTTTTATGTTATGGTCTCAAACACTCTCAAGACTTACAGTCTTACACTGAAGGATCACTGTGCTGTTTGGAATACCTGGGTACTTGAGGAGGCTGGCAGGATGCTGGGAGGCTATATAAGAACTATGCAGCATTAGTGTGCCTATATTATTAGTTAAATTATGACTTACCTTCTCAGCAAGTAACACAAGTACTTACATTCATCATAAAATGCATTTTTTCAGAAATATTTGTTTAATTTAAATGACTTAAGTTACCTGGATGAGGTCTTGAGAATGGTCCATCTTTAGCTTGTGTAACTCCAAAACATAGAAAAACCAAAATACTGGCAACAATGCCTCTGAAAGTAAAAAACAGAACAGACTATTTATATTGCTGCATCTTCCCAATGAAGTTGGAAATTGTATTCTTAGATGTCAAAAATATCTGGTCTTTATTTCTTAACCTCTAAATATGTCAGCCATTAAACAGATCCCTTTTGGAGAATAATGTTTCAGGGAAATAGTATAGAATGTTTTAGAAAGGACTTACAAAGACTGCCTACAGGTAACAGGTATAGGAAATAGGTACCAATTCCTACATTTTACTTGTGGTTTCACAAAAGACTGTCTCAAATCCCCATGCCCACCCTTCTAGCCTTCTCCCTTCCTCTCAACTAACTGCATGCTTCCGTTCCTCAGGCAGTCCAGGAGTCTGCTGGATGAGTTTTCAGTGAGATCAATAACAAAGCAAAAAAGAACAATTCCTTGATCCACACGAGTCTTAGGCTTTAAATGATCGTGACATGCACAGTCAAATGCTTCCCTATGTCTCTGACTTTCACCCATACTACATCAGCAAGACACTTAACTGGAGAAATTTCTTCCTGTTAAATTTTGAGGAGCATCTTCTCCTCGCTCCAGTAAAATTTCAATGAAAGCTCATGAGGAACCACTGAAATGCCATTTCCTGGGTTGTCTCTACTCCAAAAACATTTTCTCCATCAACTGAAGACGAGGAGAAGCTTATAAAATTAAACCAGCACTGTTGCTATTCCAAGAGCAGGAACCATAGTATAGAACCTACATAACACAATAGAAATGTTACTATATCAGAACATAAGACCAGGTATACCAAAGATCCACCTTATCCCAAAACCCCAAGCCGCAGTGCACAAGGTTTTCTCTCATCCTCAGCAACATAAGACCTAAGGGAGGACTGCCATGGCTCTGCCATCCTTCTCCTTCCAAGAGGCAGCAGAAGGAGAGGGATGAGACTGGTTCAGCTGAAAACTAACCTAGGAGCAGAACAATTTGTTTTAAGTTGGGTCAACTCACCCCTCACACAAGGAAGGAACACAGCAGCCCCATTTTTAGGCTGAACTGCTAGCTTAAACCATTGCAGATGCAAAGCTTTAAAAGCAGCCACATGGCTCCAAGAAGAGATTTGTATTTTTTGCATTCTGTAGCATGTAACAATGCACGCTGCTTTGCTCACTATCATCACGCTCAGTCGTGAACCACCATGTCCAAGATTTTTAGGCCTTGTAGGGTATTTTTCCCAAAGCTAGAGACGACCTGAATCTAAATCACCACATGATCTTAGTTATGTTTCTTTCTAAAATCCACCCTCAGCCAAACAGTAGATGCAGCAGCAGCACCGAAATAAGCTGTGCAATTTTTATTTTTTACTTTTTTTACTTCAAGTTCACCATGGGAAGTTTCAAAGAAAAATCACAAATCTGTGTAACAGCCATGCCAGCTCCATTACCTTTTTTTCCTCAGTGACCAAATTCATATCAACATACTGCCTCCTTACGAAGCTTTCAAAGCCTAAGCAGCAGCTTCTCCTCCTGGCTCAGCACAGCTCCATGTAAGAATTTCTCTAGCATTTAAGAGGGGTACAGGGTTTGCCTCAAACTACATCCATGAAGGTAGCCTAGAGGGACAAAGTTTATAAATTCCCCTGAGCAGCAGATCAGGAAGGCACTAAATAGCAGTGCCTACAAAAATCGTTTCAGTGCTTAACCAAAAAAGAAAGGGAAAACACAGCAACAGCTTCATTAGTACAAACAGGCTATTGTTTCTGTTGTTTTAAAAGAGTCAATTCAGAAACACAAGACAACGAAGCCTATGAGTTGCTGTGTACCACCCTCTGTTCCATGCGTTTAAGCAGACAGCTCCCGCTCTCTGTCCTGGCACGACTGGTACAGTCCCCTTACGGCTCTGACCAGATGAAGAAGTGGCAGACAGAGGCCTAGCCTCTCTCTTACCTTGCTTTCTTGGTAGGTGTTCATCAGCAGCTTGCAAACACACACACCCCCAGTCTCATTACCACGGCTGAGCAATGATCAGTTATGCCAGAAGCCAGCATAGACGGGCATCTTAGAAGAGAGACTGATTTACAGCTTGAAATTCAATATAAAGCCCTGATGCCTGCAGGAATTTTTAAAACCTGAATGCATTTACGTGTGGTTTTTTTCCCCTAAAGATCCCTTGCTCAGCACTCAAAGCATTAGTGGATTTCTTCCACAGCCATGGTACACGAAGGAGGCCGCTGAGGATTTATTTAGCTGTCCTCATCAGAGCTGGAGTGCGGTCCTGTCGGCTCCTGCTTAACGGGAGAGGAGAAGCTGCCAGCTGCCAGGCGGGACAGGCTGTGTCAAGGCCGCTCTGAATGCTGGAAGAACTGTGTGAATAAAAAGCCTTATCGATCAGACAGGTTTTGCAATGCAATCTCTCTTTGTATCTATTGTAAAGAGAGCTGAGACTTTACTTATCCAATCTGATCATGTATATTGCATGAGCACATCAATGTCTTTGTGTATGATCCTAATGAACTTTGACTAGATTTATGTATAAAACATTCCTACATAACTTACAGTACAAATAAAAAGATAAAATCCTCCTTTAACTGCTCTAACACATAGCAGGAAGGCAAATGGCACTCAAATACCAGCACACAAACAGATGCAAGTATGAATCCCAGCTCCAGATACCACACCCCATGATCTCACAGGCTCATGCTCCACAGCGTATTTTGTGCCTCATTTCTCCCCGTGACTTACCACCTCTCACCCTGCCCTCACCTGCTGCTGCAAGTGCCTGGGTGAAGCACTTTTACAAGGGAGAAATATGGGAGCTTCGCACGACTTCCTGCTGCTTTACCCAGTCCAGGAAACAGCAACAGCAGACAGCACAGCAATTTGTGTACTTTGCTTCAATTTCATGGTTTGCTCACAGCCCCTAATGCGGTTTGCAAGCAGTCTGGCACCTCTTAGCATGAGCTTGAAAACAAAAGAGATTTAAGTGTCTGCAAGCACGTAGTTAGACTTTGCACCTCCGGACAAAAACACTGCTCCACTGTCATTGTGCAGCAGTTGGAAATAAAAAAGTATGACAGCCAGAGCCACTGCTTGCTGGTAGTAAAATTGCCACTGTTCATTAAGCAGGCAAGTGCTCCTGCGAGATATTTGCAAAGTGACAGTCTCACGCCGGGCCAAAATTTTTGATCAGAACACATAGCAGCTCTTTAAGGAGACTGAAAAAGTTCTCAGGGTAGGATAAAGTATTTTAAGCTATGAAGGTAAAACGAAACTGTGAGAACTGGGGATGTGGATATACCTGAGTATGTTGTACCCATCTTGCCCCTGCCTCTCTTTATTCAAGTATGCCCCTGGAGAGCCACACAAAACTGGCCAGGAACAATACAACACAAGTAAGTGCACGGAGGCTAAAGGAGGTTAAGAGCACTGTCAGGAACATGATTTGAGCTTGAACCCTTTGTGTTTAGCAGTGCTAGATTTGGCAAAGCGCTTGCCTCAAAGACCTTAGAAAAGAGATTTATGAGACCAAATAGGAGTTCACAGAAAACTGACACAATGCAACAGACACTCACTTCCATCCCTTAAATCAGGTCCAAGGCAACAGAAGCAAAGCTTTGGAAACGCCCAATAGGGCTGATGTCATTTCTGCGCTGAATTTTAGCTTAGCATAAAGTAACGCTTTGACTGAGTTAATTGCAATCTCAGAATCCAGCATGTAGCTGGCATGGCTATGGTAACAGCATAAGGATGAAGCCTGACTGGAAACAGAGAGGTATGCTTCAAAAACAATATTTGAAAGACCTTATATAATTCTCATATGCTTGTTTTCAAGTATTTTTACAGCTAGACATTGCAGGCAGTCCTCCACAAACAGAGATGTGAAAGTGATCAAAGAACATTCCCTACTCATTGCTTGGTCTGGGACTATTATGTTGATTTTTAACAACTGCAAACATTACTCTGCACTGAATTTGAAGAAAGCAACATCTATTTCATGAAAGAAAGGTTAATCTGATGATTAATCTTCTTTGGTTTTGTTTTTGTTAAAGCAGTAAGGGCTCTAATCTCAATAATAAGATATTCCACTGAGTCACCTTCTGTCTGTCTTATCCCCTAACCATGTGTCATCACTTCTCTTTCAGCTTTTCCACTTCTTTATTCTGAACTATCCTTCCAGAGGATGTCCCACCTCCATCCGTTCGCTGAACTCGCACGTTGTTGTAACTGGGAGTAAAGTGGCATTTGTTCACACCAGAGCCTTGCAGAAATTTTCCCAGACCCAGACAGACCACTCTGTTCCAGCTTGTTCCATTTCACCCCCACGCATAAAAATACAAACCCTAAGCTCTGCACACATGCGAGCGTGAACCACATTAACTACAACTATTGTGTAACATAGAATAACAACTGTCTCAGGAAATACCCCAATTCCTGCATCTCCATGACAACAAATGCCATATCCATATTCACTATAGAAAATGGAAAAAAAAAAAAAAAAGTAGGAAAGAAATCCTTTCATAGCAAAGGGGAGAAACGAAGTGTTATATTTAAGAAGCCAGACAGGCAGGAAACAATGATTTTAATGCTTATAACAAGGATGTTTTGCAATTTGTAAGCACTGCTTTAATTCTTAGAATACAGTCAGATTTTAAAAGACCACTTTACTTACCCTTTTTTGTTCCCTACTGTATTTCTTTTCTCTCTCTCTCTCTTTTTTTTTTTTTTTTTTTTTTTTTTTTAAAGAAGAGAAATTCAACTACACATAGTCAGTTTAAACTGTGGTTTAATCATCCTTAATTTCCAAGAGTCTCCCTTTGGGCTAGAAGTTCTCATGTTTATTTTTAATAACAAATGAGCACCTATTAAAATCTCAAGTATAATTTTATTAAAAAAGTACTTAAGTGAGAGAAATTTAGTCACAGTTCACATGTTCAGAAAGTTAGGTTATTTTAAGAAAAAAGCAAAATCCTTGCCAAAAGAACACAGTGCATACTTTGAGGCTTTAGAAGAGAGTTTTGGGATTTGTTTTAAATCATACACGAGGGGCAGCCACCAGGTATGACAGGGAGCAACACCGAACTGATTAGCAATTAAATTCAATGACCAGCACCAACAGAAATTAGAGAGTTATGTTTGCTTTTGTCACTTGCTAAGGGTTTGGGCATTTGGGCCATGCAAACAAGTTAATACAAAAGAGCATTTGAGGTATCTTATCCGTAAGATTAAAGCACGGAAGGCAACTTGTTCACACAGCTACCCTCCAGGAATACATGCCAGATAGAAACGCTTTCTCAAACATTTACCTCTTTGTATTGTAAGCTGTATCCTGCGGTGTTTCTTCAAGCAAGGTTACGTATCCCAGTGCACACGTGAGGATGAACAAGACTGTTAGGGTATGAGCTCTCCTAAAATCGAGAAGAGAGAAAACTGACATCAGAAAGCAGAAAAACCCCAGTTGCTGCCTTTGAGTGAGCCCTCAGTAAGGCTCACGTGTCGACAGCAGTCAATTCTACTGAAGGAAATTTTTTGCATTGTACTGCACAGGAAAAGGAATTTAGCATTTGCATGGAATTCATCCACCAGGCTGTTGTGCACTAGCATGCAAGAGAAGCCTATCACCACAACAGGTCTTGCTCATTTTCCCTTGGCGTTTCAAGTTAAGGAAGGTTTGGGCTAACTTGTCCTACGGGAACAACGGTAGCTGGAACAAAAATAGCACCAACTGTGCTAATACCAACATTACTGGAAAAAAAAAAAAAAAAAAAACACAACAGATTTCTCTCCTGCTTAGTCAGGTACACATTTGGTGCTGCTGTACCACTGTCAATAAAGCAGCAATAAAAACAGCAGCTAATCAAACAGACTCAAGACAAAACTAAAGGGTGCTCAAGCCAGACAAAACTCCCATAAAAACAAAAAAATATATTACAAAACAGCATCTCTGGATGAGAACAGCTGCAACTGTACAAGTTCCGATGCTCCCTCTGGCTGCCGTATTTCTCGTGATGCTCACAGTTTCGTTTCATCTTAGCAGCGAACGGGAGGAGCAGAGATTCATGCCCGCAAAACCCCACGCAGCCATCTCTCTGCGAGGAGTTTCTGCTGGAATAACTGGACGAGCAAAGGTGCCCAGCAAAGGCAGGTGGCTGCTCTTCTGCACTGCTAAAGGTGCGACCTGGCTGGTGTAACCTACTGGCAAAGGCAGATCCCGCTCATGCGCTGTTCACTTCCCCTTCCATAAAGGGCCACCCTCCCACACAAATTTTATTACGAAATTCATATGTGAAAGAAAGAAGAGCTAAGCATGGGCAGACCCAGCAGCTGAGAGAACTGCATGGAGCTGGTTGACATGTATACCCACATACCTACTGAGTATAACACACATAATATTCTTACATAATGCATGCTGCTTTTTTTTTTTTTTTGAAGTCAAAAATTCATTTCCTAATGAAAAGCCATTCCTTATTTTCAGTGGCAAACTTCTCTGACCTCTGCTCACAAGCAGAAGCATGGGAAGCGAAGCCATTTAAGACCAAATCATAAAGACACAAGTTGTACAGTCCTCTAAAATAATGTCTTCTAGTACAAACCGTTAAAACAATATCACGTAAAACATCAAGCTTAGAGAAGAGAGAAACAGTAAATGAGAAGTACTGTATCTGATGTATATATATGCACCTTCGGATGTTACATTTTCTTTTTGTAGTGTTACATTTCCATTTTGTATTAAAAAACACCAAAGTTAAACATATTTATATTGTACAGTGCATGAGAAACTGGAGATCACCACAGATTTCCAAGAACTCTACTGACTTACCTTTAAACACCAAACCCAGTAACCAACCTAGAAGTGCTCTAAAAAGTGAAGGCAAGCATTATTTTGAACCACAATCTGAAGTTCATCCTAGTCCTAAACACGGCCACTTCTCACAGCATCCTTTTAATCCCACTGGAAAACATGCAATACCTCATAAGCAGATGAAATCCTCTTCTGCCACTGTTAGAAAGGTGTTCAGTATTTAACTCTATCCCTCCTTGCGGTCCAGAGGACACAAATTAACCAGCTCCAGAAAAAAAAAAAGAGAAGGATGTAGGAGTATTTTCAAAACTAGCAAGGCATCAAGATGTCAAAATAAACATGCAAAGGCTCCACAGCAGCACAACCGATGCATTTTCCCGGCAAGTTGTCTCACAGGATGCCACCTAACAGGTGATTCAGGCACCACAGATTAATATTAATTTACCAGCCATGTGACTCGGGGCCTATTTTGTAACCTCCACGAGTTTAAAAAACCAGACACAGCCTTCTCAAAGGCTACAGGACAGCGCGGGGCTGAAGGAAACGCCCCAGTTCATTCACACCGGAGCACGGTGTCAGTCACTGCATGTATACATGCATGTAATTGACACAAAAACAACCTGTATTTTGTTCACAACAGAGTTACTTTAATTGCAAGGCTGTGCATTATATTTTATGCCTGGTTTTATTGCGTATTTTTGAAAGGAGTATCTAAGAGGATACAGAAATCTCTAAACGCTGTCTTCTGTCATCTCACCACATCCCAGTCTGAATACGAATATGAAGTTGGTTACTTTTCCAATGTGCTGTGTCACAAAAATTGAAAAAAAAATATATATATAAATCAGCTGTGAGCACGTCCTCATTTAGATAAATGCACCTAGAAACTCGTCAAGTAGAAAAACAAAGATCTAGTTTCATTCAGCCCTGCGGGGAGTCTGTAGCCAAGCAAATGGTCAGTGGCTGAGAGCTCCGTGTCCCCCTGCCTTTGGTTTATTTTGGTCTACCACCAACTTGAATTTCAACAAGCCCCTGTGTTTAACACGGAACGAGCTCTATCCCTCGTATTATCTCATCTCCCCTTTTAGCTGCGCCTTCACTTCCAGCTGAAGTGAGATGGTCTCGTAGCACATCTTAGAGACGGATAAGCACGTACACATGTTTTCAGTCCAGCAGGAAATCCAAAGACCTGGATGAAAGGCTTTCTGGCTTGGTTTGTCTTCTGGAAAGAGCAAGTCGACAGCTCCCAGCAAAAAAATCGCCAGTAGTGACAAAGCAACGGCAGCTGCTACAGGTAGCAGGGCATCTTGCAAACCTACCTGCCTGATCAAACAAGTTCAGGGATGTATTTATGCTTGCTTCCTTAACTTCCCAGTCTGGAAGTTAAAAAGAAAGAAAGAAACCCAGTCACATGGAACAAGACAAAGTGTTAAGCATCTACGGCAGCCAGTAAAAGGGAGAGCACGCAGAAGTGCTTGTGAAGAATCAGTCAAGATGACTTAGCCGGCATAAAGAGGGATTAAGCCTCCACGTACGCCCCGAAATAATGCTTCAAGAGGAAGACAGCCCAGCTAAGAACATCCAGAGCAAGGTAAGCATTACAGGAATTATGCAGAAAGGCTTATGTTCTCCTGGTTAGCCTAGAGCCTTTGGAGAAGGAAAAGAGCTAAGCTAAGCAGACCGCAAGCCTTCCCCTTAGCATTACACAAGAGTTTGGGCTCTACGTAAGAAGCAGGGGTACAGATTGCTTTCAGTGCCAGGTTTTATGCCAAAAATCTCAGAAAACAGTACCTAAGAAGACAGACACACAAAAGTATGTAAGGTCAGGAAGGTCAAAGAGAATTCACAATAACTCCTAAACTACCAAAAAGTCGGAGCTTATTTTTTCTGCACTAGCATTTTTCTGCCTTTCCATACCTTACATCTAGCTCTTTCCCCATTTAAGTTAAAGGAAGCATTTAGGTGAAATATTTCCAGTTCTACTTCAATTAAAATACTTCCCATCGTAATTTAGCTAAATGCCAATCGAGGGCAATTAAGTCAGTCCAACAGACAGCATCAGTAACTACACCACTCCCTCACTGAATCTTATGAAGTAGGAGCTTTGCCAGCAAATACATTCAACCCGAAGTTCTTTTGTCATAGTAACTCGTTTTTCTGTCACACTTAGAAACTAGTTTTTTCAACACAACGACTACCAGAGCTTTTATTTTCCCAAATAAAGTATATGACAAGGATGAGGTAAGACAAAACCGTACGAATCTCTTCCTTTCAGCAGGTTCAGACAGATCAGCTCTGAGGACTGAAGGGAGGCAGTAATACCCCAGCATCACCTCCTTCCAACTCCAACACAAACTAAAAGGGGCTTAAGTGTACGCGACCACACCCTTAGCACCCATTTCTCTGCATTAATGTTCTTGTTTGTCAGAAATGATGCAATAACTGCCTTAAAACCGACCACTGAGAACACGCCAAGGATCAATGTGTTAATCTTTTTGTCAGCTCTCTGCTGGAACAAAATTCCAAAGAACAGGCTGCGTGGTTTGCCCCCAATGTAAGAAGTTATGTTCATAGTTACTGCTGGCAAAGAATGCCACCAGAAACTATTCCCAACTCAGCCTACCATCAACTTTTTTGCAAATATTTTTCTTCCTTTATTCCAACTAACGGTGAAGTCCCAAAAAACGTTTCTGAAAGTGATTTTAAAAGATGAAGCAATGTCCAAGCTCTCCACCTCCCTCATAGCTACATGTCATTTGACACATTAATTTCAAGGAAACATGACAAATGGAGAGTAGGACAAGTAACAGTATTTCAGCAACAGTATAGCATTTCAGTGAGTTCCCATGAGGAATATGTTATGGAAACATACAAGAAAAAATTAATCACAATGTAACATTGACCAACCTTTTGACATTCAAAACCAAAACTGTAACGAGGAGGGAAACAATTCCATCTGGATAAAGAGAGAGGCTTTTGGAACCTTCATCAGTTTAACCTTTGGTTGTAACTTGGTTAGACATCCAAAATGAGCAACATGAAATTCAGATGTTCAGGGTGCACAGGGCCAAAGGAAGTGGTCAGGCCTCAGCATTTAAAAAAAAAAAAAAAAAAAAAAGATCATGACATGATGACATGAGACCTCTCTCATCCACCCAGATCACAAAAAATAATCGGCAGCAACCAGAGGACGTACTTTGTCCTGTGACACTGCCCGAAAGCTCCACGCACCCACATCTGCAACATAACAGGGACACAGCTGGGGCTTTTAAGCTGCAGCCTGTTTTAAAGTGTTTAAACTCAGAGATAATCAAGAAGTACCTATTCTTAGATCAGTAACATGTCTTCAGCGCATCTGTAAAGGTAAACGATGCTGGTTAAACTTCTGTATGTACTTGTGCTACTAAACAGGGACGTCCCTTTTCCTTCCCTAAGTCTTTCTGCTTTTACAAGTCAGTGCCTCTCGTAAAACGATCAGATCACCCGATAAGAGCAGTACAATAGCAGGTACTCCCATAGAGAAACCAGAACAATGGATTAAAAAGCAAACCACGCTTCAGCAAATTAGTCATTTGCCTCTGAATGAGAAAGAAAAAAAAAAAACAAAAACACGTCTCCATTCATCATTTCTACACAGTTAGCAAGTTAATCAAGGTTCCCAAAATACTCATTTTCAAGTACTGAATATTTTTATTCTTAAACCTGTCTAAGGATAAATAAATAGAACCTGAAATCTCCATTTCAGGTTTTAGTTTAAAGCTATTCCACTGAGACAGTGTCATTTTGCATGACAGATAAGGTGTGATACTCAAGTAGGAGCCCAAGAAACACTTTAAGAAGCACGTTTTTAAAAAGGACAACAGAAGGGAATGAGAGGGAGGTGCCCTTCTGCCAAATGAAACTGCATAGAAGCACGGAGCTAGTTCTTTGGGCTGATCATTTGTTCTGTAAACTGTTCTAGAAATCAAGTCATATGATGGCGCTTTGATGAGTTCAAACAAGAGCACTGAGGAAGCTCTGCGCAGAGAGCTCCGACCACAAAGTCTTGCTGTGCACAGGATACACCATAAAAAGGAAAGCAGTTTTCCCAGGATGAGGCTAATCCTGTGCACTCCTGGCATGCTGCATTGCTTGTGGCACAGTGGCCTGTCCTTGCACTCTCTCCCCTGGAAAGTACCCCTGGGGACCCCTCTGTTGGCTCCCAAATTCTCCCCATCTTCCTCAAATAGTGCTGGAGCACACCTACAAAAAAAATAAATTGATATAGGGAATTAATACTAGACTTAAAGCCTCCATGGGGCATTAAACTCTCACAAGGTCTCTGCATAAAGATTTTTCTTCTGCTCCTCCAGCTTGCTTGCAGGAACTAGGCGACTCTTTCCTTTCGGGGAGGGCCAGAGCCATAACAATGCAACTCTCTGTCAATGCGCATACCCTCAGCTGCAAGAAGAGTTAATGCAGTCAGCAGCACTTGGTCAGATTGCACAACGACCTCCTGGATGTTCTAGCAGCCAGACACTGCCAGGGCATACCTAAATATTAAAAAAAGACAGGCTGAGCTACGTATCAGTTCCGTATGCAATAGGATTAAACTTGGTAACTTCTGGGCAGGTAGAGAATCAGAAGCGTCGATCAGCAAATAGAGAACCTCACCAGGGCCCAATTTAAAGCGTCCAGTTTTTAAGAATAAGAAAAAAAAAAAAAGTCCAGCAAATGTCAAGTTTCCAACAGGCTTGAAGAACATTCCCTTGAAAGCACTGCAGTCAGACCTCACAAGAGGGGACAGAAAGGTTCAACCCAATCTGCAGCTCTTTTATCTGAGAGATTCCCAAGATAAATCACTCATCTCTTCCTCCAAACGGCCTGTTAGAAAATCTCGTGCTGCTGTAAATTTAGTTTTTAAGAGATAAGAACTATGTACAAGCGGATAAGTAATATTTTAGCTTGAATAACAATGCTGCATTTCCACACAAATCTACCTTTCCAAAGAAAGATTGGTGCGCCAGCCATCAGGAAAGATTTCTCTTAATGTTTTCCTCAGAATAAAATAAGCAGCAGACGGGCTTTCTTTTCTTAGCTGCAATTTCTATGCTTTTTACACCACGCAGAACTTTCAGGATAAAATTATACATAAGATGTAACCAGAGGATCCCAAACTGGTAATCAAAGAGCATCCAAGACGCAAGGACTGGCACGAAAAGAGTGACCACACTGGCTACCAGAAGGGGAGGAAGGTTGGAGGAAGGTTTCCTCTTCAAAAGAGTTGCTGCAAACCCCTACATCAATCACTCAGCGGAGATAAATTACACTATTTTACTGAGCTTCCCTGCTGCTCAACAAAAAGACGCTGCTTCTCTTTTTCAGCTTCAAGTATCAGTAGGCATCTGCCACAGGTAACAGAAAGCCAACTTCCATTGGATTTTGTTGCCTGCTCACAGGTAACAAAAAAAAAAAACACAGAACCAAATACCAACAAAATCCATGCTACCAAAAACCTCTAAGACGCATCAGCATTTGCTCTTCTGCTGGTCACAGAAATGAAGCCACAGTGATGCCACAGAATACACGTGGGGACATTAAGATAAAATAAATTGTTTTTTTCAGGCGAGCTCAATACAAATGTAAGATCTACTGTGCTTCGAACTGTACAGAAAACAAGACAAAACAAAAAGTCAAAACCTCAGCCACAAAGGGGTCCTTTGTTTGTATTCAGAGAGCTAATTCTGTAAGCAGACGGGCAAGAAACAGTCACAGGTACTGGAAAGAAGCGCAAACACGTTTCCTAGGACAGCAGCTTGCCAGGCAGGCCTGAATATTTCCAGCACTCGGTAGCAGTAGGTGTTCTGAAATTAGTTCAGGGATAAGAGATCCAGCCAATCTGCTTCATAAAGCTCCTTCCCATTTCCTTTCCTTGACATTTCCCAGTGGCAAAAAGAGCTGTCGAGGTACTGACCAAGCAGGTTCCCAGGATGTAATTAAAATACTGTATTTTCCAGGTTAAAGTCATTAGGACTGAATAAGAATACAGGCAATTATACAGCACCTGAACTTGTTCTTCAACGTTTTTAAAAGATTTAAAAAGAGAAGACGGCTAAGAACTACCACCTTTCCAAAGCATTATATTTACAGCAGTAAAGTTACCTTTGCAAACTGAACTACTTTAGACTGATTCCTGCCTGTGTCCACAAGTCCCGTGTTATTTAACATTTCCAAACTGAGCGGGCCATGTCAGTAACCTTATCCAACAGCTTCTGAACTTCAAGGAGAAAAGGTACTCTCTGTGTAGCTCATGTGGGCAAAGGCAGCGGGCACCTACCCTTTTAGGTTTATATTTTCTGTAACCAGCACAAGAGCACTGTCAAGGGCCACGGGAAAAAAACAGCTCCTCTGAATAATTTTTCTTCTTGCACACAATAGAAAATTTAGCTTGTCTTTTGGTAAATGACGCTCAGACACGCAATGCCATCGCACATGGGGCAAAAGTAACAGAAGGGAAAACCTATCAACTTTTACAAGCATTTACACTCCTGGATACCAGCGCAAGCAACTTGCAGAATTGGGTAATAAAAAAATAAAGTCACCTGAAAATAGGTAAGTTACACCTTTTTTATAAGACACTTGTACACTTGTCCCTACTTTCCTCCTGGAAAGAACTAGCTGGTAAAGCAGAAGCCTTAAAGGGTTTGCACATTTGCACATCCAAGGGAAAAGTTCACCTAGGCAAATGAACTGCAGATAGAGTATTTTTGGGTAATGAACCCGTAAAAGCGGCAGACTACGTGCTGCCCCCCCACACAACAAAAAGGTGCAGGAAGGCGAGATTACACAACAGCATCAGGTGTTCTGTAGGCATCACAAGACCCCAGAAAAGAACTCTGTTAGGAAGACGATGCAAAAGCGGCGGCGTTTTACCCATTTTCCATTTATCAGGAGGCACTCCTGCAGACCTCGGCGGGTTCCAGCGGCTCCCTCATGCACTCAGCCCTCCTGTGCTCTGCAAGAAAGTTCCTCCCGTCCTTGAGGCGAGGCTGTCCCTCCGCTGTGCTCACAGATCAGCCCCTGAAGAGCCCTCCCCGAGGTGCTGCAGGCTCTCAGCGGCTCCTGCTCGCAGAAATACCTCAAGGTCTCGGCGGCTTCACCGAGATCCACCCCCCACAGCCCTGCTGCTGCCCAGATTGGCAGGGGCAGAGCCAAGCGTCCTCCTCCCGCTGCTCCCAAATGCCAGAGCCAAACCCTCCACAGGGGCTGTGCCCGGCTCCTTGCTGCCCCAAAACGCCCTCCTCAGCACCCGCAGGGCTGCAGCGGACACCCCCTATCGCGACATCCCCCCCGCTTTTTGTCTCCTCACCAGAAGAAAGTGTTGGTGCCGTCGTCGTACACCTCGGACTCGGTGCTGCGGCGGGGGCCGGGGCCGTCGGGCTGCTCCTCCAGGGCGGCCTTGCCCAGCGCCCCGCCGGGGCCTCGGCGCTCGCCGCGCCTCATGGCGGCCACGGCCGCGCGTGCCCGCCGCGGGTGCGCGCCGAGACCGCGCTCGGCAGAGGGAAGGGGAGGGGAAAGGGCGGGGCGCGCCCCCGACGAGGTGCGCGGGGCCGCGCGCAAGCGCACAGCGGGGAGGGAGGACGGAGGCTCCCGTTGTTATGGCGGCCTGAGGGGGGCATGGCGCCGAGATGCCCCTCGGGGTGGTTTCCTCATGGGCAGCGCACTGCCACCCCCGGGGCTGTCCCCCTCAAGGGGTTGTGTCGCACAGCACACGTCGCACACCTCCCTAGGGCTCTTCTGTCTCTGTCATGGCTTCATCCGTCCCCTCAGGAAGCTGTCCTCTGGGGGCAACTCCTGTGGGGGCAATGGAGGATGGTGGAGGAGGAGGTCCCCGGGCATCTTGTCCCTGCCCGGAACTTCATGATCTCTGAGGTCCCTTCCAACCCCAGCCATTCCATCGTACGGTCACGGCCTCACACAGGTCACTTCACAGGTGTCACTTCAAAAGTCGCTCCATTATCCTCGCTGCGGATCACAAAGCGCAGCACCCCCACAGCAAGCAGTTCACAAAGCTTGTTGAAAACAGGGTGGGAGAAGGGAGCTGGGCTAACCGAAGGCTCAGCAGGGTTTCAGGCTGTTGACTCTGACTGTTCAGTTTCCCTGCGAGCACCCCCAGTGCCATCAGGAATTCCTGGCCGATCCTTGGTGAATGCGCCTTGAGCTTGTGAAACCTGAAAATATTCTTTGTTGGGGGTGTTGTTACAGCTCACTGTGGTAGGCATTTGCTTCGTCTGCAGGAAAAACAAAACAAAACCAATTGGGAAAACGGCCCTTTCAGCTGGGACAGGACAGAGTTATCCTAAGAGTACATGAGTACATCTCAGCTTCTGTAGACAGTAGCAGTATTGTGGCAATGTGTGATGCACAATTTCTGTATCTTTTGACAAAAGTAATGAAAGAATAAAGAAAGTAATTAGAGAAAATGGCTTATTTTTATGTCTACTCACTTGAATTATCTGGGGACAAGTGATCCTTGCCAGACTGTTCTGCAGCTTTCAAGGAGGCCAGAGCGTGCGCTCATGTTCCTTCCACCCCTGGCATCCTGGTTGTCCCAGCTCCTTGCAGACTGAAACATTAACTATTTATAATCAGTTTTGCATTTGCAAAAGTGGCAGCATTTTGCTGGCAAAAGCTTTCCATTTCCCAATGGGCAGCCTGACCAGGGCTAGTGGTTGCACAGGAGCCACCTGCTCGCTTGTGCAGACACACACAGGGACATTTCTAGAGAGGCAAGTCCAGATGCACGAGTTGGGTGCTCCCACGCCCTCAAGCCTGCGGTATTCTTATTCCTCCTTGACCCCCTAGTGGGGTCTCTTACCTGCAGCAGAACATCCTGAGCTTTCCAAACTCATCATAAGGATCAGGCTCTTCAACCAGAGCAAACCCAAACGTGAGATACTGCTCCTGGCCTACGGGTAGGGAGACCTTTCTTTCCAGCAAGATGCTAGAGCCATCCTGGTGCTTTCTGTGTTAGCAGACACCACATGGGGGAAGAAAACCCTGTAGGAGCAAAGAAGAGAAGCCAAAGAAGAAATGAGGGAAAATATTTCTGTGACTGTGAAGGAATGAGCTGGCCGCATGATGGCAGCAGCCAGCTAGGCAAAGAGCAAGGTGTGCAGGGTGATGAGCAGCAGGCATTGCTTGTAACCACCAGCTAGGAGCTATTAGAGCCATTTGTGTATGAAAGGAGCTTCGCTGGGTTGGCAACGCTACCGTCCTGCTTGTTTGCTCTCTTGTTAAAGACAGAGCCAGTCTGTGTAGCTGCCACACCTGAGCAAGAAGGATTCAACCAAAGATTCTCCAAGAAGGCTGAATACTGCTGTCCTTTGAGAGAAAAAAAATAAAAAAATCTGCAGGTACGCTTCTGGCTACTGCACAGTCTCCTACTGACCTGAAATGCCCTCTCTCTCCTGGCAGCCCTGCTATGTTTTATGAGACCTTAGCCTGTTCCAAGAGATGCCACTAGCTCCCACTGCAAAAGCCTGCAGTCACACAGCTTTGTGTCACATTGGGAACATCCACCGCATCTCACAAAGGAAACCTAAACAAGCTCTATGTTAGTGTCCCTTTCTGCCCAGCCTAAAGCCCAGACATGTGCAAAACAAATTAAGAACAGTACTCACCAGGCAACAGCTGACGCAGCTTTTTGCAGTCATGGCAAACACTGAGTCAGGTCCAAGCCTTCTGGGCTCTTATGGACTCCTACCCTTCTTGTATCTGTTGACATTTGCCCATCACCACTGCTTTGGGCCTTCAGGACAGGCAGAAATTCTCCAGGACCCAACTTTTCGGAGGGTCTTTTTTTCAAGGAGCTGCAGCTCATTGGCCTGGTACAGCTGGAAGAAATGCACAAGAGGCTAAAATTGTACAGCCAGAGCAGAAGTTAGAGCTGATGGCATAAAATGCAGGTTGGGAAGTGCAGTCAGGACTTTGGAAGAAGCTTTTTCATAAGGAGGGTTGTGCAGCGCCAGGTCACCTGAAGAGCTGGAGGAATGAATCTCTGTCAATTGAGGCTTTCAAGACTCAGGCAGACAGAGCCCCAGGGATCTAATGCCAACAGTTCACCCACTTGGAACAGGAGGTTAGACTGGAGACCTCCAGAGGCCCCTTCCAACAGCACTTCCATGTTTCCACGCCTTACAGGGTGCAGCCCCCCAGTACTTTCACCTGGAGCAGCACCACCTCACACAGCCAGAAGGCTACAATGTGCTGCTTTCTGTCACCTCCAGAGCCACAGCTGGCCCTCTCCAGCACACTGGCTCTTCCTCTGCCTTAGTCTCAAATTTCAAAACAAGTTTTGCCCTCAAAAGTGGAACTTTTCCCATCCAGAACCACTTCCCTTGAACTATCTCCACAGCACAGCTGGTGGTGCTAGATGACAGCAGCTCGAGCATTCAGACCCAATATATTCTTGCCAGGCTCTCAGTATCTGGCCAGCTTGCTCATTAGCGCTGTTGTCTAATAAGATTTTTTATAGCTGCTGAGAAACATATGTACTGCAATCAAACCTGAAGCTTCATATGTTCAGCAAGTATTAGGCTTTATACAGTGGCTCGACATCACGGGCTTCTGTCTGATTCTTGTCTTCCCTGCTTTTCCAATAGCAGGTAGGATTCAAGCCCCACGTGAATTATCTTCTGCCCATTTCCCTTAGCACATTTTCTTGGAAACTTCTATCTGTTTTTTGACTGATGTCTTCAAAATTAAGCCAAAGTCCTACAAATGTTTTTTATTTGTTTGTTTGTTTTTTTCTTCTCTACCCATTTTATGCCACTCAGCTTGCACAAACAGAATGGCTAATTTCTTTAATTGCTAAGGATCTCTCAGGGTGGTGGGCTGTCACACGAGGCTGAGCAGCCAGTTCTCATCTCTGCACATCTGGGCAGGATGAAGGATCTCTGCCTCCAGTCGGTTCATAAGTGGCACAGAAGCGCCTCACGGAAACACAGTTCTTCTAACAAAAAATAAAATAAAATATAACAAAATTGCAGTTTGACACCAACCACATCTAAACAACTTCTTCCGAATGATCTTTCTTCCTTTGTGTCCTTCCAGCCAGATGCACAGGAAGGCAATACCCTTCAAACTCTTGGAAAGAAGGAAAGAAATTGGAGGCCCTGGGGACCTAAAAGACCAAATAAATACTTTATCACCATCCTAAATTAGGGCTGCATGCATGCAGGATCACTTTGGAGCACTCAGAAGAGGACTGCTCTGTCAGAAAGCATCACTGCGAGGCAAGATGTAGACAGGCATCCTCTCTCTAGTAGAAGTGGTTTAATACATGAAGCTTTCAGCTGTCTGTTACCACTTCTCAGATGGAAACCACGTCTGGCTGGGACTGACAGGACAAGGGAGTGCTCCTAGAGAGCTTCAGTACTGCCTCGCTCAGTGCAGGTCAAACCACTGCCCAAAGTGGTTGAAACGTGTCAGGCTGATGCGATACCACAGCAGATTAGGAGGTACTCACGTGACTGACCCCAGCAGCAATAAACCGTTACGGGCGATACCATCTCAAATCACTCTGGCTGCTTACAAAGCATTTGTGCTGTTGCAATGCCTCAGCAAATGCACAAGCTGGAGCTTCGCAACACCTCACACCTTAACCAGATTTTCCACCAGCAGGCTGGAGAGTTCATAATTTTCCCCCCCTGCTCTTAGTTTCCCATGCTGCCATCCTCAGCACCGTTCCCCCAAGAGCACTAAACGCCAAGGCAGAGTGTTGCAGGAGAGTTACGTGAGGAGGAGAGCACTGAAATAAGCACACCATCAATTTGGCTGCCGGCCTCGCTGCAAAAGGAGCTGAATCTTGCCAGGGCAGAGCCAAATACCTTCTGAACTGAAGAAGAAAAACTTAATGGTTTCCTCTAAATGCCACGAGAGACACCACAGAGGTCGAACACCTAGGACAAAGAGCCAGTCTGCAGGCACAGACTCACCTTCCCCGCTGGCTAGCAAAGCCCACGAGCTCTTGGGACTGGTGCTGGAAGCAGCTGCTGCCCGTGTTTTCAGGGAGCTGCCCTATCTGCAGAGCAAAGTCCTCCCAGCCCTCCCTGGCAAAGTTTGCAGGACGAAGACACAGATGTGCAGGTAGAGCCACGTGGCTGTCCTACCTTTCTGTTTAACCCGGCCGTGCTCAAATTGCAAAGGGCTTTGGTATTCTGTTGGGAGACACGGAAAGCACCATGGATCCCGTCTTAAAATGTTTCACTCCTTTCCCACATAAACACACGCGTGTCCTCCCACACCCGTGGGGAGCTGCTGGTGATCAGGACAGTTTTTCCCTCCTGGCCAGCCCTACAGATCGCTTCTGGGAGGCTAAAGGTCGCTCCTTGCCCCCTGCTCTACCCTTGATTTCAAACACAGCAGGAAATCCAGAAGACAGCTCTTTTTAAAAAATGGTAATCGCAGGGCTGATTCACCGTCTGATCAAGGCGCTTGGCAAAGCCACAGAATGACTGGAAAAAACAGCGTGGAGATGCCAGCTGCCTTTCCTGCCAAGATACACCTGGGTTACCCCCCAGGACTCATTTTATATAAGAGCTACCCAACGCAACGCCCTCGGAGAGCACAGGAGAATCCAAACCAGGGGATGACTAACTCTTCTGGGAAAAGGCAGCTCTTCTTATCTTGGAAACTAAAACAAGAAACCACCATAAAACAGATATAGGGAGAGTTGTCAGACATGGCTCACACATCATGTTTTCACTGTCTTTTGTAAAAAGAGAGAGCTATACCCCGCTCCAAGCTGTAGGTCTGGATGAATTGAGCCTTTGTGATCATATAAGCGAGCAAACAAAAACATTTGTGTTTCGTTTATGATTTCCAGTGGGTCACTGCCAAGCACCTTGCCACAAATGCTGTCAGGAAAGCAGGGACTGAAGCTGTCACACGCTAGTAAATCACATCTGCTTAGAAGTGACAAGATTTTAAGGAGCAGTGGGAGGCAAGTGGCCTACGTGGTTTGGGGGAATATTCAGGGCACACTTTGATGCTTCCCTCTTCAGCCACAAGGGAGGGAATACTTGTTCTGAGGGACTGTAAAACACTGGGAGATGTTCCCATACTTGTTGGCACTGGACGCTGAGGCCCCGCACGCAGCAGCACTATCGCATATGGGAGAACGAAGTGCACAACTTCCAGTGCGGCTTTCGGCAGCCAGCGAGGCGTGAAGAAGGATTTATCGGTCTCTGTTCAGCCCTTCCAGGAAGCCAGATTTTCTGTGTGGTTTGGGAAGACCAGGCTGGGAAATACAAGAGGAACAGAAAACACTGGGCCACTGAAAAACCATGGAGAGCATCCTCACTTACCTGGAAGCTCCTACTTGGCCTCTTTTCCTTGCCCTGCAGTTAAAAAACTTGCTTATGATCCCATCCTGTTCACTCTCAAAGCCTGTGCTGCTCCTACCATCTCTTCCATGGAGCCCAGAGTTCCCCCCAAGAATGAAACAGATCGTGCACAGCTCAGATTTAATTTTTTTTTTTTTTTTTTTTTTTTTAAGGTTTAGTGCTTATTCCCAGCTCTTTATTTCTCAGCCTGAAGTGTTTAATGCTTTCTAGAGCTTCTGCTCATTTCCTTCTTCTAATTTCTGCTAACTTCCTTCCTCATTTTGGCCCCTGCTTGTGAAACCTCTTCGGGGGTGTTCAGAGGACACAGCGAGTGGCTCTGTATCCAAGGAAGACAGGGGTGCCCAAGGTGCTCTCTCCGAACTAACAAGAGGAGCCACGAAGGCCGACTCCACGGGGTTATCAGCCTACGCCGCTGGGCGGTACTGGGCTTGCCACTCCTTTGAACAAGGGTGAAGGGCAAATTTCTCACCTCCTCCTTCCTATCTGCCCACTGCTGAGCAGAAGCAGCTCCCTCCCAAGGCAGGAGGGAGTCCCACACGGAAGTCACCGCTCCGGTTCACATGAGACCTCAGGCAGAGGTGCTGGGGAAGCCGACCACCTCCTGCCAAAAAGCCTCAGGAGCCTCGCAGCCCGCTCCACCTGCAGCCTCCGCCACAGCACCGGCCTGACAGACAGCTCCCGAGGGACCAGGAGGAGCCAAAGGAGAGCAGGGGGTGGGAAGAGAAAGACTTCACCATGCAGGTAGGAAATAGAAACTGCTCAGCAATTTCCACAAGGTGGGTGTTTTTTTTCCAGCACCTCAGAGCCATCTGCAGCTTTGGAAATTCCTACGCTGTAAGCGCTGGTCTCTGCCACTCACATGCTGTCAGCCCCCAGGGTACTCAAAAACCACCATAAAACCTCAGTTTCTCTTTACAGTGAGCAATCTCGTTCTTATCATGACCACGTAAAGGAGAAAGCAGTGCGCTGTGCTTGCTCTGCAGTTTCCCCACAGAACCTCCAGCGTGGGAGCGAGACAGGGCTGAGCTCCACACACCACCCCAGAGGAGCAAGGGGGGGTTCACACATGGACCCAACACCTCAATGCCACAGCTCAGAGTTTCCAGAGAGCAGATCACAGGAGCGTGGTTTGGTTTTAAGAAGGCTGAGACCAGATCTTTAGTTTCTACATGCCCAGGAAAAGGCACTGCTTGTTCCAGCAGAGGCGACAGCCCCCTGCATTACAGGAGCACCTGAAATATTGCCAGGGGAGAAGGGGAGCTGCAAAGATTTGTTTCTTTGGCTTGAAAGAAAAGATGAAGTTTCTTTTGTTCAAAAGGCAAACTGTCTGCCTGTTCGATCAAAGATTGTCACGTTTCTTAGGAAGCTATGAGGTAAGGTGGAAGAGCTCCAGGGGAAGGGAGGAGAGCACAGGAAGCGTTTGTAGGAATCATCCCCAAGACAAGATAGCAATCCGGTCACCTTTGTGTGGGTGATAGGAACCACCCAAACTTTCACCAATCTACAGCTGGAAAGGAAAACAAGGATGCCGGATCCTGCCCAGGTGGTTCGCCTCGGTTACTCACAGAGCTAACTACACTTCCAGCCCAAGCGTACCTCAAAAGGATCCAGTAACCTCCTTGCACGGGGAGCAGGACTCCTGGCTGCCTACAAGGATCCTGTGGTACAGCTGGAGAGAAAACTGGCACACTTCAAGGCATGCAAACCCTCCTCGCCAGCAAAAACACTGCTCTTTGTGCAGGTTGCTTCTCCCACAGCTTGGCAGAGCATGCCTCCAACCCTGCTCCAAGCACAGCGCAGGAAAAGGGCTAAATGGGAACCGTCCTTCTTGATAGCAAGGAGTAGAGTCCATGGTTTATACAACCGCTTTGGAGCTGAGGCGGCCTTGCCCACACACGAGGCTGACCCGGCTGCCTCATGCTCCCAGAGCAAAGCAGCTGTCGCCAGATTAGTGCTGCCAGTCCCCAGGGCCAGAGAAATAGGTGTGGGAGTCCTAATGATCCAAAGTCCCTGCCTTCTGCAGCTGTCCCTTCGCACGAGACACATCTGGCCTCAAAAGCAGGCAGGGCTCCCGCACAGCGGCCCCAGCAGAGGAAGCTTAACACAGCCTTTGCCTCAGCCTTTGCGTGGATGTCAGCAGCCACCGAGAATTAAGCCTGCTGAAACACCACCCTTCTGTCATCCCAGGTCTGCAAACCTCCCTCCCTGCAGCTGAATGCAATTTTTCCTATTAGCACTCCAGAGGTGGGCACCGGGAATCATCTGCACCGATCTGCAAATAATTTGCAAATCCTTCTCCCCCACACACACACACCGTTTTTCAGTCCTACACAGAGGCACTCACGGTGCCTACAGAGGGGGGACCAGGTGGTAAATCCTATTGCTATGGGAACGCAGAGACAAGCCTGCCGAGCTGCTGCAGACCCTGCTTCCACGACATCCGTATTGCCTCGACAGCTGTATGCAGGTGGCCTGAGAAGCATCCCCACTGATTCTGGGGAAGATTAAAAAGTAACAGGTCCCACTTGGGATTAAGATCAGCGCTTGCTGTTTCAGGAACAAGCAGAAACAAGGGCAGGATGTGGCAGCATCAGGTCCAGGAGACTGGCCACATTATGACAGGGAGTGCTGGCAGGGGGAGGATGCTCTGCTGGAGCTCTGCAGGGACAGAGCAGGACTCAGGGGCTGGTGGCACCACAGGGTGTGAGGGTGAATGAACCTACCTTGGTAGATTCCTACCTGTGCATGAACCTACCTCGGTAATCCCTTCAGAAGTTTTTCTCTGGGGTAGGCAGTGCTGGTCAGGATGCTTTGCCTCCCAGTAGGGGACCGTGCGTGCAGATGACATGCCTGGGAGCCACCTGGAAACAGAAGCTGCAATGCTAACAGATCCATCCACCTTCTCCTGAGCTCTGCTGGGGCTGACACCAGTTGCACAGCAGCGTAGGGGTGCATCTGGGAACACCTAGGGTACAAAAGGGTACCCTCAGCGTTGTAGGGATCACTGCTAGAGCCGAAAGGCTGGCAGGCTTTGCAGGATGAGGTTGGTGCATGCACAGGCTGGGAGAAACCAGCTGGGCAGGAATGAGACAACGCAACCTGCAGAGAGGTGGTGCCAGCCCAGATCTGTGCCAGCATCCCAGCATCAGGAGCAGGGGCAGAGCCCTGACGGGACTCCTGCTCCCTCCCCATGCCCAGAGAGGGGCTCTTGGACTGGGACAGGTAGAGCCAGCTCGGTTCTTACCCACCTGGGGAGACCAACCCGAGTGAAAAGCCACTTCTCCCACCCCAAAGCCTGATCAGGGCTTGGATGGAGCAGATGACAGCACCACAAATGCCCTTTGTGTTGTGGCTTTAACTGGGGAATCTTTCAGCAGCGGGAAGCACTGGTTCTTACCGTAACAGTGTCTCTTTAGGGGGGACCCATCTTCCCAAGTCTTCTTGCTTTGACTTTCGCAGTCCCCCCACTGCTCTTGTGCTCTGGGTGAAGCCATGGCCATGGCTCCACATTAGAAAGTATTTGGCAGAGCGTTTCAGCCCTTTCCTCATCTCAGTCTCGCTGGCTCCCATGGCCTCATTCTTTCTTCAGTGGAAGCTTGGGATCCAGATCTTACATCAGGACTTGGTTGCACCACCACCGCTCCGCTCCCGGGATTACAGCTGGATGAACTCATCTGGCTGGCCGATTTTTTGGGACACAAAGTCTTCGGTGGCAATCCTCATTGATGATATCCCCTTCCCCAGCAGCTTCTTCTTTCTTCTGTGCTGCATCACCGTGCCCTTAGAAACAGCAGCATAACTGTGGGGCTGTACCGTGAATCACGCCAAAGAACTGCAAAAAGAAATAATAATTTTTAAAAATGTCACTTTTCAGACAAGATCAATTCCCTGCCCTTGTACAGCACGGCCTTCAGAGCAGGTCTTTGTTAAACTCATTAAGCTCACTGGGATCTAAACCCAGCACCTTCTCTCCAACCCACTGAAGGGCTGGTTGGACTAATCCTCTCTTGCTTAAGACCAACTACAGCTGCGGGACCGGGATGAGATCACGCTGGGGAGGCCAGGCACAGAGGATGGGGACAAAGTGTTTTGAAGCTGACATGCCCCTGTAGCGGGCACCCACCAACAGATGATCCAGGCCACCCAAGGGTGTTCTCTGCAGCATCCCTCAGAGAAGGAGCACCCTAGGCTGGACCGAGGACACCTACTGCCACAACATCATCTTACTTGCTTCGTGCAGCCCCAAAACCACCCCGCTTGGGTGTCTGAGTATGATTAGGCTCAGACTCACTTGGGTGCCTGAGCAAAATTGTGCGTTTGCTCCTGCACAGCCTCTCTTTGGAGCTGGCAGTGCACAGGAGGTCAGCAGGAAGAAGCCAAGTGCCAGCTGCCCCGGGCCCCAGACTGAGCCATTTGTGGTGCTTTCCAAGGAATTATTTTCCACCCTGTTTGCTGCGCAAGCCTCCCATTGCCTGCACCCCACTCTCTGGTCCAGAGACTTCAAAACTTCCTTCCCCTTCCTGGCCAAAAAGCTAAGCTCCCTACTTGAAAGGGAACAGTAAAGAGCAGAAAAGGTGGATGAAAGTCTTGTAAAAACCATTGATGCACGGAGAGGGAGTGAGTTAAGCATCCACACTCCTCCGGAACGGATGTCAGGGCACCGGGTGAAACAAGGAGGAGTGAAGTCCAGAACAGAGGGAGGTTTTGTTCTGCTGGCTGGCTCCCTCGGGGCCCCAGGACTCTGTAGATATGAGGCATTACGAGATCAAAACGAGGCAGCCCTTGCCCATGGAGCAGCAATCCCTCAAGGATCCCCAAACACAAAGACACATTTTTTGACTCAGAAAGAGCCTGAGCTGGAGATCAGGAGTGCATGGGAGGAGGTTTTGGACAAAACATCCCTCCCCAGGTACCCCCTCACAGCCACTGGGAGAGGCATGAACGTGAGACTAGCAGAACCGAGCGCAGGGAGCCTGGCTGATCCCAGCAGCTTCACCCCGCAGGAAGACCCTTCTGTCATGCTGTCCAACCTGCTGTCCCACCTGCCTTAATTTTGGACTCATTTGGTCTCTGTTCTTCAGATAAACCACAAGTCAATGCACTCTGCTTAACCCCAGCAGGTTATTTATCTCACAATCTCCGCGGACGGGCAGGAACCACTCTTTACTTTGCTCTTTCAGGCCAACTACACACCTCCACCAGCCCAGCTGGGGCATACCCAAGATCCTCCGGCCCATATTCTCTTTCAGGATGCCTTTCTCCTGCTATTACCAAACATCCCTAGCTTGGACAGCCTGACAGAGCCTGTGCAGACCACATACAGTGCTGGGTTGGCAGACAACACTGCACATCCCTTGCCTGCACTATTAAAGATGGGTTTCTCCATACCACAAGCAGAGTGCTGCTTACCTGCTCTCACCAGCTGGAGCAGGGCAGCTTGACCCCATTGCCTCCAGCAGCATGGGCAAGACCTAACCCAAAGCATTGCAAAGCCATCCAGGTGTTTGCAGAGAGAGGTTTGCTCTGTGTCCAAACACAGGATCTCGCAGAGACCCCACTGAAGTCTTTGCTGGTTTTCTCTTCTTCCACAGGATGAAATTCTGTTGACCCCCTGGAGAAATTTTCCCTTTGAAGACTCAGATCCATTTGCCTCTGCGGTAAGCTCGGGTCCCTCTGCACTCACAGTGGGTTCAGAGATCAAAAACATGGATTTGGGGGGGAACACCATGGCAGCAGCTGCCTCAGTTTCCCCATCCCCACTCTTCTGCTCAATGCCAGTCCCCAGGGCACCTCTATAGAGAAAGGTCCAAACCTCAGACGGACTGGAGCCAAATGGGAGAGCTTGCCATCCCCATTAATTCCCTTGTATTTTCTGTGGGCAGGATGAAGAGAAGTGGGATTTTGTCCTCGTGAGTGACATCCACGAAGTGGGCAGCACGAAGGAGATCAAGAGGAAGAAGTTCCTGGATGAGCTGAGCAAGAAGGGGTTCACCATCAAGGTAAGGGGCAGCAGGTATGGGTATCTGCTACGTAACACAAGGTCTGTAAAAAGCTGGCTTCTAAGGGAAGGTTAAAGAAAGATAATTAAAGCCAGAAAAAAAATAATCTATCCCTGTACTATCATGTGTGTACACAGAAACAAAATACTCATTAGTGACATAAGAATTTGGGTAAGTTTATTGACCTTCATATCTCTATGTGAAAACTAAGTTTTGAACTGGAATTCACACTCACAAAATCTCTATAATTACTTAGCACAATTATCAGATGCTCTTTAGGTCACCTATATCTTTCACGCTACACTAAAGCATTTCCAAACCAGCAGTTCATCTCAATCACCCCAATTATCAGTTTATCTGTTTTCAGCAGATCGTATTTTAAAAATAAGAGGAAGGTGAGACAGAGGTTATTTCTCTTTCAAGAACAAAAGGCTGGGGATGTCTTGTGGTACCCAGGATCCCAGCCTAGTTCAGGCCTCAGGAAGAGACACGAACCCTCAAGTAAATCACCCCACCGTGTGTAAAACACACGGCACATGCACCCAGGGGAGACCCCAGCCCCAGGACTCACACAGCCCCTGGATCTTACAGCTCTGCCTTTTTTTCCCTGCCTGTGTTGCTCTAACAGCCTCTCTCTTCTGCCCACTAGAAAATCGAGGACAAGAAGCTATTTTATGGGGTCCGTGCCCCGAAACATATCTTCCGGAAATACCAGTGGCTCCTGAGGAACCCTCAGGACAGCCGGCTGCAAGACTCCGATGCCCATCATGACATACCAGTGACCACCAGGTGGGTCCTGAGCTGGGCTGCTGGCTTCCAGCACCTTGCAGCCCCTTACCACCACACCAGCATCCATTTTTCATCTCAGCTCACAACTGTGCCAGGCTTTTCATTCTCCACAGAAAGCAAATTACCACCGTTGGTGCAAAGTGGCCAGCTCCTCACTGTCCACAAGCAGATCCCTGTTTCTTCCCCACTTCCTTCCCTGGGGTTTGGTACACACCTCCCTTTCCTTCCCCACTCTCTGGGGCAACACCACCAGTCTGTATCCTCAGGCTTCCCTTTAATCCCAGTTTCTCCTTGCTCAGGATACGGATTGTGAACTTCATCTTGCAGAACACGGTCACGCCTGACCTTGGTAAGGGAACGGGGCCAGTGGACCCTTACATCCCCCTTATCCCCAGGGGATAAGCAAAGCTCCTGCCCTGTGCCAGGCACAGGCAGCCCAGCTGTCCCAGCACCCTTGGGTGGGGATGTGACAAAAAAGAGGGGCAGCTCTGGGAGGTCAATTTGCTGCTGTATCCAGAGGCTGGGAAATTTGGACTGCAGGAACCATCAATGGTCCACTATTCCCTTTCCCCAAATCCACTGCCACCCTTCTGTGTCCCCAAAAAGGCTCGTTCCTCTCTGGCACCCTGGGATCAGTAGGAGAGGTAGCAAAGGTGCTGGCTCTCCAGCTGTCTCTGAGGACCTGCCTACCTGGCTCACTCCCAGCACCAGCCCCAACACAGCCTGCGGCATCCCAGCTGAGCAGCAAAACCACAAGGATTAGCACTGATCCCTTCTGGGTAGCTCAGCCTCTCCCAGGCTTTTTTTTTTTTTTTCTGTCCCCGCCCTTAAGGCTTCAGAAAAGATTTTGGGTGATGCTGCCTGTCAGGAAAGGTGCAGGGGGGAAAGCAAAGCTTTGTGTCACTGTGTCACTAATCCTTCCTGTTCCGCTCTGCTACCAGAGAAGCTGCATGACCTGATAAAGAAGAACGTCTTTGAGACAATGTTTCCACTGCACGAGGTGAGGCCAAGTACGCAGATGCCTGGGAGGAAAAGCCACAAGAGGTGGAGGAGCCAGACCGGGTGGGAGAGAGCTTTGGGTAACTGGGGCTGTATCGGGACACACCTGGATGTAGGGCACAACCGGGCTCCAGATGGGAGCTGGGCTGGGGATTAAGGTTGCCCTGATGTTCCTGGGTCCAATCAATTTCTCTGCTCTCCAGAAAGAAGAGGTAAGAGAATTCCTAAAGGAGAAGTGGGCTCGCTGGAGAGATATATTTTGCCAACAGCCGATTGAGAAGATCAGGTAACGTAGGCAGAAGAGGCACAGGGGATCCATCTAGCCAAGAGGCCCTACCTTAAACCCCTTCCCAAGCTCCTGTTTTTTTTGTGTTTTTTTTTTTTTTTTTTTTTTTTTTTAATCATTAGTTTCTACCTGGCTCTTCTCACACATATTGGGCCTTTTCTGCAGCTTGTGAAGTTCTGAGCCTAAAGGGTATCCCAAGGCACCAAGCTCTGTCTGCTAATTTTGCAGCATGAAAAAACCCCCGCACCTGAGCGGCTTTTAATTAGCCTCTTTCATTTTCCACCACCCTCTTCCATGTTCAAAAGGAAGGTGAGATGAGAACAGAGCATCAGTGAACACATCCAGCCTGAGGCTGAACTTGGGACTTTAAGGGCAACAAAGGGCTCCTAAAGCCACATTAAAACTCGGAGAAGAGCTTGGCTATTTTAAAAAAGGGAAGAAAACTAAGTCTCCATGGCCAGGAAGAGGAAGGCAAAAATAACATGCTGCTTCATAAGGTTTTCAGTGGACCGTGGGAGGGAGATGAAATGCTAAAATTGCATTCTCTTTCCTTAAACGTGTCTTACAGTTTGCAAGTCTAGCAGGGGCACCAGGGAGCCTCGATCCCTCCATGATGCTCGAGGTCAGACAAAACACCATTTCTAAGGTCAATGCATCCTGACCTGTTGTTATCACAGAAGAATCAATGGGCCAAGTACGAAATCATCTTCTTAACACAGGCCAGGGAGCACATCACCACTTCTGACTGCTGGCAGGGAGTGAACCCCTCCGGAATATCGGAGGGGAGGCAGGTCCCCCAGTCAGTAGTTACCAGCATTTCCTACCCACGCCTCCAACCTTCTTGTCCACACAAGAAAAAATGAGATTCTGCTGTCAGAAGGATGAAACGTAGAAGTATTGCGGGGAGACAGAGGACAGATAGGAGGGGATATTGCTCTGGTTGGAGAAATGCTGCACCTTGCGGCCCTCTCATCTTTTTGAAGCCTTTCTGTTCTGTAGACACAGGTTGCAACTTGGGCTCTCAATCACTCGCACCACTTTTACCTAGGATACAATTCATCTGACCACATTTACCCTTAAGGCAGTTTGCTTCAGTCACCAGGCTGACTGAGAACAGGAGAAACCACCTCATTGCCTTCTCCAAACCCTGCAGGACAGCATGCCCAGCACCACACGGCCCCCAGGAGAGCTGTGTTTCTCTCCATCCCACATTCAGCTCTCAGATGGAGCCATGCTCTGAGCAGGTCTTTGCTGTGCAGCCCCACAGCAACATCCACAGTGCTCTTTGCTACATCCTCAATCAGAGTCCACACACAGGGAGTCTCAGGATCTCCCTCTGCTGCCAAAATCCCCTGGGAACTGCTGCCCACTCCTGCTTCTTCCAGGTCACTTGGGCTGACTCTCCCAGTCCCAGCCAAATGCCCAGATATGCATGCAGCACTGCCCCTCCTGGACGTGGCTATCCCTTTGGGGGTGGAAGAGCATTTCCTAGTGACCCCAAGCAGCATTGTCTCCTCGTTGGCCCCAAAGCACATCTCACCTTTCCTTCCAGGTGCTATTTCGGTGAGAAGGTGGCCCTGTACTTTGCCTGGCTTGGCTGGTACACCTACCTGCTGGGATTCGCTGCGTTGATGGGCCTGGTGGTCTTCGTGGCTGGGATTACTGTTTTCAACTCCAGCCAGGTGAGGTAAGGCAGCTGAGAACACCAAATGCACATCCCCTTCACCACCCTTTGCTGTGCATATTGCTTTGACCACTGCCACTCCCCTTTGCTTCTCTCTACTCCTTCCTCTCCAGCAAGGAGATCTGCGAAGCCAATAACACCATCATGTGCCCACTCTGCGACCAGAAGTGCCCATTCTGGCTGCTCTCCGACACCTGCACCTATGCCAGGGTAAGTAGCCCCCTTCCCAAGACAGGCTCAAGGTGAAGGATGGGAAAACTCCCAGCTTACGCTGTGCCCACGCCACCAGAAATAAAAGACCCCCCAAAAAAGTTGGCTGCAACACACAAGAGACCTCCACTGATAAGGAGGACAAGCTCTAGCCGATCATGGTCTCCACCACCACCAAAAAAAGGAAAAGACCAAGGAAAAAGCATTTGCCATGATCTAAAAAGTCCCTGCTGTCTATCCCCTTCCTGCATTTTGCCCTCCTGCACCATCTTTGCCTGTCTCTTGGGAGATCAGGGTGGCAAGAGGTCTACCGAGTGCAGAGGCTTCTCCCCAGCCCCGAGGTGCTCCTTGGTGCCCCCATCACGTTCTTCCTTGATCTTCTCCAGGTCACTCACATGATTGACAACGAGGGGACAGTTATATTTGCCATGTTCATGGCCATCTGGGGTAGGTGTCAATGTCTCAGCACCACACACACGGAGCTTGCAAGGAGGAGCAGCCCGCTATAGCTTAGGGGGAAAGGAGGTGGAAGAAAACGGGACACCAATGCAGCTCCAGCATTCAGGGGCTTTTTAGTCCCTAGCTCCTCTACTTCCAGAGCCTTCAGCTCCCCCTCCAGACAGCACAAGGGATAAAATCATGCCCCAAATTCCCTTCTACATCTCAAACACTCCTCAGCCACCCTGCCTGAGAGCTTTTACTCCTTCATCCACCACAGCCTCCACCCAACTCTGATCCTTTTCTAGCAGCTGCCTGTAAGTGGACACAGCTGCAGGAAGGAGGCACCACCACATCCCTCATTAATCCTCCTCGGGTTGCCACACCATCTTATAGCTTCTCTGGAAGACCACTGGGCTCTGAGTTGGTGTGATCCCATCACCATATTAGCTGCATGTTTAGTCTGCTTTCACTACAGCCCTTTCAGTTACAAACACCACCGTGGTTTTAACCAGCCAGCACCTGGGCTGGGTGTTTCACTGCTGAGCAGGTTACAGATGTGGTCTTGCATGTCCCCATGGGTCAGTTTACACAGAACAAGCTTAGGAAGGTTAATTAACAGAGTAGGTGGCTGCAAATTAATTTGCAGAGGCATAGCCTTGCTGAGGTGCAGTGTGGGATGCCTACTCTCTTTTAAAGCATATTTTTCATCAGTCCAGAATAACGTGGTTGGCTGGTCCCAGGTAACCATGCCCACCACAGCAGGCTAGCCCTGGTGCTTACTCTGGTTTAGATCAAATCCCTTACAGTCCCTAGAGCTGGCCTGACTCCCGGTAAAAACTCACCCCCGTACCTCCATCCTCTTCTTCACTGCTGCTCATCCCAGGTCCTTTCTGGTCGCTGAGGTGCAGAGGTGGCTGCTTGTCCTTCATGGGCCGAGAGCAGTCCAAGCAGCTTTGCCATCAGGTTGGGTGGTAACACGACTGTCCATCCTGTGCTGTGGAATGGAGGGGTGACTTCTGCAGGGCCATCCCTGAGGGTCACCGTGCTCCTACCTTCCCCCCACAGCCACTGTGTTCCTGGAGCTGTGGAAGAGGCAGAGAGCCACTGTGGTCACCAACTGGGACCTGTACATGTGGGATGAGGATGAGGTAAGGATGTCATCTTTCCTGCTTAATGCTTCCCTTTTCAGGGCAGGAGATAGCTAGGCTTGCAGAAGAGACATGGCAGAGGTACCTCTCTGTGGATGTGGACACATAATAGAGGCACTTAAGCAAGGGGCAAAGCCAACACCTGCCTCCTTTGACGGTCCCAGGAGAGGCAGACCCCTCCAGAGAGCTGAGCAGATGTTGGCCTCCACTCCACATTGCTATTCCCCTCTCTGCATCACTAGCCCCCTCTTCACCTGCACGAGTGCTTGAACTCAGTCAGGACTGGCTATGCTGTTGTAGGTTGGGTTGGGTGCTCAGTTCTGTCCTCTGGTTCTGCTCATCCCCCACCTCCATTTACAAAACCACCCTGGGCTTTCCACCACCTGGGAATGGCTCTGTTGGATCCTTCATTTTCCATACATATATACACGTGCATGTATTTGTTTTATTTATATATTTTTTAGGAGGAGCTGGCTTTGGAGCTGATCAATAATTTGCAGCACGAACCTCGGCGGTACCAGCACTCCTACTTGCGCAGCACCATCGTCCTCATCTTGGTTCTGGTCATGGTATGTGCCAGGATGAACGTAGGGTACAGGAGGCAAACCCTTGACACTCTCATTTCTTCCCGTGAGTGTGACAGGCCTAAGGAAAGTCTAGATGAGGAGAGGTGGAGACATCCATGTTACGAACCTCTAACCTCCCCTTAAGAGGACTGGCTTACTTTGGAGGCCAGTTCCACGTGGTGAAGAGATGCAGTGTCTGAAGGCCCAGCAGTCCTCAGCTGGAACGGCTTCTCCTCACCCCTCCACCCTCCTCCACAGATTGCTGTGCTGATCGGCATTGCCCACGCACTCGTCATTTACCGGGTGGTCGCGACGGCTTTCTTCACCCAGAGTGACTTCGAATTCTTCCGCGAGCAGGCCAACACGGTGGCCGTGATGACCGGGGCTGTGCTGCACTACCTCACCATCATCATCATGACCAAGGTGCAGAGTGTGGCACGGGGTGGGTTGTGGTGGGGTTTGCCCTTTTTGCCCCCCGTCATCAACGCTCCCCTCTTGTTTTACACTTCTCTCCTGCAGGTCAACAGGCATGTGGCCCTCTTTCTCTGTGACCTGGGTAAGGGAAACTGGGGGCTGCCCCCTGCCTGCACCTGCACCCCACAGCGGTCCCCAAATGCAGCCAGACTCATGGCCCCTTCCCTTCCTCCACCACTGCGAAGCATCTCCCAGGCAGCTCTCACCATGCAGGTCCCCAGGGAAATCAGCAGCCCAGCTGGCTGTCCCCAGACACGTTACGCTTTGGAGGGGCAGTGAGGCTGAGAGTTGAGATGAGCAGGAAGCCAATAACAACCACAGAAGAGCTTATAGCATGGTTTTCCTCCCAACTTGAAGCCCCCTTCTGCCCCAGCTTGTGGCTCTGAGGGATTTTTCTTCTAACCTGGGCTTACCACCCTCAAAGGGCTCAGGTGAAGGGGCAGGGAGAGCTCCACAGGGCGCAGAGACCCCTTTACAACCTTCAAGGCTACCATGGGATCCAGGGGGAGTGGGGCAAGGTCCCACCACTGTGCGACCAAAGCCCTGTTTCTGTCTACAGAGAAACCACGGACCTTCTCCCAGCGTGAGAACAACTTCACCATAAAGCTTTTCATCTTCCAGTTCTTCACAAACTTCTCCTCGCTCATCTACATCGCGTTCTTCCTGGGGCGGTGAGTGGTGGCCGGAGGCCCAGGAGGAGCCCATCCCATCCACCCTCCTCACCAGAGCACAGCGCCCAGGGCAGACAGGAGAGGGCCACAAACCACCTGGGAGCTCAGCAGGGCTTTTCCCTGGGGGTGCAGTGGGTGGGGGGAGCCCCTCGCCTCTCTGCTGATGTCTGGAGGTCGGTGCTCTCCATCTCCATCCTCCAACGTTTATCCAGAGGGGGGTCAACGGTGGGGCTCAACAGATGTCACTCTTCTTGCTTCCCTGCTCAGGATCAACGGCCACCCAGGGAACTACGTGCGCATCGCTGGCAAGTGGAGGCTGGAGGAGGTGAGAGACTTGCCGTGAAACCCTCTGACCCTGCACCACAACTCCCACACTGCATTTCCCCCCTACCCAGCAAGGCCCTGCTGAGCCTCAGCTTGGCCAAGTAGCCCCTCAGGGCAGGTCTCGCTGCTTGTGGTACCCAACCCCTCTCCTCTTATCCCTTTGCAGTGCCACCCCAGCGGCTGCATCACCGACCTCTTCATCCAGATGGCCATCATCATGATGCTCAAGCAGACCATCAACAATCTGGTGGAGTTCCTCATCCCGTAAGCTCTCCTCCAGCCTGCAGAGCACTTCCCAGTGTTCTTGTATATGCAGAACATCCTCCCAGCTCTTACAGAGAACAACCCTGGCCTTTGGGCCAAGATTTCCTCCTTTTCCCTATATCAGGTCTCCAGGGCTGTCACTGCCAGCAGTTCAGCCCCGCTGTCCTCTGCAGGCAGCGGTACAAATTGCTTCCTCCCCTTGCAGCTGGATAGGCCACAAAATACGCTCTAGGCAGAAGCGCCCCAAGAAGAGAAACATGGTGTTGGGAGAAGAGGAAGAGCCTGAGGACCCCTGCAAAAAGCAGTGGCTGAGCAACTATCAGCTCAGCAAAGTCAACATCTTCAGCTTGTTTGATGAGTTCTTGGAGATGGGTACGTAGGGAAGGGGAGGGTGAGCAAGGAGGGGTGCTGTGTGCCGTGCCATATGTCCTCCTCGGGTGGAAAGAGCCTGACTTTGGGGAGCTCTTGTATAGGCAAGGGAGAGCTCTGAGACCCAGCTCCATGCCCAGCCCTACTCCAAGAGCCCTGGCACACCGAGATCATTCCCAAAGTCAGGGAGGACAGGCAACTGCATTGACCTTGGGTCCCTGCCTAGCATCTTCCTCTCCTCCTAGGAGCATCAAGGTGATGGCCGTAACCCTTAGGTGCTCCCTCTGCTTGGCTGGCTCAACCACTGCCCAGTGGGACCCCCACAGAGCTCCCTCTCCGATAGCTCTGGGAGAGGTGGGTGTCCCCTGTGGGGGTGTAGGGTCTCCAAGACAGGTCTATCTCCCCCTTTCAACCCTGTGAGGCCCCTCTGACACAAGCCATGAAGCAGGACAAGCCCACACTGCAGCTGGGTCCCTGTGGGATGACCCCTCCAAAGCAGCTCCGTGCCATCACCCGGCATTTCTCCCCTCTGCAGTGATCCAGTACAGCTTCACCACCATTTTTGTGGCCGCCTTTCCCCTCGCCCCGCTGCTGGCTTTCTGCAACAACCTCTTCGAGATCCGTCTGGATGCCATCAAGATGATGCGGCTGCGCCGGCGCATGGTGCCCAGGAAGGCCAACGACATCGGTGAGACAGGGCCCTCTGTAGCTGCTGCTTGGGAAAACAGTGCAGGTGGAGAGCCCCTTCTAATGGGGGGAGGTCTGGAGCATCCCTTTGCCAAGGGCTGGTACCACAGGAGAGCTGTGTTTTGGGGAAGGAGAAGCAAGTTCAGATCCTGCAGAGGTTGAAGAGCACCTTGGAGCTCTCCTTCTGGCCTCTTCTGGCTATGCCAAACCTGCTGGGGCTGGGTTTGCAACCCCAGGGGAGTGGGAGAAAGCTGGCAAGGGGGGAGTCTCAGTGACTGTTCCTCTCCTGCAGGAATCTGGCTGCAGGTCCTGGAGGCCATTGGCATCCTGGCCGTCATCGGGAACGGACTGGTGATCGCCATCACGTCTGACTTCATCCCTGTGCAGGTCTACAAGTACACGTACAGCCCCTGCATGACGGAAAACAGCACTGCTGTGGAGTGAGTGTTGCTGGGCAGGTGCCCCCACCCCTGCAGCCCTGCCTGCAGTGTCCTGTCCTGCCTCGGTGCAAGAGTGTGAGGCACCCAGACACCCAGAGTGGGGTGGGTCAAAAAGAGTTTTCAAATGACTTCAGAAAGAGTTTTCTAGATGGGACCAACTTCAGCATCGCAGCCAACCTCCCACCCACATCAGTGGGTCAACTGGTGCCTCTGAATGGAAAGAGCACTGCGAAGCACCCAAGAGCTGGAGGGAGGACTTTCAGCTGGGTGCCTGCCCATGCCCTCTCCTCCCCTCCCTCTTTTCCCACCTGGGGCCTTTAAGTTCCCTGCCAAAAAAAGACGCAAGAGCTGCAGTTTCCTTCAGGGCATGCCGTAACTTCTCTGAGTGTCGCCACAAAGCAGGAGCTTCCCCTCACCGCAGGGTTCCTGTGCCCAGATGTGCCCTTTCCTCCCCCACAGCTGCCTGACTGGCTACATCAACCACAGCCTCTCCGTCTTCCACATCCAGGACTTCGAGCCCCACACAAAGCTGGCCGAAAATCAGACAGGCATCATCTGGGACGAGATCACGGAGTGCAGGTACCAGCACCCCTGCCAGCCCCTCACCACGGCACCTAGCCCCTGGAGGAAGCCACCAGAGCTCTCCTGGGACTGCCGTGGTGGGATGTGGTGCCCTGTGAGGGGGGAGCCTGGGCTGGCGCTGATGGGGCTCTGCTGCAGGTACCGGGATTACAGGAACGCCGACGACTACAGCTACACCGTCCAGTTCTGGCACGTCTTCGCAGCCCGGCTTGCCTTCCTCATCCTCTTTGAGGTGAGCACTGAGGGCAGGCTGCCTGAGGAGGCACAGAGAAGCTGGGTCTAACACAGGGGCGGTGGCATAGACCTGGGGAGCCGCTCACTGCCCGCGGTGGCTCCGTTTGCTTTCTGCAGCACGTGGCTCTGTGCGTCAAGCTGATCGCAGCCTGGTACGTCCCCGATGTGCCCCAGTCAGTTAAGAACCATGTTCTGGATGAGAAACACAGCAACCTTCGGAAAGAACTGAGGTGGGTGATGCCCCAGAAGGTGCCAGGGGTTGCAGTGCTCAGAGACAGCATGGTGCTCAGCTGGAGACCTGGCTGATTGCAGGATCAGCCCACTCCAGAGCCCCATGATTGGGCTCCATGCCTCTGTGGGCACAGAGGAGCATGGGGCTGTGAGCCCCTGCCTTCTGGTAAGCTCCTCCATCACACTTTTGGAGGTAGCTTCTCCCCAGCTTTCATTCCAGCCCCTCCTGCTTAGGGCCTACAGCACTAAATGTCCATTTAAAGGTGGGCTGCATGACCTGGAGAGGAGGAGCCACCTCCCTCCACACCTGCAGTGTCACCGAGCAACCCAGGTGCCTGACTTTCAAGTGCCTCAAGGCCAGTGAGAAGAGTTCCACCTGAGGTGATTCAATACTAAAGCTCACCAGAGGAGGAGTCTGCTTGCTTTCATCTTTTCCTTTAGGAAAGACAAGCTCAAAAAAAAAAAAAAAAAAAAAAAAAAAAAGAGCAATTTTGTCCAAATTTTCCGTTTAAAACTTTGCTGAGGGGCAGGAGGGGGCAACCCACAAAACAATTTCAGCTGGAGGCAGAACCAGCTTAGCAGAAAGCTGTAGGTGCTGCTGTCCTCTAGGACTGAACCCTGCTTTGGAGGGGGGCTCAGCCTGCTTTGGAGGGTTTCAGCCTCCCCTGAAATCCAGGTGAGAGCAGAGCTCTGTGGGGCTTGGGAAGCATCACACCACCACCATCCAGCTCCCAGGCTGCAGCTTCCCATCAGCAGAGAGATTTGCACACACAGGGACTTCCCACAAACAGTGGGTTGTTCTCTACGTGTACTTCTATCTGGCAAACGGCCCCATTCCCGCTCAGAACATTTTCCCCTCTTCCCCCCTTCCTTCCCGATGCAGATATCCCATCCGTAACTTCCCTCTCCCTTCTCCTGCAGCATGATGGAGTACTCCACTGAGGTGTAGCCTCCTCACACTGCGGAGAGTGAGAAGCACGGACCTGAGCCCCTCTCCCCAGCCCAGCAGTGCCACAAGCACCGGAGGAACCACCGCAGCACCGCTGGCAGAGACAGGCCATGTTCCCCCAACCTTGAACTTGAGCTGGGGAGTGACAAGGTGATGGCAGCTTCACAGAGCAGGATGTTTTATGACTTGCACAGCCACAAGGAGGAAGAAAGTCTCAGTAGAGACAGGAATGCTACCTGGGGCACGGACTGGGCGAGCGTGCTGCTGGTCTGCAGGAGGTGATCAAGCTTCCCCATCAGTCATTGCCTCCACATACCGTGCAGCCTCGCAGGAAAAGGCAGCTACTTCAGTCCACGTTCCCTCTCTGGTTCCTTTTCACTCCTTGGGACCTTCTTCCTCTGCCTTCAGTGACCTCCCTGCTCCTGTACCATCAAGAAAATTCAGTCCTTCCTCTTTCACACCAGCCAGCACAATGCTCCTCTCAGCATAACTACCGTGTGGCTGCAATTCCAGCCCAGCGCTTTCACAGGCTGGAAAAACAAACTCGTTAGCCTGAGTGGCTTTTGTACTGGGCCCTGCCAAGTCACTGCACCTGCTCTGACTCAATTACATTCCCACCTCAGCTAGAATGAGAGAATGGTGAATAAACACACTAACCGTGCAGGTGCAAGCAGCCTCATCTTCAGCTGCCATGAGTCACTGTAGTCACACTGGAACTGTTCCCCCCTCCCCTCCTTTGCCATCCACACCACCCAAAGGAATTGTCTACTCCACCCCCTCTTTTCTTCATGTGGGTAATCAAAAAAGGGCTGGAGCTGGACCACTTGTGCCTAGCTCAGCACTAGGGCTGGGGGAGAGGTGCTGGCTAGTGACAGGACTAAAAGAAGTTGGTGCTTTGACCATGCATAGTGGGGGAAAAAAAAAAAAAAAAAATTAATTTTCTAGGGTAACAAAAATGCATCAAGCTACACAGAAAATCCTGAGTCACAGGGCTAGAAAGGGTTACTTCTTGCTGCAAAACAAACCCACTAGCCTAAACCCCAGCCTTGCCAGCCTGATATTTCTTCCCCTCTTCCCTTACAGCTCTCCCTTCTCCCTACAAACACAAGGGGGTTTTGTCTGTAGCAGAGCAGGGGCTACGTGCCACAGCTGGTTTGGTGTCACAGCCATCACTGTGACTTCTCAAATATTTATTTCCAGCCTCTTTGCTTTGCTTACTGCCAGGCCTACCTGCAGATTTGCCAGCTCAAGGCAGAGTTATTTGCACGAAAGGAATGATGTGTTTGTTTGGCACTACACAGAAATGAGAACGTGCCCTCAAACGTGGGATCCTTCACTCAGCGTCAGGTGCAGAAACAGCCCTTTGATTCCCCATGCCATGTTAGACCTGTGGGCGGCAGCCTTGCTGAGTTGGGTTGGTAAACACAGGGGGAAACAAATTTTCTCTTTTTTTTTTTTTTCTCTCCAAACTTTGATCCATGAGGAAGACAGGAGCACAGGCTGGGGCGTTATAGCTCAGTTTCCAGTTTTATCATGGTCCCTGTAAGCTCTGGGCAAATCCACTGGGGATTTTTAAAGCTGACCTCTGAGTTTTAGGGTCTTTTTCTTTACGAGAACTGAAAACTTTTAACCAGTTTTGAAATTTAACCTTCAGCTCCACGCTTTCATCATCTCCTCTGTAAAACGGAAATACAAACCTCAGGGTGAATTGTGGGAATAAGATGAATAAAATGTGGGAGCTACATGGGTAAGCATGTGTGTGAGCATGTGTAATAAGCGTGTAGCCACAACACAAACTCAGAAAGATGCAGACAATGAAACCAGAGAAACACAGGTCAGGAACAAGTATTTCATTAGGACTCATCTGTCTCATTCTGTAATTAAAAGTCAGAATAATCCAAGTCCCTGTAAAGAAATGTATACAGTGATGCTCCTTTCTGTAACACCTGGAGAGTCCCTGTCCCGATTTAACAACGAAAAGCCACCACCTGCTGTGTTTCCTGGGAAAAGGAGAAGAAAAGTGACAGTGATTAAATGTCTGCTGCTAGGTGGCTCCTCATCCTGTAGCACTGCTCTCATTTATGGGACATGGAGGTGAACTCCGGTACGCAGCCGCCTGGCAGCATTAAGTAGCTCAACCTTAATTAGCTTCAAGCTGTTAAATGCAGCAAGAACCGGCTATTAGCAATCTCCCATCGATAAAGTTATTTCCATCTGCCTCCTAGGTGGCCGGGAGCTCTTCCTACCTCAGCAGCACGCGCTCACCTTGGGCCAGGGGGCAGCAGCAGGGGGACGGGGTCACAAACCCCACAGCAGCACCACACACCAAAGCAACAACCTCAAATCAAGAGAATTTTGGCTGCAGCTGGGGATGCAGAGCCAGCTCCTTCCCTACAGCTGCCCCATGTGTGATGACCCCAGCCACTGCCTGCCTTGCACAACGCAGCCCTGTCAAAGCACAGATTGGGGCAGAGCTATTTTATTGCTGAACCCCAAATATTTATGGTCTCCTGAGGGTCCCACCACACACTTCCAGCAGTTGCAGGGCTTGCAAGGACTCTGCCTTGCTACCAAGGCCAGCAGGTGACTCTCCCAGGGGGTGACATGCCTGTGAGTCCCTGCCCAGAACCGCAGCAAAAGGCACCAAAGTTAACTCAAAACAAAAACTTCACTCCCACGGACGTGGAAAGCCACAAACCACCAAGCAGGGAAATGAAACAAACCATGCAATGCTCTCAGCCCTCTGGCTTGTTCTGTCCTTTTGCCATGGTGAGCAAGATCAGCTCCATCTCCTCTTGCTTCAACTTACCCACGGGAATAACTCTGACAGACAAGAAAGGTTTTATCAGCCCTTAGGTCCCTCCCCTGCCTCCTGGTGCCCTTGCTATTCACATGAGCTGGGGAGCCTTGGGGATCCTTTATCACAGAGCCATCAGGGCTGGAAAGCCCTCCAGGACCACCTGCTTCAACCACCCCTACCACCAATGTCACCGCTTAACCATGTCCCCAAGCACCACATCCAACCTCTCCTTGAACACCCCCAGGGATGCTGACTCCACCACCTCCCTGGGCAACCCACCCCAATGCCCAACCCCTCTCTTTGAGCAGAAATGTCTCCTCATTTCCGACCTGAACCTCCCCTGGCACAACTTGGGGCCATTCCCTCTAGCCCTATATCTGCGAGAAGAGGCTTACCACCACACACAGGAACCACAAACCCTATGGTAAGGGGCACCAGCCACACACAAACCCAACCACAGTCCCTCTATACACCCTTTTTCCTTTTTACACCCCAACTTTTCCCTCAGGGTTTAAATGGCTCAGGGAGGGGAGTGGAGGGACTACAACTCCCGGCGTGCCCCGCGCGGGGTGGCAGCCATTGCCGGCGGGCGGTTGCCATGGAAACAGGGGGGAACACGCTGACCTGTGCGGGCGGGATTTGGGTTTTTTTTTTTCATAGTTTTTAACAATTTTATTTTTTTTCAACGGCTATCTGATGAGCTGCAGACAGAAGGAGCTGCGCTGGGGGTAGAGCAACGGCAGGCCACCTGTGCAGAAGACCCTAGAAAAGCCTTTTAAAAAATAAATAAGTAAAATTTAATTTAAAAAAAAAAAAAAAAAAAAAAGCTATATATGCATTTTGAAAGGAAAAGTTAAAAAAAAAAAAAAAAAAAAAAAAAAAAAAAAAAAACCTTAAAACATAGAAAAAAAGAACAACCAGAAGGTGAAGCACTGGAGCCATGACACCCTCTCCCTACATCTTCCTGCCTCTGCACATCCCTACCACACAGCCGTCCCACCAAAATCCCCCAGAAGCCAGAACTGTCCCCAATTTCTGCCCTTCTCGTGCCGCAATGCTGCCTGGTGGTCGCTGTATTAATTTATTTCTAGAAAAGTCCTGCGGTGAGAGACACCCGGCAGTTCTTACCACTCCCACCACCATCACACTCCACTGGAGCAGGGTGTTTCAAGAAGAAACAGGCGCTTTTCTTCCCTTTTCAGCCACAAACTGTGTGATGACCTCACTGAAGACTCTGAGTTTGGTGCTCTCAGGCACAGCCAGGTTCTCAGGCAGCAGGTAAGGACCACGATGTCCTTACAGTGGTCATTCACTGCACCAAATATCACCACAGCTATGAACATAACCCGTGCCTGGGCGTGCTGCAGCTCTAGTATTTACATCCTTGGGACACATCACAGCTGTCACCTGCTGCTCATCAGCAGCCACGTCTCACCCAGCCCTGGTTCCCCACTGCAAGCTGACCCCACATAACCCACTTGGTCCTGCAGAGATCCTTCGGGCAAAGCTGCCACCCTCCCGGCCATGTCTGCGCCCCGCCATCAGTACCTCACCTTGACGGAGCCCCAAAGCACCGAGTTTCTGGGTGCTCAGCAAACCCTGTCCCCAAAATGCACCCTGGGCATCAAGTCAGTACCTGTGACCTCCCCTCTGTGGCCTGGGGAGCTGGTGTTACCGGTGGGTGCAGGTTTTGCCTCATCCCAACGCCTCCACCGGCTTTTCCAGCCACAGGGAGCTGGAGGGAATTTCCTCCTGCATGCACCCAACTCCCCGGGGGCTGCTCAGCTGGCAGGGTGCACGGTTTGCCTTCCTTCTCCTTTTTTCTCCCTCCTTTTTTTTTTTTTTTCCTGTCTTTTTTTCCCCTCCCATAATGCCAAAGTTTTTTGTTTTTTTTTTTTTTTTCTCCAACAGGTTCAGGTGGAGGTGGAGCAGCGGGAGGGAGGGAGGGACGGCCAACTCCTCCTGCAGGCCTGGCGCCCAGCGATTGGGGCGGCAGGGGAACCCAGCAAAGGGCACGGGCTGAACCGGGGAGGGGGGAAAATAATAATTTTTTTTAAAAAAAAAAAAAGGAGAAAAAAATACTCCACCAAGCACTGGTCCGGCAGGTCCAGTCGGCTCAAGCGGCACAGGAGGGAGGCAGCTGGCAGGGAGCCCGCAGCCTGAGGAAGCTCCTGAAGGTAAATGCAGCTCTCCGCTGCTTCCCTTTCCGCGTCAAGGTCGTCTCGGACAGGGTCTGTAGGGTCTTGTCCTCTCTCTGCAAGCCCCACCGCTCTCCTCTGGCTCCCCAGACAGCTTCCATCCCTGCTGCTTGCTCCTCTGCTGCCATGCCTCCCTGCTCGTTTTGCTCTCTCCATGGCTTTGCTCTGGGGGGATGCCACAGCCCAACCATCGAGCTCAGATTGCTACAAATTCGGCCTGTTCCTTGTCCCAAGACGTAGGAAACGGGAGCGTGCTACACGTTGCCCTGTGCTCCTCCTCCAGCCCTACACTGAGCTGCCCTCTGGGCACTCATTTTGGGCCCCAGAACAAAGGAACCCCAGCTGTGCCTCCCCATGGGACTAGGGGGGCATTGAGGGCTTCCCTCAGCTCTCTGGCAAGCCCACGTTTTGATGGGACTTAATATTTGCAGTGATGAAACGATGTGAGAGTGACCTATCTGGGCAGGACGAAGTGCAGGCTGAGCATCCCACCAGGCAGGGAAAACCCCACGGCACCCCAATACAGCCAGGTAGGGGAGGGGGGCTCATCTCCAGCCCCTGCTCTTCTATCATGGAGAAACCCAGTTAATCACGGAGACACCCAGTTAATATTTCAGGTATTGTTCAGCTGCTCAAGCATTTCCTGTGTACCTTGATCCCCAACTTCACCTGGCACCAGGGCCTCTGTGCCAAAGGGAAGCAAGGTGCCTCCGTCCCCACTCCCAGCAGCGTCCCAGCATGGCTTCTCCGGGGACAAACTGGGTTTCATCGTTCCAAAACCAGTTTGAGTGGTGAAGGGCCAGGGCAAAGAGGCAGCCAAGAAGGATTTTTACCCCTGCTGGCCCCAGCAGTTATGCTGGGTGTGTTTACGGTCGCACTGCCTGGCAGAAACACCGGCAACGTGACGTCCTTGCTATTCCCACATCAGCCCCGGCAGGCACAACACCCGCACTGGGGGCTCTGCGGGCGTCTGGGGACAGAGGAGCCCAGCCCCACCGCCAGGCTCTGCTTCACCGTTTGCTCCTGGTGCCTCTGCAAGCTATAGCAGGGTGTGGAGTGTCCTCCCTGGTCCCCCTTCTTCCCCTGGGTCGATTGCAGCTTCTGGTCGTGCGATGCCAGCCGGGGGCTGGTCCCCAAGACCCTAAACACACAGGGCACGTTGTGTGGCTGTTCCTCTCCCCGGGCATGGCCACGGGGCAGCACCGCACCAAGCCTCCTAACGTGTCTGGGAGCACTGCACCCATTTAGATTAGCTCAACGGTATGAAAGCTCACGAGATAGGGAGCCCGTGCTACTATAAATAAACCACCCCGTGGCTTAATTTGCAATCTCAATGGGCACCTTGGGCTGGAAGCAGCACCGTGGCCAAGTCGCGCGGCATGGAGGATGGTCCCCCGCTTGCACACCCCGACGAATGGCTGTGTTCAGATCGTGGCCTCTGGCTGGTTTTAGCTGGTGGAACATTGTCCCAAAGCCATGTTTTTAATGCCCCACAGCCCTTAGTTGGTCATTAATCGCCTCCTGACCAGGAATTTGCAGGCTGTGAGTTAGCACTGCGCAGGCAGAGCAGGTGACTTAGTGGCTGTGCTTTGGCTTCGCCCCATGGTGGCACCCACCACCCCGTGACCCCAGACTGCTGCAGGGGGGGAATAGGGCAATTGCCCAGCGTTGTGCCAGCCCAGGAAAGAGCACCCAGTGCTCACGGAACATTTTCTCATCTCTCCCAGCCCCAGTCCACCCCGCGGCAGTGGTGGCAGCGACAGGAGAACTTTGCCCCCCCTGGCAGACGGCACGCCACGGGGGCCCTCCTGCCGCGGGTGGCCCGCCAGCAATGCCAGCAGCTGATCACTCCTGACCATGGCAGGTAGGCTGCAAAATGAAACATTTCACATATTTTCAGCTGGGGAGGACCCTGTGCTCCTTGGGCATGGCGGAGGTCCTGCTTGTTGTTCCGGGGGTGGGTGAGGGGCTGTCCAAGCCCCAAAAACCGGCCCAGCCTGCTGCAGCGCAGCTGCAATCGGTGCTTGCTGCCAGACCCCGGCGGCTGAGCTTGTTTTTCTGGGGGAGCTGGGCTGGCTACGGGGCTGTCGTGCTTTCCACGCTGCTGGAAGGTGTATCCCTGATGGCTTTCCCCTCTGAAACCCCCTTCCCACTGTGCCCCCAGCCCTTTGCAGCGTGCCTCCTGAACTTCTTGCGCCTGCTGCCAACGAGACGCTGGTGCTGGCGCGGGGGAGCCAGATAGCCCTGAACTGCACCGTGCGCTGGGCAGCCACCGAGCACTGCGAGCCTGTCCCCTCCTGGACCAAAGACGGGCAGTGGCTGGGCAGCGAGAGCAGCCAAGACACCACTTGGTAAGGAGCCTGCCCCAGGGTACGTCTGTCTGCCTGTCTGTCTGGGTTGCCCAACCCACGGGAGCTCCTTCTCTCTCCAGGTTTGGCCAAAATGCCTCAGAGCACCTCCTCGCCACCGTCCTGCAGGTCAACCTCACGCATGACGCTGACTTCGGGGTGTTTGCCTGCTGGGTCAGCAATGCCACGGCCACCTTCACCCTGCGGCGAGAGGGTAGGGGCACACGGGGACCAAGTTCTGGTGGGGACAGGGCAGGGGACAAAGAAGGGACACCCACGAGGAGCGTGGTCACGGAGGGTGGCCGCAGCAGCCCCGTGGGTATCACAAAGCAGGCGCTGGGGCATGGCTGCACGTTGGGGTGCAGAGCACCATACATTAAACCCAGAAGCCTGCATCTGGAGCCACTGACTGCTCACCGTCCCCTTCCCCATCCTTGCAGAGGCCGCGGGGCACGTGAGTGCAGTGCTGGCAGCCCTCCTGGTCCTGGCCCTCCTGGTGCTGCTGGCGGGGCTCTACATCAGGTGCCGCCTGAGCGTGCTCCTCTGGTACAGGAACCACTACGGCGAGCTGGAGATAAACGGTGAGAAGGGTGTAGAGGACACGGTGCCCCCCCTTAGGACAAGCCTCCCCTGGGCCAGGGGCTCAGCAATGTGCAAAGCTCCCACCCCAAGGTAGGCTCCCCTTTTCCCCATGGTCACTGCCTCCCCAGACGGGAAGCTGTATGATGCCTACGTGTCCCACGCCACCGCCCCGGATGACCGCAAGTTCGTCCACTTCATCGTGAAGCCACAGCTGGAGAACCGCTACGGCTACAAGCTCTTCCTGGATGAGCAGAACATCCTGCCCAATGCTGGTAGGCACCCAGCTGATGCCCACCCAGCCCTCTATGGGGTCGGGCAGGGGGACACCTGGGCTTGGAAACCAAGAGGGGACAGGGGAAGGGCTGAGCTGCTTGTCTCTCTCACAGAGCCATCAGCCGACCTGATCATGAACGTAAGTCGGTGCCGGCGCCTCATCGTAGTCCTCTCCGTGGCCTATCTGGAGCAAGACTGGTGCAACAGCAGCTTCAGGTACGAACCTGCTCCTGTCAGCTCCTGGGGGAGAGGAGGCAGTGGGCCCTCACCCTCCTGCCCCATGCCTGACTCACAGGGAAGGCCTTTGGAGGTTGCTGGAGCTCTCCAAGAAACCCATCTTCATCGTCTTCGAGAGCCAGTACCGGGAGATCACGCACCCTGCCATCAGCCTGCTGAAGCAGCACAGGAACCTGGTGACCTTGCTGGTGTGGCGAGCTGGCTCCATGGTAAGAGCGAGGTCCCACCTTGCCAGCACCCGTTTTGTATAAAAGTGCCCCATTTTGTGTACGCTCAGCGCTCAGGAGCCCTGTCCTGCTCCGGGGCGTCCCCCAGCTGAAGCAGCAAAGCTTTGTCCCCGTGCTGCTGTTGCTGCTCACGTCTCAGGGCCAGGCCATGAGCTGCATGCAGCAGGTTGGGCCGGTTTGTCTGCCGCCATGCGGGCACGCTGCCATGCCGGGAGCACAGCTCTCACCTTGGCTGAGCTCCCAGCTCTAGAGAGAGAGAGAGCCGAGCCCCACAGAGCCTGCCACAGCCCCACATGGGCTGGGCTGGGCTTTGCTGCAGTCCTAATTCAACCGGGTCCCTTCTTACCCCGCGCAGACCCCATCGTCGGACTTCTGGAAAGAGCTGTGCCTGGCCCTGCCCCGCAAGGTGTCCTTCCAGGGGACCATGGGGGACCCGCAGACCCAGCTGCAGGAGGACAAGGACCCCATGCTGATCCTGCACAGCAGTTACCTGGACAGCCGTGGGGACCCCCACCCTGATGGAGACCTGGGTGCAGGTTCGTGTCCTCCACCTCCTCTCCCACGGGGGACAGATGTGCTGGGGACGGGGAGACACGTGCTAGGGGTCACCTGCCTGCTGTCCCTCTGTGCGATGCACAAGGGCAGAAGTTTGCCAGCCCTGGGGTACAGAGGTGTTAATTTTATTGGCAGGGCCACGAAGGATCTTTTTGAGCCAGTGCCAGTGGGTTGAGGGGGCAGAGGGGCTGCTCAGAGTGGGGCCAGCCTCACAGCTTGCCCCTTTGGGCTACATTTACACTGCTGTAGTGGTAAGGTTGGCTTGAGCCCCTTCCCCGACACCTAACCCCTCTCCCCAACTCCTTCCAGGCCTCCGTGGATGCCTTTTCAGAGGACTCCCACCTCCCCACGTCAGCAGCCTCGGGGTGCCCGCAGCTTTGGCCGCCGGCCCGCCGGAGGACGCGCAGCAGAGGGACGGGCACAGAGCCGAGATCGACATCTCGGACCTGGGCTCGCGCAACTACGGCGCCCGCACGGACTTCTACTGCCTGGTGACGGAGGATGACATCTGAGCAGGGCCACGACGGGGAAACGGGGTGACCCCCTGCTCTGCAGGACTGCATGGAGCCAGGTCGCAGCTGGAGGATCCCAAACGCGGTGGCTGGACCAGCACTGGGAAGAGAGGAGCTGGCTCCTTCTGGCAGCACGTTCCCTGCTTGAAAAGCACCGCAGGGCCTGGGCACCCCTGGGTGCTGGGTCCCCCTCCCTTGCCATGGGTGGAAGGGACATTTTTCCCACCTAACGGACAAATTTGGGGATTGACGATGCCCTCCAAGAAGCAGCGTGCACTTCTGTCCCTTTTCCCTTCACGCCCCCCGTGGCCTGGGCTGGAAAACCGCTGGGAGCAGCCGCAGCACCGCCGGCTGCAGCACCCAAATCCCAGTGGCAATAAAACGCTGCTGCTTGGAGCAGCCCTGGTCTGTCTGCAGGGACACGGGTGGCACTGGTGTCCCAAAGAGGACGAGCGTGATGGCACCGCAGGGCCAAGCTCCCCCACGCCAGCACCCCGCGGGCCCTCTCCTCCCCTCCAGCAGGCGCAGGGCTGTTGTTCAAGGCCTTTATTTCGGGGATACACAGTGCTCGGGGAGCTTGTACACGGAGAGCTGGGGAGACAAACAGATCCCCCGGACCTTGCTGGGCCCAGGCGTGCCAGGACAGCCGCAGCGGGGGCTGCTGCAGCCCCTCCTGGCAGCGCTGCCTGCTCTCCCCCCCCTTGCCTGCCCCCCACCCCTGTACCTATACTCTACCCCGTTTCCCAGACAGGGCGCGCGGCACACCCCAAGCGCAGGGCTCCCCCTACCAGCCCCAACCCCCCTGGCAGACCCAAGCGACCCCCAGCCCTTCCCCACACGCCCCAACCCGGCCTCTGCCTCTGTAAAGTGAGCTTTGGACCCACGCTGGCGCCAGCCCGTGCCAGGCACCAAGGGCATCTCCCCACCCCATAGAGAGACGCCGCCCAGCAAACACGAGCTGCCTGGCCCTGCCCGGATCCTGCTTACGCAGCACCAGCCCCAACCCCAACCCCAAGCCCTTAACAGAGCAGCAGCAGTGCCCCAAATGGTCCCTGTGGGGTGCAGGGATGGGGACAGCCCATCTTCCCGCGGCAGGGGCACGGGCAGCCTCAGGCACAGCTCCAGGTGGAGCCCCCAGCAGAGGGAGGACTGAGAACCACAGCACTGAAGCCGGTCCCAGCTCCTTTCAAAATCCAGGGAGCCAACAGCAGCCACCTCGCCCCATCCCCAGGCTCCCTGCGTTGTGCAAAGCCCCGTCCCCGTGCAGCCAGGGCTGGACCGGTGGCACAGCCACTTGGCACGCTGCGATTTGGGGAGCTCGACCCTATTAGCGGAGGGGAGCTGGAAGGGAAACTCCCTCAAAAGCCCCCCTCGCCACCAGCACTGCTTTGCAGGAGCCTCCCCAGAGCTTCTGCTCCTCGGCCAAGCCACGAGACGAGCTTGAATTGGCGCAGGAAGGAGGGAGGGGGGGCTTTGCAGCACCTGCATCTCCAGCCCAGGGACAGGGCACCCAGAGGGGTTGCAGGCACGAGGGGTGCAAGGAGCAGCCGGGGACTACGCTACGCAGCAGGGTCCTGTGGCGAGCAGCTTCCCCAGGGCACAGGAGGCAGCGAGGAGCGTCCCAGCAGGGAGAGCGAGGGCTGTGCAGTCCCTTCTCTCAGGTTTGTCCTTACAGGCTGAGGAAGTCCTCCTTCCGGTACCCCTTCTGCAAGAGAACAGGCCACCCGTCACACGCCGCGGGGACACCGCTGTCCCTGCTCCTCTAGGCGCCTGCCATCAAGGGGACAATGCCGTGGGGACGTCCCCACCTCTTCAAGAGGCAAAGGCAGAGAGGCCGAGCGAGCCATGTGCCTGGATGCATCTGGGTGGCTCGGTTTTCCAGGGCGAAGCCCCTGGCCCTGGCTCCTTTGGGTTCCACCCCGGGGCCCCGCTCCAGGACCCCGCAGGAGGGAGGTACGTACCACCTTGAAGTCCCGGTGGAGCTTGGTGTACTGCCACATGTTGCCCAGGAGGCTGGCCGCCGCTCTGGAGGACTTCTCGTTGTCCGAGCTGGAGCAGAGAGAGGCTGCGATGAGTTTTTGGGTGCCACCAGGCATGGGGTGATGCCCACCAGCCCACGGATACCACCCCAGGAGGGCCCAGGATTTGGGGGAAAGAGGCAGAAGACTACAGGCTGGGGCACACCACGACGGGCTGGGTGGCTGCAGCAATGGGCAACCCCATCATGGGGTGTCCCGAGGAGGCTGTAAAGGGCTGGAGGCCAGCCTCGAGGCCGCTCTGTGCTGTCTGGGGATTCCCAACACCAAGGGAAGGGAAGGGAGGCTGGTTGTGAGCCTCGTCCACCTCGCTGGAGCAGGGGAAGAAGGGGAAGAGCAGGACAGGACCCCAGGTCCACTCTGGGAGAGAGGGGCAGGCAGGGAGCTCCCACCTGTCCCTTCTCTTCTTGATGTAGAAGAGCTTCCTGAGGCCATCGAAGTAGACGATGTCGCGGGCCGCCATGGGGCTCTCCACCACCAGGTTGTTGAGCACGGCGATGATGTTCACGATAACGTCAGCAGGAGGTGCCTTGTCCCCAACACTCCCCGGCAGCTTCTCAATCAAGTGGCTGACCACCTTGGTTGCTGGAGGGCAAAGGCATCACGTCAGAGCCCCGGGAGAGGTGTGACAAGGACAAATCAAGCGAGATGGCGGGGCTGAGGCAGAGCAGAGCACACAGGAGATGTTTGGGGAACAGGGAACAGGGAGGACACCTCGCATGCCAGCACTCTGCCTGCCTCTAACTGTGAGCTCAGCAGGCAGGAAGGTGCTGAGACACGCCCGCAGGTAACCAGAGGCCAAACCAAGGATCAAAAAGGGTGGAGAGCGTCCAGCCCCGGCCCTGCCCGGCCCTCCCTGGCACTCACACATCTCGTCCTTGTTGCGCGCGTGGCGGGACAGGTTGCGGATGAGCCCTGTCAGCGAGCGCAGCTGGTGGTGGTCGGCGGTGCGCACGCGGTCCAGGACGGGGTTCAGGATGCGCTCCTGCTCCAGGGCCAGTCGGCTCAGCACGCCCGCCCACTGCGGGGGCAAAAACACGCGGTGGAGGCACCCGTTAGGACCACCAGGCACCCACCTCCTCCTCCCACCCCATTCCTCCTCCTCCTCTCCTTGCCCAGCGTGGCCAGATGACCGGGCTGGCGAGGAGCGTGGTGGCCACGTCCCCCCAGTGACCAGCAGGAACAGCCCAGCGAGACGGGACAAGCCCAGGGGATGCTCCCCTCGTGTGTCCTCACCCTGCGGTCCCCAGCAGTGATGTTCTGCAGGGCACCCGAGGCCGCCTCGGTTGTGTGCTTGTTGAGCTCGCAACGCTGCAGCAGCCGGTTGTAGATGCCCACGATCTGCGGGTTCCAGAGCCACTCCATACCCTTGGGGTCCTTGGAGACCTCTGTGAAGGTGACGATGTCCGCGTTCAGGTAGTGCTGCGGGGACGGGGATGGGGTGCAGTGTTAGACCTAGAGGGGTGTCCCCTCCATAGTGCCCCTTGCCCTTGGCATCCCCCGTGTGCACGGGCACCTCCAGGACCTGACAGGGACCTGGCAGGTCACACCCTTCGGCGTGGGGAGGGCTGGCACCCATTGCCACACGCGAGTGCCATCTGATTCACCCTCTGCTGAGCTCACCCGCCTGTCCCACCCAGCAGCCAAGGCCAGCGTCCACCTCCGCCCCGCTGTCATCACATCCACCAGCTGCTTCCCTGCCCTGGATGATGCGGCTGGCACGGCACAAAAAGGGCCACCCCCTCCCCAAAATCGCCCTCTCCCTGCCGCTGACCTCACGTGCTTTCTTGCTCTGGGGGCTGAAGCAGCCCACCAGCTCCCCCGTCATGGTGCCACCGTTGTTCCTGCGGTGGCCCTCCAGGCGCTGGAGGGAGGAGGGGGGCATCTCGTCGTACAGGCGGTAGGAGAGGTTTCGCAGGACGCAGACTGCATTCTCCACGCTCTGGGGAGAGAAACGGGGCACAGAGGGGTCAGTCCTAGAGAGCACGGAGCGTGGGCACATCCCCTGGGGGGCAGTCACAGGGGGTCCCTCCTGGGATCCACGGCCAGAGTCACACCAATGGCACCAATGCTGGCAGCGCCCCGCTGTGCCCGGTAAGCTTGGACATACCCAGAGCAAATCCCGGGGCTCACCTTGTCCTCCGACTTGCCCACCTCCAGGGAGCTGTTCACGTAGTGGATCATGGAATCCACCAGCCCGTGGCACTCGCGCATCTTCTGCCGGGTCTGCTGGCTGGCAGAGCTGAGATTCCTGCGGGGGGAACAGGGATCCATCACAGCAAGAAGGGGCCTTCCCCTGACCACCACCTCCTGGTGTCCCAACTCTGTGGGGAAGGCAGCTAAAGCCACAGGGCTGACAACGCTTTGCCTTGATGCACCAGAGCTGCAAGGGATTGGGACCCCAGAAACAAGCCCTAGGGACCTTTACCCTCAGCAGGAGTGGAGCAGGTACCTGAGGAAGCCCGTGGAGTTGTAGAAGATCTCTGCCTCAGAGGGGTTCTGTTGGATGACACCCGAGCCACCCAGCCCAGAGAGGGGGACCAGGACGAGGTCTGTGAGCTGCTCCAGCGTGTCCCGAGCCAGGCGATCCTTCAGGTTGTCACTGGAGGAGAGATTCCACAGGATCCCTGTGCAGAGGAGAGGGGATCCTCAGACCTGGGGACGGCTGGAGAGCATGCCCACCCTGACCCACCTCCCCAGGGCTCACACCGGCCACCCACAGCCAGGCACAGCAACGGGACAGCTCGCAGCTGGGGACACCACCCAGAGCCCACCCAAAGAAGTTGTCCCCACTAAGGTGGGGGTGGACCAGACCCACCTCCACGCCAGGAGGACCCCTGTCTGCCCCGTTGGCCATCTCTGACCTGTGACGTTCTTGCGGAGCTCGTCGTCAGGCTCCCGCAGCGTCCTCATGAGCTCGTAGATGCCGTTCTCCTCCACCAGCGCCAGCTTGTTCTCGGCGTTGTCGTAGATGAGGTTGCGCATTGCGCCGGTGGCGTGGCGCTGCACCTCCTGGTTGGGGCTGTTGAAGAGCTTCACCAGCTTGGGCATGGCCTGGAGGCTGCGGGCCTGCAAGGGGAGAGGCCAGATGGGTTGAGAGGCCAAGCCCCTATCCCTTTCGCTTGGGGTCTGGGGCTCCCTCCACCTCCTTCACCCCTCCAGGAGCGCCCCGCCGCAGCAGAGAGGAGCGGGGCACCCGATGAAAGCAGGGACAGCCCCATCCCCTTTGGCTCGCAGGTGCTCACCTGCTTCTTGGCATTGCTGTCGCTGTAGCATTTGTGCTGGAGGTAGGCAGCGCCCAGGACCTGCAGGTTGGGGTCAGTGGCTATCAGGTATTTCACCGCAGAGGGCAGGTCGATGTCGTCGAACCTGGAAGCCACAGGCAGATGAGGAAGAGCCCAGGCAGGGCATCCCCCGAGGGTCTTCTACCTCTGCTCCCCACCATATCCCACATCTCCAAGACCAGCCAACCCATCACACTCCTTCCTATGGCTGAGTGAGCATCTTCCCACCCTCACATCTCAGGATGGGCTGCTGGCAGGAGATAAGGGCTTGTAGAGGAGATAAAGGCACTTAGAGGCCAACCCGCACCATGGTACCTCGCTATGGGGCTGAATCCTACCAACCACCTCACCTCTCCTGCTTCCCTCGCACCAAGGCGATGCCAGGAGGGCTGGAGGGTTTTGCCCTAAACCAGCAGAGTGCCTAAGGAGGACACAAAGGACTCATCTGGTTGGCACTCACCCTCCCGACTGCTGGGTGAGCAGCGTGCTGTGCCCGTTGTACATCTCCATGCCGCGCTGGTCCTGGAGGTGGTGGCTGGACTCGGCCAGGCTGCGCACGGAGGGCGCGCGGGAGCTGTGCTCCACCATGCCCATGTAGGAGCCCCCGATGCCCGCCTGCGAGGACGGCTGGATGCTGCCGAAGGAGCTGGTGCTGAGCCGGGAGCGGTTGTTGCTCTGGAAGCGCTGCAGCGTGCGCATGGCCGGTGCCCGGATGGTGCGGCTCTGGGGCACCTCGGCGCCATCCAGCCAGTCGGAGGAGCTCTTGGCGTTGGAGCCAGTGCTCATCTGCCTCTCGAAGGTGTAGGAGCGGGTGAAGCCACCGTTGCCTTGGCTTTTGTAGAGGGAGCGGTGGCCCATGGGGTCCAGCTGATCCGAGATGACGCTGTAGCGGTCGTCTGCGGCGGTGGGCGGCAGCGGCCCGTCAGCCAGCCGCAGGGAGCGCAGCGACAGCGTGTCGAAGCTCTGCCGAGCCCGGTAGTTGCGCTCGTGGAAGGAGCTGGGCCGCGGGGAGGTGTTGGCAGCCTGCGACATGGCGTAGCCGGTGCCGTAGGCCCGGCCCTTCGCTATGCCCCCGTTGCTGATGGTCGCCATGCGTTTGTGCGGCGTGAGGTCCACCGCTGACCGCGAGGACCAGCTGCTGCCCTTGAGTGTGCCAAAATCTTTCTTGGCCATTGACTGATACATCTGCAGGGCAGGGAGCACAGGGTTAAGGGACGACGGCCGTGAGCCTGTCCCCTCCATCCCCACCACGAGCAGAGGGAAGAACAGAGCCAAGAGCCCCCTCGGTGCCAAGTTTCAACTAGAAAAGCTCCAGCTAGAGGCTGGGCATCCCTGGCTGACTGGGAGATGGGTCCCAGTGCAGGGGCGAATGGCGAGCCCCCCAGTACGTACCGAGCTTTTGGAGTCCAAGCCATTGCTCTGGGAGCGGGAGCTGAAGGACGGGCGCAGGGTCGTGCCATAGTGACCGCCTGCGGGATGGAGGGTGGAGGCGGTGAGGGGCGCACACACATCCAAGCAAGCAGGGAGGCATTTGGGCAGTCTGGGACCGATGCAGCCCCCCTACCCTGCTGCCCTAGGGGTAGCAGAGCCCCGCTGGGAGTTGCCGTGGTGCCAGGGCAGTGGCAAGAGGGATGAGCGAGTCGGAGGACTGGGGATGTGCCTGCCTTCCAGCCACGGAGAACAGGAAGAGGCCGTGGAGACAGTGCGCCTCCCACGGCCTCCCTGCCTTTCATCGTGCCCCGACGGCGAGAGGAGTAATTGCTACCTTGGCAGGGACACGGTGGCTCAGCACGGCTCCCCTTGGCCTTACCCGAGCTGGGATTTGCGCTCAGAGAAGCCTGCCGTGCCCCGGCTGGGACACTTAGTCATGGCCTCCTGCTGCGGGAGGCAGAGCCGTGCCACCACAGCCCACCGGGTGGCCGTCAGCAGCGGTGCTGTGGCATGGGTGCCACCAGGTGTCGGAACAGGGACAGCTTTGGGGCTTGGGGGGTGAGCAAGGCAAGAGCTGGGAGCCCCCAAAAGCCAGTCCCAGGGACGGGGCACGAGGGAGGAGGACAGGGAGACCCCGCCAGCGCTGTGGCCGCAATGGGAGCGTGACCCGCACCCACACCCAGCCTCGGCGAGCCCAGGGGTGCCACTGGGGCTCTCCCCTCACCGCGGCGCAGCCCAGGGCACAATGGGGAGAAGCAACAGGGCGGAGGCCAGGAGCTCAGACGTTAAATGGAGGCGCTTGGAGCCCGGCCAGCAAGGCGAGACGCCGCTGAGAACCCAGGGACGGGGAAGGCACAGCCCGCAATCCCTGGAGAGCACAAAGCGGGGCGCGGGACCCCTGCTTCCCTCGGGGTGGGGGGAAACTGAGGCACGGGGGGAAACCAGCCCAGGCTTCACCCTCTTTGCTCCAGGGCGTGGGGCAGGTGTGGGCACGGGAAAAGGGGAACCCCCCACCCCCCTCCAAAATAATAATAATAATATTAAAAAAAAGCCACCTGGCGGTCTCCCACCTCTGCTGTCGACCTGGTCGAGCACGGCGGCCTCGGGGTGCGCGGCGGCCGCCTGCCCCCGCAGCAGCATTCGGATGCGGACCTGCTCCTGGACACGGGCGCTGCGCAGCCTCTGGGCCTCGGCTGCCTCCCGGCCTCGGCCATCCAGCTGCCGGTCGGAGGGCAAAGCCAGCGAGCAGACGCCGGCCTCGGGCTGCAGGGCCGAGAGCAAGAAGTTGTTCGTCTCCTGCATGGTGGCGGTGGTGGCGAGCGGGGCCGAGGCGAGCGGGGCCGCCCTACTACGCAGGTGAGCACGGCAGGGCGGCGGCGGGGCCTTCCCTGAGCCGTAGGGAGGCACCCGGCCCGCCCCGCCGCCGCCACGCCTCGGCAGCCGCCGCTCGTCCCTGCTTAGGACAAGGTGGCCGCGAGCCCCCCGCCACCATCGGGGCCCCAGAGAGGTGCCCGCAGGTGGAGGTGCCAAGGGGTGGCCTCACGGTGACAAGAGTGTAAGGGGTGTGGAGGCTGCCCCAAAGGGGTTTGGGGGAGGACGTGCCTCAGGCTACCATGACTCCCTTGGCAGGCTCCCCATTAAGCCCCAGAGCCTCAGCAGCTGCCCTACCAGTAAGCCCCGGAGCTCCCCATTAAGCCCCAGACCCCTGCATTGAGCCAGCAGTGAGATGTGGACCCCTACGTGGTCCTGCCAGCCGACCCTCAGGGAGACCCCGACCCCTGGGCAGCCTCCGTGTTGACCCAGACCTTTGTGTGGTCTCTCTGCCGAGCCCTAGACCCCAGCACGGACCCAGCAGTGAGACCTGCACCACCCCATGGCCTCTCCAGTCCATCCCAGAACCCCAGGCAACCCCCCTGGGGAGCCCCAGACACACATAGGGCGGCTCAGAAGGGTTCTGGAACAGCAGATAGCCTCCTTGTAGCCCTGGTCAGTCCCACCAGTGAGCCTCAGACCTCCACGTGCCATCTCCTCGGAGAGCCCCAGGCCCCAGGAAGCCCCTTAACACTGACCCTCGCCCCCCACATGCCCCCCACCCCAGCTGGGGCGCAGGGCTGACCCACCAGGGGGCTCCACAGGGGGCAGTAATTAGGGGCCAGGCTCTCCCTGCTTTGCTTTTCAAATCAGCCGGGGAATTAAACAACAATAATAATAATAAATATAACAACAAAGGGGGCAGCTCAGCGCCGCCGGGCTGGTGGCTGTGCACATGGAGGCAATGAATGTGGGGTGACTCAGCTGCTGCCGTGCACAGGCACTAATTAGGCTCGCCCCACCCACCCAGCCACCCTGGCCGACCCCAGCTTGGGGGGCACGCCTGCTTTTCCCCAGCCCAGCACGCTCCCGAAATCCCCACGGCTTTGTCTCATGCCAGGCCGTAAACCACGGCTTTCCCCTCTGCCCAAGTTCTTTCCCTGAGCCGCGCACTCGTGAACTGAGCTGTGTACGTCCTCAGCCTCGGGACGGGGTTGGAGCGGTGTCCGCGGTGGCTTTGGTGCTCAGCGTCACCCGTTCCGGCCCCGCCTGGCAGCAGCGTCTTGGGGTTTGGCAGCTGGTGAGCTGGCCAGGGCTTGCAACACCCAGCGATGACAACTCCAGACGGCAGCTTTTGTGCTTCGGTAGGAGGGGGAAAAGAGCAGGGAGGAATGTGCCGCCGTCAGCAGGAACAGCGGCTTATTCTGGGCGGGAGAGCGTTTTATGGCCAGGCAGCCTGTCCTCTGCTTTGATGTGGTCCCTGGTGCTGGTGGCTGCAAACCCCAAAACCCCAGGGCCACCGCAGCACCGTGCCCCGGGACTGATGACTCCCCCCGCCTCTCCATCTCTCCCTGGGGAGCTTCATAAGTTTGGGGATCACACCTGATCCTTCCTTTTCGGGGTCTGCAGCCCTAAGGAGACCCTGCTCCCGGCTCCGTGCCCACCTCGTGCCACCCCCACGGGTACACCGAGTTAGCAGAGCTCGGCAGGGCGCTCCCAGCCCGCATGAATCACATCCCCCCCGCCCCGGGAGCAGGCGGTTCGCTCCCCATGCAAGTTGCTGCTTGCTCGCGGCCCCATGCCAGGCTCCGAGGGACTCGGGGACACCCCCCAGGCAATGCCTCTGCACCCTCAAAGTGGGCAGCTGGGGCTCTAAAATCCCACAAAATAATTCAGGATGGGGCACTTAGAAAGAAAACCAGCAGCACATCGGCGCAGCGTTCCTATTTGGAGCAGAATCAAGATGTGGCCACAGCTGGAGCGACGTGGGGATGAAAAAACTCTGTGGACACACCAAAGCAGCAGCTGGCTCGCACCCTGGAGGCACCCCCGTCCTCTCCTCTGTGCCACGACTAATGCCGTGTCCTCCCGTGAGACCTCCGTGCCCGGGGACAGGTTGTCCCCTCAAGCCCCACTGGGTGCCTGTCCCCAAAAGCAGGTCCCCAGGGAGCCTGTGGCTGCCGGTGCCACCAGCGGTTCAGGCAGGGAGTGGCTGGCGGCACCGCAGCGCACGTGGGCCACCCTGCCCGCGGTGTCCCTTTGACAGCGGGGACACTGAGGCACGAGGACATTTAGGGAGGGACAGAAAAGCTGTTTGGCCAAAGCCGGCCAGGAGCTGGCCGCTGACGGACCCATCATCCAGCACGAGCTGCCCCTTGCCACCTGGACGAGCTGGCTGTGGGGATGCCAAAGGGTGGCTGATGCCACCAGCTCATCCCTGTGGGACCCACAGCCCCTCAACGCAATGACAACCCGCAGTGGGGACAGCCACACGCGTGTGAGAGCGGCGGGCACGTACCTTGTTGGGTGGCCCCGGAGGGCCGGTGCCCTGCAGCATCCTCCCTCCTGGCCAGGCGCGTGCCCCTCCGGGTGCTTTCGGGGGAGCCGAGCACCCCGCTGCGGGGTCGGCGTTGCCGTCTGCGCCGTGGCGGGTGTGGGGCCGCGGCAGGGCCCGCCCCGGGAGCTTACCCAACCAGTCTCTTCACCGTTGTTTTGCATGTGCGCTCAAAAACCCGCTTGCCTCACAGCCAAGTTCGTGCTTTTGGGGCTCGTGACGAGGCTCCGGCTCTTGGTGGCTCTGCGACTCGCCATCAGTGGGGTTCCGCAGGTCCCTCGGTCCCAGTCACCTCCACCGTGGTCCCAAAAGCCCTTTGGGGCCCCATCATCGTACCCCTTTGGCTAAGGCGTCCTGCCCAATGTGGGCCATCGAGCCCCCCGCCCAGCACAGGGCACCCATGGGTGCAACAAGGGGCTTCCAAAGAGGACAAGAGGGAGCAGAAGCAGAGGAGGGGGACACAGCTTTTGGGGCAAGGGGCTCCCCCCTGCCCTAGAGGCTCCCGGGGAGTGTGTTTGCATGTGTGGGATTGAGCAGGAGCCCTTTGAAGCCCAGATAAGCCGAAAGGGAGCGTTCCAAACGAGCCAAACCAGTTTCGGGGCCATCTCTCCCACCAGCACCGGAGCCGCGGCTCCACACTGCACCCAGTGCTCGCCAGCCCCCTTTGCCCACCACCACCCCTGTGCTCAGCCCCACAGCCGGCCCTATAGAGAGCTGCTGGGCCACAGGCTTGGGGCTGGTGCTCATCTCTGTCTCCCCCCCATCCTGCAGGACCCAACAAGCCCAAATCCAGCACTCCCCCGGGGCAGGGCGAGCTGCTCAGCAAACGCCTCTCCCTCTTGCTCCTCAAAAAGAGGGAAACTGCCCCAGCCCCACTGTCATTTGGGGTTCCCCTGCCCTACCAAAGCTGGCACCGGAGAGGCTCAGTGTCCCAAGGTGAGCGGTGACAGCGCTGGTAGCAGCAGCTCCAGCAGGATCACTGCCCGCTCTGACGGCTGGAAAAGTTGTGCCTAAGGAAAAGTGGCTTTGGGGATCACGCTGCCCACGAATTTTGGGGTCGGCATGGCCGCCTGCCCTGCCCGGGACTTCTCAGCCCTGAGGCCACCTCCTGGTGCAGCAGGCAGAGCCCTCACCCACAACAAAGCACTGAAAAAGGGCTCGAAAACGAGGGCAGCTGGGCGAGGAGTGGCATCATGGGGATAAAATCCCGCTGCCTGCCCTCTGCCCTCATCCCGCAGCAGAGACCGAGCCCTACAGCACATCCTGGGGTGACCTGAGGGACATTTCACCTCCCTGGGGGTGCTCAGCCTCGCTGCATCACCCCCACAAGGGGCAAGGATGCCCCACGGCCTGCTTTTAGCCCCTGCTCCCACAGTGGGGTGAGCTCCCCGTGTGGGGCATGGGCGGGTGGAGCCCAGGTGTGGGGTGGAGGCTCCCCAATCTCCCTGCAAGCCCAGGCGTGCATCAAAGGCACCCAGCTGCCTCCTCCTCCTCCTCCTCCCCCCTTTTTCTGCACGTTGCCACCCAAAAGAGCAGATCCTCACCCCGTACCCGGCCTCCTCCTGCTCTGCCTCGAGGTGCAGGGTGACATGGGGCTGGGAGGGAAGGAAATCCCAGCCAAGACATTGATTTTATTTTTTAAGAATTAAAAAAAAAAAAAAAAGAAAAGAAAAAAACAACGAACAAACAAACAAACAAACAAAAAAAAACAACAGACAGAACTTCCTGAAAACAGCTTCCTACCTCATAATTTCACAGAAATTAGCTTGGAAACGTTGTTTGCTCTCCCCTGCTCCCGATACCTGCTTCGGGCTCTGCCCTTTCCCCCCCCCCCACAGCCCACCCTCCCGGGCCTAAGCATCGCCAGCTCGTCCTGCTTGAGGGGGTCCAGGAAGGGGCTCTGCCCCTGCCCCAGCCACCCACAGCAGCGGGGGCAAAGCCGAGCCCTCTTCTCCCCTCCAAGCCTGCCTCTGGGGATCCCGCTGGCCTTGGACCCCCACCCTGAAGGTATCTGCTCCGGCAGCCCCCCTGCAGAAGCTTGGCACTGGCATTTTTGGGGGGGATGCAGAGTGGGCACCGCCTGCGAACTTGGGTACTGCGTTTCTGGGTACCGCTTTTTTGGGTACCCTTTTCTGGGTACCTCTTTTTTTGGTACCTTTTTTTTGGGGTACCTCTTTTTTAGGGTACCTCTTTCTCACCTCCAGCATCGCCGGCGCAGCACAGCCCCAGGGCTCAGCCCAGAGGCTTCGCCCCTCCTGACAGCAGGATGCCCGTCGCCCCAGCGCTAATGAGTTAATAAATTTGTTTCTGACTAAGAAATTAGACCCTTAAGAAAAAAACCACGAGCCCGCTTTCGCCCACCCACCCCCCGTTCCCCGTATCGCCCCCCCAAAGTAACTGCGGTTCGTTGAGAGATCCTGGTGGCAGCGAGTGCCCTCCGTGCCAGCACCGGTGGCCACGGGCAGGGGTTGGGGACAGCCAGGTGGCGGCGGTGGTGGCCGACCTCTGGTGGGGCCTGGCAGCTGCAGGCCGGGCTCGGGGCGCTAGTCCTTGGGCGGCTTCTTGCTGCGGGTGTTCCACATGCCGCGCTTGGAGTGGTAGTAGTGGTAAAAGTTCCTGAGACGTAAGCGCTCCACCTCCAGCCCGCTCTGAAGGACCCTGCAGCCGGACAGAGGGACAAACGCTCAGGGAAAAGGAGGGCACGGACACAGCTGGGGGCGCCCCAAAGCCAGGTTGTGGCCTTGGGAAGCTGAACACCTCCTCGGAGGTGGCTCCAAGGTGCGGGTGACACAACCTGCCCATGGGAAGGGCACAAAGCAGAGCGGAGGCCAGCCATGCCCATAGGGGAGGGTTCAGGGGTCCCGCTGCCCCCATCCTCACCTGTCCAGGAGCTCCCAGTCCTCCCCGCCCCAACGGTCCCTGAACTCCTCCGTGTTCATCCCTCCGACGCGGTCGAAGTCTGACTTGTAGATGCCGAAGAGGCCAAAGCCATTCACCTCCCAGTAACCTGCGGGGGAGAGCAGCGGGACCCCCGCCCCGCCAAACCATCACCCTGGGGTGCTCCCTACGGCCCGCTGAGCCCCAGCCACGGGAGCACCCCCTTTTCATCCACCCCCTTCCACCACGTGTCTGTCCCCATCACTGCCACCTCCTGCTGTGGGTGGTTCACAGGGTGACACCACAACTTTTGGAGCACCCTTGGGCTCCAAACCCCGTCTCACCAAAGCAGACCACGCTCATCCTCTCACGTCACCGAGCGCGGCTGTAACCCACGCGATCCTGGGGCACGCGGGGGGCATCTCCCAGGGCACCGCTCACCGTTGGGCTCCCGCGGGGAGCTGCCGCAGCTCAGCCTCATGACGATGGGCGCGTAGGCCAGCTTCCCCTCCACGCAGTGCTTTCGGATGCTGTCCAGGATGTTGGCAGGGAAGTGGATATGCAGGTCGCACAGGAACACGATGCTGTGCCCGTCCTGCAGCAGGGGGGACAAGACGTGGCCACGAGGCTCGTGGACAAACAGCCCCAAGCCCCCACCAGAAGCCACAAGCGAGGGGAGCAGCGGTTCCTACCCCCAGCTCACCTCGACCATGTCCACGCCAGCCTGCAGCCCAGCTGAGCGCTCAAAGTTGCCCATGCGCCGCAGGTACTGGTAGCTGGGGAGAGAGCCCAGGGCAGTCAGCGTTGGTGGTGGAAGGGGACACAAGGGAGAGGGACTGAGAATAGCAGCGAGGATTGGCCCTGTGAGCCTCGTGAGGACCACAGTGGGACGTGGATGGGGTTCTGGGGTCTTTGGGGTAGGTTACCGGGGCAGCTTGGCATCCTGCAGGGCTTTCTCGACGTCCATGTCATCGCTGTCAAAGTCCACCAGGATGACGTTGAAGTTGGCGTCCTTCGTAGCCTCGTACAGACCGGCCATGTCCGAGATGAACTGCTGGACCCAGCGCGCTTGGTTCTTCACTGCCAGGCACAGCCACAGAAGTCTCTCAGACCTTGGGATCCCAGCGCTGGAAGTCCCAAGAGCACGCCCAACCACACCAGCACCCCATCTCACGAGACCAGATAACCTCAGCATCGCTAAGGACCTGGCCTCCTGAGACAGCCCTGCTCAGTGGTTGCCCAAGACCCCAAAAAACATGCTTGGCCCTACCATGGTCATGGGGATGTCCCTACACCCCTCCGCCCAACACAGCCATGGTTCATACCCTCTTGGCTGCCAGCACACCCTTGGGCCAGCCACATCCTGCCGTCACCTACCAGGTACCACGAAGTGCACCATGATGTCCTGCTTCCAGCTGAGCTGCAGGGGCTGGCACAGGATGGGTTTGCCATACAAGACGCTCCATGCGCTGGGCTGGGGCTCGGTGGCCCCCAGGGCCGGCCCCTCAGGGTTGGTCTCGGCACTGTTGTCCTGCTTGCCGTGGTGCAGGAGGACATAGACGTACTCGGAGAGCCGCACCGTGCGCTGGCCCCGCTCCGCCAGCTCCAGCTCCAGCAGGTAGCGGTTCCCTCGGGCCGTGTCCCGGCGCTTCTCCACGTTGACGATCCGCAGAAGGGTGTAGATGCTGCAGGGAGAGGAGAAGCAGCTGAAGCCACCACCTCCACGAGCTCTGCTCCCCGTGCTTGAGGGGCTGGGCTGGACCTGCTATCACCTAAACACCTTCTACAACTCTGTAACGTGTCTGTCCACGTGGGAAGCGGTGGGTATTGTTTACCTGGGCTTCAGCAACGCGTTTGATGCTGTTTCCCACAGCCTTCTACTAGACAAACTGCCAAGACACAGACTGGACAGGTCGGCTGTAAGATGGGCCAGCAGGTTGCACTCAGAGGATGCTGAGCAATGACTTTTACTCAGGCTAAAGAACCCGAGCAAAGTCTGAAGGAATTGGGTCTGTTCACCCTGGGGGGACCTCATCACAATATTCCAGTTCTTAAAGGGCAGCTACAAGGAAGACCAAGGCTCTCTCTTCCCTAGGAGCCACATCAAGACAAGGTACAGCAGGCACAAGCCGCACCAGGAGAGGTTCTGTCTTGATATAAGCCAATTCTTTTTTTTTTTTTTTTTTTTCACAGTGAGAACAACCACTCGCTGGAACAACCTGCCCAGGAACACAGCATCCCCACCACCAGAGATTTTCAAGATGTGACTGGAAAGGGTGGCACGCAATCCCATCTAGGCTCCTTTTTCCCTCCCCAGAGGCTGGGCCCAATGATCTTCCAACGTCCCTTCCAACCTCCATGACTCTAACCCAACGTCAGGATCCCCCAAGTCCCAAAAAGCCAAAGGGGGCAAAAAGGCAGGTCCCCACACCTCCCTCCCGCACCCTGCTGCCTCCCTACCCGCCATTCTTCTCGTTGAGCTTCTCCATGTACTGGGCCACCACGTCGACCACCTCGCTCTCGCTCAGCTGCAGGTTGCCCGAGACGTTGCAGCGCAGGTCGTTCCAGTCGGATCTCAGGAGCTCGAAGTCCACCGAGCTGACGCTGAACGTCCTCTGCCAGTTGATGGAGTCCTCCAGCCAGCTCTGCGGCAGCTCTGCCGTCTCGTAGCTGTAGTCCGAGACCTCCTCCTCTTCCTCCTCCTCCTGGCCCTTTCCCTCCTGCTGGGACGCCGTCAGCTCCGACATCTTCAGAAAGGATGTCACCCTCGTCCCCACCTCGGAGGAGTTGTAATCGGTGGTGGCAGCCACCCTGCCCGGGGCAGCAGTCGTGTCCTCGTGGGTCTCCCGGCTGAAGATCCCCTCGGCCCCCAGTTCTTCCCATTTGTTCACCCGCTCCCACCTCCTGCTTCCCATCCACGTGCTCTTCCTCCTGGCCGCGTCTCTTTCTTTGGAGATGTTGCTCAAGAGCCAAGGGGTCCGGTGGCCGGGCACAGCTCGGAGCTTGCTGGAGGTGATGGGATGCCTCTGAGGGGTCCTGGAGCGAAGGTGCACTTTCTTCAGAGGCTTTGGGTACAGGAAGATGCTGGGGAAGGCAGGCTCCTGGGCAGGGGTTTTGCGCTTGCCCATCTGCAGCCTGGTCACGTACACCTTCTCCTGGGTTTTCTGTTTTTTTTTGTCCTTCTTGGGCGCCACAGGCTTGTTGGGACCTGGTGTTTTGGCTCTGCCACCAAAGATGGGAACAGAGAAGTGGGGTTGGAGGCTCAGGGTCCCAGCATGCTTGGAGGATGCCAGCAGCCCTAGTTCATCTTCCTTGCCCTCGCTGGGCTCCTGGGGCAGCCACTGGAGCATCCTCCCGTTGACTCGCTCCTGCATGGGTCCTGTAGCCCCATAGCCATGGGGACCCTCGAGGGTGGCTGCAGGGCTAGGGGTAGCCAGGGGCACGCTCCACCTTCCCATGCCCGCTTCATCCTGCGCCTGGTCCTGCTTGCGGCGAAAGCTGTAATACTCCAGCTCGTCCCCATAATCCCTGGTGATCGGCAGGATCTCCTTCTTTTTGGCTCTGGTTACCAGCTCGAGGTTTTTCTTGGCTTCAGGAGGTGGGTCGGTAGGCTCAGGGCTGTCTGCTCCATCCTCCTCCTCCTCATCGTCCTCAAGAAAATCTAGGGAGCAAAGCCAGAGGTAAATACCCGGAGGGTTCAGGCCATTCTGCAGCACGATGGCTCAAGACAAGCAGGCAAAGCTTGTCTCCCTAAGGAGGATAAACCTGAAAACTGCCCCGAGGTGAGGGAGACTGAGGTGGCAGGTGCTGAGTGATACACGCCAAGAACAGGGGTGAGAGACTCTGCTAATTAACCCCTCCAAACCTCGGCTAATTAACCCCTCCGAATCCTGGCACTACTCCCATTTCACCTGGGAACAAACCGAGCCTGAACCAAGAGCAAGGCAGGCTCTGAAAAAAAATGAATTCCCCCCAGGAATCCCTGCCTGCACGGGCATCCACAAAGTCTACACCGGGCCCAGCTCAGCGAGACCAAGCCAATACTGAATCAAGCCCAGGTGATGCTAATAACAGAAGAGGAGAGGTAGAGCAATTGGATAATTAAATAGTGGGCTTGTGGGACAAGAGGGGGAAAAACCACACCGGTCTCCTCTTACAGATGCTGCAGCCACAGCTGCTTTCAGCCGGGGAGATGCAGCTTCAAAAAGCAGGGAGGGTGAGCCCCTGAGCCCCCAGCAGCAGCACATCACCGGAGGCATCCCGATATGCTGCCTCTCGCAGCGGGTGGGCTGGTGGGTCAGGATGCCAGGTCCTCAGCCCCGTGCCAAGCTGCTGAGAGATGCCCGAAAGCTGCCAGCGGGCGGGCATGACTCACTGTCTGGGCTGAGGAAGAGAAACGCTCGCTGGCGTGGGTCCTCCTCTTCCTCATCCATCTTCATGTACTTATAAAAACCAAACCTGGGAGACGGAGATGAAAGATGAGGTCCTGCAGATAAGGGAGGGGTGCTCGCGGGCGGGCGGGTGCGTGCTGCCTCGCACACACACACACGGGTGCACGGGGGAACGTCCCCAACCACAGCCCGGCTCTGGGATGGGAGCTGGGACCCCAAACCCAGCCCAGGAGCCCACGAGATGGGGTAGGAGCCAGCCTGGAGGTGGCTTTTTGCTGGGGACAAGGTTTGGGGTCGCGGCCCGACACTTACTTCTCCAGGTAGAGCGGGGACTCCCGATAGAAGCACTTGTTCTCGGTCTCCATGTGAGTGAGGCGCGTGAAGTCGTTGGGGTACACGAAGGAGAGGTAGACCTGGGGAGCCGAGCACACGGCCGTCACCCCTGCGCAGGGTGGGCTCACTCTGAGGACGTGGGGGACGGGTGGGGGGCACCCCAACAGCCAGGAGACCTCAGCTCCAGCCCAGCACCACAAACACACCGTGGGGTGCTCATTTTGGATCCCCCCGGGTCAAGAGGGGGAAGCTCAGCCTGACCCTCCCGATGGGGACAGCTCCTGGAGTTTAACCAGGTGGACACGGCCCTGCCAAGCCAAACCCCGAAACGAGGGCAGGAGCTTTGGCAGGTGTCCTGTGGGAGCGTGACCCCATTCCTCCCGCAGGTGTTGGGGAGAGACACTTACGAATTGCAGGCCCTGGTAGCGGGCGATGGGGAAGTCCTTCACCACGTAGGTGGGGCTGTAGGCACAGGGCACCAGCACGTTCTCCACTCGAGATGACTCTATCGCAGGGGCTGAAGAGAGGCAGCTGCAGCTCAGCCCCAAGCCTATGCTCTTCCACCCCTGCAGCCCCCTCCCACGTTACAGTTTGTAGACCAGACCCTCCCAAATCGCCCCCTGTAGAGCTGTCCTTCACCCTCGAGACGGGCAGAAGGCAGGGAAGATGCTCTAGGTACCTGGGGCAGCCAGGTCCTACCTTTTTTATTGAATCACAGGGTGGTTTGGGTTGGAAGGGACCTAAGATGACACGGAGCAGTGCACGGACCCAGTCCCAGGCACTTACTGAGGAAGAAGGTGTCCCTGGGGTCAGGCTTCAGCATGTCAGCCCCATGTTCGTCCTGCTGGGCCTCCCAGAGGTAGCTCCCGCTGTGGCTGGCCAGGGACTGCGGGATGTGCTCCACGTGGTTCATCTTCAGGGATGACTCGTCTGCGGGGAGCGAGGGCACAGCCTGAACCCCATGGACACCCACTGCAGGGCTCGCCCTCCAGCCAGCCTCCGAGCACCATCTCGCCTTCCCTAAGGAGCTGGGAGCATCCTCCAAGGTGGCACATCCCAGCCTCTGCCCTCATCCCACCTGGAGGGCTCAGGGGATTGGGGATTCCCCCTCCTGTCCCCGTTTGTTCATCCAGGACACAGTGTGGGAGAGGGGAGCCCTGGGGACCCCCCTGTGACTGTGGGGGGAACCTGGCTGAGTGGGGAACCCCACTGCTCAGCACCGGTTCCTGTGTCCCCCCCCTCGCCCAGCAGGGACACAAGGTTTGTGCCCCCAAAAGGAAACACACACACACGTGCTCTGCGACCCCAAACTGATGGTGGTCCTCCCTGGGAACAGCACATCCTACAGATTCCCAGCTCCTGCAGAGCCAAGGAGTCTGCACCAGCGCAAACCCAGCTCCTTCAGCCCTCTCCCAGGCTTGCAGACCCTGTGACTAATCAGCCTGATAATTACTGACGTCAGCTAATGACACGAAGGGACAGGGTACGGCTGATCTCAGCCGGGAGCCCCAGCTCTGATTACAGTATCGCTCGCCACAAACACCAGGGATGGCAGCACTCGGAGGCTTCAGCTCCCAAGGACACGGGAATTAAGCCACCAGCGCTGTTCCCCTTCAAGCTGCAGGTAAACACACCACGAGCTTGTTTGTGCCCTTTCTTCTATTTAAGGCTTCATGCGACACGTTGTCCTTGGCTGTTAAGCAGCCCCCAGAGTGCCCAAGGGGAGGTCACCGTGCTCTGGCCACCTCAGTCCCACGCAGAGCCGCCTGTCTCTAGCACCCAAGGGTGCCCGGTGAGGCAACGGGCAGGTCCCAAAGCCAGCAGCACCAAAACCGCTGCTTTTTGCTGGGAAGTGTGGGGAGACGTGGGACACGTTGCCTCGGATCAACAGACCCAGGGCTCCCCGTACAGCAAACCAAGGTCGGGCTGCAGCCCCTGGAAAAGGCTGGAGCAAAGGAAAGGGAAAATCTTTTGGAGGAACCCCAAGGAGAGGCACCTCCCGCGTGGCTTGGCTTTTCCCTGGGATGCTGCTGGGCTCCAAAGGGAGCTCAGAGGCAGGAGGGTGCCAACACTGATGGATAGTGGCTGGGGGAATTTATTTCAGCCTCATCCATCTCCTGGGCACCGGCATCAGCGGCTCAGTCCCCTCCATCCCTCTTCTCCCTGCTGATCCCCGTGCACTGCCCATCCTGTGGCCTCATCAAAAACCTTCGAGGGCATGTTTGATGACCGGCTCTTAAGCACGGTGAGTGCAGGACCCATCTATCAAGAGCTTTCTTGCTGCCAGGCTGGGGAAGGGGCAGGAAGCAGAAGATCTATAGATTTAATTAACCCCCCTGCCATCCATCCCCACCCAGACGACAGCTCCTCATAACTCAGGGCCGGGCCGAGGAGCCAAGCTGCTCGCCGAGGATCCAGGTCTCTTTAGGAGGGTGGAGGCTGAAGTGCAGCAGCCACGGGAGCTGCGTTTCCATGGCGTGTCACCTCCAACATCCCGTTTTTGGGAGGTGGGGTGCCCAGGGAGCTCCCGGGAGGTCCTTACCTGTGTACAGAGAGATGTAGGAGGAGTCGATCACCTCAAACTTCAAGCTGGGAAGGAAAACTCGCCACTAGGAAAAGAAGGACAGGGAGGATCAGTGGGAGGATGGGTCTTCATCCACCCTCAGCTCCCAGGAATTCTTCTGCATCGTTCCCAGCCCCAACCCTGCAGGGGTGGAAGGAGAGGTAGGTCTGACCCTACGCAGGTCCAGACCCATCTCCTGCCTTAACCCAAGGTGGTCTGGGCTTATTCCCTGGGTGGCTGGGAAGAACGAGGCTCCCAGAGGTGGGACAGAGCGTCTCATGCTACCTCCTGGCTGGGACTGCCACATATCCCAGTTATTTGTGGTCCTTCCAGGCCAGGCAGGACACATCCAGCTCTGCTTCAGCAGCAGCCTATTTACTAGCATCAACATCACAGGGGCAGCACAAACGTGGGCAGTGCCTTGGCAGGGCAGGGACAACGTCAAGGATCAAGACTGTGACCAAAGCCCTAAAATACCCTGAGCCCCAAAAGCACATCCTCCTTCCTCTGTCTCTTGGCGAAACGCCGGTGGTGAGGACCACAACCCACACCAGCCACCGCAGGAAACCAGCACAGACCAAAGTGGGTCACAAAGCAACCCGCTGCAAATTCCTGCTGCTTTCTTCACGACTCGTTTCAGCACAGCTTAAGCTAATTTGGGGCACATCGAGTGTGCACTGACTTACGAGGGTCTTCCCAGCTGCCTGCACCGATGTGACTACATGTTAAAAGCATGCCTTCAGATGGATTCGAGCCTTCGTCCAGACAAGCCTTTAAGTTCCCCCAGGGAGAGATGCATTAGGGTCCTTTTTTGTTGTTGTTTCTTTGCAACCATCTGCGAGGCTTCCCTCCCTCCAGCAAAAAAATGCCTTCCCCCCCGCCCCCCCCATTTGTTTTTCACATCAGAAATCCAGATCTTATCAGTGCTGGATGCACTGGGACCGGAGCCCTCGGAGGGTGAGGTTGAGAGGCGGGGAGGGGAGAGACGAGGAAGGGGAGTTGTCAGCCTCTCTCTGATGCTTTGCTGGCACAAGTCTGACAGCAGTGATTAATGGCTGTTTGGGAGAAAGGAAACCTTGGCAAAAGAGCCGACATCTTCCCCTCCCAAAAAAAAAAAAAAAAAGCCTGAGCTCCTGAGATGTACGCTTCAGGGCTGCACAGGCAAGGCAGGCAAGTTCAGATTTGAAGCTCCTGGTATCTCCAAAAGGAGGGGGGAGGAAGAAAAAAGGGACCCAAAGTAACAAGGGGGGCTGACAGCTCGAGGTGACAGTCAGACAGTCCTGGATCAGACCTGTGGCTGTCCTGATCTTACCCACAGTCTGGGCTCCCCCAGAAAGGGACCTTTCCTCCTTTTCCAGCCCAATTCTCTTCTGCACAGAACAAGAGGGAAGGGGAGGGGATCGGACTGGCTGTGCAGTGCTGGTGTCTGACCACCACTGCAGCCCAGAGCAGTTGCTCTGTTAGAATCCATTACAGGAGGTCCACAGGAGGTCCAGGGGCACAAATGAGGGATGACGGGGTCTTTAGGTCCCTAAAGGCCGTCGACACGCAGGGATCAGACAAGCCGGGAGAAAAGCATGTGTAGGAACAGCCCAGGTGAGCAAGTCCCAGCTCTGCTCCAAACCAAGGGGAAATCCTGGCTTTGCTTCGGGGTAAAGCACTTGAAGGCACACCAGGAAAAGCCCCGTTAATGGCTTTGACGACGCGATGAAATGAAGCTGGGAGGAGGAGCACAGGGAGCATTTACTCACCCCAACCTCCACGTGGTCCGAACCTCGGTCATCTTGCTTATGGAGCAGCTCGAAGTAGTAGCGTCTGGATGACATGAGGCTGCATAACAGGAGAAAAGGCTGTTTAGGAAATACGCCTGCTACTGCTTCCAGCACGACGAGGAGCCCCTGGACCCTCAGGGCCAGAGGAGCTCTCTGGAAACTGCCTCTGCCTTGCTCACGTGTGGCTAAACTTCTTGGGGTGGGGAGAAAGGCACAGCGAGTGGGATATCTGCTGCCCAACTCGACTGTGGAGAAGCCTTATAAGAATTGCTAGTCCCCACCTCGTAGAGCCCAACACATCTGAGCCCCAAGCTAGTGGTGTTTTTTGGGGGGAAGGGCTTTTTTTTTGGAGGAAGAGCTGGTCAGGGTCAGGGCGCAGCTTACCGCAGAGGCTTGGAGACCTGCGAGCTGAACTTGGTGAACTCCCCCGGGGCCGTCCACTCAGTGCCCAGCTGGAGGAAGGAAAAAAGAGCATGTGAGAACCGCTGGGCCAAGCAGGCATGAGCCCAAATTCAGACAGGCAGCAAGGAGCAATCCTGAGGTGGAGAAGAAGCCAGGCTGAGATGGCCTGGCACTTCCCAGGAGGACGAAGCAGCAGCAGAAGCTGCCTCTGGCAAAGTCACCCACGGACTCTGCTTGCTCCTTTTAAGAGCTGCTGCAGCATAGGGACTCATCGAAGGGAGATTTTGTGGCAGGGACAGTCCTATGGGTTTGAGACACCGTTAGCTAAGTACTGGGGATCCCCACAGCGCAGTCAGGCAGGACATTAGCATGCTGGAAACGAGAGGCACCCCAAGGGAGGAGCTGCCCTCAGCAGGAGCTCAAGGACGACGGTGCGTACCTTGCCCACAAACGCAGCCAGCCGGGAGTTGGACGGGCTCTCGTCAGAGCTGAGCCAGAACTCTGAGTTGTCATCTGATGCCACGGAAAACTGGAAATCCCCTGGGGAGAGCAGAGGAGAAAGTCACCACGGAGGTATACAGCAGTCCTGGCGGGCTGGGATGGGTGCTTGAAGGTGACAGTTTCTCCTTGTGACCCAAGGAAACAGGGGGATGGAAGGGCAGAGGCAACAGGCTGGCCCAGACCCCACACTGTGCTCTCCTGGGTGGGATCAGGGCTTTGTCTCCACTCAAAACAACCACGGAAAAGGGTCTTTGCCTCAAAGGGGCAAGCCAGGGGATTTGGGACTCCCTTCTGTCCTCTTATGGTCCAAGAAGGGGGGAGGAGGCAGCTTCTCCTCATCACAGCAGGGGGAGAAGAGGCTGAGCTCCATCACTCACCATCCTTGAAGGGGTGGATGTAGCCAAAAATCCTCAGCCCGTAGTTCTTCCATTTGGGCGACACAGCCAGCTTCTTCACTGTGGTGCGAGTCTGGGGACGCAAAAACACCCACGGTTCATGCCTTGCACCAACACCACCCACCCCTTGTCCTCCTGCGGTCTCGTACCCCTAAAACCAGAGGGAACGTGGTGGTCCCATCACCACCCAGATCCCTCCAACTCAGCTCTGGAGCTCGGCTGGCTCCAACGGGAACGACCTGCCTGAACAGGACCCAAAACCTAAAGGCTAAGGTCTCAGGGAAGGGCCAAGCTCACAGCAAGGGGAGATGAAGCAGCACCCAGAGAGGGGCAAGCAACCCCCCTCTCCCACCCACCTCCTTTGGGTCTGGGACTCACATGGGGAAAGAGCGGAAAGTGGAGGTTCTTCCTCAGGTGCCTCACGGCTCCTCCGCACCAGTCTTCGAAGACGTGCAGGTTTGCCTTCCCTTTGTACTGCGGGAGGAGAGTGCCGGGGAAGAGGGGGAGAGGTAACAGGACAGTGTCAGGGAAGGCTGAAATGTGGACGCCCACGGCCCATCACCCACGCTAACAACCAAGAGAAAGGCTGATCCCCAGCCCTGTGCCAGCCCCACGGTCACAGCACCCAACCCCAGCAGATAATCCTCCTCCTGCTGCTCTGACAGCATCCTTTGGCTCACCAGCAGGCTCATACAAGGGCTGATTCCCTTATGGGTATGGCAGCAAAAGCTCAGCTCCATCATCACCCATCCCCATTGGCACCAGAAGGCTGGGTGGAGGGGACCACGCGATACTCCCACGTCCCTGGACAGCAGGGTTGTGGCTGTGCTCCCCCTCCACCATCACCTCCTGCCTGCATACCTGTTCATCCCAGGGCAAAGCCTGCTTGGTCAGGTTGAGTTTGGGGTGCCTGGTGGCTCGGTCGGACCACGAGCCCCTGGAAAGCCAGCCATCCAAATCCTGTGCGTCCTGCCAAGGAAGCAGGAGAGGGAGGTGAGAGGCGCAGGGCATCGGGGCCAGCCCGCTGCAGGAGGAGGCCCCCCTACACATAAACGTCTCATTTGGGATGTCAAGCGTTTCCAAACCAAGGGGAAAGCTTTCCAGGATAAATGCAAAGGAAAGCAGAGCACCCCAGCACAGAAAAATATTGGCGAGGTGTCCCAGGGAGCAGGGCTTCAAAAAATGTTCCAGCTAAACTCATTTCCCATCCTTTGTCGAAAGTGCCCCTGCTCCTAAACAGCACGCCTTCTGTGCATCCAAAACACTTGGCCGGTCCTACAGGCTCCTGGAAAGGGAGCATTTGGGGCTTTGTTTCCAAAAGAGCAGAAGCCTGGGCAATAATGCAACCAGTGCATCTGCGCCTCCCTGCTCCCCTCTTCCTTTAAAGGGAATTAGGTTAATCCCATCACTCGCGCCTCATAATTTAGAAGGGATTAGGGGAACAGTCACTTGCCGAAAGTGGCACAGAAGAGCCGTGTGCTTTCGGAGCTTCCCCTGCACTAACACTGGCAGAGGCCAGAGCAAGCAGATGAGCTCAAGATAAGGAAGGACGGGAAGGGATGAGCGACACGGGACCAAAACGTCACCCTTCAGCCCCAGTGCCCTCCGAGCAGGGACACGCTGTGTGGGCACTGAGGCTGCCTGACCCCAGAGGACTCCCAGTCTCCCATGGACTTGGACAGGGAAGGAAAGACAGTGCCATCCCCCCCAAAAGAGGAGCCAAGTGTCCCCAAAACCAGCAGTAAGAACCGCAGTGCTAGCAAAGCCCAGCCCGTTAAGATGCGCAGCGCCAAGGAAATAATTAGCAAAGTTTGCCTAAATGAGCTCATTACCGTCCCGGAGGAGGGGAGCGATGCCCTTGGAAGGCATTATTAGGGAGGAGGCGTAATCGTGCTCCCTGGGAAAGCCAGGATGCAATTACAGAGCAGCCTCACCAGAACAGCCCAGCATTGGGGCCAGGGTGTCCTGCACACGGGAACAGGGAAAATAGCAAAAATTTAAAAAAAAAGACCAAAACTAAAGTATCGGTGGTGCCAACAGCAAGATCCACTCTGATGCCTGGCACACGCTTGGAGCGCAGTGGGAGTAAAGTTTCCCATCTTTGCTTTTAAGCTGCAGCTGTTGCTCTGGATTCAGGGAGCCTCTTCGATGCCTCTCCAGGCATCCAACCTGCTCCGAAGCATCTTTGGCACGCAGCGAAGGGCTGCTCTTTTGGTAAGCAATGGGGTTTGCTGTCCCCATCCCGAGAGCCACAACAGGACCTGGGGCTAAGGAACAGGGAAAATAAGGAGATGACAGCCCACATGGCTTGACTAAGGGCAGATTGTGCCTGACAAAGCTGGTGGCCTCTCCATCCTTGGAGCCCCCTGCTCTGCTTGGCCAGGTGCTGAGCCGGGGACTCGGGCCAGGGGTCTCGGCCGGTCCCACCCCACCCCAGACACGTTATGGCTCCCGTTGCCACCTGCTCCTCCTCGCGGCTCTCGCTGGAGTCCTCGGCCTTCCCCCGCCGTGCCGATGCCTGGGCCGACGCCGGCCGCCTGCCGGGGTCCGTCACCTCCGCCAGCCGCTCTCCATCTGCAACACCAACAGGGAACTGGTGACACCACGGCCACCCCCCTCATCACAGGTCCCGCTGGCATCCCTCACCCTGACAGGATGTGGGTGCCCCATCCCTGGAGGTGTTCAAGGACCACTTGGACGAGGCCCTGGGCAGCCTGATCTAGCAGTTGGCATCCCTGCCCATGGCAGGGGGTTGGAACTGGGTGAACTTTGAGGTCCCTTCCACCCAGAGCCATCCTACGACCCCCCCACCACAAGATGTTCCTGGGCTTTCCTGAAGCCACCTCCTGGCCCTGGGACAGGGATGGACGGGGTGACAGTGAGGCAGGTTCTGGCTGCAATTCCCTTTGTGGCATTCGTGTCCTAAGCAGCTTGCGGTGGCTCACCAGCATCAGGTTTAATTACTCCTCTCACAGCCCTTTGACGTAAGAGATGGGATAAGCTCCCGCGGGACCTCGGCTGCCTGTCCAGCTACGGGGACAGTGCTGAGCTCTGCCGTGAATTAAACTCTATCCAAGCATGGCGTGGAAAATAAAAGAGCAGAACATCCTGAGGTGGGAGGTACTCACAAGGATCACCAAGGCCAAATCCTGACTCCACACAAGGCAACCAAAGAGCCAAGCCATCTAGGAGCATTGCCCAAACGCTTCTTGAACACCGGCATGCCTGGGGCCATAACCATGTCCATGGGCAGCCTGTTCTGGTGCTTTCTCAGTGAAGATCCTTTTCCTAATACCCACTAGAAACCTCCTCTGATGTATCTTCAAGCAATCCCCTCGCATCCCACCACCAGAGAAAAGAGGTCAGCACCCCCTCTGCGCTCCCCACCATGGGGACAAGGCAGGCAGCCAGGGGGTCTCCTCCTCTTCTCCAAGCTGAACCAAACAAGCATCCTCAGCTGCTCCTCCTAAGCCGTGCCTTCTGGGCTTTTCACCACCTTTGCTGCCCTCCTTTGGGCACACTAATATTTTCATACCCTTCTCACGTCGTGGAGCCCAAAACGTCACGCAGCCTATGCGTGCAGCCCGGGTGGGATGCTCCCATCTACCCAGCTCTCTCCGTAGGGCCTCCCTACCCTCAAGGGAACCAACAGCTCTTCTTAATTTAGCATCATCTGCAAACTTACTTAGTTTAGGGCTCAACCCACGTCCCAGCGCTCTGATGTAACCGGAGAGAAACCAGCCCAGCCTGCCCCATGGGCTGTGCATGGGACAAGGACAGGCCCCAGCCCTCCTCCCGCAGGTCCCCAGCTCTCCCGGGGCATCCCACACCTCTGAGCTCACCACGCTGACCCCCTTTCCCCCCCCAAAAAAATCTCTCCCAATATATCTTCCTGCCTGCCAACACCAAGCTAAAGGGAAAGAAGGGATCCTACACCCACCGAGGGAGCTCGGGGACCCACTGCAGATGGCTTCGTTACCGGGTGCTGCGATAATTAGCGCCAGCCTACAGGCTCCCCTCTGCAGCTTGCACTGATCTTCCTCGGCTGCCAGGGAGGGTTCGCATTAAAACGCCCTCGCTTCGCAGTGTGAAAATAATCTGCTTCCCCCAAAATAACAGAGCAGACTTGAAAACTGCATTAGCTATCTCTGGGAGGGGCGGCAAACCCCCTTCGCTCACCACAACAGATGGATGCCTGCGAAACTTTTAAACAAGCACGGAGGACCCCAAAACCAGCACGGCAGCCCCCCGATGTCCACAGCGGGGTTCCCCCTTACCAACCACCCCGCACCCCCGTGAGAAACCCCCTCGAGGAGCCCAAAATGCCACGAGCAGCGACGGGTCCCCACAGACAGCAGGAGGAGTGGGGTGTCCTCCACATTTCGGCGCCCCCCACTCTCCATCCCCTCATCTGGCAGCCCCGGGGGGCTCGTCCCTACCCAAGTCCATTAGCATTCAGGCGGCCGCGCAGCCCACGTCTCCTTGGAGATGGCGGCACAAATCCCGTCCCCAGCGCAGCGCGGGAACAGGAAATTAAGCTCTAAAGCCCCCTTATTCTGCTCTCAGCCATTATTCAGCCCTGGCAGCTTCGGCTTTCTCCTGGCAGCTCCCTGCCTCCCTCCCACGTCTTCAGATACGCATCGCTCCTCCTGCGACCCCAACGAGGCCAAGATGGGGAGCGTCGCGGGGGGGAAAGTGAGCAGGTCCAGCTCTGCAGACCCTCCCTGTTCCCATACACCCTCTCTGGGATGACCTGAGCCAGCTGCAGGACACGGAGGCATGAGGCTGTGCCCTTGTGTTCGCTGCATGGATGCTGCCCCAAGTTTGGGGTCTGGTATACGAGGTACTGGGGAAATTGGAGCTAGGTTAGCAGAAACGCACGCAGAGAAAGAGGAGTCACCACACGGAGGCAGGCACCTGCCTCTACCCCACGCAAAGCAGAGTCTGAGATGCAAAAATTCAATTTTGGCCATGCAAAACCAGCCAGGGTGAGGTCGGTCCCCGAGCACACCATCGTCACCTCCCCCAGCAAGACAGCCGTGGAGCAGGAGGTGCCGCTGCTCCTACATCCCCCAGCCTTACGGTCCTCTACGGGAACACCATGGCAAGAGATGCTCTTGCCAATGAATTCACTCATATCCCAGCCCTGCCACTACAAATTCATTAGGGCAGGGTTAATTGCGCCTGCAAGCTTTCGGCAAAACCCTCTCTTCTCAGCAGGGATAGGGAAGCAAGCGTGTGCTCAGAGAGGTGGCCACATCCCAGGAGGAGGAAAAGCGCCAGCAAAGCCTTGGAAAAAGGTTTCCGCGACAGTGTTTGTTCTTCTGCAATTCAAATATGGGGTAGGAAAGTCAAGGACAGGCTTTGGCCCAAAAAATAAGTGCTAATCAGCCTGGCTGCTGCATGTGGGAACTGAAAATGAGCACCCCCCCTTGAGAAAGGGAGGGAAAGGCCAGCATCTCGTACCAGGCAGCAGCGGGTCGGGAAGGAAAAGGCTGCCCAAGATGGAGCCCGTCAGCACGGGAGCGAAGGTCTGTCCCCGGGGGACGAGCCAGACCTCTGGTTTTCCACGACGGCAGCCACACGAACCCGCTCCGTGCCGCTCCGGCCAGCCGGGACCGCGGCGCACAGAGGCCCTTTCAAGCTGCCAATTCCTGCCTTCCTCTTCCCCTCCTGCTCCGCCGGCGGCACGCGGCTGGCTCGCCCCGAACACAGCCCCTTTCTTCGGGCAGGCTCCGGAGCTGGGATTTCTCCTGCTGCCTTGGTTCGAGGCCAACCCTGCCAGCTCGGGGGGAGATGCCCCTCGGTGATGCTTTCTCCCTAATCGTTCCCAAGGCGGTGCTGAGAGCTCGCTCCGCTCTTGCCCACCCAGAGGAGTCTCCAGGGATAAAGGCAAAGCCAGCGAGCCCAGCTGCCCGTCCCCAAATCCAGCAAACCAAGCTCCCCATCCCACCCCCTCCAGCTCTTTCCATGTCCCTTGCATGGATGCGAGATGCTGCAAGAGGGCTCGCAACCAGACACACGCCACCCCACTGGATGTAAAATCAGGGATGGATGTAAAACCCTCCCCACCTCTCCTCCAGCCCCAGCCAGGCTCGTGCAAGCCGTCTCCCTCCTCCCCGCTGTCATTATCAGCATCCCCAGGCAACGCCAAGAAAGAATAGAAGAGCAGCCCTCGCCTCCAAAGCAGAGGGTGCTGGAAGCCCGGCCCCAAAGAGGGGACAAAGGCACTGGCGAGCCTCATTGTTCGGCTCCTGGCCCCACTCCACAGCAAAGCCCAGAGGCCACAGCGAGGATAAAAGGCATAAAAGGCTCCTAGGAGATGCTGCTGTTCGGGGAGGAGCATCCCCTCCTCTCCTCTCCCTTCCCCTAAGCAAACCCCAACTGGGTGCTGCCAGCAAGACGAAAAGCGATGCACCCCAGTGCCAAATTTCCAAGCACATCAACCAGGTGGGATTTGGGACACAAATGGGTGATTTGCCATCACGTTCCCCCCGAGCCTTTGCCTGGTTGCTCCTCTCGCTGCTCATCCCCTCCTAGCAAGGTGCTGGTGAAGATACAGGTGAGGTGCTTGGGGCCAGGGAGAGCTGGAAATGAGGACAGTCAAGCATAATATTGAATTTGCACCAAAGCCCCCCAAAATCTTGTGCTAAAAAACAGAACAGAATTTGTAAATGCCACCACTGAGCCTCCAGGGTTTGGTTTCCCAGACTGCACAGCACCCACAGGGGGACACAGGGGGATTTGGGGTTTGGCTGCCCCCCAAAAAGCCAGCAGCACTAGCGGTGCAGGATGTTCCAGCTGCCCCGATGAGCAAACCACGAGCAGAGTGATGCAAACGGGGATGGAGAGATGTTGCTGGGTGCTCCCAACCGAGAAATCTCCCCAGAGGCAAGCATCTGCTCGTCTTCCTCTTTCTGCCGAGCCGGAGATGCTAAAGCAAGCTGGATCTTACTCCAAGACAACCACCAGCAGCCCCTCCACCATCTGCCCCTGAAATATCGGCAGACCGGGCTGCACCAGTTGCAAAACCATCTCAGTGTCTTCAGAGCTGCATCCTTACAGCCCGACCCTCCTGGCGAAGAGATGCACAGAGGCAGCAGCTTGACTCACGCACAAAAAACTGTGGAACATCGGGATGGAGATGTAACAACTCCATCAGAGCCCGGCCCTGCGTTCTAACCAAGGTACAGACGGAGTTTTACTGCTTACAGAAACCCAAGCCCCGGGCTTGCTGCTCCTTGGCATCCCAAAGCTGCTCCCAGCACACCGGTGACGGGGTGAGATGCAGGAGCATCCGCTGAGGGCCAGGTTTTGGGTACGCTCGGTACCTGACCTCCCATCTTTTGGGGCTGAAACCCCTCGGCAAGATCTGTGCACGTCCTTTTCTCCTCCAGAGGCCGTGTGCTGACCTCGGAATTTTTGGGGTGCTTTTGAGCTCCCCGAGCTCAGGAAGGGACTGGCACAAAGCTCTCCCAGCCCTGTCACCCCTCTCTAGGGGAGCCTGGCTGCCCCAAGGTGCCATCCCAGTGGATAATTACCAACAGCTCGGTGCTCGCCGCCGCCACGCAGCCTCTGAGTCAGCAGCCAGCAGCGTGAGCTTCCCCCACCGCCGGGCTGCCGAGCAGTTACAATCAGAGTCAATGCTGCAAACTCCTCCCAAGGCCACAAAAACCATCAGTGCATCTGTCCGGGAGGTTGGAATAAGGCAGGGGACCGCATGTGGCATCCCAAAGAGGGGCACGGAGCAGTGGCCAGCCAGGGATATTTCCCCTGACACCGCTGCTCCCGGCAGCTTCGCTCGTGCCACGGGAGACGGTAACGGGCTGGACCTGCAGCACCTTCCTCTGCTCATCGGTGGTTTCTCGGAGCCCATCAGGCTCCAAAACATCAATGCCTCAAACAGGCAGCCCCACATCCCCATGCTTGGCCCTGAGTCCTTCAGGGCACTCAGAGCTCCCCAGCTCCCACCTCCCTGCACCCCTGTTGGTCTCCATCCTCCCGTTTCATTTCGTTTGGCACCAGCCCCAAAGCACCCCACGGTGGCCAGCACCTGCGTTATGTCCTCCCCATCCTCCCCCAAGGAACTTCCAGCAGCCTTGGGTGCTTTTGAACCTTTCCTTTGCTTTTAAATTAAATTTGAGAGGGCACAGAGGGGGGTGCCAGGCTGGGGACATCCCCACAGCAGGGATGTGGGCAGACACAGAGGAGATGGATGGTGACCCCAGCATCATTAGCCCCACAGCAAAAAGGAGACTTCAAACAAAGCCTGGAGACAAACAAGACAGGAAGAAATTCATTTTTAGCAGAAGCCCACATTAAAGAGACTGAGGAGTATTTTTTGTTGGGTTCTTTAATGTCTTTTTTTTTCCTCTCCTCTTTTTAAAAGGACTCGAGCTGTTGGAAGAGGTGATGCACCCCCCCTGCTGTGCAAAATGGTGCTGGGGAGGACCAGGACCCTGCAGAGCTACAGGGATGCTCCGGCACACGCTACACCATGTCCAAGCCCAGCCAGGCACTAGGCTCCAGTTCCTCCTCCCCTCATTTGGGGTCTCACCTGCTCAGGGTACCCACACTAGGGACCCTTTAGAGGATATCCTTTATATATAGCTCCTTTAAAGGACCCTTTAGAGGATAAAAGGCACCCTAAAGGAGCATCACCTGTCACGGCTCAGGATGCAGAGGGGATGCTGAGCCCCATCCCTGATAGTTTTGGGGTTTGTGCTGAGGCAGGAGCCATAAACGTGAACTCTCAGCCCCCTCCCAGACATCACAAAGGGGAAGCTAGAGGACTGTTTGGATCAATTAGGTGTAGCCCATCATTTCACTTCATTACCAAGCCTTGCAGTCATCCCCACCCCGTTTTAAGGAGCAGCTCAGTGCTCACCCAGGGCAGAGGTGCCCAGGGCTGCTCAGAGCCGTGCTGCCACGTTTCCGAGCCACACACCAGCTCGTTTTCCAGCCCCAAAGCACCGAGACAGCCCCAGCCTAACCAGGACAGGGCTCGCTTGTCTGCCTGCCTCCTCCTCCTCCCCTTCCAGCAGCTCTTGGCAGGGCAGGAGCGGGTACAAAGAGCCAATTCAGGGCAGTGGGGCCGCAGTGAGGAGGGAAAGGGCTCCCTGGGGGAGGCTCAGGGGATAGCACGGAGGGGAAGACAGCGGCTCTGGGGACAGCAGCTGCCATCCGCCGCGCTCAGCCTCCCTGTGAGCACCGCTGCCCTTCCACAAGGGCGACCGAGCCTTTTCAAAGGGCTTTTTCCAATCCTCTCCCCTACCTGCACCACCGAAGAAAGGAAAAAAGCCGCCCAGCTTCGCAAGCATGCCAGCCTTCCAATTAAAAAAATAAAAAAAAAAGCACATGAACCAAGGAGATGTGCTCAGGATGCTGCACGTCAGCCCGAATTCACTCCTTCCTGCTGTCCCTAGGGGCACAGGTGAGGACGGGGCATGGGGTGTGCAGGCAGTGATGCTCACAGCTCCTCCTGGAGAAGTGTGGTGCTCCCCACTTCATACGGAGGTGGGAATTGCTCCAGCATCCAGCAGGGCCCCAGAAGGTTCAGGGCAGCTCGGCCAGCAGCTGGGCAGCTCGTGAGGTTCAGCAAGGCCAAGTGCAAGCACTTGCACCCAGCCTGTGCCAGCAGAAGAGGGATGGAGTTGTCAGAGCAAGCTGGAAGACCTCCTCTATGAAAAGGGGCTGAGAGAGCTGGGCATGCTCAGCCTGGTAACGAGATGGCTCTGGGGAGACCTCATGGCAGCCTTTTTGTACTTAAAGGGGGCTCTTCAGAAAGATGGATAGGATGAGGGTTTAAAATTGTAGATTTAGAATGGAGGTAAGAAAGGAATCCTTCGCTCTGAGGGCAGTGAGGCGCTGAGCAGGCTGCCCCGAGGAGTTTCAGGTGCCCCGTTGCTGGATGAGCTCAAAGCTGGGTTGGACAGGGCTTTGGGCAACCTGGTCTGGTGGAAGGTGTCCTGCCCACAGTGTGGGGGCTGGACTAGCAGGTCTTTTATGCCCCTTCCAACCCCAAACATTGTGATTTATGATCTCAGCACCCTCCAAACCAGCACCGCCTCTGCTCACAGCATTTTGGGGAGTTCTCTGGGCCACCCCGCACACCGAAACACACACACAGCAGCCACCATCTCACCCCGTAAAAAGCCCTGCTAGGTTTTCCTCCCTGTTTTGGCTTTGGCTAGAGCCATCGCCCTCCTCCACCAAACACCCCACACCTGTTGCAGGACCCTCCCAAAACCAGGATCCCAGCACATCTGCTGCTCCTTTGGCACCAGCAAGAGCCCTGCGCATGCGATCGCTGCTCCAGCGAGGTGGCAGCCAGGGAGCAGGACCAGCCAAGCACCCCTGCTAAGAGCTATTTTAAATGTCTACTGTATTTTTTTTTGTCTGTTCTTCCCCTTTTTTCATTTTATTTTTTTTTTCCTTTCCACCTGGCACGCAAGCATTTCCACCCCATTGACTCGGTGCGGTTTCCAGCCGGGAGAACACTGTAATGGTCTCATTATTTCAGATGAGGAATCTGTGTGTTAAATTAGGCAGAGAAGGGTAATTATCTACTTGTGGGAGATAAGGAGAAGGGGGGTATTTTTTATCAGGGACACGATACCAGCATGGTTCCTAGCAAAGTCCCCAACCACGCTGCTCCAGCTCCCTGTGTGAGTGCCTGCCAGGCCACTGAACCCCATGAACCCCCCAAAAATCCCCCCCACGTGCTCAGACCCCCTCCACACACACCTCTTGGCATGGCCCACCCCTACCTTGCCCCCAACAGAGCTGCCAGGAAGACTCACATCCCGCACCTTCAGCTTCCAGAAAGCCCGTGGGCTCTGTGCCACTTGGTTTAACGAGTAATTAACCCTTCCAAGCACCTCCTGCTGGCTGACACAAGCCAGGCAGCATCCTCTGAGACAGGCTGAGAGGTCTTGGGCACCCTTTGGTTCTCTCGGGCACAGCTCCCCAGCCACCTCTCCCACTCCAGCGACAAGCGTCCCCAAAAATCCCCAAAGGGTGTGGGGCTGCGGACACCTCTAAGCTCGGAAGATCAGGTACCGGCCGTGCCAAAAGCTGTTTTTCCCCCAGTTTTTAGGCAGCCACATCCCCAGATGCTGGGTCTGAATCTCTGCCACGTACACCACGGTGTGGATCGAGCCCAGAGCACCGTCCTCACCCAGCACCTCCAAACCCACTTCTCCTCACACAGCCCTACGAGCGTTCCCCCTGCTGCAATCCCCAGGCTCTTTTTCCCCACCTTTCTCCCCCAAAACGAGGATCCCACCGGCAGCTCGTCTTTTCAGCTGCAGCACGACTGCAGGGCTTTCTGCCAGGAGCCAGGGCACAGCGATGAATCTCGCTGCTACAGCACACAGCATCCCCTCGCCCCCCGAGCACCATAACAGGCCAGCAGGGATGAGGGGCACATACAGGAGGCAGCAGGGGAGAGCTGGAGCAGGCACCCACCGGGTTCAGCACCCTAAAACACAGCCAGGGAACGTGCTTTTGCTCTGAGCATCCTCCTCAGAGAAAAGGAAAACCTCACCCAGAGGGACTACAACAGACAGACAGCCGGGCTTGCCATCCCGCACCATCTGCCAGTCCCAAAAGAGGACTTTTCTGCCCTAAAAGATATCGGGCAGCCTCTTTGGGGTTAGACTTCTGTAATTTGGGGGGTTTCCCGATGAGCCTGATCCTGCAGCGGAAAAAAGAAAACAAGCAGCGCTCCCCGCAAGTGCTCCTCAGAGATGATGCCCAAACAAATCTCATTTCCTGCTCCTCTTATTGGCGTTATCCCGATTGCACCGGTGGGGCTTGAAAATCTGCAGGATCATGCTGCTCCTGCGGTCAGAAACTTTGGGTTTAGCAGCTGAGAGACTTCACCAGCCTCAACCTGCTCAGAAAAGTCATTTCTCCCCTCTACGAACACCAACTCCTTATTCCTTTCCCATGATTTTAGGGCACAAAGCATTTTAAAAAATAATAAGATGGGAGACAGGTTCTTCCTGCAAGCCCATCGGAAATGTTTCAAACTCAAGTTTTGGCCCACCTAGCAAATATTTCATGCAGTTTCATACCAGAAAAACAGCCCAACAAGGTGTGCAAGGCAGAAAACCGGGGGTCCATCAACATGAAGCCCCTCACACGGCCGCTCCCCTGGGGCTAAGCTTTTGGGGGAGCACAGCACCGGGCCCTCGGGGCTGGCCGTGCTGCAGTCTCCCACATCCCTTCCCAGGTGGAAAAGGGGTTTGGGGATTTCTGGGGGGGTCCCCATGGAGGGGATGGGGATGCTCCGGGGACAGGGACCTGCACCAGCGCCTGGGTGCCCCCGGTTTTACGGCCGGCTTTCTTTTGTTAGCACGGAGAAGAAGCAAATGGCTGGGAAGAGAGGTAGGAAACCCTCAAGGAAAGGAAATAATGGAGCAATAAATTTAAAAAATAATAAATAAGAGTAATAGAAATAATAATAATGAAAATAATAGAAAAATAATAATAATAAAATGAAATTAATAAATAATAATAGTAAAAGCCCCGAGGGATTCTCGGCTCCTTCTCGGCTCCCTCCAGAGGGTGTGGGGCTATGGATGGAGGTGACACCGCCTGTAGGGGAAATGTGGGATGGATGGGGCAAGCGGGGAGACACCGGGAGGGGGATCAACGCCCACCGGGGGGTCCCGGTGATCCCAAGGGAGGGGTCCCGGGGGATGGGGATGGGGGGGGGGGGGGTACCTCTGCCGTAGGCGAAGGGGATGCGGAGGGCGCGCCCCTGGCGCACCAGGCTGATGTGGAGGTAGGTGAACCAGACGGCGAAGGTGAGCAGCGCCAGCAGCAGCAGCAGCTTCAGCTGCTTGCGGATCTTCTTCACCGGGAGCCGCGGCATCACCGCCCGCCGCCGCCGCCCCTCCTCCTCCTCCTCCTCCTCCTCCTACCGGTGTCTCTCCCCCTGCCAGCCGCCCACCGCGCCCCCAGCCCCCCGCCGCCGCCTAACCCCGGCCCCTCGGGCCCCCGGCAGCCGCTAGGGGCCGGCAGCGGGGCAGGGGGGGCGGCGGCGGGGCTCGGCAGCCCCCGGCCCCCCGGAGCATCGCCGCCGCCCCGTGGCGCCGGGACCGGCGGGCGGGGGATGAATGGGGCGGCCGTGGGAACGCGGGGAGGGGGCGCCACCGATGAGCGACGGCGCCGCCGGCCAATCGCAGCCCGCGCCGCCCGCGGCTCGCCCAATGGGAGAGGAGAGGGGGCGGGTTTGGGGGGCCCGGGGAGAGGCCACGGGGGGACGCGGGGGGGGCGGCTCGGCCCTGCCGGGCCCTGGGGGGAGGGGAGGGGTGGGGAGGGGGAGGATGGGGAGGGGGCACGGAGCCGAGGGGAGGGGGGCTCGGGATGGGGGCTGCGGCTGCACGGACCCCCGGGGGTCGCGGATTTCCCCCCCCGCCGTGGGGTGGTACGGCCTGCAGGCTGCGGGGGGAGGGGGGAGCATGGGGGTGGGGGAGGAATAGGGGGAGCCGGGACGCAGGCACCAGCACCAGCCCCGTCCCATCCCATCCCCATTCCATCTGTCCCCATCCCCATCCCTATCCCCATCCCCATCCCATTCCATCTCTGTCCCCGTCCCCATCCCCATCCCTGTCCCATCCTCATCCCATCCCCAACTCCATCCTCATTCCCATCCCATCCCTATCCCCATTCCATCCCCATCCCCATTCCATTCCATCTCTGTCCCCATAGCATCCCCATCCCTGTCCCATCCTCATCCTCATCCCCATCTCCATCCTCATCCCCATCCCCGTGCTCGTCCCGTCCCCATCCCCATCCCATCCCCAACTCCATCCCCATCCCATCTTATCTCTGTTCCTGTCCCCATCCCATCCCGTCCCCATCCCGTCCCCATCCCATCCCATCCCATCCCATCCCCATCCCAATCCTTGTCCCAGTCCCAGCCCCGCGCGGTCCCGCTGCCACCTACCGGCAGCTCCTGCAGGCTCGGCCCCCCCGTGTCACCAAAACCTCTCCCACCGGAGTTTCCCCAGTCCAAACTCTGCCAAAATATAACGATGCAGCTCATAGTGCCCGTGGTGACGATGGCCATCACACCTGGCACCAGAGGAGCCGGGCCCAAGTCACTTCACCGCTGCAGAGGCAGAATTTTGGGTGCAGGATGTTGTTTTTTTTATTTTATTTTATTTTTTTCTTCCTTTCTGTTTGGAGCTTGGAGCGGCAGCTCCTCCTCCATGGAGCATGGGGCTGGGAATGAAATGGGGGGAGAAAGCACGGTGATAAGAAAAAAAAAATAAAAATCCTAACATCCGCAGCTGGGGAAACTAGAGGGCACCCGCGCTCCAGGCTGCGTTTTCCCGCTCAGCTGGCGAGCAGATGTGGAAGGTTAATTGGCTCGTAATTAAACCTATTAGGCAACCATGCGGTACGTGACATGGGGAGCTCGGCTGGCCTGACTGTCCCAATGGCCACAGCAGACGCGTGTCCCTCCAGACATTAAGGAAAGTCGGGTTTTTGTCCCCAGTAAGCGGCACCCTCCGGCCTCCCCCATTTCCCCAGGGGCCAAAGCGGAGCTTGGATCCTGGCCAAGATCTCGGCCCTCCAAAGGGCTGCGGGGCACAAGGTGACAGCGGGGACAGGTTTTGGGGATCAAAACCCAGTGCCTGCCTTCTGAAACACCCACTGAGAGCGGGGAGGGACGGGGGTCCCAGCACCACGCGGCAAGGACATGGTTTAGGATTTCTCTCTCAAGCATCCAGGCTCAATACCAGGGACAAATCACACAGTGCCACACAGTGGGGCCATTATTTTGGGGTTTCATCAGGGGGTCACAGAGTGGGAACATTATTTGGGGGTTCTTCCCCAAGCAGCCAGGCTCCACACCGGGGTGAAGGCTTCCAGCGCCACATGGAGGAGATGTGGTTTAGGGTTTAGTCATCAGGTGCCCGGGTTCAACCCCAGGGGTCGCGGTGCCATGTGGTGGGTACGTTATTTAGGGTTTCTGCGTGGAATCGTACACTGGTTCAGGCTGGAAAAGTCCTCCTAAATCACCTGGCCCGACCCTTGCACTGAAGTCCGCCGCCAACCCACGCTATGGGGTGCTACATCTCCACGTTTCTCCAGCGATGGCGACACCGCCACTTCCCTGTCCCAATGCCTCACACCCCTTTCCGTGACGAAATTTCTCCTAAAATCCAGCCTAAACCTCCCCTGGCACAATTTCAGGTCGTTTTCCCTCATTTGGCGAACAGGAAAAGAGCCTCCCCTCGCCACGACTCCCTTTAAGCTAATTACAAAGCACGGCATTACGCTAATTATTTAGCGCAATGAAGCCCCCCTGAGCCTTCTCCCAGCCCAACCACCCATCCAGCAGCCGGCATCACCCCCATCTCCTCCTGCTGCCAAAATTAATACACAAATAATTAAACAGACACTTTAACGACCCCAGCCAAGTCCTGGCGCTTGGGGACGACGCGGGGCGCAGCGCCGGGGCCAGGACATAGGAAGAGGGCGGGGAGGGCTTTTCCCCTCCCCAAACCCCAGCCCCAGCGGCTGGGAAACGAAACCTCGAAACCTGCGGTCTCTGAGCGCGCCCCCCCTGCCCGCAGCGCCGCCCCCGCCGCCCGCCCCCGAGCCCCGAGCAAGCGGGGATGGAGCGGACCCGAGCTCCGGGACTCGCGCTGCCACCCTACGAGCCTCTGGTGGAGGGTTTGGACATGGAGAACATGTCCCGAAGCGTCGTGGTGCCCGTGGAGCCCACCCCGGTGCAGGCCCCCCCCCGCGACCACCTGGCTTGGTCGCTGTGCTCCACGCTGTACAGCAATGTCTGCTGCCTCGGCTTCCTGGCGCTCGTCTTCTCCGTCAAGGTTTGGGGAAAAAGGGGGAACGGGGACGGGGATGGGGTGAGGAGGGGGTCGGGGGTAGTGTTGGCATCCAGGGGGTGGTGGGGTAGCGGCCGCACAAGGTGGGGGGGGTGGAGCCGGGGAGCCCCAAAAGCCCGGCTCTAGGATGCGCCGTGGACCCCACAGAGTTCCTTTGGAGCCCCCCAAAATCGCCAAGCCTGGGGTTGCCTTGTGGAGCACCAAAAGCCCCGGCCGTGGGTTAATGGGTGGACCCCGCAGAGCCCCTGACCCTAGGGAGACCCGCGGACCTCCCCAAATCCCCCATCCTGGGGGTGACCCCGCAGGGAGCTCCGCAGACCCTCCGGAGCCCCAAGCCCAGGATGCCCCATGGGTTGCCCAGAGCCCCCATCCGCAGCCCCCTCTCCCCAGCCCTGACCCCACTGACTCCGGCTTTGGTCTCCCCAGTCCAGGGATCGCAAAGTCCTCGGCGACTACAGCGGGGCGCTCAGCTATGGCTCCACCGCCAAGTACCTGAACATCACGGCCCTGCTGCTCAACATCTTCTTGATCATCCTCATCATCGCCCTGATCGCGAGCGGCACCATCACCTTCGTCAACCTGCTCAACCACCAGCAGCAGCGGCAGGGCGACCACCGCTTCTTCGGCCCCACATAGCCCCTTCCCCGGCACCGGGGGCAGAACTCGGCCCGCTGCAGCCCCCGCCGCCCCTCGGAGCAGGGCTGAGACCCCCGTGCAGCCCGTCCAGCACTTGCTGGGGTCTCGCCCTGCTTCCCTTGCTGCTCCAAGTCCCTCCGACCACCGCTCAAAGCGCCTCGTGACACCTCTCCTCCGGCGGGAGCCGAGCCCCCAGAAGCTGCCTTTGGGAAGGGGACACGCACGCTTTGCCACTTGCTTTGCTCTGGCTTTTTTTTATATATAGCCCCAAGTACCTTCTTGTCAGAAGTGTTTTTAATAAAGGTTTCTTTCACTTTTGCCCACGGCTCATCCTTTCTTTTTTTCTTTTTTCCTTTTTTTTTTTTTTTTTTTTTTTTTGGTGGGGGGAGTCCCCTAGCCCAGCTTTTTGGGACGGGAAATGGTGGCTGTCCTGGTGAAGCACTGCCATGGGACAACTGTCCCCTCTGTCACCCTCGGTGCACACAGCATTGCAAGGATGCTCCGAAATGCACAGACTGGTGAACCCAGCTCAGTGCGTTGGGATAGGATGGACCATGGCAAGGATGAGGGCAGGAGGGAAGAGTGTCCCCGTCCCTGGGGTGCCACCACCATCACCCCTACCCCTAGAGATGCAGGCAGGCTTCATCGGGGGGCAGGGAGGTGCAAAAAGGGTTTTGGCCCAGCTCGGGGCACTGGGGGACGGGAGAGGCTTCCAGGAGGAAGAGGGAGCCATGGGTGGGATGGCCCCATCCCAAATCACCGCGATGGGGAAGCACCACCAGGTGACAGAGGCACGGGGTGCTTTGGAGGACAAGTGAGATGACAACACCTCTCCCCTCCTCTCCAAAACTTCTCAGCCTCGCCCCATCCTGCCAGCCCCCCTCCCTCAGCCCAGCTGAAGGGTGATGTAAAAAAAAAAATCACGCCCGTGGCTTTCATGGCTTCAGCCGTGTCCAAATTGACCCAGGCAAGGCCCCGACCACCCGAACAAAAGTCCCGGACAAAGCCGATCTGGCAGAGGTTCAGGTATGTGCTTGGCCTGCCTTTCCTGCTCCCCAGCTCGCTGGAAGCCTTCGCTCTGCTCCCCAGGGCTGGGGCCCCGCCAAGCTGAGAGAAAGCCTTTGCTTTTTTTTTTGTTTCCTCGAGAACAACTCCTGCCAAGAAGCTCTGCTCATGAGCAAGCCATCCGAAATCCTTCCCGCAATACACAACAGTTATTTGTTGCAGGATCCCTGGCAGCATCAGCCGGGTGAATCATTTATTCCTCCTCTCATTCCTGTAAAAGCAAACAGACACGTGCTGCCGGCTGGGAGCAGTGCTCTCGGCCACCTTCCCGAGCAGCCAGCAGGCAATGCATGTCCACAAGCAAGATTTGGGACTCCGTGTTCCTGTCCAGCTGCTGGGGTCAAGGAGCCTTGCAAAGGGCAATGAAATCCCTGCTCGGAAACGTTGTCCAGACCTCTCCAGGTCTCTGCAGCGCTGCCTCCTTCTAGTGTTGGCAGCAGCCTGGTCCCGTTATACAAGGTCTTGGCGGGGTGCGGGTGAGCTGGGCTGAGTCCCACCCTCTGCTGCGTGTTCCTCCCCCTCCTCAGCAGCAGGACCCAGCTGAAATCCCCCCCCCCCCCAAAATCAGGGTGTTTATCACGCATGCCACCTCTCCATCTGACAGTCTCCCCAGGCAGCTGACACATGCAAAAACCTGGGGGCAATTCCTAAAGACAGCCTGCAGCCAAAAGTGGACTTCAGTTCTCCGGTCTGACATCCCCGTGGGGAGTGGGACAGACTCAGCGAGTGCATCCCCAGCCCCAAAACCTCTTCCCTGAGCGTGACCGTGCTTTTCCGTGCGTGGCACAGCTCTGGGAGGCACAGCTCCCTGGGGCCAGATCCCTGCAGGCAATGGGAGGGGGGGGTCTTTGGAAGCAAAGCCCTTATTCTTGGGGTGCACAGGGGCAGGGCAGGGGTGTTCCCGCGACATGAACAGTCCGTTTGTGCCCTTGCAGCAATCGCTGCGGGCCGTTGGCAGGCAGCCACCGGGCCACTGAACTCCCTGCCCTGCTCCCAGCAGCGAGCCCAGAGCGAGCAGTGGACTCGATGAAACCCAGCGCCCCGTGCTCAGCCCGGCTGAGAAACCCTCCGACAGACCTGAAAAAAAATAAAAGTCTCATTCTTGCTTTGCAGAGACTTTTTCTCCCTTCATGCAAAAAGCCAACCCTGGTATTTCGCTTTCTCATCCCGTCCCTCTGGTGCATGGTGCCCTATAGCATCCCCCTAGCCCCACGCAGCCCCCTTCTCACTCCAGCATCCCCCTGGGGCTAGTGGGGACTGCGGCCCCCACCCAGCAGCAGCAGGGGCTGGACTTTGTCGCAAGGTGCAAGAGCAAACTGAGGGCAATGCAGGCGACAGTGGGCAGGTGGCAATTTCAGGATGTTCGCGCTGAGCTCATTTAGATAAGACCACAACCATAAAGCCACCCTCAGGGAGGATTTTTAGAAACCTCAGCGGAGACGTGGGGTCTTTTGGGACAAGCCAGATGCTCATGACCCTCGCAGCTGCCAGCGCTGTCTGATTTTGCCACCAGCACCTTCACCCTTGGCTTGGGTGAGGCAGAGCAGTGCATTGTGCCCCGTGGAGGGACACCTGCAGCTTTTTTGGCAGAGCTGCAGGTCAGGTTTTTGGGTCTTCAGCGCAAACCCAGCCCCAAATCCCCGCCGAGCCCTCTCCCTCCTCCAGCTACAATTCCCCTCCCCGCCAGCCTCTCCACTTAATTGTCACTACGCCCAACTGAACCTCGTTACCTTCAAAGAGCAGCGCCCTGACAATGGGAAAATAGCTTCAGGAACAGGGAAAGAAATACATTTAAAAAAAATCTTTCTGTTCCTAAGGTCTTGAGATAAGCAACTTTGGGGGCCAGGGCTTGGATTTGCACCAAAGCATTCAGGTTTCCACAAAAGCCATGTGACAGCAAGCACAGGTGGCTGATGCCCTTGATGTAGCCCAGACATGAAACCTCCCAATCTTCAATTTTTCCTGAGTAGGAAAACCCCATTTCTCACAAAAAAAAAAAAAAAAAAAAAAAAAAAAAAAAAAAAAAAACAGTTGTTTCAGTTTCGTTTTCTCTGCCTCTAACTCATTTCCCCGGGAAACGTGAATTGAATGTGCAGGCTGTTGATGTTTCTGAAACACTCACAATGCATTGGTATTTTTTTAATTCAGGTAATTTTTAACTCCTTGCTGCTTTTCTGAACGTTTGTTTTTTTTTAATTCCCCTAATCATTTCAGCAGCTGCAAGACACTACAAAGGAAAGAAATAAATTTATTTAAAAAAAAGAAAAAGAAAAAGAAAAAGAAAAAGAAAAAGAAAAAGAAAAAGAAAAAGAAAAAGAAAAAGAAAAAGAAAAGGAAAAAGAAAAAAGAAAACCCTTCAAACCCAAAGTGCAAAGCCAGTAGCTTTATTCCCCGCAGATGGGGATCGAGTCCACAAATCCTCCTGGGGACAAGCAGCACACCCTATGCCCCCTTCCAGCCACCTTGCCCCGTGCCATCGAGAAGCCACCCTTTGCACTCCAGCCTCACCGAATTGCCATACCCTTGCTGACACCGTGCAAACGCCTCGACACGAACTGGCTCCCAAATGCTGGCACTGCTGGGGATGAGATGCAAAAGCTGAAGCAGCTCCGGACTGGTGTTTTGCAGCCTGTCCCCCCCCACAGCTTCAGGATAAGGACTGTTTGGGGTGCTCGTGGTGGCCCCCATCTGACCCTACTGCCCTTCGTGTCCGTGCTGGGACAGAACAGCAGCTGGCACAGCCCTGCCCTGCACTCCCCAGGGCACGTATAAAGAAGCATAAAGCAACAAGGACAAGGAGATGAGGCTTTGCCACATCACCCAGCCTGTGGACATCCCTTTGGCCCATCTCCCCATCCTCCCCACAGATCGTGTCTGGCTCCTTGTCGCTCCCCTGTCCCGATCCCAGTGACCCCAAGGCAGCCGGCTAATCTCCAGCTGGGATACGGGGCTGGTTGCCCCCGCCCCAGTGCGGGGCGGGGTGACCCCACCCTGACAAACCCTTCCACTCACCCATAACTGGGCGAGCCCAAGCACCGGTGCTCCAGCTCTTCGCTGCTGCCAGGCTGCCATGGAGAACTACCCGCAGTCCTTCAGCATCAACATGCAACCCTACGGCAGGAACGGGGGAGCCAGCACCCCCAACCCCCCGGCCACCTCCTTCGGCCAGGCCACCTCCTTCGGCCAGGCCACCTCTTTTGGCCAGGCCACCTCTTTTGGCCAGACGGAGCCCACACCCGTTTCTACCCCGTCACCCAAGGACTTTGTGCTGTGGTCTTTCTTCAACGCCATGTACTGCAACCCCTTCTGCCTGGGCTTCCTCGCTCTTGTCTTCTCCATCAAGGTGAGGGAAAAGTCAGCCTAGTCCCGGCAACCCCCCGCCCAGCCTGGGAGCCCTGGCTGCCACCTGCCCCCACGCTGGGGCTCCCCAACCCCATCCCACCCTACCTTTTCCCATCCCATTTTGTCCCATCCCATCCCATTTTGTCCCATCCCACCCCAGCTTGCCCCAAACCCCATTATCACCACTCTCCCTTCCCCGCCTGTCTGATGTCTCCCCCCTCCACCCTGCCACATCCAGCCCTGCCCCACACCCAACCTCCCCTGGAAAGCCACCCTTGGAGGGCCACTTGTCACCTCTCAGCGCTTCACCGTCCCCAAGGGCCACAGGGAGAGGGGGACCCAGGCACCATGTTGCTCTCGGCTCTTCTCCACTGCCCCCGAGCACCCCAAATCAGCCGATGGTGTCACAAAGCCATGGAGCTGGCTCCCTGCTCCCCCCACCCCACCCCGAGAGCCTCATGCAGCGCTCACCAATGCGCCACGACACTTTTGCCCTACCTGCGATAAGCAGCAGCTGCTCCCCAAGCACCTTCCCTTTATTGCCTTTAAGGCTAATCGTTCGTAATGAGCACACAGGGAGGGGAGGGCGGCATTCACCGGCGCCCCGGGAAGCACACTGGGACCCCCCCCTCCTTCTCCCCCATCTCTCCTCCACTGCCAATGCCGCGGCTCTGCAGGACCGGGCAGCACATGGCCAAGTGTAATGGCTTTTAATAAGCCATTAAGAAATGGCTTTTAGGCTGCCGGGAGCTCTGCTTCCAATCCGGGGGGAGGGTGGTCTGGCGCCTCGTGGATGCCGCTGCCAGGTTTCGGCAAGAGCGGCCGCGTTGCGGTGGTGGAGCCGGGCGGGTGTCTGAGGCTCCCTCGCTCCTCTCCCTCTGCAGGCCCGAGATAGGACAGTGGCGAAGGACCTCATGGCCGCCAACAGCTACGGGAGGACAGCCAGGAGCCTCAACATCGCGGCGTTATGCCTGGGTATCGTGGGCACCATCATCGTCATAGTCATTGTGGCGCTGTTCTACAGACCAGTATACCCCTGACCTGGCCCACCGAGGAGAGGCAGCACCACGGCTTTGCTCTCCCTTACCCCCCCGGCCCCAAACCCCATCACCCTTCCAACCCCCTCCCTCCAGCTGAGGGGGTGCGCCCGCCGTGATGACCCCGCTGGGAGTGAGCCTCTGGGGTGAGCTCAAGATCAATAAAGCTTTCCTCACTCCCTTTTGGCTTGGAAATGTCATGGTTTTGGGTTTCGGGAGGCGTTATCCACCCTAAGCATCCCCACCTCAGGGGGCTGTGGCTACCCCATAACTCAGACGAGAAGGGAACGGGGCCAAGCAGCAGCAGAAGGTCTTGGAGAGCACATCAGTGCTGTTAAATATTTCCCCCTTCCTGGGTTTATGGGGGTGTTTAGCACCCCCAGAGCCCCCTCCCAGACCAGTTAACCACCCCAGGTGGAGATCACAGTGGGGAGGGGGACCACCAAGCTTTACAGCCCTGCTGCTGAAGCCAGGGGGAGCTGGGGAGGGGCTCCCACTTGTCCCCCCCCCCCTCCAATCAGTCCCTCGGCAACTTTTAATCCCCCCCAACCCCTCCGAGCAGCAGCTTTGCCTTTTTCTGCCCTTGTAGCCCCCCCTAAAGCCTGCCCACACGCCGGCTGCCAGCCATGTCCACGGCTGCCCATCCCTGAGAGGGGTCAGTGTCCTCGCACCCGGGGGGGGGAGCATGGGGGGGGGGTAAAAGGACGGACACCAACCAGGCTGAGCCTGGAGGCCGGGAAGGGGGCTCGGCTGCTCCGCCTGCGCTCTGGGGCCTCGGGGCCGGATTTAGGGGCGGTGTGGGGCCGCTGCGGGGTTGGGTTCCGTTTCAGTTCCCCTACACGCTTCCCAACCCTCCCGTCCTCGCTCGGCGCCCCTGCCCCGTCATGAAGCCCCAGCGGGAGGAGGTGAGCATCCCGCTGTACCCCCCCAGCCGGGGGCAGCCCCCCACCACCGGCCCCAACGAGCAGCCCCGAGACTTCTTTCTCTGGTCCCTCTTCAATGTCCTGATGGGTTACGAGCTTGCCTACCTCGGCTGCCTCTGCTTCCCCGCGCTCATCTTCTCCATCAAGGTGAGACCCCCCCCCCAAATCCCCCTCACCCCCCGACCTGGTGTCACTTTGCCCACCCACCCCAGGACCCCTGCCCGCCCCATGTCCTGTTGTGTTGTCATCATGCCCCCCTATTCCAAGCCACCTCCTCCCGGGGTCTCCAGAGCCGATCTGTCTGGACCCCCACCCCCAACCCAGGACCCCCGAACCTCCCCAACCCAGGACCCCCCGATCCAAACCCTTTGACCCACCCCAGGACCCCCCCACTACTCCAACCTCCTCCGATCTGGTCTCCGCCTGACCCAGCCTGACAAAACATATCCCTCTCCCCCCCCATCCCCAACCCCCCAATGAAGTGCCCCCCACATTCGTTGCTGCCCAATCTGATCCCCCCCCAACCCACCCACACAGCTTGGGACCCCCCCACAACCCAGAACCTCCCCTCCATGACCTGACCACCCCCCAGCCCAGAACCAGTGCCCCCCAACCCAGCCCAATTTTTCCCTGACACCCCCTCAGTTTATCACCCCCAAACCTTCCTACCTTGCTGCCCGTACCCCAAAATCCAGGACTGTGTGTGTGGGGGGGGGTACATGGGCAACTTCACACCCTGCCCCCCAAGGGAAGGCATCCATGAGGTCCCAGCTCCCTTTTGACAACTTCCCCAGGTGGGGAGGGGTCCCCAGATTTTTCTTCCCTCCCCCCCCCCCCAGCCTCCACTTGTTCCCACAGGCCCGCGACTGCAAGATGCTGGGGGACGTGGAGGGTGCCAGGAAACACAGCACCCGGGCCAAGGTGTTGAACATCATCTGCTCCCTGCTGATGGTCGTCACCGTGATCGTTGCCATCACTGTCTTCGTGGCCGTCATCACCTGACCACTGCTGGCCACAGCCCCTCGACCAATGGACCAACCCGCCCCCCTCCCACTGCCCCCCTACCCCCCAAAAAAATATGTACCCTCGTGTCTCTGCTTTGGTTGGAGGGGGTGGTGAGGAAGGCAGAGCCCTGTCCCCTTGCTGTGCCGGGTGGCCGGCATGGCTGGTGGTTGGAAGGGGATGGGTGGGCCAGGGTGGGATGGGGAAGGGGCAGCCCCCTTCCTCCTCTGCTTGTGCTCCTCGTCAGGGAGCTGCTGGGTTCCCTGGGCTGCGTCGGTGTTTGTTGAAGCTGCAATGCTCATGTAGATCGCTGCTGCCACAAATAAAGCTCCTGCTTGCCAAGCCCCTTGCCTGTTGCCTTATTCACAGCAGGGAAGGAGAAGAGAGGGTCCTTCAGCATCTTGGTGGCAGCCTCCTCATCCTCCTCCATCCCCACCGCCTTGCAGGGCGCTGCCAGCCCCCACCTCTTCCCCCAGCTGAGGACATGAGTTTTTTCCTAAAGATTTAGGCACAGCAGAAGGAGGAAACGGGGAAAAAAAATGTGTTTTCTGGCTGTAAACAGACATCCTGCTGCAAAGCCCCATCCCCTCCTACTTCCAGAGAACCCTAGAGGGCTTTGCTAGAAGCAGCCCTTCCACATTTTAGCATTAAATGCCCATGTAATGCATTCCTGGAGGAGGGAGGTGGGGAGGATGCCTAAGTGTGGAGCTTTTAGCAGTACTTAGTCCCACAGGCTGCTAGCCCATTACCCTGGGTGCTGTAGTGACAGAGATCAAAACGATTACTTATTGCAATTGCCCTTATTGAAACAACTGACGTGAAAGGCGCGTTGCAAGGCAAACACACACACACCCAACGACAGCAGCTTCTGCTGACACACAGGAAACTCCAGCCTCCCAGAGCAACCAGGCCTTGCTGATGTTTGAGGAGTTTTCCCGATCACCACCACCTACAGGCCTTGGCTGGAGGCACCGGTGTGAGGAAACGTCTCCTGGCATCCTGCATCGTGTCCGGGGGGTGGTGGCTGCTTGGTTTCCAACCCATCCCACAGCTCTGTCCCCTTGGTCCCGTGCCCCTCGCTGTGGGAGAAAGGCTGGATATAGAAAGCCCATCCACTCGCGAGAGAAAGGCAGGCTCACAAAACCAACTTTGTTTCTCCTAGCTCCCAGCCAAGCATTTCTGATAACCACAGCTCGTGGAGGGCTGTAATTTCTCTGTTTTATATATAGAGGAGACAAGGCCGGGCTGCAGGCGAGCACTATATAAAGGGGCTGCCCGGCCCCGCTCCCCCAGCCAGGCTGGTGCAGCAGGAGAGCCGCGGGGTGCCTCTCTCCGTGGCCATGGACACGTCCTACCCACGGGAGGACTACCTGCCCATGACATCCCACAAGCGGGACCTGTCTCCCACCGTCGTCACCGTCGGGGCCTCTGCGCCGCCCCGCGACCACCTCATCTGGTCCATCTTCAACACCATCTACATGAACTTCTGCTGCCTTGGCTTTGTGGCTCTCGCCTTCTCTGTCAAGGTAAGCTGTGCCATGGCCAGGGCATGAGCAGGGATGGGAGAGGGGGTGTTTGGGGTCACCTGGTGTTTCTAGGAGTCCCTGTCACCCCCCCGTGCTGATGCAGGAGCAGGGAGGATCTTCTAGGGCATCACAAATAACTGCCTGGGAGGGCTGGGATGGGGGGCACAAAGATGAGAGCTCAACACCCTCAGACAGACCATTTTAGGTGACAGCATGCCCCGGTAAAGTCCTCCTCTTTGTCCTGCCACCTATTAATAATGCTGTCAGAAGGCCCCCAGCCAGGTAATCACAGCTTCTTGTCACCACCCGAGGAGCTACTGTTGGCCCTAGATGACGCTGGAGGGGCTGATATGCCCCCAGCCCCATGCCTGGATCTACCCTCCAGCTGGGCTGGAGCTGGGCAGACGCCCCAGGGGAAGGCTGGAGGAAGCCAGGAGGGTGCACGAGGGGAGCCAGGGCTGCCCTGCGTCTTGGTTCTTGCAGGCGCGGGACCGCAAAGTGGCTGGGGACGTGGAAGCCGCTCGGCGCTTCAGCTCCAAGGCCCGGTGCTACAATGCCCTGGCCACGGCCGGGAGCGTGGTGCTGCCTCTCGTACTCGCTGCCCTGGTCGTCACCGGTGTCCTCCACCTCTCCAAGCTCGCCCAGGACTCCGTGGGCTTCTTCAGCTACCAGTTCAACACAGGCGACGACGAGGACAAGTGACCAGTGGGCGATGGGCTGGACAAAGCTCCTTTGCAGCACTGGCAGCCTCCCAAAAAAGGACTGCCAGCCCTGAATAAAATCCTCATACAGCCCAGAACCCCCAGCCCCTCCGTGCCCAACCCCATGCTTCTTTGGGCAGCTACATTATTTCCGTTTACCTTGTGTGGTTTTGTTTATTTGTTTTTTAAATCCTGCCTCCCCTGTGGACTATGGCACCCCTCCAGCCTCAGCGATTATTATTTAAATCATTAAAACAATTCACCCACTGCGAACCTGTGGCATGCCTGTGTGTACGTGGTGCAGGGATCCTGCTAAGGGATGATATAAATGTGTTTTGTGTGCTCAGATAGTGCACTTCACAACTGCAAGAGTTAATCTACATTGCTTCTAGGGTGTCCCAGCCTAAAACAGTTGGGGTGAGGGGAAGAACATGGGCCTCATCTATAGCAGAGGAGGGGAAAGAAGTAGGCAGATGTTTCCTGACTTGGGATGGCAACAGCCCGGTAGAGCAGCCACCACCTCCCCAGGCAGAGCTGAAACCTACAAATTCATGGCAGCACAGCAGAATCCCCCCCAGCTGGCTCCTGGGCCATGACAGAGGGGACCTGCGTGTGATGACTGTGAGCCACATGGGATGCTGTGAGCCACAGCACGCCCCGGCTCAGCCCACACAGGATCCATGGGGACCTTCCCCATTGCTCTAAACAGGTCAGGAGACATCCCCAGCCCTCAGGCTTGGCTCTCCCTGCTGCTTTGTGTTACGGCCAAAGCTGTCTCATTTTGGAAACACAGCCAAAAACATCCATTCACAAGTGGGGCCTTATTCCTATCTCCTCCCCAAGCACTGTAACCCAGGTGCAGCCCCCAGAGCCGTTATCATGGGGCAGGACAGAGGGGGCCATGCGTCCTGCCCTGCTGCTGAGGGCTGCTGCTAATTAGCGGTTCCGGGCCCGGTAAGGAGCCAGCCCTAATTACAAGGCAGAGGACCTCCGTTGCTGCCTTGCCTAAGTGTTCCCACATGCTGTCCGTGGTGCCAAGCAGCCACAAAGCTTTTTATAAACTCCCATCCATTTAGGTAAGATTCCTGGGGTTTGTGTACAGAGCAGAACAAGTCTCAGCAGGGCAGGGAGAGCCTTCAAAATCCCCTTGCTCAACACACGGCCGCTCTGATGAATGCATGCAGGAAATACAGTACCAAAACCACACATATTGTACACCAGAACAATGCTCAGTTTCAGCCTTGCCTTTGTCCACACCTCATCACACTGCCTCGGCAGCATTTCTCATTACAGGGGAGTCAAGTTCTGGGGGTGCTGGTACTTGGCACATCGAAACACCAGAGGCCAAGGGATCCTCCTTTTCCTGGTGGCTGCTGCTGCAGATTGATGTGGCAAAGCATTCATGGCTAGGCCTGCAAAACCCTTTGAGAAGCACAGCAGGAAGAGCACCCGCTGCTTTCTCAGAGTTTCGCATCCACAGGCCACTCAGAGAATGCATTTTAAACTGAGCTCACACATTCCACCGGTCTCTCCTCGTGCAAAGCACATGGGTTTTAGGCTTGGTGTTGTCCCCTCTACTAAGTGAGAGATGGGGACAGCCTGTGAAGTGGGGACACATGGCTTAGTCCCCCCCACTGTGGACAAGGATGCTCAGTTTCACTCAAAGAGCTGCTGCCAGCCCAGTGATGGTGAGTGCTCCACGCACCTTCCCCAGGCCCAAGAAAACAAAGCATACACAGTCCCACAGGGGCAAAAGTTTTACGGCACAGGCCAGAACACCACAAGGATGCCTCATCCTTCTTCCTCTGACATCTGCACTTCAGGATTTTAGTTCCCATCATGCAAAACCCAGATCAGCCAGGCTTTAATGCGCCTTGGTGGGTGACCTCCAAATCCATCCAGCCACCGTGGGGAAGGAGATGCTCTGCCCTGCAACAAAAAACAACATGCATGAAGCACGGGAACAGTTCCTCCCAACATTTTCTTCATTTATAGGAAAGTTGCCCAAGCAATGACTTCCTGAAGAGCTAGAGAGCAGGAAGTGCTGTTGGAAAACTGCAAGGCCAGCACGCATAGTCACCCAGGGTCATGACTGTACCTTCACCCAGGGGAAACCGCTGCCCTGACTCCTCCAGCACTGCCTCCAGGGGCAGTGCGGGAGGGTCAAGGGGAGATTCAGACACTTCAATCCTCATCTCTTCCTTGGTGATGGTGAACTTCAGTTTGTTCCCCAAGTAGGAGACACCAGTGACTTTCAACTTGTGGATGTCATCAGGACACGAGGGGTTGAAAAGAAGGCTGGTCTTTGTGATCCTGGAAAGGCAGGAGGAAGTCAGTCAAAACAGCACCCCCTCATGTATCCTAGTGGCCCCTCCTCTTACTCCATGCATTTTCAGGCAGAAAGACTCCTAGGTGCATCCCAAGGCTCTCTAAGCAAATCCCAAACACAGCAACAAAGCATCTGGTGAAAAGCTACTGGGGCTGTGATTTCACAGCCCAGCACCCTCCGGTGTTTCTGTTCCTCTTCCAGTTGCCCAGCTTAGGATCCGTAGGTTGGATTTAAAATAAACAAACAAAAACACAGCAGGATTATACTTTTTCCCCTCTCAGTTTCCCGCTCCAGCTCAGGGGGTGACTTTATCAGCAGCTATGCTGGCAAAACTTCAGAAATGTCCTGCTCCGGGATGGGGAGGAGAACTGGGCACAGGAACAAGCAGTGGGCAGCGGAGTTGTATACAGATAATAAACTGCCAAAATAACTCAGAATAAATTCAAAGCCCCATATGTGCTCTTTCACAGAAAGATAAAAATCAGTCCAGCAGCTCAAACCCTTTCTCCAAAGCCTTATCCAAAGTCAAGCAGAGCCCATTTTTGTGTTTGGCTTTGGACAAAAAAAAAAAAAAAAAAAAAAAGATAACAGTCACTAAATAAATCTCTTGCTGAAATCTTGACTTGTGATAACTCTTGACTCTACTTGACTCTACTGAGAGGACTTGAGAGAGGCCCAAGAGCAGAAACAGCACACTTCTCCCAAGCTGTTATACCAGACACACATGCCACCAGTCCTCAGCCTGAAATTAAATGGGGCTCACAGCCTGGGCCTGTGCTGCCCCGCTCACAGCGCTGCCTCCACGGAGGTACTCAGCAGCAGAGCAATGTGCCAGCCAGCCACGGCTTATAACAAGCAAGGCAGGAGTGTGGTCTCAAGGACTACATCAATGTCATCGTGACATTTTTGGAAATTTGGCTCGAGCCCCAAAGTCTGTGGGTTGAGCCTATTGGAAGAGAGGCCCAAATCTGACACACACACTGCATCAGAAGACCTTGAAGCTTCGCAAAAGCTGAGATTAAGGTTTTCAGAGAGGAATATAGTAGCTCACACCCAGCTCCACCAAGAGTCTGGTGGATTTCTCAGCAGATTCTGGCCACACACACACAGAGTAAAAACACAGTGCTAGAAGGCCTTGCTGGCAATCAAAAGACTTGCCAGTGTGATCCATCCTCAATTAAACTCTAAGAATACACTCCAGGGACTGCTGCTTCAGGGTTGAAACCACCAAGCTGCTTCAGATGTGAGAGGCAGGCTTGAAATTATATGAAGAGCTTGGGGTGTTTTCTAAGGTATCTTAATGCTGTGGCAATTCCAGCTGACCACTTTTCCTCCACAAAGTTGCAGTCCTATGTGTGGATGGCAGATTACTTCAGAGGGGATGCAGAAGGACTTACACCTGTGTGTGTGGCATCTCTCACTGGCAAGGCTGCTGTTAGCCAGGCCATCTATGACCCTTTGCACTAGTATCCTTTTCCACACAGTTTCTGGGACTCAGCAGGAGACTTCCCCTCTGTTACATATGCTATTTTTAGTCTTTTGGCATGAAAAGAGCAAATAAATTTCCCAGTCCCTTGCCATTTCAGCAGCGTCACCATCTCTCACCATGGTGATATCCACCGTGGCCTGTGCAAAAAAAAAAAAATATATAATCTAGCAAACCAAACAAAAAAGGTGCAAAAGAAATGGAAAGAAGAACTTCTGCCTGCTTGAGACTCCCTTTCTACTCAGCAGAAAAACAGGGAAGGAAGAAAACAGCTTTGCAAAATGGCAGTTTTGCTCAAGATTACTTTTATCTCCTTCTTCCAGCAAAAGGAGGTTAAGTCTTGACTCCTTTTGAAGCCAATGGCTTTAAACACTGACATAGCTGGAGAAGAAATGGATCAAAGCTCATCATTTCTGAGAACTCTGCTTTGTTCTCCAGCGGTGACCAACTGTCCCCAGTGACCACAGTTCATCAAGGATCGTTAACCACTACCTGCCACGAGCCATTGGCAGATGTTCTGGAATTTGCTAGATGCTTCAAGTTCTTTTCTTTTTCACAAGCAACAAGTTGCTCCAGCTAAATGCTAACATTTCAAGTCACTTGTTGGTTAGAAATTAGACAAGACATAACGTAGGTCTCACCTGAACCCTGTGTAACCAAAGAGGACAGCTTGCAAGAATCCACCCATCCCTGTCAAGAAGTTCACAGCTCCAGATCCATCTGAATTCTCCACCCAGATCTACTCCAGTATGAGGGGGAGGAGGGGAAAAAAAAGTCAGTGGTTTCACTGGGACCCTTCATACAGTTATGTGTGCTTGAATATGCTTACCATCACAGCCACATATTAGGGGTATTGCAACAGTCCTATGCTGTTGTCCATCCCAGCATGAAGTAGGCCTTTAAAATACTGCCACCTCCATTCCCTTTCCCACCCCTTAAAGGAAGAAGGAAGCCTGGGATGAGCAGGATACTGACCCCTGGCTTTGTATTGCTTGGTAGGAAGCAAACACCTCCTTGCTGTTCTTTGGAAACATGCAGAGAGGAGACTGAACGTGCAGCCACCCAGCTCAATATGATAATCATCTGGTGACTGCAAGCACACACAGCATAGATGGGATCTACTTGGGAACACACAAGATAGAAGCAAGAGACATTTGTCACATGGAAGCAGCGACAACACTCCACACAGCTGACCTTGAAGGGCTCCGTGATGTTGCTGAAACACTTGTTCAGTTGGCTCTGTGCTCTCTGCATCTCCTTCAGCTCCAGCCAGCCCACCGCAAACATGCTCTGCAGGAGGGAGAACTGTACTTTTGCTGGCTGCTGTCTCCCTCAGGGGTGACTATGCTGCAAAGCCTTCAGAGTTACACCACAACTAGCAGTCTTCAGTGTAGATCCCTTTTGAACATATTTCTAGCTCCAAGATAACCGTCTGCGTTCTCTTATCACTTAAAGTAGGTTTATGCCCATTGATATAGGCTGGCATTGACTAACTCAGACAGAAATTACCACCTTGTGGATGAAAGCCACCTCAGACTTTGCCCCTCTCCTTACCCAGGTCATAGCTGGCCCATTCACCTCGGTGACAGGTTCATACATCTCCAGATCATTCCTCCGGACCTCAGGGCTCATGGAGTGCATCAGAGGGAATCCAAGCAAGACAACATCAGCTTGTTTCACAGGTTCACCTGGGAAAAGGAGCCAAGAATCAGTCAGACCACATATGCCAGCCAGGAATAACTGATGGTCTATTTACTAAAGGGAATGAATCTGGCATACAGAATCATAAACTTAAAACAACAAAAACCACATCGCGTTGGAAATGTTGTGGAACTGCAAGGAGGACAAGTCATCGCTGCCTTGCTAAAGGCAAGTAAAATGTACAAGGGGGCATTAAATTGAATGTTCACTTCCACACAAACTTTCACTGCCAGAGGTTGCTGGAATGGCAATACATCGCACTTGACCTTGGAAGGATAGACCTAACTGCCAACATACAAGTTCATAGCCACCATGTCATCTGCAGCCCAGTAGCCCATGCTCTCAAGGCCTCTTTCTACCCTCTGCATACCTAAAATTCTTACTTGTATGACCACAATAATGAAAAACAATCCACCAAGAAGCAGAAAAAAAAACATCTACAGATCAGGATCCCCACACTGGCAACCCAAATGCTGCACTGAGAGAGCAAAAGCTAGAAGGTTTTGCTTCAGCCAACCATTCAGGCACTGTCCCTGCCTCTCGTGTGCTTCAAAAGAAAGAGCACCTGCCAATTCAAAGGTCTGCTTGCTGCCCCTCCGCTCACCTGGGCTGTAACCATCGTACTCAGGATGATATTTCTTCTCCATATCAAAGGGCACTTTGATTTTGTTGGCACATTCCACCCACTCCTCTGGCACAGGGATCAAGAGGTCTTGAGCAATGTCAGCTGCAAAACGTAAGCTGAAAAGGAGCGAGGAAAAATTTTTTATATCAGGCACAAGTGCCTGTGACCCCTTGGAGAGGGAAAGAGAAGGGAGGGAGAAATACAAAAAACTAATTGAGCCATAACTCACCGCCAAAGAAGCAAGTGCTTAGAAAGAATATGGGTTAAAGTCTAAGCTCGGGGTAACAGCTTTCATTGCTGGAGCTGGGACTCCTTGTCTACCTACATATATTTCCAGCTGGCTAATTGTCTAAACATCCCACACAATGCAGGGAGATGAAATGAAAAACTTGTGAAATGCCTCTGCCTAATGCAGATACCTGAAGGGTCAGGTGAACTGCCAGGGGAACATCTACCTCCTTCCACCGACTGCAAACAAAGGCAAAGGAGACCAGCTCAGACAGAGGTATGCAAAGAGAGGAGAGGAGTGCAGCATGTGGGAGACTTGCTGTCTCCTACCCCTGCCAAACAGCTAGGCAGAAGAGAAGAAAATTGGCCCAGTGCCTTAACCAAAGCATGCGTGTTACCTCCGCTGGGCCAAGGCATTGGTGTAAGCAGAGTTATCAACCTGGTAGTGATATTCATCTGGGGGCATGACACCTGGAGGGAGAGAAAGGGGACACTTCACACTGCAGTACACCCAAGGTTTGCCATGGCTCTGTGCCCCTCCTCAGGGAGCTGGCACAAGAAAGGGAACCCCTCCATTGCACTGATGCCTGCTCACATGACTAGTGTGGTGGAAAAATTATTAATCCTTAAGATTTGAGAGGTCTAAGAAGTTTATCCTAATGAAAGGAACACTCCTTTCAACCAAAAGTTAGTAGCCCTGATCGTTTCTATCTCCCACTACTGAGCTAATACTGGATGTGCTCCTCCTATAGGCCCTAAGGAGTCTATCCCTCCCAGAAATGGGAACTTGGTTTCATTAACAGATGATTGTCCAACATCTATTCTTCCCAAGAATGTATTTCTGCCTTTTTAACTTTACAATGATTTTCCTTATGTCCTTGAAACAGCATATAAGTGCGGCCTCTGCAACGACTGGGCAGAGAGCATGGAGGAAGAGATGTGCCTGAGCATTCTCACTACGATAATCATTAATAACTACTGAAAACACCTGTCTTGAATTGTACCTGCATTATTGCATGCTTGGAGTCCTGACATTTCCTGACAGTAGGTGTTGCCTCCCTGTTTCTGGAAGTGATCTCAGTGCAATGCTCAGTAGAGGGGAATGTAAGTGGTGTTTGCGTTTGCTGTAAAGAAGAAACACCCTCTCTTACAGCTTTATCAGTTAGCCTTGATGATCCTTGTGGCTTCGTTCCAACTTGGAATATTCTGTGATTTAGCTGAGAAAGCGCAGACTCTCAAGGTAGCAGACATCCTGAGGGCATTTCCCTTACTTCAGAGCTGAGACTCGTAGGCAAGGTGACCTTCAAGTCCTTAACTGGACATATTTCGCTAGTTACAAGCTCAACTCCTTCTCTTGCTGATGTCCACTTTCCAAAGGAAAAGTGAAAACAGGCATTTCAAGTGCCTCCTTCTGGGACAACTTTGGGGACACTGGGGTTTAATACAAAGGATCTATTGATCACAAGCTAACCTGCAGCAACTCCGGGGGCTTTTCTAGCTCTGATCACCCCAACTGCATTGAGATCCTTTCACTCTAACCCAGCCATCTCCTCCAGACCTTCTGCCAACAAACAGCTCTGCATCTCTTTTAGATCTTCCTCAAGTCACTGGTGATGTGTGCTCATTCAACATAAAATGCTTCAGCAGGATTGCTGCCTGTGGAGACACCCTTTGTCCTGGCAGACATCTCAGTGGTTGTACTTAGTTGGCACCAACAACACCAGGAGACCTTCAAGGAATCAACTCCTGCAGGCTACTGTCAGATTTAAACTCAGGTCTCATAAAAAAAAAAAAAAAAAAAAAAAAAAGGTCTGCCTGGGTTGCCAAGTCATAGAATGGCTCGGGTTGGAAGGGTTTGCATTCTTTTTTTTTTTTTTTTTTGTCACCCTGCAGCCCTCTCTTGTTCAGGCTGAAGATCCCCAACTCTCTCAGCCTCTCTCCATAGGAGAGGTGCTCCAGCCCTCCGAGCATCTTCGTGGCCAGAGCAGAGGGGAACAATCCCCTCCCTGCATTGTAGAAGGCCTCCAGGAGCATTTGTTTCATGATCTCCCCAGGCACAGAGGCAAGGCTCACTGGTCTGTAGCTCCCCAGGCCCTCCTTTCTACCCTTTTAAAAATGAGAGTGATGTTTCCCTTCTTCCAGTCACCAGGGGTTTCACCTGTCAGGGCTTTTCAAGTATGATGGAGAAAGGCTTGGCAACTCCATCAGCCAATTCCTTCATGACCCTGGGATGCATGGCATCAGGCCCCATAGACTTGTACCTGTTCAGTTCCATGAGATGGTCTCCAACCTGTGTTCTTCACTTACAGTAGGAGGGACTTTGCTCCCCCAGCCTCTGCCTAGGTGTTCAGCAACTCAAGAGATGTGGGCAGCCTGATTGGCAGTGAAAATGAAGGCAAAGAAGTTGAGTCCCTCAGCCTTCTCCATGTCTGTCGTTACCAGTTCTCCCTTCTCATTTATCAGAAGGGGGGCACTCTCCTTGGCCTCTCTTTTCTGGCCAGCATACCTATAGAACCCCTTCTTGTTATTTTTTACATCTCTCGCCAATCTCAGTTCCATTTGTGCCTCGGCTTTCCACATCCCATCCCCACACATCCGCACAGCATCCCTGTACTCTCCTCAGGTCACATATCCCTGCTGCCACTGCCTTATTTCCCTCTCACGCCCCAGTTTGACCAGCAGGCCCTTGCTCAGCCATGCTGGTTTCCTGCCTTCCCTGCTTGATTTCTTACACGTGGGGGTAGAGAGCTATTGCACTCAAAGGAAAACATCCTGAAAGAGCTGCCAGCTCCGATCAGCTCCTCTATTCCTAAGAGCAGTGTTCCAGGGATCCCATCTACTAGGTCTTTAAATAGCTGTAATTTCCCTTTTCTAAAGTTCAGGGTCCTGACTTTGCTCTCTGCCGGGTCCATATTCCCTCAAGATCACAAACTCAAGCAGGGTGTGGTTCCTGCAGCCCAGACTGCCTCCAATCTTCACCTCCGTAATGAGTTCATCTGCACTGGCGAGCACCGGGTCCAGTAATGCCTCTTCTCTGGTTGGCTTCTCTAACACCTGGACTGGGAAGTTATCCTCAATGCACTCCAGGAGTCTCCTGGATTGCTTACAGCCTGCTGTGCAGCTTTCCCAGCAGATATCTGGGTAGCTGAAATCCCCCCCCACCATGAACACCTGCAAGCACAATGCTGCTTGTAGCTGAAGGCCACGTCCACGGACTCCCCTTGATCAGGCAGCCTGTAGTAAACCCCAGCCACGAGGTGTCCTTTATTGGTCCAGTCCTTAACTTTTATCCACAAGCTCTCAACCTGTCTGTGGCTGTTTCTCAGAGGCAGCTTTTCACTGTTGAGACATTTCTTATAGAATCATAGAATATCCGAGTCGGAAGGGACCCACCAGGATCATCGAGCCCAACTCATGTGTCTGAGAGCATTTTCCAAATGCTTCTTGACCTCTGGCAGGTTCGGTGCTATGAGCCACACCCCTGGGGAGCCTGTCCCAGTGCCTCACCACCCTCTCTTGGTGAAAAACCTTTTCCTGAAATCCAACCTGAATACTTAACATAAGCAGGGAAGGAGGTGTAGGAATGCTGCCCTCCATCTCTTCTGAAGCCCTTTTTGTAACCCTCTCTTCCAGTGTTCCTGTTACGTGATCCATCCCACCACATTTCCATGACAGCAATTAAGTCATGGTTTTCTAATTGCCCTGTGGTTTCCAACTCCTCCCACTTGTTTACCATGCTGAATGCACTGGTGTAGAGGCACTTCAGCTGGGCCATCTGCCATATCACCTTTTTAGAGGAGTCCTTCCCCAGTTCCTTTGGGACAATTCACAAGCATTTCCCTGCTGTCTCCTAAAGCGACAGTGTTCCCAGGTTCACTTCCATCATGCAGAGGTACATCCCTGTCACCTGCTGAACCTCTCTCCCTCCTCTCTAAAGCCCTAGTATCCTATTTTCCAAAGTGTCGCCAGTCACACCATCAGACCTCAAACAGCACCCAGGCTTGTCGCATCAATTTATACTGCCATGGAAGGGGACGTTGAGGGGTGTCCTGTGAGCAGCAAGGGGCTGAGAGAAAAACCAATTGGTCTTGTGGCACTGAAAGATCTGGGCATCTTGCCACATGGATATAGACGTGGATAACAGGGCAGGAGGCTACAGAACCCACACGTTCCCACCCGGGTCTGGCTGGAGGAGTTCTGAGCCTCTCTTTGCAAAGCCCTTCCCCACGAACAGGCCTGGCACTTGCAGAAGTACCTCTGATGTGGTAGCATTGCTCCTCCTCGCTCCACACCATCCTGCTGCACCAGTACTGAGCCACGGCCCCCACCAGCTTCCATCCTCCATCCTCCCTGAACAGCTTCTGGTCCTGGAAGGAGCCAAAGCCAGAGAAAAACAGGGATGAGGGAAAAACAGGGAAGCATGAGGCAAATTCAGACAGGCCTGGATTCAGCAGAAGGAAAGGAGCTATAAGAAAATACACAGAGCAGGGGAAAAAGGCAGAAAACTGGCCTGAATTGAGTCAATAGGATGCCGAGCCACCCATGGAGGATCAAGAATGGGAGGAGGAGATGAAGAAAGGATCCCAGGATGCTACTGGCAGTTCCGACAGGAGCAGATAACTGCAGAGTGTCTCTGAGAAGGGACAGTGACAGTCATCAGATGCCCTACAGGCCTTACCACCAGGCCCTCTGTGTGGCACACGCTCGCTTTACCTGCGTGGTGTAATAATACTGCTCAAAGGCCATCAAAACATCCCCAGTGATGTGAATTTCTTGGGCTCCATAGATGTCCTCAGGACAGACCTCCTGGCCAGTGGCTGCACTCTCCCACGGGAATTTAGCACCCTGCTGGGAGAAGACACCCATGGAGCAGCTAAACACAACCTCTTCTGACACTCTTCCCTGTTTACAGCCTGCAGGCAAAGCCCAACTCACAGCCTCTGGCTAAAGATAGAGCCATAGAGGAGGAAGAAAGTCCAACTGTGCTGCTGGGTGATGCTGGCTGGGCTGCACTGTCCCCAGCCCAACAGCCCTGTCCCCACCTTGTAGCCTTGCTCCTCTGCGTTGCGTAAGGCTCCTTCCAGCATGCGAATTCGGTACTCCAGAATGGCTCGGGCAGCCTCAGGGTAAAACAGCAGGATGTTTGGGAACACCCAGGTGTCCTGAAAACATCGAGCAAAGCAAGGCGGTGAAATTGGCTGGCTGGGCACCCAACTGCTCCCACCAGTTCAAGTCCACTCGCAGTCCTGCATGCTCTGACCATGACTTTGCTGCTGCTTAAAGGTGCTGTCACATTGGCTCACTAAAAGGGATAAACCCTCAAAGGTCTGTTTCTGCCCTCAAAAGTGCATCTAGGCACCCAAACCTCCTATCCTCTGCTAGCCACCCCCATGGTATCTTGCTAGGATTATCTCGGCGGGACCATCCGCATGCAAAAGAGGGGAGGTAGGACTCCTCCAAAAAGCCAAGGGCTCTGGTGTGAGTCAAAAATAACTAAAAAGCCTTTGCCCATTTGAAAGACCAGGCTGGGTGCAGCACAGAGGACTCAGCACCATCTAGCCATGTTTCTCGCTCACGTTATGCTTTAAATATTCAACTGCAGAGCTGCGTGCTCATTCGGTGCAGCTGTCTCCAAGGGCAGCTCTGAGCCTCTGGTCAGGGCAAAGCTGCCCGGATGGACTGGATTGCTGAGTACACACCAAACCCATGCCAAAAAGCTGAAAACATAGAAAACGCTTGCTTTTTCAATAGTTACCTCAAGCACAATAGGGTTTGTTGATGCCACCAAAGCTGGGAGGATTTCAGGCTGTTTTCAACTTGTTTCCTCTATGTTAGTGGCCTTGCTTTAAACTAGACACTGAAGTTCCCTTTGCTTTGGCCTCCCCTGGGTGAGCGACCTATCTTAGCATGGGGAAGAGAGCTGCCCTGCCATGGGATCCCTCTTGGCCTCTCACCCCCACTGCCTATACACCAACACCAGCCTTCTAGCTTGGCTTTAGGCAATTAACTTTTGAGTTAGAGGAAATAACTAACATGAGAAATACCTAGGATGGAGCTGCGTCTCACTAGCTGTTAGCTAAGGAGAAGCAGGATGCTCTTCTACAAGAGGCTGGTGCCAAGACACCCCTACCATCAGGGAGGAGGTGAGCAACCTCACACAGAGTTTTCTCTATCCCAGTTGCTGCTCAAAGCCCCGAGGTGAACCGACAGCACAGCTTTAACCCACCTGGTCCCAGAAGACGTGCCCCCAGTAGTCCTCACCCTGGGTGCCATTGGACAAGCCGCCAGGGCTGATGCCGTGGAATAGGAAACCCGGGTTGTCCCGGGGAGGGATGGCGCTCAGCAGGTAATACAGACACCCGTAGAGGGCCTGTCTTAGAGGCAGAGGGCCATCCAGGTCGATGCAGCACCCTTGCCACAGCACATCCCAGGCATGGATGTGGGAGGAATGCAGGGAGCCAGAGGCAATGAGGGCCAGCCCCTCGCTGTAGTTCCTCTTCACCTCCTCTTCGCTTTCAGCCACAGCTGTCAGGAACTCCCAGGATCGCTCCTGCTCCTCCCCGCACAAAGTCAGGTCTTGTGGCACAGGAGTCCAGAGCATGTGAACAGTAGGCTGGGGTCCCCCCTCTACCTCAGGAACCAGCGTCGTCCCATAGACGTAGCTGCAGAGGATGGCAAAAAGAAAGGGAAAAGTAAGAGCAGAGCAGAAGTGCAAATCAACCCATGCAGGGTGAACCATCAGCTGAATTTTTCCCCTGTTCCCACCTAGGAAAGAAGCTCCCTTGTCCCCATACTTCAGCTCAGCGGCAGTCTCAATTCCAAACTGTAGAAGACTGAGATCCATCACAACTCTCACTGGGTCCCCAGCCCCACAAAACCTCTAAAAATGGCTATCTCCTCCAAGCTCACAATTTTCCCCAAACTCATTTCTTTGTAATCACATATAGTCCCTGTGGCCTCTGATGCTCTTGTGTGTCAGCATAGATAATAATTTTGGCATTGCAGCTAATAAAAGTGTTTCTATATATTTTATATGTAATAAATACATATATGCATGTGTGTATATTTGCATATGTATGTATGTATATATATACACTTCTTGTTCCTGTCAGGAAGAAGTAAATTTGCACAAACCTCAACAATACTTATAATCTCAGTCTAACTCTAGCCTTATTTTTTTCAGTTTCCTATCTGGGAACAAGGCAACGTGCTACAATCTGTGAAGGATTTGTTCCAGGCCCGGCTCCTGCCTGTGATGCAAACTCACCGTGCTCCCTGGAAGTCTGGTCCTTGGTGCAGGTCCAAGTCCTGGCTCTTTGGCACAAAAGGAGTCTGGAGCTGCACCGTGATGGGTTGGCCGGTGTGAGCTGACCGCCGGATGGTGATGCTGAAGGCCATCAGGTGAACAAGGGAATGGTGAGCGTAGATTTGATGGGTGGCTGTATAATCGGTTGACTGAAGCAAGTGGCTGAAGGTTCCTGCAAGTGCAAGAGTCAGCCTTTTTAGCCACCAGGTCCTGATGTTCTGCCCCAGACTACCATTTCTACCTTATTTACTGGTCCCTATTGGCAAAGGAACAGTCTTCCCCAGATCCAGGCCAGAACATAAATTTTGACTGGAGAACACTGTTAACACACTAAATCTGACCAAGCTGGTGAGGAATGGATTTATAATTTTTTTTTTTTTTAAACAAGGTTTCACCATTAAACAGTCTTTACTGAGCCTGGCTCCAGCAGGGGTTGAGATATAATCTGAAAATCACCTGCTTTTATTCTCCACTTATTCCAAAGCAACTTCATAAGAGTAATGTGGGAAAGGAAAGTCTTCTGCATGTCTTCCATGCATGAATGAAAGTGCCCATTTCATTCAATATGTACCACTACTAAGAGAAGATTTGCTTCTGAAAATAAATGAATTTAGTACTCTGTAAAGCTACATCCTGAAATCTGCAAAATGAGCACTCACAGAGAGATCAGCAAAAAACCCTCCTCACCTTTCTTCCAACTAGACATTCCAGTGCATGACATCAAGGTCAGAGCTGGCTGTTGTCCAAAGGCAAGAGCAAACAATGCCATATCAATTTCTGGCTCCTTTAAAAACACACTGTAGGGTTCACTTTACAACCATTAGCTAGCTGCCTCCAAAATAAATGTCTGCACCTGAACCAAACAGTCAGACATCTATGACAGTCAATGTAATCCGGGGTATGATTCATTTCATCTCTTTATAAACATTTGAATTGATAGATCAAATCTCCTTTGCCAACAAAACTACCTATCTGTCCTGCACAGAAGCTCCAGTACTACTGACTGCACCTAGAGCAATGAATTCCACTGCTGGGGTGGAGCTGACATCCTTCACAGACCTAATTGGTACACACTGAGTCAACCCCATGGGTGAGTGGAGAGCAGGGAGAAGAAAGATGTGAGCTCCTGGAAGAGGCAAGGAGGCAGAGGGTGGCCAGCAGTCGGAGAGGAAGAGCAAAGGGCGCACATGCTGCAGGTAGGAAAGTTGCAGGACAGGGACACCTTCTCTGTGCTTTGCTCTTTACCCGTCCGGGCGTTCAGGGTGAAGGTCTCAGCCAGGCTGTCCGCACCAGGCACAGTCATTCTCACATTGAGGGGGCTGGGGACGTCAGCACGGTGCGTGTCGCCCACCGCGCCGTTGTACACCCCGTTGACATGGAGGATGTCCCGGTACACACGAGTGCCGAGGTACGCGTTGGTCACCGTAGCAAGAAGGCGCTGGTCTGAGGGCAAACAAGTGGTGGTGAACACAGCAGGGTCCTCCTTGCCGTCAGTCATTTTTACCAGCCCAAGCTGCAGAACAAAAATAAAAAAAGTAAAAGTCAGAGGAAAGGGCTGGATGGAGCAATCACAACACAAAGTTAGTGTAAGGCCAAGCATGGTTGGGGGGAGATGGCAGCTGAAAATGGTGGCTGCAAATCGCCCCTCTTTGCACAACCTTCCTGCTCATCTACTTCCAACCTCGCTATATTCTTAGGGTCTCTGTTTCCTTTATTTTCCCCTCTGGTCACCACCAGCACCTCCAAGCCACAGTTTTCCTCCATCCCAGTGCCTCAAGTGGGTCAGCTCCACCTAGGCTCATTTCCTCCTGTGTAGCTTCCTTTTTGGCAGACGTCTCCCAGCCAGCTTCTCTAACTTACCCAAATCTTGCGTGCTCATTGCTTTTATCACTTCTCCATTTTTTCCCCTTTCACTTCTCTCTCCATGCTAGTATCTCACCACTTCCTCCCAATACATCGCATCACACAACAATCTTCCTCTTCCTTCCTCTTCTTCTTCCTCCTCCCAACATTATTCTACAACATTACTGAATATTCTTTTATTCTTTATCCTCGTGGTACCTCCACACTTCCCTCTTGCATCTCTAGTTTCACTTCAGTTACTGGCTTGCTGAGGAAGGAACATCGTATTTCTTTTTTTATATTTTTTTTTTTTTTTTATATATGCACATATAAAGAGAACATTGCAGAAATGAGTTGCACCTGGTGCCTCTCAGCATTAGGCACTGCATTAATATAAAAAATGGTAGAAGTAGAGCACAGACAGGCCCTCCGAGCACAGGGAGGACACCAGCTCTGGGCAGTACCCAAAAGCTGTCCCCACGGGCTGCCCGGCCGTGCTTGGGGACAGCTCAGTTGGCTCACGTCAGGCGGTGCCCACGATCAAATTACAAGGAAAAGCACTCCTCCTGCCTGCAGGGAGGGAGTTAAAAAAAAAAAAAAAAAAAAAAAAGAGGTGTGGGAATTTCGGAGATTTGACCTTGCCTTTCATGTCAGGCTGTGCTTGGACTCTGACCATGCAGGCTGCTGCGGTGGGGCCCTGCTGGAGGGGAGACGACGGAAGTTGCCCAACTGAGATGGGAGGAAGGAAATAACTCCCCCGCCCTTCCCCTTCCTTAAAAATTATCTGGTTGACACGTAGGTACTTGCCTAGATAAGCTCACCGTCCGGCACACCAGGGACTGGGGCTGCCTCAAGCACCAGGAAAGAGGGACTGAGACAAAAAAAAAGTTTGCCAGCTGAAAGCTGTCCAAGGAATTCAGCAATGAGCACAGCCCTGGCAGACGGCCACCATCGCTCTCCATTGAGAAAGCAGCACAAAGACCTCTGCAGAAGGAATTGTGGCTGACAACTGCCCTTTGTCCCCAGCTGCATTGTGACCCTTTTACTTGCCTGCTTTTGGAGACCCAGACTTCAGCTTTGTAACTTTCCAGCTTCCGTCCTTTGAACCGCTGCTGGCGCTGCAGCGTGTTTTTCTGGTGCAGAGCAGTCCCCACCCTGATATGCTGTGCCACGAAGGCACTTCTAGCATGAATCCCCATTCCTCCCAGACCTTCTGTCATTTTTAAAGCCCTGTCACACACAGAACACAAGGGTTTACTGAGCTGTCCTCAAAGATGCCCAGCTTACCTTCTGCTACAAGGTCAAACATGCTTTCTTCCGCATGTTGAGCTCGACCTGCCAGGCTGCATCATCTTGACACCACCCAAACACAGAAACACCTGTAAAACCACGTCTCGTGTAGCACCCAAACCCCAATTCCAGCTTGCTGATGCAGATAAGCCATGGCCTCAATGCACCTGAGGCCCTACTTTGGAGGAGCAGCTGTCTGTCTCCAGCAGAGACTGCTTTGAGATAGCCAGAAGCCACGGTGCTGCACAGACATCCTCTATGCCCAAGACCACAACTACACATTTCCCTGCAGATTTTTCCAGAGCAATGTTCTTACCATCTCATGTCACAGTCCGGCTTTATACACGAGCAGAAAAACAGATCTTGCAATTGCCAACTGCCAAATTCATCCCGTATGTCCTGCAGCAAAGGGAGATGACTGCTCCTCTGCAGACACACTCGTGCTCTCCATCAAACGTGGCAGCCACAGGAAGGCACAGAAGCATCGCGTTGCTGACCTAGGCTTAGGAAGTGGGGGCATTAAGGGGAGGGAAGAAAGAAAAAAATAGGAAGCTACCGTAGACCTAAGTGCACATTTCTCTCTGGATTCCAGATGTGCCTCCAGTTCATTTGTCAGTGCCCACTGGAAGATGGAGGTCCCAGATCCACCTCTTACTTCATTCGGTGTCTTCTCTCTGAGTCTGATCCTGCTCCCTTTCCCTCACCTTGTCTCCAAGGTCAGCCCAGGCATAGGGCAACCTCAGCTTTTGTTACCCTTAATGCTCCTGAGAGCAAGAGCATGATCAAGGCTCCCTGCTCAACCAAACTGAGCACCACCTGTGTCCCTGATGCAGGGGAGCACTGCATTAGCAGCTTGCCTGGCACCTGAAACACAGTCCTGCCATGCTACAGCTGCTGGAAAGCTTCAAACTGAGTATGGGAGAACAAAAAAATAATCCACCCTACACCAAATGTGAGCAATATAGGTAAATGTGTAGGGCAGCATCAATGCCAAAATGCTTTAAGGTCAAATCCTAGCCTCTACACAGCTACCCTCTGTAGCCTGCATGATCCTTGGAAGGACAAACCTCCTTTAGCCAAAAGATCTAAGGTCCATTCCTCAGGGATCAGTGGACACGTGGAAAGCAGCATGGCCAGATGCTGTGACTCATGTAGCAACCTACTGCCTCTGGCTCAGTGCTCAGAGAGGATTATCTTATTGAACAATCCAGCATTTATGGGATAAATACTACACATCTGTTCTACTCTCTGCAAATCCACAGAAAAGCCAATGTCTGACTCAAGCAAAGCTGTTATCAGTGTGAAGGAAGCAAATCCTTCGTCCAGAAGCTCTCCTAGGCAAGCGAAGACGTTGCTTCTCTTTGCTCGCCATGGCTCGGGGAAGATGAATGCTCCTCACCACACCTTCCTGAGCAAGCCACTGTGAGTCACTTCAGGTTTATGCCTCAAGTCTCCCACAACCAGCACCAAAGAGAAGTGATAGTGACTGAGCCAGGAGGAACACAACCAGAAACCACGCTGAAAGTATCATGTAAGCTTGTAAAGAAAATAAATGAAATGTTCCTTGTCCCACCTCTGGGTCCAATCATGTTAAACAGGGCTGAGGGGTTTTCCACAGGCACACTTGGTAACATGTCCTGAAGCAGCTTCCAGGGAGGAAGGGGAAAGGAGAGGTAGAATATCAAGGATGTAAGAGTTAAGAACATGGGCTGCTCTACAGCTTCTTAGGAGACAGAGTCAAACTGTGGCCACTCCTGCTGTCCTCCATGTTCATCCCAGCAATGCTCCTCAACACGAGTATTTGTCTCGCATGAGAAGATTGATCTACAGGAGCAAAAGAGGTTTCTCACCAAGGTTTTCAGAAAGGTACAGGAATGCTCCCCCCTCCTTTGCACCCTAAAAAGCTGAGCGGGAGAGGACTGATGGAAGCAGGTGTTGCAATGTCTCCTAATACAATTAGGAGGAGGGAAGTGAGTAAGCATGAGATATAAACAGGGATTTCCTGGAGGTCAGAGGACTAAGAGTCTCTTTCCTTATCTCAACATGAAAAGTGTTTTTGTGAAATTGCTCAAAAGAAGAGATCTTTGCTGTTGGAGGTTCCACCACCTCCCCAGCTTTGTGACTGCCACATAGGGAGATTTTCCAGCTCACTGTCAGCGAGTTGGAAAAAAGTTCTCATAGGAGTCAAAGAGGAATCCTTCAGAAAGCCAGTTGCATGCAGCAGATATAAGGTAAGAGGATTCTCTTACTGCATTTAAATTTCTTCAGTCATCTTTCATCAACAAAAGAGTGCTTGGCCTGTCCTGGTCCATGCAGCTCACTGGGCCACTTGTAAGGTAAAAAGCTGTGCCTTCCTGAGACAGCTGGTGCTCTGGGAGAAAGTCTCTGACCTTCTCAATATAATAATAAAAACCCAGTTTTACCCCAAAGAGGAGCCTGCTGCACACCACAAAACCCCAGCAGCCGCCAGGAGAGCATTCCCAATTCCGTACAAATCTCACTAATCTTTCTGTGTAGCTGTTTTTAAGGGAGAGAAGAACAAAGCTGGGTTATTCAACGAAGCTGGCACGTGTTGAAGCAAAGGGGCCTGACTTGTCCCTCTGACAAGTGCCTGCACATCGCAGGAATGCGACCCAGGCTCGAGGCTTTCAGCCACTTCTGCTATCGGGTTGAGGCAAGTAGGAAGTTGCTTCTGCAAACATCAGCCCAATCTGACCAAACACCACCAACAAATCCGTCAGCGTCTCCAACAGTCCGTGGCTTGCAGAACAGATCATAATATCACGTACAGTGCCTGTAAGTGCTTGGTTGGGAGCCTGTGCATTCGCTGAGCCACAAAGGGAAGACGGAGGAGCCGAGCAGCCATTGCTGGTTCAGGCCAAGCAAGGGTTGGCCATCACATCTGTAATACCTTAAAGAATGCATATGCTTTTTATGGGTCTTACAGATTTAACAAAGTTCAGAATAAAAGGTTTGCTCTCCAGCAGGACTTTGCAGAGATGCCTTCCCTTGATGGCAGGGACTGCTGTTTGTGGGGTGCAGGCAGAAGGCCAAACACTCCCCGGGGGAGGAAAAACACAGCGAGCACTCGAGGAGAGCCTCGAGGCTCGCAGGTTTTCCGCTGCCACGCTCTCAGGAGAGCGGGCCGGGTGCCGAGGGGTGGCAGCAGGGGGGTGGCAGTGACGGGCCGGGCAGCTGCAGTCTGGGCTGCAGCGAGGAGGGCAGCGCTCAGCCTGCCACCATGTGGGGCTTCCAGAGGGGCTCCCGGCTGCTGGTCACCATGCTGCGGGCACCACGGGTCCCCCGGGCGGGGGTCACCTCCAAACCACCCGAACACCCAATTTCTGCTGGGGTGAGTAGCTTTTGGGGGGGTAAAAAAAAAATAAACCCGGTGGGAGGGGGGGGAGGTAGCTGGGACGGCCTGGGTATTGGCATACAGACCCAAATTTTTGCTGGGAATTAAAGTGAGGTGGGGGGAGAGGGAGGAAGAAAGGTGCACACACCTCCTATCCCCTACCCCCCCGGCTCTTGCTTTCCTTTTATTTTGTCCATTCAGTACCCCGCCTGCCTTTTAAGTCCCCTACAGCCCAGATTGCCCTCCATGGGGCTGCTTGAAGGCCCCAGGCACCCCAACAGTGCAGGGATAGCCCCAACCCCATTCCCACTCCCACCCCCGCCCCCCCCAATTTTTACTGCCATTTCCAGAGGGGCACTCACCCCCAAAGCAGGTGTCCTCCTGTGCAGGGAAGGTTTGCTGCCCCCGCAGAGCTGAGCTGTGCAGGTCCCTCCACCATTCCTTCCTTTGGCAGTGGGGACGATTGCCCACCAAAACAGCAGCTGCTCCAGCTGCAGAGACCCTCCTGGGCTGGGTGAAAGGAGCTCAAAAAAAAAAGGAGCTTTACGCCAAAAATCCTGGGTGGGTTTCGCTGCCAGCTTTTGCTTGTGGAGTTTACCCCCAAGCTGCATTTCCAAGGTCTGCAAGGAAGCGTTTCACAGGCCTGAAGACTCTTCTTCAAGCCAAGTAAGAAATAAAAATGACAGCACAACGGGTTAAGTGCCGTGCTTGTGTGCCAAAAATGGCAGAGGCTGCTGCGCGTTGCTCTTCCCACCTCAAAGTCATTTGAAAGTCAGGCACAGCTGCTTCTGCAAACTCTGTGGGCCCAAGCCCGAGTCTCGCAGCCGCCTGAAGGACACAGCCACACTTCCCAGCAGGTATCGTGACCGAGAAATACAGAGCAATAGAAACAGACCTAGAGAGCAGACGGCTTGGTCCGCTGTTGGTAGAAACTGCTGTGCTTACCCAAATCTCCTTCCTACAGCCCCAAAAAAGTTTTCACCTGACAGCCTGGAAAGGGCAGGGCGCGCAGATGAGCGCACTCTGTTGCATTAGACACCGCAGCATGCAATTGCCCTGGGGACCCCACGGGTATTGCAGCTGCTGTGCAGCCACCCCGCTGATTCTTCTGGTCCTTCTCCCACCCGCAGGAGCAGGCCATTGCGCTGGCTGCCATGTTCACATGCTTCCTGGCACCAACAGCTTGGGTCTTGGCACACGTGGAGCACTACAAGAGCAGAGGAGATTAAGAAGTGGCCAGAACCACCTACACCCCCGGGAGCAGAAGTGTGAGCGAAGATAAGATCACAGAACAAATCTTCACCCAGGAAAGAACCCCGAGTTTGTTCATTAAAATCCATGTTTGCATTAAACACCGGGGTCTGTGGGCTTTGCTTGGTCCGCGTGCTTGTTAGTAAGGGAACAAACCAGCAATCCTGTGCTGTCCTGGAGGCAGTATTCCTTTATAGGTTTGCAGCAGGCCCCAGGGCTGCATGGTTTCCCTCTTGAGTTTTTACCTAGTAGAGTTGCAGTGCAGCAAAAAGCAGATGCCGAGGAACTACTCGGCATGAGCACAGAAGAGAAAAATTAAGTTAAACTCCTGACAAGAAAATGCTCAAGGCTTTAAACATCACTTTAAATACCACTTTAAAAGTGGTCTGCTGGCTGCTACGCATCTGACTTCTTTTGATCCTGTGTGAAGGCACACACACCCCCCAGCCCACCACCCAAACACACACCAAGCTTCCTAAGCCCAAGGAAAGCTGACAGCCAGCACTTGCTCCCACTCAGAAAGATCTGGAGAGCAAACCGTATTTCCAGACATCCTGAAAAAACTTCTGAAACTGTCACAATTCAGTCAGACTACAGATCTTTACACTCACTTCAGAAGCTGCTCAAACGTTTCTGTACAAACACTCCCCACAGCACAAGAGGGTTGTCAAAATACTCGGGGAAAATACTCGAGTACTGCCTCAACAGCACTGCCTCAGCCTTCTGACATGCTTCAGAAGTGATGGCAGCCCTATGAGCCTGCTGCACTGTTGGCACTGTCTTTACTCCCAACATGCAGTGACATGAGGCTGCTAAGGAAGTTCTATTTTCGAGTCCTCTTCCTGTCTTTAGCTATGAGGTAAATGGAAGATTTTCCTGACCAGAATGCTCATTCCCCCAGCATTCTCTCCAGAAGTCAGTAAAAGCAAGATCAGGAATGAGCTTTGGAAGGTGCAACAAGGCAGGAGCTAGGGAAGTCAAACTGCATGAGCTAGGAGGAGAGAACATCACAATGCAATTCAACAGCTCAGCTAAGGGCAGAGCAAAACATTAAAGCTGATGGAATGGGCAGGGAAGACGTGGGTATTCAGAACTGAACCAAGAAATTTTGGCAAAAACTAATAAGAGGCAGAAGGGTTGAGGGTGAGCAGGTGTAAGGTATGACAGTTTTACTTTTGCTGTTTTATAAAAGCTTAATTCTTCTTTGTCCAAGACACCTTTGCACTCACATAGCAGCATAGCATCAGCCATGTGCTTGCTTTTTTCTGTTGCTGGTCTTAAACCCTGAAAGTCAAGGCAGCAAACAAAAAAAGCATACAAAGAATAAGAATTTCTATACTAGTTTGAGCGATACAGCATATTTAATAAGCAGAGAATCAAAATGCTAACCGAAGCTCTTGAAGAACAGTAGTCCATCAAGCTAGCACTGTGAAGCAAAAACCATCCATGGATGCTTTGGCAGCAGTACTTGAAAAAAAAAATCCAGTTACACCCTCAGGAATTTATCAAAGTTGTACGACTGTGCTCAGTTTAAAGCCACTGTTATAAGTTTTAGTGTATTTGCTATTACTACTGTTTAATTATGCGTGTTGTGCATCCAAATGGATACTTGGACATAGCCCCCAGTTCAGACCTGCATTTGTTTCAAAATCTTGACGTGTACAATTATTTTCCATCCTTATGAAGACATCGGCAGTTGTAGAGTGAAACCATTACATTACGGAAAGCTTTTAAAGTCATTAAGAGGCAAAAGCAAAGAAACAAACCCAGAAAACCACAACCTCATCTCAGGCCTTATTCAACCTTTTCAGTCACTTATGCCTATTTGTAAAAAGATATCAGGAGTAGTTTCCCACAAAAGAGCAGAACTTGACAATAAAGAACACATTTAAATAGTACTACGTACTATGCAAATTACACACTCATCCAGCTGGTGATTAGCAGACTGATTTAATCTGTGTTGAAGAAAGGGCTTTTGTAACATGAAACCTAGAAGGAAGCACATTCGTAAACAGAGCAGAGATCCAAATGTGAGTCAGAAAGAAGGCACAACAGAACTACAAGAAAAGGGAAGGCAGAGACGTTTATTCCAGCAATACTGCTGCAACTCGCTTTAGCACAAAGTGTTCATAAAAGACAACAACCCCCAGAAGTATATAAAACCAAATCCACTGAACGGCAATCCTGGAAAAAACCCTTTGATGGAGTAAACACTCCCTCTACTGCAAATGAGGAGGAGGGGTTGTGGAGAAGGAGGGCGAAAAGAGAAAGATGATTTCAGCAATGCTGCCTTGGGGCTGCTGCAGGGGCACAGAGGGAGAGGATACGAGGGAAGGTCATGCCCTCCTAAGGCCAGTACCACTACATAATACCACATACAGTGATCAGGCACCTCTCTAGCACGCTTTAATAGAGGAGCTTCTGCTACCCCTGTACCAGGCAAATAACCTCCACCCCCATAACATGCAACCAGCATCATCCTCCCGCAACAGCTTGATAGCAAAACTGATAAATAAACCACTGTGGAGCCCGTGGCCACTTTTTTACGAGAGCAGGACGGGAGCTCCCATGGTCAGTGCCACTAATGGTAGCGCGTAGGGAAATCTTGACTCCAAGCACCAAAGGGTTACACTGCAAAAGGCCACTTCCTCCTCCGACCAAGCATCAGAAAGCTGCTCTCCCCTCTGCCCGCCCACCCACCCCCCTTCCATATAATTCAGTACAGAGTCAGTGGTCTGAGTGCTGCTAGCAGCAGCAGCAGAAGTTACTGTCCCAGGGTAGTGCAAGGGCTTCTATGTCAGGATGTCGTGGGCTTGGTGCTCCACCAGCATCTCCATGCTCCTCACATCTGTGCACCAGAACTCCAGGCGATCTTTCATCCCTTTGATCTGGAAGACAAGTCCACAGAAAGTCACTTTGCTGCTCCCTCTCACTACAACACCAACACTCACTGTTAAGGACAAACGCTTGAGATCTCAACTTCTCATAAACCCCTGCATCTAGAAAAGACACTGCTTAACATCTCTTAACATCAGAGCTACAGTATTGTAAATTAAACTGAAATGCACAACAGGAATTGTTTGCAGCTATTATGCCATGGATGTAGCAATTTTGTGTGCGTGTGTTTCTCAAAAGGTAAAGGCACCTTATATAGTCTCCCAAAACATTTATTACGAAGGTGCTGAGCTTCTCAAATTCATCTTCGTTACCACCTTGAACTACTCTCTTCCCAAGACAAAGCTGCCACCTACAACCTGGGAACACAGCATTTTGTTCGATGCACCTAAGTCTGAAGAAACCACATAAACATCTGCAGCCTTCTGTAGCACACTGTCATCGCCTCTCTGTTTCCTGGTGGTTTGTGTGGTTTTTGAGAAGTGTTGCGAGTAGTTTATCGCCTGACAGATTTGCAACTAGCTACTGCAAATCAGATACAAGAAGTACTGTCTACCTACAGTAAGAGCTAAAGAAGGCAACATGAAAAGGATGGAGGAAAAGCTGATATATTTCTGAGCTCCTTGAGGAGCTTCAAGAAACACTAAGGAGACACTCTCAGCTAGTGACCCTTCCCAGTTGTTACTTTAGTTTCTGGTCACCTCAGACACAAGAAAACAAGTCAGAGCTGCCACAGTACTCAAGCTGGTCATTACCTGCTGTAAATCCAGCACACGTGGCTGCACCCACGTCATGTGCACCCTCTTATCCACTTCATCAATACTGCCCTTTACCAGGCCTACTGACAGCGCCTTCATCACCAGCAGTTCCACCTTAAAAAGGAAAAAAAAAAAAGATCAAGAACACAGAATCAGCCGCTTTTCCAAAGATGGATGAAATTTTTAAATGGATCTAGCCTGCAGAATTCTTTCTACATTCAAAACAATCAAGACCACCTCCAGTCTCTCACACCCATCTTTTAAATGGAATAACTTATTCAGTGGATGAAGAGCTGTAGGTGCTCTGCACCTTTCTTTTAGCAAGGAACTCAACAAAACCTTTTACCACATTCTTGTTGACAAGCTCGTCAGAGCATACAGGGGGACCGCAAGATGAGTGAAAGAATCTGCTAAGCCTCCAAGCTCAAGGGGTAGTGGTTAGTGATTCAGAGCTGCAGACAGCTAGCTACAAGCAGTTTCCCAGGCGTTGATACTGGGTCTGATACCAGTTCATTGCATTTGAAATCAGCAGCATTACAAATCCGCAGATGAAGCCAAACTGGGAGGAGAGGTAGATAAGCTAGAAGTAAAGAGTCACCGTAATGACAGACCTCAACAGCCTGAGCTAACAAGAACTGCGTGGAGTGCAACGAAGACAAGTGCAAGGTCCCACATCTGAGACAGAAAGCTTCCCAGCAACGGCACAGGCTGAGCTCTGGCCACAGAAACCCTGCTCAAAAGGGGGGGACTCGCAGCAGGGGCAGCGACCTCACACTTCCTCAAACATACCTGAAACACTGGGGTCTGCTTTGCACCACCCTCTTTCTAGTTTGAGTCAGGCAGTGCAAAACTGGAGAGAGTACAGCAAAGAGCCACCAAGATTAGGAGGTGGGGAACCTGACATAGGAAGAAGCTGGATTTGTTCAGCTTCAGCAAGAGAAGGCTTAGGGCAATCTCATCACTGGCTTCCAAAACTTAAAAGGCAGTAACACAGAACGTGGAGGTAGCGTTCTTACAAGGACACATGAAAAGACAAGGGACAACAGGCAGAAGTTGCTTCAAAGGAATTCCACCTGGATTACAGAAAAAAAACCTTCACTGTGAGAAAAATTAAACATCAATGACACGGTGGAATCTCCCCTCACTGGATGACGAAGAATCTGCCAAACTCACTTACTAAGAACAGGAACAATTCCTCGCAAGAACGGAGTTCTCCAAATGCACAAGAACAGGGGAGAATGTTTATACTTAGAGTTGAGCTGTGGGAGTAGACCTATCCAGAAGCTTTTAGAGCTTCAAAACTCAGATATCAAAAAGTGTCAGACCTGAACTCACCTCATTCACAGTCACTTTGGCACTCTTAGCAATCTCTTCAAAAGTGAGTTGCCTGTGATTGGCTGGTCGGGTGAAAGTCATCTGAATTCAAGCAAACAGAACAAAAAATAAAGCCGCATAGTTTTATTTCCCCTCCACGCACAGGTTGCACAACTTTCACTGCATCCCCCTGCTGAGCGCTCAACGTGCAGTGCCAACTACATTGCTTACATTTTATTAAAATACTTCAAATAAAAACAGATTTACATCAGCAGAAAGGAGCAGCACCCCTCACTCCTCCACACACACCTCGATCCTCCAAGCATTTCTTAGACAACAAAAGCTCCAAATAAAGCAGATCAATCTGTGCTGAAGTGTCTCAGTGCCCACCAAATTCCTGGCATAACACAATGCCTAAAGGACGTAAGACTAGTTCTCAGTAAAACACGAGAAGTGGAATATATCTGCACACACCTGTGCACAAATACATAAATATACATTATCCTTCAGATACTCAATATTTAAGTTTTTGAGAACAGATCCAGAGCCATGGAGGATTATACGTCAGTGCTATTTAGTAACAATAGAGCCAAAGCCTTCGAGTGACAGGAAAAAACTGCTTTTAATATATAGGTTTGCCTCTCAGGGAAAGGATTTTCAGGCCTCCTTAAATTAAAACGTTAACTGTGTTTTCAGAAGTCTTTGTTATACTAGAACTGTTACACTTGAGCAGTTTTTGCAGATACCTTTCTTCCCCACCTCCACATCCTTCCTCAAAGAGAGCACACCCTTTACACTGCAAACAAGCAGTAGCTGAAGACTTTTCCTAGCAGTACTTGCTTTTTGGCACCACCTAGAGGTGAAACTTGCAGTCAACAGCTAGTTATAACCCTGAGGATCCGTAAAACAAGTAAATCCAGCAGACAACACGCCGCTTAACAGTGCGACCCCCGTCAAAAGGCAGTTAGAGCAGTGCCTTTCTATTTCCCACATTTAACACGTAACAGCTGTCAGCTCAGCAGCTCACCTCCATAAGACATAAAAGTTGAATCTTCTGCAGCAGAAGTGCTTCATTTGCGGCCAGATCTGGCTGTGAGAGGATAAAATGAAACACGTTCGTTAGTACTTATTTCCCCCCCACCCCTGGGAGCACACTGTACACTGATGGAAGCCACTCGGCAACCCGTTATCCTCATTTACAAGGGAAAGACACCGTTACGATCCACCTACTGCTTGGCAGTGAGTCCATAAAATAAGTCTGCATGCTTAAATGCAGGGCTTCAAAAGATGGGCAGCCTGCTACTACACGGCCACAGCCTCGTAGAAGCAGCCAGATCAACCTGCAAATTACTGCTATGTCCATAATCACGGAATCAGAAAATCCGGAGTTGGAAGGGACCCATGAGGATCATTGAGTCCAACTCCTGGCTCCACACGGGGCTTCCTAAAAACTAAACTGAACACAAGTCCTGTGAGGAGCAGCTGAGGGCACTGGGGGTGTTTAGTCTGGAGAAGAGGAGGCTCAGGGAGACCTCATTGCTCTCTGCAGCTACCTGAAAGGAAGGTGTGGGGAGCTGGGGGTCAGCCCCTTCTCACTGATAATTAGTGATAGAGCTAGAGGGAGTGGCCTCAAGTTGCCCCAGGGGAGGTTCAGGCTGGCAATGAGGAGCCATTTCTGCTCAGAAAGAGCAGTCAGGCACTGGGACACGCTGCCCAGGGAGGTGGTGGAGTCACCGTCCCTGGGGGCGTTCAAGGAAAGGTTGGATGTGGTGCTTAGGGACATGGGTTAGCGGGGAAATTGGTGGTAGGGGGTGGTTGGACCAGATGGTCTTGGAGGGCTTTCCAACCTGAATGATGCTGTGCTTCTATGGAAGAAGCATCGCTATGCTATGATTAAAATTACACCCATGCAAAGATTTAGGAAATTTAACTCAAGTTAAAGCATCTCCTAAGCAAACTCTGTAAACCAAGCCTAGCCTTAAGCAACGTAACTCGTTCACTCACCTGCTGCCCCCATGCTGACTTCAAAGCCTGAAAAGTCTCCACATTACCACTGTTGAAGGCATAAAGTGTATCAATCAGCCACTGCCTGTCAGTGTTCCTCAGGGACTCCAGAACAGGGTGCATGAGCTGTAGAATGCAGACAAGACTGTGTTAATAGGGTAAAATCAACTTGTGGTACTTAGGAGCTGAAACACAGCAGCAGCAACTTACCAGCTCCCCAAAGTTATAAACACCTTCTCCCAAGAGCCCTGCCAGCCCCAGGGTAAAGGCTCTCTCCTGCTGCTCTGACACTGCAGGAAAAAAAAAAATACAAACCACACTCAAAACAACAAAAATAAAACTTAGGATGAAGCAGCAGCCTAAGATCCATCGCCCCTTCCCTCACCCTCCTCTCTGTCTGTATTAAATTATCTCCAGCCTTCCTCCTCCTCATCTACTCCCACAACTGTCACTGCAGGCTTACTGAAGTTCAACAGTAGTGGCACAAACTGGCTATTTTTTAAACCTATTTTGAAGATTTTGGGGAACTAGAAAAAACTGTCCCTTCCAGGAGAAGCACTACCCCCTGCCCCCACCCCTTCGATACATTTCTGTGTCGAATCTTACTCGGGCATTCTTTTGGTGTTCCCCTTCCCCCTAAATCCTGACCCAACAACGACAGATTCAAAATAACGTTGAGAAAACTTCTTCTCTGCCAGTACGTTCATTTAAAATGGTAAAAGAGAATGGAAGTTGGGGCTTTGTGTGCTTGGCGAAGGAGTTACCTGGCAGATCTTTAACATCGATGCATCCCAGGAAGCGCAGAGCATCCTTGTAGTAGGAGGCGTGGTTCCCAATCGTCTGGTAGTACTTGCTGGAGAGGTCGTAGAAGCGGCTGTGAACTGAAGTCACCCCGGGGAGATTGTTCAGCATCTCCTCAACCTCCTCGATGGTCTCCTGGAGGAGAGCAGGAGGTCTGTTTGCTACAGGTAAGGGCACAGCTCACACACGTCCACCTCCCAGGTTACTGGGAAGGGGTTTGCACTCCTGGTTGTTCCAGAGGTAGCACCAATCAGCAGTAAAGCAGATGAGGCCACTGCCAAAGCCCAGAGGATGACAGAAAACAAGGCAGGAAACAAAGTACTGCAGCACAATCCTTGTTAGCTAAACATCACCAAGCACCCTAAACACTGCTGATTCCAAAAGGCTCTGAGTTGGGACCCAAAATACATGAAGAGCTCTCCTCTTCTCACCTTTGTGACCTGCAGGTCTCCGATGTTCAGCTTCAGGGCCCCAATGGCCGTTTTACACAGAATGACAGCTTCATCGCTGCTTTTTACCTGCAGTTACACAGAGAGACAGTTAGAGAACGTCACCACCCCAGCCTGGCAGGCTCCTGAAACCTCAAGGTAGTTGCATTCCATTTGTTAACAGGCCCCTGCCTTAAAATAAGGGATCATTCACCACAGAGAGGAAGTGTTCTCCAGTGCAGGTCTCAACACACAGTCTGCCTCTTCAGCTATATGATGCTCACAAGCAAAACAGTTCCTGAAAGCAAATCACCAGAAAGTGCAACCTCTAAATTACCTTTTCTCGAGTCTTCTCCAAAAAAGTAAGGGCCACCGTGGGATCTGGAGTGGAGAAAGAAAGCAGCAATATCAGGAATTCCAGCCGAAATAAATCTCAGCCTTTAAAGAAATCTTTTAACAGAATTCAAGAAGACTGGAATATTTTTCCTAGTGTATTGCTCCACCTCCCAGAGATGCAGAAAGCCTGGCCTACAGACAGTGGCACAGCAGCTAACTCTCCAACAAAACAGCTCTCATACAGCAGCGATTATTTCAGCCCTTCCTGTTGGTGCTTCCCTTTTCAGCATAACCAAAACACAACAGCTAAGCTTTGGATATTTGGCCGTTCCTTCTAACTAGTTACATTTCAGTCATCCCTTTTTACAAATGCTGTAGGCAGCGGATAAGGTCACCTACCTGTCATCTGCCTCACTACATGAAGGATGATCTCTACGAGGGACAAGGGATTCACCCTGCAACAACAGAAAAGTCACTGCCACAGGAGTCGTAGCCGGCGGCACATTACCTAAAAACCTCCAGGCAAATAAACTCACCTGTGTTCAAACTCGCTGATGAAGTTCTCATAAAGCTGTGGGTACAAAGACATCGGCAGTCAGGGCAAAGTTATATTTTGTTTTACCTAAGATATTCAGTTTTCGTTGCATTCCTATTCATCCCTTCAACAAAGCAGTGGGCATCCAGCAGAGGAATGCCTACGGCACGCAAAATTCAGAAGCCCCAGGTTGTTTATTTTGGATAATTTTGTCTGTTCTACACCTAGAAATTAACAGCTCTTTATCACAGAAAGAAGTACAAAGTGGGATTGGGACGGAAAAACACAAAGGAGAGGGAAAACATACAACTACTCACGCAAGCAGTTATCTCCAGACACAGAAAAGCTTCCCAGAGCATGGGTGAAACAAATTACTGAATGATTTGAAGCAACCGTGAGCATGACAACCCACCCTGTGTTTGGGATCATAACCCTTTTGTTGTGAAAGGAAAGAGACTCCCTCTGCACCCCAAAACAATCTCAAGTGCCCGGAATTAAGCCAGCATTGGATTGAAGCTCCTCACGCTAACACATTTAATCTCAGCAGGTTTTTAACACATTAACTAAAGCCTGCACACTTCATAACCCCCTCAGATTGAATTCACCTAGCTCAGTAATGCTCTGCAGTCCCAGAGTGCTTGCAGTGAGTACAATACAGCCCCTGTAGATCCGTCCCTGGTAGCAATAACCCCCGGGGAGGGGGATCCCCGCGCGCCTCACCTTGATGAGCCCATCTCCCTGGGCGAAGCACGGGTCCTGCACGAAGTCCAAGACCTGCAGCGTCAGCTGGTGCCACAGCCTGTCAAAGCCACAGAGCCGCTCAGCGCCCCGCGCTCCGCACCGGCCCCACGCCCCGCGCCGCTGCTCAGCCCCCAGCCCCGACATTACCCCCCCCCCAACCCCACCCCCCCCCCCCCCCCGTACCCCCTCGCGGCCCCCCCGCGCCTCACTTCTTGTTGTAGAGCTCCTCCAGGCGGTGCCACACGGCGGCCTGCCCCGGCCCCGAGCTCTGGCTCTGCTGCAGGAAGCCCGGCACGTCCTTCATGGCGGCGGCGGCCCCGATCCGGATCCCAGTCCCAACCCCAACCCCAATCCCGATCCCGATCCCAATCCGGACCCGGCCCCGCGCAGCGGCACCGACACCGACACCGAGGGGGGCAGCACCCCGCCGGAAGTGCGCACTCACTTCCGGCCCCGCGCGAGGCACGCTGGGTAACCCCGGTAACCATGGCAACGCCCCCGAGGCCTAGGCCAAAACAACGGGCGCGCGGCAATGCCCTCACTTCCGGCCTCGCGCGGGGCACGCTGGGTGTCCCCCCCCCTCCCTGTAGCCATGGCAACGCCGGGCTCCCGCCTCCCCAAAAACAAAATCATTAACAACAATTAAATAAGTAAATAAGTAAATAAATAAATATATAAACAGTGAAATCTCTCCTCTCCGGCCCCGCGCGGGGCACGCTGGCCGTGGCAATGATTTATTTTTTTTCCTCCCCGCTCCTAAAAAAATAAATCAGAAAAAAAATAAAAATAAAAACACACACGTCAAAATAAAATAAAATAAAATAATAATAATCATCATCATCCTAAACAGACACATGCACCCTCCCCAAAGCCCTCCTTTCCGGCCCCGCGCGGGGCACGCTGGGTCCCCCCCGCAGCCATGGCAACGCCTCCCCCTCGGAAAAAAAAAAATAAAAAAAAAAATATAAAACCAGCCCCAAAAAAGCCCGGCCCGGCCCCAAAGCGGGCCGCGGAGCCATGGAGCGGGGGGCCCGGCGCGGGGCCGTGGCGGCCGGCGGCCTCCTGGCGGCGGGTGGGGGCCGAGATGGGGGGGAGAGGGCTTGGGGGAAGGGAGAGGGCAGCGGGGGGTGGGCGAGGGCTCGGAGCCGGGAGGGGCGCCGGGGGGAGAAGCAGGGGGTGAGGGGCAGGGCTGGGCGCTGGGGCAGGTTGTGGGGACCCCCCCCCGAGCCGCCCCCTCAGCGGCTCTGTGCTTTCTTGCAGCATGGAGGAGCCTCCGGGAGCGCGGCCCAAAGGATGGAGGCGGCCCCCGGGGCCTGGCTCGGCTCTTGTCCTGCTGCGGGATGGGCTGCGGAGCCTGGAGGTGGGCTGCGGGGCTGCGGGGAGCAGGCACCCCGAGCCGGGGGCTGCTGCCTGGTTCCGCCAGGTCTCTGCACCCATATGGGAGCAGGACTCCCGTGAGAAGGGGCTCATGCTCCTAGGTTGGAACTACGGAGCTCCTCCTGTCTAAACGGGCACACGGTCTCCGTGTCTGTGAGCCTGAGCTGGTGTGTTCCAGCCTGGGAGCTCGAGGAGCCCTACTCCTCAGAGCAGGGAGGTTTAGCCGAAAAATGTCAGCGTTTGCCAGGTTATGAATTTAGCTCTCTGGGAATCTGGCCTGGCAAGGCAGAGCCACGTCCTTGTCAGCCACGCTGAGGGCGATGTTAGAACTCGATAATTGTTATCTGCAGATTGCCAGGATCCAGCAGCTCCCTCTTGGCTCTTCACGTTCCCACGCCTTCCCTGGACTGCTCTTAATGTCCTGCACTAGCAAGCACTAATTGTCCAGGGAGAAACTGTTCCTTGAGATGATAATGACTCTTCTCAGCCCCATCTGCATGTACTGCTGACCTGCAATTCCTTTAGTCATTTTCCATTTATACGTGGAGCTCTCCCAAGGCAGAGCCCCCGGGGAAATAGAGAACTGGTGAAATGTCTGTGCTAACCCGGGCAGTGTTGTCCCAGAGTGACCACACCACCTTGTTAGAAACTTCTCGAAACCAAGGCCATAGAGAAGAGTCTTCGTTATCCCAGAAGCATTGCAAGTAGATTATGAGACTTGCAATTCCCTGAATGCTGTTCTCACAGTCCTGTGTCCACTCCCTGTGCAAAACAAACAAACAAAAACTCTCGGGAATATGGTGCGTTTTGATTTGGCATTTTTAGATCTTTATAAGAAAGTGTAATGCAAAGCACCTTTTCCTATGGTATTAGACTACTGCTTAAGCTTTCTCCTCCTTGATTAAGTACTAGCACACAGTCCTGCAGATTGAAGAGCTTTCTGCAATTTCTTGGGGTGTTTTTCTCCCCCTGAGCAGTTCTTTCAGCTGAAGTCTCTGACAGCGTGCTACCTGCTGTGCTTTCTCTCTGTTCCAAGCAGGATCCAAGGAACCAGGCCCTTCTCGCTGTCTGCTGCCACCAGAGCCATTTTAGGATTGGGCAGATGGGGAGATGATGGTGGGAAGAAGCCGCTCACCCTGCAGGACGTGGCAAAGCTAATTCGGAACAAGGAGTGTCGCCGAATAGTGGTGATGGCTGGTGCTGGGATTAGCACCCCCAGTGGTATTCCAGATTTTAGGTAATGCCTTCGTTGTTTTATTTATCCTTTTTCGGTGCTGGGACTGCCAGGATCAGGTGTAGGTAATGGTGGTGCCAGGCTAGGCTAATCACAGGAGTCTTCTTACCTGCTTATTCTCTGTCCGTTAACGGCAGGCTGGCACCACTCTGGGTCATGTTTTGGCCCAGGTCTTCAGGATGATAGTCGTGCTTGTTGCTTGGGTCTGTGGCAGCACTGATTGCACCACCTTGGCCCTTCCAACTCTGACTGTCAGCACACCTCTGCAGCCAGAAGGTGGGGTGGCACTAGATCAGGCCCACAAGGTGCATTCTCTTGTGCAGAGGTGGTTTCAGGTGCTCTCCTGATGCAGCTCTGCTCTGAATGGATGATGCAAAGCAGCAAGAGAGACCGCAAGGACCTGTCTGTGTGCTCTGTTGTGTCTGGATCTGGTTCTCTTCCTGCAGTCTGACCACCAGTCCTGCTTTCCTCTCTTTGCAGGTCCCCAGGGAGTGGCCTCTACAGTAACCTTGAGCAGTATGACATCCCTTATCCAGAAGCCATCTTCGAACTGACCTATTTCTTTGTCAACCCCAAGCCCTTTTTCACTCTGGCCAAGGAGCTGTACCCTGGCAATTACAGACCCAACTATGCCCACTATTTCCTGAGGCTCCTTCATGACAAAGGGCTCCTCCTGCGGCTCTACACCCAAAACATTGATGGGCTGGAGAGAGGTGAGTTTTCTCTTCCCCATCTCCCAGCAGCAAAATACCAGGAAGAGGGTGAGGAGGAGGACTGGGGAAATGCCTAGTGAACAAGGAGTTTCTGGGTCAGTCACCTCATGCTGAGTTGACCCGTCCCCATGTGCTGTGTTCCAGCTGCTGGGATCCCTCCTGACAGACTGGTGGAAGCCCACGGCACCTTCGCCACTGCCACTTGTACGGTCTGTCGAAGGAAATTCCCAGGAGAGGACTTCAGGGTGAGTGGTCACAGCTGGGCATTGACACAAACCAATGCAAAGAGAAGAACCTATTGCAGGCCCGTTACTTTGCCCTCAGGGCCAGCAGGGCTTGTTGGAGGGGATTAGGCTTGGTGCAAGGAAACGGAGGGGCTGGATGTTGCAGCAAGGCTACGATGTGGTTGTGACCCTGCTTGTGCGGGTACGTGCTGCCCCGTAACGAGTGGTGTTGGGTGCTTTTACTTCAGGGGGACGTCATGGCAGACAAGGTCCCTCACTGCCGTGTCTGCACTGGAATTGTCAAGCCTGACATCGTGTTCTTTGGCGAGGAGCTCCCGCAGCGCTTCTTCCTGCACGTGACAGACTTCCCCATGGCGGACCTGCTTTTTGTCATCGGGACATCCCTGGAGGTCTGGGACTAGGGAACACCCCGTCTCACAAGAAGGAAAAGGCACACCAAGGGGGCTGAGGGCCTTTGGAGGACAGAGGGGGCTTAGAGAAGGCAAGAAACTGGGTTTCAAGGTAAAATGTGAGGTGGCAAGGTGAGAAATAGGGTGCATGCGCTCTGTGAAGTCGATAAAACCTTGTGTGCTCCTGGTAAAGGTGGGCACCTAACGAGGAAGAAGCATTTTTTGTGTCTACCCGAAGACAGGCCACCAGATAACTGGTGACATCTGTGAGGGGTAGCTTAGCCCACAGTGGGAGAATCTGATAAGCACTAACGAAGTCCTGGTGTGCAGTGAGTGAGTTCATGCCTTCAGTGCCCCTCAGCCAGGTGACGGTGTCTCTCTGCTCCTCTGGGTTGCCTTCCTTCAGGTGGAGCCCTTTGCCAGCCTGGCAGGAGCTGTTCGCAGCTCCGTTCCCCGAGTCCTCATCAACCGCGATCTCGTAGGACCGTTCGCCTGGCAGCAGCGCTACAACGACGTAGCCCAGCTGGGGGACGTGGTCGGCGGGGTCAAGAAGCTGGTGGAGCTGCTGGGCTGGAACGAAGAGATGCAAGCACTAATTCAGAAGGAAAAAGAAAAGGTGGGAAGGGGCTCAGAGCCCCATCTCCCTCCCTTAGCCTCTTTGTTCCTCATGCTGGAGTTATCTCGGGGGGAGCAGATAGTGCTTGCTGGGATTAGAGACTTGTACCCCAGACATTGCCACGTTTGCAGTCTGCATTCAGAGAGAAGGACCACAGAACTGTGCAGAAGGGTTACAAAAAAGAAAATCAGCAAACCCAAGTGGTATTTCACAATGAGGGCAGGCGCAGTGCCTGCCTTGGTTTCATTTCTAGTGACTTCTCTGGTCGTTTGTGAGAAACAGGTAATGCTAGAAATGAAAGTTGTCTCTCACTGTGCCACAGCTGACGCCAAGCGAGGTGCTGCAGTGGCAGGTATGCTGCAGCCACCAAGCAGCACGCAGCAACAGCAGCGCTGAGTTGCTAATGAAAGACTTGGCACCTCTTTTTTACACCGGATTGTTTATTTCACCATGCCATTCTTCTTACATCTGTACTCTTTTGAGATCTTCAGAAGTGAGAAACTGTCAGCAAGCAAGTTTTTAATTGCTTTAAATTTAATGCTAATGTTAATTATTATATTACTTTAGATCCACTGGGAAGATTTTTCTACATGTTGCATGGAATTCTCTAAACTTTCTTTCTTTTATTTTTAATTTAAGCCAAAATTCTAACTTGTGGGCTGGGCCAATTCTGCTTGTGACCATGCGCACAGCTGCATCCTCAGCAGCAGGGCTCTGACAACTTGCTGCAGTGAGAAGCCAGTTGTATTTTTAAGAGCCTGTATGTTCATGTTTGCACACAATTTAACCTGCCCCAAGAGAAAATCTGTCTTCAGTGTTCCAAGTTGAATATTAAGGTTGTTATAACTTTCATCAGATTGTTGGATAGGAATGAATAAGAAGTTTTAGGTTTAATTAGGAATTATTGGTTGGGTTTTTGATTTCTCATTGTAAGACATGTTGCATTTGTATGAGCAACCGGTCTTTGATGTAATGTTTGTGGTCTTCTGCATCTCAGAGGGATAAAGCTGGAGCAAATGTGGTAAAGCATGGGAAAAAAAAGCCTCCTTGTTCTGGGATTTTGGTGTTAGCAAGCATCACAGACTGAAATAGCAGGGGATGGGAGGTTTGGAACACCCCAGCAAACACTGTGTGGTCTTTCTATTTTTAGCTGGATGCAAAAGACAAATAGGACAGCTGGCTCCCTGCTGCTGGAGAGCAACGTTCACCTTGAAGAGGAGACTTTGTGCCCAGCATGGGCAGGGAATAGCATGATGGCAGGGAGCTGTGGGAGAGGCCGTCCAGCTCTGCAGCAGCAAATCTACCCGGGACTGGCACTCCGGGAGGAGGGGGATGCTCACAGCTCAGTCCAGTCTGCCTGCAAGCAGACCAGCGAGGCCTTCACCACAAAAGAAGGGAAGCTGAAGGGAGCGAAGCCCAGATACCAAGCTGCAAACTGGTCCTGCACGTGAAGGCTTTTCTACTTGAGATTTCAGAACAGTTTATATAGCCAGTGAACATTGTTCTCTCCTCGCCTTACCTCATTTCAGCACCCACTAGGAGACACTTTCCTCTTCTGTGGCTGTTGCCCTGTCAGCATGCTATTTCACCATGTCCAGCCATGAGACTTTCACCAGTAAGTCACTGGGAGCTCCTGGGCTCATGCCAGCATGCCAGACAAGATACCCAGCTGCAGTTTATGGTTAGCATCTCCCTCTTTCTGAGCCATCCAACCTTGGAGACCCTCAAAGGACTTCACAGAGCCAGAGTTGAAAATGCCACGAAAGTCAGGCCTTACAGCAGCTGGTCAGAATCACTTAATTCTGGAGTGAGTTTCCCAGCTGCCCCCACAGGGCTGAGCATCTGCCAACTCATTTCACAGCTCCTCCACGGATATTTTTGTCTTAGTCGTGATCTTTCAGCTGCTGCAGACTTGTAGCATTTAGTCTTTGGATGAAACCTGTGCTAATCAGGAGATGAATGCTGTTAATGTGCCTGTAACTGGGGCCTAGCCCCTGGTCCTGTTCAGGAAGGCCAAATCAAGCCACTGGAAGAGCTGTCAATCAGTACAGTATTAATTATTTAATAATAAAAATAGTTCGTATTCTTTTGCTGATGCCAGCTGAGGCTTTTTCTGTAAAATTCACACATTCCCTAAGTCTTTGAATACATTCTCTTCCTCCCATTATCACTCCTTCACCTGCTTTTTATGTGTCCCTGCTCCGTTTTTTTTTTCTTTTTGACTTTACAAGGGTGCCTTTCTTCCCTGTAAATGCTGTCCCAGGGAGAGGCAGTTATCAGGACACTGCACTTACCTCCCACTCCTTCCCAAACATGCTCTAGGAAACATACTTTGCATGTCACAGGTGTTGCTGAGCATCTTTTCTGCAACAGGGCATGAAATTCATTGCCACTGGTTCCAAATTTGGCTGTGGGGACTGAAGTCACATCCAGGTGGCCCAGGGTGACCCACCTATTACCACAGCAACCATTCTATGCGCAGTCCCAGATTGAAACAAGCTCAATAAAATGCAAAACATTTTACACCACCACATTGTTACAGTCAACACTCAAATGCAGAAAATCATAGTGAAGGGAACAAAAGCATTTAAGCATACGGCTACGTTTTACAAATACAACACTGGTAACTTCTATGCTCTAAAAGCTGTTTCTGAGGCAAAGCTAGAGCCTCAAAAAGCTGTCATATGGCTGATTATATATGTAATTAGAAGTGTTTGGACCTAATACTCAGCTGCTGTAAATCAGAGTAGCTCTAGGAATGCTACTGAAGTCAGGATGGGATCAGAGATCTGTGTGTTTGGTGTCCTAGCAGCTTCCTAGAAAAAAGGCTTGAACAAATTCCCAGCCAGATGAACAGACTTGTTTATCCAAATGTGCAATTCAAATATATCGGCACGGTCCGCCTCACAGTCAGGATCCCAGCAGTGGGTTCATTTGAATGTGCAGCAGTAAAAGCAGAGGGGTTGTTCCCACTTTGCAGAGCACCAGAAGCCTTGTGGCACACAGTTTCACAGTGAAAATGAAGGGAATGCGTTGTTTTTAGACGTGTTGTTTTTAGACCATACCCTGCTACTTACCCAGAAGTGGCCTGTGGTGAGCGCAGCCCCTGCCTGCACTGGCACTTTTGAAATCAGGGCTCATCAGGGTTTTAAGCAGGATATTTGAATACAAGAATAGTACAAGTGTTGCATTAAAAAAAACAAACCCTTTTCTTTCACATGTAAAGCTTGAGAGCCTTACCAGCTAGAAAGAGATCAGAGGTCTGCATTTTCATGTAGAAGATTGAGGGTGGTGGGTTTCTGTTTGTTTGGTGGTGTTATTTTTTTTTTCTGTTACTCAAAACAAAACAAAATCAAAAAAGGGGCGATACAATTGGCCTGAAGGCTCCTGCTGTGATGTGCTGAAGCTATGTCATGATCTGTCATGATCTCATGACAAAGCTACCCACCATTTTCAGTGGGTCAGTTTCACATAAACACTGAACACCCCTGGGAGAATCTGTAACTTTAATCATGACTGCTAAAAAAAAAAAATCATAATCACGCTGAAGAACTAACCTGGCAGTTACGAAGCATTCTTTCAGCTTTTCTCCATGCACAGACAGCCTTACAAAAGCAAGCGCTGGTTCCTAAATACACACGGGCAGGAACAACTGCAAACCCTCTGATCCCACCCCTGCTGCCCTCAGCTGCAGCCTCCCTGGACCCAAATCGACTCAGGTCCTACTGCAAAGGCTGAGCAGCAAATCCCTGTTGCACAGAAAGAAAACAGAGCTGGTGTGCAGGATTTTGAACCACTACAGAACATTTGCAAAGCAGATGAAGAACAGTCCTGTAAACAGCTGCCTGCTGTGAGGCACAAGGGGCACATCGACATCAGAAAAGGCTTTTTAATAAGTATGTCAACAGCAAGAGGAGACCGAAGGAAGACATTGGACTGATACTTGGCAAAGATGGTCACCTTACAAGCGAGGATGAGGAAAAGACAGGCACTTAATGCCTTTTTGCCTCAGTTTTCACTATTAATGATAGACCTTGGGCTGCCCAGTTCTTTGAGCTGGAAGACCTTGACTGGGGGAGTAGTGACATTTCCTCTGCGGCCACTGAAATTATGAGGGACCAGTTGTGTCAGCTGAATGGCCAGCAGTCCATGGGCCTAATGGGATTCACCCCAGAGTACTGAAGGAGTTACGGAATGTAACAGATGAACCTTTCTCAACAACTCACCAAAGGTTTTGGGAGTCAGTAAGTCCATTCCAACTCAACTATTCTAATTTAAAAAAGGGCTAAGTTTTGTTTGTTTTTGTAAACTAAGGACTGAAGCTTGAGGATTAAATTCAGATTGCCCCATCCAGATACATTTAGTGGCTGCGGTACAGTGGGAGGTTCTGACCTAGCTTCATTTTAATGCTGCAATTTTACCTCCCAAATAAAACCGAAGTTCAGGGTGGCTGCAGCAAAACCATGTGTTAATTAGAAAAAGGTATTTCCTTACTTGCTCAGAAATACCACATTTGATGAATCACTGCCATGTGCAAATTCATCAGAAGGTTTCCTTTATTCTAGCATCATGTTTGCATTCCTATTTGTGCTAATACTAAGAGTTCCAAAACTTATAAGACAAACAGGAATATTTTCTTTAAAACATTTTCTTTAGAAAGAAAAAAAAAAAAAGGAAAAAAGACAAATCTAAACCATGGCAAAGGACAAGACCAACACCAGCCCCTGGGTGCAAACAGCAGTGGGTCTATGGGAAAGCCAAGGCAGGTGAGGAGGCAGCACACAAAGCACATATTTTGGCCTTTCATTCAGAAAGCGTGAGATTGGGAAAGGCTGATGATGCCAAAACCTAAACTCCGTGGCATTGGGAACATTGCACAATGCCACAGACTAAATCTCAGAGCGTTGCTGGCAGTCACCTGCAAGTTTCTTTCCTGTGATCAATGGGAACACTCTGGCAATGTCACCAAGGCCTCCCCTCCTGCCTGCTCCCCACAGCACACACACCAGTGCTCCCCTCGGACACACGAGTAGATCCACGCGGCCCTGCTTGCACAGCCACAGTCACTCTCACTGCCACACGTAGCACACACACACGCACAGCTTCCTGCTAATGAAATGGGCGCACAATGCTGAGGCACCCCACAAATACCATTCCCCAAAACCATGGTCAATAACTGCTCACACTCCTCCCCTGCAGCCCCACGTTCCCGGGGAGCAGCTCCCCTCACGTCGGGCTGACCGTACACACAGGGACACGTACACGCTGCTGACATGCAGCCACACGAGTGTCAGCACATACACAAGATGCTCTGCAGATTACTGATCCCTGATGGTATGACAGATAGATTCCCCCCCAACCCTTTTTTCTAAACCACATATTTAAAAAAAAATCCTACTGAAAAGTCCTGGAAGCAATTTGGAGTGTGAAATCCTCAAAGCTGCCAATGGGAGAGACCAAGGTAGAGCCAGGCCGTGACGATCCCCTGGAAGGAGAGGTGGTTATGGAGCTGGGGAGGTGGCAGGAGGTGTTCTTCCCTGTGGACTGTGAGGGTCCAGGCTGGATTCAGACACCACAGGGAGAGTCCTGGCCCAGTACTAGCCTCTGGGTGCAGCACCAGTTCCGAAGGGAGAACGGAGAGAGGCTCCCCAGCTCTCTGAGGCTGGGGCGAGAGGTCTGGATCAGTCCAGCCCCAGGTCTGAGTCAGATGATGACCTCTCGTCAGCCATATCACGGATGGCGTTCTCCATGGGGGCCAGGTTGCCGCTCGGCGTGATGCCCATGGGCTGGATGACTTGCTCTCTGCAGCCAGGGTGGAGAAAGGGGGGAAGGTAACACAAATTTAAACAGAAGCTTACAGCGGAAATTACTGCAGAGACAGACGCATCCTACAGCAGGAACGCTGGGCCTGTGCAAACTGCCATGAGGCAGAGCCCAGAACGACCCTGAGCCAGCAGCAAGAGCTGTATGTGGTCAGAACACCCTCAGCAGATCCTGGGCTCCTCTCTGCGATGCCAATTAACCAGGGATGAAAGATGACTGGAGAAAGCATTCCCACGGGGAAGGGGACTTGCTGGCACTAGCTGCCATGTGTCCCCAAAATGCCATCTCCTACCAAGTGGCCTTGCTAGGACCGTGGCTGCTGCTGCTGCCTAGCACTCAGCCAACGCTGGGGAGGTGGCAAGTGCTTGGAAACCCACCATAGGCATGCAAGGGAATTTCATGGCAAGCCATAGGACCAAAGAAGTCTGTAGGGCTTGCACTGCCTTCCCCTAGATGTAACAGCACCCAACTTAAGGAAATTTGGAAATATTTCTCCATGGTTCTCTCCCACTGCCTTATGTCCCTTCAGTTTGTAGATGCTTTGAATGCATTCCCAAGGCCAGTGATAAATGTAAGTTGCAGACACCCAGGTGTTAACACAGACATGACTACACACAATCTTCTAGTACCTGGACAATTTGTCAAACATGTTGACTAACTTCATGGCTTCGTATTCCTTCTGCTCTTCAGTCATCCCTTCCATGGGGTTGGGGAGTTTCTCCTCAACACGCCCCGTGACAGGGTTAATGCTACAAGAAGAATAGTGAGAAAAAAGGTAAAGGTAGAGGAATACAACATCACAGCTAAGGGTGAAACTTAAATAACAAAGAAGGAACATTGCACATGAAACACAAGGGAGGTGGCAGGGTGGCAAAGGAGGGAGGTAAAGCACAGAGGTAAGAAAGCTGTTTAAAAACTCTCTTCACCTATGCTAAGCAGAGGAATGCACTGGCAGAGCTGGTTGTAATTGCCACAAACCAGTGCCCTCTGGTCTTGCTGCCTAGGTTAGGTCTTGTGTTATTGCAGTGCAACAACACGTTGACTCTGATCTCTTCCTGTATGCCCTACACACAATCCTCCCCTGCTACAAATCCCTCTCATTTCTCTGGTGAGAAGTTCCCATCCTGCCAATTCCACCATGCAGATTTAAACCACGTGCACAAGGGGAGGCAACATATCTTCCCTCTCCTTAAGTCAGGACGCAAAAAAAAACTAACACCAAAAAGGATTAAAAAAAAATAGTGTAAACCACATTTTATGCAATGCTGGAAAGTGTGGGACTCAACAGTTGCGAACAGTTCTGGAGCTCTCCCTTCATACATTTCACCCCTGAATTACCACCACTCAATAGTGAGGAAAGGAGAAAAATAAAAAGAAATAAAAATTCACTCCAGCAGCACAGGGCTCTGGAGCTGGAGAGAGGTAATCAACACTTTCAACCCAGCTGCAAGCCAGGAAAACCCTTGTCCCCTATATCCCAGTGCACAGTAAAACCCTGCCTTTATGTGGGGCCACCAAAAAGGTGTATAGGATACCAACTAGAGAGATGCTGCCACATGCACACCACGAGCAGTTCTGGTGCAGAATAGGCTCTGGCTCAGGCATCTACTTTGCTCTAGAGGCTGTGCCCAGCTGTAGGGACTGGGTCTACCTACCCGTGACCACACACACCACGGGTAGCTTGGCCACAGAGGCTTTTCACCCAAAAAAAAGGTAAAGGTAGCGGAATATAACACCACATCTAAGGGTGAAACTTAAATAATGAAGAAGCAACATTGCACGTGAAACACAAGGGAGGCGGCATGGAGGCAGATGAAAAAAGGGACAGAGGAATGGGAAGGAGGTGTAGGAGTAAGGGTGCTACAGAGGGGGAGCAGAGTTCTGTACTTGGGCTTTGCCTCTTTGTACTCTTCTGTGTCGGTGTCTTCATCTTCCGAGTACTCTCCCTCTTCCCGACCTCCAGCCATGAGGCCTCGTGCTGCCAGGAGCCCAGCCGCGTTCCCATAGCCTGTGTACTTCACAAACCGTGACACTAAAGGGAGGACAGAGAGACAGATCACCCTGTGTTTCCCCTCCTGCCTCTGCAGCCCCGCCTGCTCCTCCACGCTCTGACAGCAAGATTGGTTCAAGGCCATGGAGACACAGAAATGCCGGTGTTTCTGTGAACCCGGTGACAGGGAGCACACCTCCCACACGGTGCACCAGGAATGGCAAGGACAACACACACAAGGTGTGGGGGGAATCTGAAAGCGGGTCAGGCTATCTCCAGGGTGTCAGGGTGTCCTTCAGCAGAGCTTTCCTGTCACCACTGGCATGAAAGACAGCAAGCCCTTGAAAACTCCACTCTCTTCCCTATCTAATGCATCCAGCTCAAGGGAAGACAGAGTTCCTGGTGTCTGCAGTCACCCGTCCCACACTCTGACTTGCCCAGAGGCCAGGCTCCAGGACTCCCTCTCACCAAAGCGTGCAACAAGCCCCTGTGACTCACCGCTCTCCTTGCAGAGCACAAAAAGGAACTCTGCTGCGCAGTGTTTCACGTCGGTGTCGATGTGGGTCATCAAACGCACCAGCTTGTTCCGCAGCGAGTTCCCCACCTCCGGACGGTTCTTCACATCCCGGAGCGGAGGCAGCACCTACAAGGCCACAGTGAAGGGGATCAGTGGAGCTGGAACATGCAGGGAAAAAAGTACATGCACTTTACAAATCAATTAAATCTAATGAACCCACAGAGTGTGAAGGAAAAACACTGTAGGTATCACGGGCTTCAATCCCCAGTATGTCAGAACCTAATATTGAGAGAGAGGAGCTCCCTCTCTTTGGATGGCAATATTTAAGCAGCTTGCTATTCCCCTCTCTCTCAGTTCAGCATCACTTGATTTTTAGTTGGAACCACGCAGTACCTTTGCCTTCAGGAACTTCCTCGTCTGGCGGTGGACTCGGGCACTCTCAGTCAGCAGGTTCAGCACAGGGGTCAAACTCTCCTTCAGCTTGTGGCCCTGGAGAAGTGTTCACAAAAACGAGCAACATATCAGTGACACTGAGTTCAATCTCTCTAGTTCGTGGTGGACATCACAAGTATCGAGTGGCAAGGAAACGGATGGACACCGAGGCAATTCCAGCCTCTGCAACAGGAGTTTCAGTGCTTCATCACTCCTCTAACTCCTCAGGCTTTCCGAGTCCTGCTCTGTAGCACAGCAGTGCTAGAAATAGTTGTGCAGAGCTTCAAGCATAGAGAAGTGCGGTGGTAATATTTGGAGGACCTTTGGAATAACTCCAGAGACTGCAAACCACCGCCAGCTCAGTAACAATGCAAATTCAGGCTTTCAGAAACAGAGGAACAAAAGAGCACAAGGGGCTCGGGAGGAGTGAAGAAAGATGAATGGTCTCGATAAATAAGAGCATGACTGCCAGTCCTCAGACAGCAGACTGCTTGGGGAGTGTCAGAAAAACCCATCAAACAATTTGGCTGCATCCAAACAATTAAGCTGCCCAGCAAATCACCATTTACTTGAGTGAAACCGAGCACTTCTATTTTAATCACCCAGCTAACCATCTGCTGCTCAACCGATCTCACTACCAGCAGTAGCAGCAATGACACAGCGACCCTCCCGGTTCACAGATATTGTTTCAGTCCTACCAGCGATAATGGTTTTGCTTCTGCTAAGAACAGCCACTTTTGTAAGGCACTACCTCCAAAGTAACCGTGCCTTGCTGGTGCTCCTGTGGTTTTGACGTGACGTGGTGGCGCTGGGCTTTTCAAGGCTGAATGCAGGGAAGGTGCCCTGCAGTGAACTTGTGAAACGAGCAGCCAAGAACTCTGCACAGCAGCCTCTCAACTTACCCTGTCGAGGCGGCGTTCTAGGAAATCCAACAGGATGTTGACTGCATCCATGTTGACACCCATGTATTCAAGCGAGCCGGGCCGGACTTTTGGGGTCAGGAGGACATCCAGACATTTCAGGGGCAAGTTGCCCAAAAGGTTAACTGTATGGCTGAACATGTGAAAGAAGAAGAGTGAACACACAATCGGGGATTTTTGTTCATAGAAGTTCTTCAGCTATCCAGAAATTAAGGTTTATTAACAACTTCCAGGAGTGCAACAACTCCTAAAGCAGACCTAACCTGTCTTTGGGTTAGATCCCAAGCTCCTCACACCAGTGGAATGAAATAAATCAAACTGCTTTTTTGTACAGCTGAACAACTTGCTGGAAGTCCAAAAAGACTTCAGTGACAACTGAGAAACTACGGATCTTGGCACAGAGGCCAAGTAGGACCAACAGGGGTGGTCAAAGGTTGTATCTAGGACCTCCATCACTCACTGGACCAATAAAGCTTAGCAATGTGGTGCAGACAATTTCTCAGCATGGCTCAAGAGACAGACAGTTAATTAAGGCCAGCCCAGAGACTCTTTAATTAAGGCAGGAGAGATCTGCTCTGGCTCACTGAAGTGGGAAGCACCATTGAAAAGACCTGGTGCACAACACTGAATATGACCCTTGCAGTCAGGCAGGCTCAGACAAAACATTTCCTCCTGGACATCATCCAGGAGGCTGTGGTATCAGTGCACATAATTTGACTGCAAAGGGCAGTCAATTCTAGCAGCACAAGGAACCTGCAGGCTGGACCAAAGATGCCTGTTTGTCAGAAGTGACCTTAACAATCAGCATACAAGCAGAGGATGGTAATGCCAAGGTCAGGCAGGGCCTGCCCTGGGCAGACTTCGGGTCTGTTTCTGTGCAGATCTTTATCTTGTTATCTAACAGACCTGTGGAACTCCTCCGTTCGGTCCTCTCCGTCAGCAGAAATCATGAGGCAGTGGCGCAGGAGGGCACCCAAGTGCCGGTACAAAGCAGCATCTTCCTGGCCCCAAAACAGAAAATGAAAACCTCGATCAGGAAAAGGGATCTCTTGCTACCTTTACACGTAACTGGGGGCTGCCTGGGGGGTAGTACCTACTACGAGGAAATGCAAGCAGAGCAGAAAAACAGTAGTCAGGCCATAGCCTGGGAACACGCAGATGTGGTGTGGTGCAGTATCCAGGAGCTTACCTCATCTACCTCCCTCTTGCTGGAATCAAAGGTGATGTTGAAGAGCACTTTGAGGATCTCCATGGCTCGCTCTGTCTCTTGCCGGGGCAAAGGCGGGAGGAGTCCCTCCTCGGTGGCAACTTCGTAGGGGTCCATCCACTTTACGCCAAGAGTCAGCTCCAGGGTGTCTGTCATCAGGCCGATGCCTCTGAGCTCTTGGGCCAGCTGCTGTCGGATGTCCACTCGCAGCGCCGTCAGCAGGAAGAGGAGGCGCAGGTCGAAGAACTTGACCTCGTGAGGAAGGCTCCTCTCGTTGTACAGTTTGATGCGCTTGGCCAGGCCCACCACCAGCCGAGCCTCAGCCGTCAGCTCCTGGGCCCGAGGGCTGCTGAAGACGATGTTGCAGAGGCATTTGAGGGATTCCAGGATGACATCCAAGTCTGGCACCTCCCGGATGAGTTCCTCGGAGTAATCGATGCCAGCGTGCCTGGAGAGGGTCTTCAACCCTTCCTTGGTGGTGAAAGGGTCGAGGCAGTACTTGTCCCGGGACAGGATGCGGATGCTTTCCAAACAGGTGACCTGGCAGGACGGCTGGAGCTCTCTTTCCAGGAACTTGATAAGTAGCTGGGCCATTTTCTGTGCAGTTGGAAACAAAGAATGCCTCACGCACTGACACCTCATAGCGCTCCCCCAAGGGCACCACCCTGTTACACTCTGCCCTGGAAGATGAGAGCATCACCTAGACATGGACCTGCTACCAGCTCTGATTCAGGAGCACATTTGGCGGCCCTTGGGAACAATTTGGCTCTAGAATCCAGTCCCTGCTCAATTCAAGCAAGGACAAGCAGCAAGAGACAAAGAATGGCTGGGAAATTGTATCAGATCAAAGGGGAGAGCACAACAGGTTACTGCTACTGACCTAAGGGACGATTGCTTATTTGAGGTTCACCTGTGGTTAGGATGGTTTAGGCTAATATGGTTTATTTGACAGCTGCATTAAGTTAAGGGACAGCAGGGCAAAAAAAAAAAAAAAAAAAAAAAAAAAAGCCCCTTTTCATAGCTTCAGAGCAACAGCAGATGTCCACTCGCACCAGAGCCTTAAGGTTAGGGAGGCATCTGCCTTGGGTGCTCCAGAAACAGGCTGATGAGCTTGAGAGATGCATCAGAAAACTGCTGCGGGAGGGGAAGAGGAACTAAATGAGTTCAGAAGTGTTTGTGATATGATAGGAAAAGAAATGAAAAGACCTCAGAAGATTCAAGTAAGAAGTACCTCCCTAAATCTCAAGGCTGTCTGGAGACCTACTAGCCCAGATCTTCAGCAGGTACAGACTGGCAGAGCTCCAGTAACACCAATTTACAGCAGCTGAAACGCTGACCCTGGTGGGTCACAGTATTGCGTGTGATGGCAAGCTGTGGAGGAGCACGAGAGCAAAGGTAATGCCTCACAAAACCAAGCCTGGTTTTAGCTGCATGTAGCAACATTTCACATTTCACTAGCAATCCATTGCTCAAGCAATCATACCACGATGAGGGAACATCTCACTAGGTCTCTCTAACAATAATAGAGAGTAAAGGTCTTTCTGACTCAGTCAGGCTAAAGAGATCTCAAAGCACGTGTGTCCACAGCTGAACCTTCAGAAGAACCAAACACGCAGAATTACACGGTGATGCCCAATTTATGTTTGATGACAAACACCCCAGAAGTAGAGCACCTTAGCTCTGGGCCTGAATTCACAGCCTGCATGCCTGCTCCAGCTCAAACAGCAAGGCAGTGCAGGGCAAAGAGCCCCGATCTTCTGACCATGAGTCAGGCTGCAGCTGGAAAAACTTCACGCTGGCATTAGCTGGCAATGGCAAGGACAAAAGAGGTCCCATTCTTCACCCTGATGGCCCTGTCTATGCTTGCTGTGCTAACACGGGCAGTAGTGCATGAACTGGACCACAAAACTGATCCAGGTGGAAAATAAGCCAGGAAAAATAGTTTTTTGTTTGTTTGTTTGTTTTGTTTTTTAGGCAGATCAGCCCACCAAACATATTCCCTGTGCAGCCATGCAAGGGTCTGCCCTGGCATGAGAAATGCAAGACTGGAAGTGAACAGACAGGGGTGTTTATGTCCATTAAGCACCAGATTATGTCAGCTTAAAGTGCCTGTTAATACACAGCCCTGGTCAAATCCTGCAGCTGGCTCACAGTGAAAGCACTTACCCACTAGAGGCATGCACGTTACTATGATTTTTGTCCAGCACACTCGTACCATTGAGACCCACACAAAGGATCACATTTTTTGTACACCTGTGGCCGAGGCTATACACATCTCCAAACCCAAAGGGTTTGCTAATGTTGCAAGGATGCTGACCTTGTTCCTAAACCATCATCTACTGATGGAAAAACTAGAGAATGATGCCCTGAGCACGCCGTTCCCTGGGCAGGTACTTAAAAAAGTTTTCAAAAAGCTACTTATCTCTTTCCCCAAAGGAGCTGCCACCATCAAGCCCTGCCGGACACAAGTGCAGAGCAGATTTACCCCTCCAACAAGAGGAAGAAAGCAAAGAGCACGCCTACCTTCCTCTCTTCCCGTTCCTCATCGTCAAAGGTGAAGCACTGAGATTTCTGTGGGGGCAGAACAGAAACAATTAAAGTGAAGGAATAGTTTAAAAAGTAAAACTGTTTGCCTCAGCCAGGGAAAAGTAATTCAGCTTGAAAGCAACAGGTCTAAAAAAGAAAGCAAAGGCAAAGAAGTCTTCTCAGAAACAGCCACCTACCAACACAGAGGCAGGGAATCGGCATGGCAAGGAGTGTAACAGCACTTGAGAGGTCTGTAATACTCACAGCATTTTTAACGAGCAGTGGAAGTTCCTGAGGAGCCAGACAAAAGGACAACTTCCCTGTTGATGAAGTTTTTGCTTCCTGCCTCTGAGGTTTTTGCTTCCTGCCTGCCTTTTCTCTCCTACATCATCCTTTCTTAAGCAACTCCAACTACTCGCATCACAACAAGCAGGGAACGAAGCCGGTTTAGAAAGCACAGACATTGTGACCCACACTGCCAGGTCAGAATAGCTTTCCTTGGCCAAGATCCCTGCTATTCCAGGAGCCCCTGCTTCCTTTTCGTCATTGGAAAAGATCTGTGATGAATAATTCCCATTGCACTCTTCTGTTGGCTGTGTTGGAAGCTGAATGCCACAGGCCAAAGCCGTGCCCATCTGATGGATGGACTTATTTTTAAATGCTGCAGCTGTGAAGTGGGTACTCATCATAAATATCCCAAAACAGTCTGTAACAAAGTCATAGAATGGTTTGGGTTGGAAGGGACCTTAAAGTCCATCTGGTTTCAACCCCCTGCCACAGGCAGAGACACCTCCCACCAGCCCAGGCTGCTCAAAGCCCCATCCAGCCTGGCACTGAACACTTCCAGGGTTGGGGCATCCACAGCTTCTCTGGGCAATTCCTCTCCCGAGTGAGGCCACCAAGCTGTGCCTACACACTTCTTCCCTTCTTATTTATTGTTCCTTTTCCTGCCTGAAAGCACCCTCTCCTCATTATTTGGAGACAGATCCTTGTGTTCTTCGTTCCTGCGATGTCTGGAAGTAAGAGTGTTTTTCAGCTCGTGTTCTTTAAACACAACTGATAGACACAGGTAAACACCCCACTCCACGTGGCACCTCACAGCCTGAGTTACTCCTGTGTGCCTTTGCTTCAGAGAGCACTTGAACTGCAGAATGGTTAACATGCACAAATAATTCATGACCTCTTCAGTAAGACACGTTGACAGCAAGTATTGCAAAGAAGGAACTGCTGGAATTAGGTAGGAAGAGCAGCCATCCTCTCTGCCTTCTTTGCTTCCTAACTTGTGGCAGAGTTCTCCAAAGGTGAACCACCCAGCACGAGGCAGTTTCTCCTTTTATCCCACACGTTGCCTCAAGTCACAGACAAGGACTGTCAGTCAAGTCTGATTTCCTGCACAGAACAGTTCCGGAGCCTGTTTTGGAAGAAATCTGAATTTCTCTACACCCCCATTACATCCTTTTTCTTAAAAAAAAAAAAAAAAAAAAAAAAAAAAACAGTTCTGCTCTGCTCGCATGAAACGTTCCTGTGTGTCTCGTGGCTGTGCCTAGGAGGACAGTCTCCTTTCTGGCTACATCAGTTTCCAATGAACTGCTCAGCACAAAACATCAAAGGGTCCCTGGTAAAAAGCAGCACTTCCCAGTCGATGATGCAGTTCTGATTTATACCAAGAGAACATGAGGAATGCTTTTGAGAATCAAACTATTTAAAATTTATGAAAACATTAATTATGTATGCATAGATACAGCCTGATCAGATACAGATAGAGACATGGGGTATAATTATATTATATTTCTCTATTATTTTCTTAGTGCTCCCCATCACCTTTTACTGAGTTACACTGCAGACACACACTTACAGAGCTGCTCAATAATGACAATTAGTCTCACCACAAACAATTATTGTTATACACCAGGCTAGTCCTTCTCTTGAGCTTCTGCGATTCACCGATATCCCATCTGCATGTCTGAACAGCAGAGCTTGTTTCCTGCGGTACGTACCACCTTATGGCTCTGCTTCCCCTGAGCTGATGTTGATGCATCACTTGAGAAACTTCAGGTGCAGAAGCAGGACAGCTCTGCTCCTGTAGTGCTAGGCCAGGGGCTGGCCTTTTGTGCTTCAGCACCGTGATCTGATCTGTGCACAGGCTGTTGCACCATGTTACGAGGAACTGGCAGTTCAGTCCTGGAACCCATGTGCTCTGCAGACATCCATGGCACTTGTTCTCTTCCCATCTCATCCTCTTTGCAGGCTCCCGTAATCTCATTTACATACATGTTCACAATATCTGTGGTTTTGCTTTAGATCTATTTTATTCATAGAATCACAGAGTGGTTTGGGTTGGAAGGGGCCTTAAAGATCATCTAATCCCAACCCCCTGCCATGGGCAAGGACACCTTCCACGAGACCACGTTGCTAGTTATTCCTGGCAACCACAAATTGACTGCATATTCAGTAGTGAATTAAAAAACATATACCCCCAGAAAAGGGTACAGAACCACCAGCTTTTGCAGTAAAAAGTTACGTAAGGAAGTTCCTTATTTTATCTGCGTTTTCATATCCTCTTCGTTTGCTCCATTTCTTCTAGACAGACTAGCAAAATCACTGACATCCTCACAAGTTTCCTACGCCTGATACACTGACAAAGGATCCAGCTGGAGGAATTCTACAGAAAATACTGTGTTTTGATGCCTCAGATTGGTTGCACATCAAGTGCCATTTGCTCTCCTAATTTCTCCAGCATTACAGCTGCTGCAGTTGATGTTGATCCCGCTGACCTCTTTTTAACAGGGAGTCACTAGTTCTTAGCTAAGATTTCTCCTATTTCAAAACTGACTGTTGGAAATTGTAGCACATTTCCCCTTATTGCACACTCGTGCAAAAACATTCACAGGTTTTCCCCACTGACTTCCCACCTACTTAAGAATGGTGCAGAATGAGTCACGTAGATCTGCAGGGGCAGCCCTACCCTGGCGAAAACCCTCTGAAAGAGACTTCCCTGACAACTAGAGTCTATTTCAAAAGTAAATTACCCCCACAGATAACCTTTTACCACTGTAAGGCTAGAATCACTTCCATTTCTGCTTCCCAACCATTCTTATTCATATTCTGTATTCATTATTTTGTATTGTCAGCTTTCAGACCAGGCGCCTGAATCAAATTGCAGCCTCCATTCATGTCATTCCCTAATTATCTTTTACTTGCAAATCAGAATTTCACCTGCAGCTCCTCCCTAGATGTGAGTTTTATTACCTCCAAACCTTGCCTAACATAAAGAGCTCCTCCTACTTGGTCTTCACACCCACGATTATTTCCCTGCCAGGTTTTACTTAGAATCTGGATAATAAAGAAAATCCTTTCTATGTGCTTTTCTTCCAGTATCTCAAGGACACAAGATAAAGCAAGGCTACGTAGATGCTTCATAGCAAAACATCAAAGAAGCAGCAGTCTGCAAGTAAAAGACGAAGCAGCCTGTAACATTTCCATGGCAGTAATGCGCAGACAGATGCGCTCAGAGGAGGCAGACTGGGGACAGCTGGGTAGCACAGAAATCCCACAACATGGCCAACCTACTTCCAGCCTTGTAAACAGAAGCTGACATTAGGCAGAGGTTTGATGCCCACTCACCTCCTGGTTGTAGATCTGAAGCACCTTGAGGACTGTGTCTTGCTCCCCGTTTTCCACCGTGGCTACTACAGTCCTGAGCTCCATTATCTCAGCAGCTCAGCTACAACAGAGGTGAAACAGAGAAGAAGGGGAGTGAGGGGGCTTCCAGGGTTCCTGGATAATAGTGATGCAAAGGGACCTCAACACACAGAGATCTGAGAGGGAGTGAGAAAGGGGTGGGGAAAAGGAGGAGGAAAAAAAAATCCCAAGTGAAATTGCTCACTCTGTTGCATCCATAAAAGCAGAGCAGATGGATAACCCAAGTACAACCAGCAGCCAGGCTCCTCTCTCTCCCTTTAATCCTCTTCCTCTCTTTGCTTTTCAATGTTTAATATATGCCCTTCCAGTAAAGCACTCAGAAAAACCTTCCCCCCTCCCAGCCAGGGGATTAACACAGAACAGATAACAGCAGCTCCCTGAAATAGCTCCCTGCCTCCTCCTCCTCCCCTGGCTGTCCTGATTTCTGTTACCGCACAGAACAACAAAAAAAATAAATAAACCCAGAAACATAGCTGTGGAGTAAAAAGAGCTGGAGAGGAAAGCCAAACGGATAGGCAAGCACCTCCGGGCTTGCTTTAAGGTGGAGCTACCTTTTAAGGTGGTGAAAAGAAAGAAAGAAATTGGGATTTTATTGCATTTGCTGCTCCCTGTGCTGGGACACTCGATGCCTGACAGACCACGTACCAGATTATGGCAGAGACACTGCTCAGGGGGGTAAAAACGCACATATGGCGGGTGGCTGGCCTCCCTGGCTCAAATCTGCCTGTCATTACAGAGCACAACGCACTTCGCAATAATAATGTAAATGAGCAGATGCGCATAATGACAGGGATAATCATTATTTTAAAAATAGGCGAAAGTTTAACAGCTTGTGCAGCCAGGCAAGCCCGCAGTGCTGGAAAGTAACTCCTAATCGTGGAATATCGAACAAAATTTCAGTACAAGCACGAGCTCGTACATCTGCTTAGATCCTGTGGAGCTCTGTGCCACGTCCCACAGCCTGGGTGAGCGGTAGATAAATGTGATTAGGAGACAGGGCTCCGCTCCTGGAAATCAAGCTGTGCTGAGGGAGCAGCATCAGGTTAGCCCAAAGCATCGCGTTATCCCCCCTCCCTGCCCCAACACAGCCAAGATGGGGACTTTGAGGGCTGAGGGCAAGCCCTGCAGCCAAAAACCCAACAAAATGCCGAGCCCTGGGCCACAAGAGCAGGAGGAGCAGCTCATCCACACCAGGCATCTCTCGCACTGCCACACTGGGGTACCCGGAGCGACTTCCCTCCCTTTTCAGGGGGCAGGAGCAGCTCACAGCATGCCGTAACCCCCTCATTTTTGTATGTATCTTTTATTTCTGTCCCTCAGCTCCCTCCTCATACCTCCTTTCCACACCGGAGCCGAGCAGAAGGGGACGCCTCGGCCCTCCGGGGACGGGCAGCGGCGAGGAGGGCAGCCCCGGCACCTTCCTCCCCGCCGCCCCGGCTTCCTGCCGCGTTTCCTGGCCCCGGCCCTCCCCCGAGCTCATCCGTGCACCGGAGGAGGAGGGGAAGGAGCCGTGGAGGCTTCACCGAGCGGCGTTGGGTTTTTTTGGGGGGGAACGCGGCGCCACCGCCTCTTAGGGCTGGTCTGGAGGTGTCACAAGCACAGCGCAGCGAGGGAGAAGGAAGCCGCTAAACCTCGCGGCTACCAGCCACGGGCGAGCTCCTCCCGGGAAAAGCTCCTAACCCGGGGGAAAAACGCAACCTAAACTGCTTCTGGCCACGAGGGGACGGGAAGAGACCCCAAAGGGGCCGCGTTGTCCCCAGGGCAACCGAGGAGCCCCATAGCGGGGGGCGGTGATGGCGCTCGGCGGCCATTTTCTGGAGGCGGGGGCCGGCGGGGCTCCGCCTGCGAGGCGCCGGGGCCGGCAGGCGCCATGGCGGAGTGGGGCCGAGGTGAGGGGAAGGGGGATGGCGGCGGCGGGCACGGGCTGAGGGGGAGCTGCCCGCCGCTCTGTGGGGGTGAGGGGGAAGGAGATGCTTCCAGGCGCCATTTGGGAGCATCTCCCGCTGCTTCAGGGCTGGGGCAAGGGGTGCGACTCGGGGCGTTGTCGGCGATACTGTCGGCGACATCAGCCATCCCTTTGTCGCTCCTCTGCGTGACATGGCAGCGGGGAGGGCTGAGCTTCTCCCTCTCCTGGGGGGGAATGGCCGTCTCCCGTAACGCCTTGGCAGGAGGCATGTCAGGAATGGCCGGGCAGGGTTTACACCGTGAGGGTCCCGGTGCTGAATTCACTGCCACCCAAATCCCATACGTGGGACGGCGCTGGAGGTGTCTGGAGAGTCACACAAAATCTGCACTGCTTAGAGCTGTTGGCTATGGTTGAAGTTTTTGGCGCGTTTAAGGATTTGTTTCCCTCTTCCATGGTCTGTTCTGGGGATGTTTCGGTGCATTTTTGTCAAAAAAGGTTAGGAATGTTTAATAGTGTAGTGGCCGTGGGATGTGGATGTGGGCAGCTTCTGACAGCCCCTTGGGAGTGTTGGGGCGACCAGCCAACAGCTGGGCACCGAGGCTCACCACGTTGATTGAGCAAACACGCAGTTCCTGGTGTCAGACTGATAAAACTCGTTCTTTTCCCCAGGTCAGAATGGAAGCGGTGTGGAGGATATGCTGGATGTGGAGAACAAGCGTATGGCAGACAGTCTGGCTAGCAAGGTCACCAGGCTGAAGTCGGTGAGTTGTAGAGTTCACATCAGATGGCACAGTGAATGAAGTTACCTCCATCATTCCTCTTTCTTTCAGAGTCTCCAGGGAGGTGTAGATGTGTGGTTAACACAAAGGGCTTCCTATCTACTCATGACTTTTAGAGAGTGTTGTGGTGATGTCACAGTTAACTTACTAGTAAAATGCAAGGGATGACTTTGTGAATCTTTACTTTTGAGATTTAGCTACATCATCTCCATGATTCCATGATCTGTTGGGAATTATGTGCGTTTAGTTACATTAAGGGAAGTTTTAGGCACGGAGAGAAACCTTAGAGGTTCACAGAGGAGTATTGCTAAGCACATCTCAGGAAAGAAGTAATAATAAAAAGATGGGTAAATTACTTCTAAAAATTCAAGCACCTCTGTGTTTGGTGTTACTGATGCTAATTTGCTCTTACTAACATCGAATGTTTTGATTTAGAGCTTAGTAGAAATCAGTGACTCATTTTTGAAGAAGAGAACACTGAATTTCTGCTGTCATGTCCTAGTGTCTAAATACCCCTGTCCTACGTTGATGTTGGGTAGTCAAACTTTATTTCCAGCATTGCAGAGCTGAAGAGTTCCAACAACCTGAAACTGAAACGAGGATCTTGTGTTGTCACTGTACTGAACAATCTTTCTTCTTTTTGTGTAAGAGACAAGGATGCAGTGGCTTGCTCTTCTAATGCACACAGTGGTTTTACAAGCACTGGATGCATTAAAAGCTATCTTCTTGTTAAAAGTTTGTTAATAACCATTTTCTCCCTTATCCTGTGCAGCTGGCTCTGGATATTGACAAAGATGCTGAAGAACAGAATCGTTACCTGGATGGCATGGTATGGAACCAATGAAATGTAAAAAATCATGGTTTTTTGTGTGCTAGCTTTCAGTACTTACCTTAACTTGGACTTACTGATAATTAAACATTAGATATTTAGCAGCTGCTAGTATCACATTGTCTGAATGGGCAACAGGGCATCTAGCATCTGGAAAGACTGATGTAGGAAAACACAATTCAGAAATACAGCTGGAGGTAACCTCATTGCTGGAATTAAAGAGCTGCTCCCTGTGGCTAATTCTGTGAGGTGGATCTATTTCTAAGCTGTTCCTGTGATTTTGGGTAATGCATAAATCTGCCAGGGTTACTTACTGTAATCTCTGTAACACAGTACCTGTCAGGACTGTTCACTGATGTCTTTGGAAGGGGCAAGACCGATGTTTTGGTCCTGCTCATGTTGTTCTGTGCCTTGTTCTGTCATTTTTCCAACACATAACACCTTGTAAAACCAAAATCACTTTCCAGAGTAATTGTCTCTAAAGCTTTGGTGGCTAATGGAAAACCACGTACTGGGGAAAGGCCAAAATGGCAGATCCTTATAGCAAAGGGATTACCTGCTGAGGCTTTTTAGGAGAAAGGTATTTCATAAACTGAATTGTGAGGACGGGAATCCAACCCAGAGACTGGAGAAAGAGATTAGTACAATAACACTGCTGTGTGGAGGGCCTTTTCTGCACATGCTGGATGTTGGAGAGCTGGTACATGGAAGCCAGAGAAAAGTTAATTGTAGTGTTGAAATCAGTCGAGTCAAAGGTGTGAGCTCAGCTTGGAAGCTTAATAGCAGAGTACGCTGACAGTGTCAGAGTATCTGAAATAGATACTTGCTCAGCCCAGAAATTAGAAGAACGGAGAATTGGAAAGAAATGGAGAATTGATGTAAAGGCAAAGGATCTTAAAGTAGAAGCCCTTATTCAGCGTGATATTATGCGTCCAGAACAGAGGTGGTTTTGAAATATTTGAAGAGAAACATAAGCAGAAATTCTTAAGTAGTTCATGAATAAGGAAAACAGACCAGGAATCAAAATGAAAATGCCTGAACTGAATTAATAAGGGAATTTTTAACCACTGCCTGGTGGAGTTGCACATGCATGCTGTCCTATACCGAAGAAAAGGAAGTAATGGAAAGGAACTGCAATTTCTCAATGCTTTTTATCCTGCCCTGGTATGCATGAATGGTGCTAGCTTCATGTAGAGACATTTCCTTTGGATGAAGTGTTGACTTGCAGAGTTGCCATTAGCAAGCTGCTCCCGGCAGAAAAAGCTGCATGGGAACAATTGAACAGCCCAGTAGCAGGTGGTTTGGCCCTGACTGAAAAAAAGGAGGCACACACATTGTTTTACATTTGGAACAGAACTTCCCCTGTCCTTTTTTCTGTGCTTTGAGCGCAGTGGGAATGGTGCTGCTCCTGGAGCCTGAGCACAGGAGGGGAAGGGCCTTCTGAGAGGGATGTGATGGGTGTGGAAAAATGGGCAGTTACTGTGCAGCTCCCTCTGCAGATATTTTTTAGCCAGGAAGTGGAATTCTTCAGGGACAGCTTCACCAGTTTAAAATGTCTCAGTTTGTTTTTTCTTTCTCCTTTAGGATTCAGATTTTATGAGTGTGACTGGCCTGCTGACTGGCAGCGTGAAGCGTTTCTCCACCATGACACGGTCTGGGAGGGATAATCGCAAGTTACTCTGTTCCGTTTCTGCAGGACTGATTGTTGTTTTCTTCATCCTCTACTATCTGGTGTCCAGAGCAGGAACTTGATCTTGGTTGTGATGTGGCAGTTTTACAGAACAAAACCTACGTGATGATTGACAGACTTGTTCGTCACCTTTCTAAGTCTGCCCTCTTGTGGGATCCTTGAGACTTTCCAGACAGACATTCTAAACAACTTCTCACCAGCTTCTTGTCATTGTTCCAGCTGGTCATCGACGTATCTTTATAAAATGAGTATGTTTCATTCTAAATGGGTTATGATGTATAACACAATTTTGATGTTGTTAATGCTTAAGACTTTATCTCTTGCCTAGTTGTCCATGTCTGGCAGCCTGTTTTTAAGGACCACTTTTGTCCTACCTCCTTTACTGATATTCGATACTAGGCTTATGAAGAGTTGCGTCTGATAAATCCAGAGACTTGTCAGTACTCAGAAGTTCAATAAATCAGCAGAGTTTAGAATCTGCAAAATTTAGGATGCTGATTTATAAACTTCAGAAGGACGAACGTGACTTATTCCAATTGGCCTCTAAGCTGATACCTGGTCTCAGTTTCCCCTTGACTCAGAGACCTGTTAATATCCTTGGTGTCACTGGGATGAAACGAAGTCTGTACTGCTTTGAAATGAAATCAGCATTAACTCTGAACCCTGATATTCTCTAATTGTTGCAGTGAGAAGTTGATGAGGTAAAACTTTGATTGACCCTGCAGGAAAGAAGGACCAAAGTCCCCAGGCTGCCTTGATTTGCACAAATACAGTATCTTTCTCCTACCTTCCCATACACTTGCAAATGCATTCCTTTAGACCATGAAAGCAGCGTAAAAAAAACTCTGATAGTAAAAGGTCTTAGGAAGATTGAAGAGGAAGCTGATTATGGCCTCATTACACTTAATTCCAGGTATTCCAGTACCCTAGTATTAGAGTGCTTTGGAAAGACATTGCAATTAAAAGCAGAGGTTGAGGTCAGGTGAAACTTCTAAACCATGCTGTTGGGGTGGTGGTAGGTTGAGGAAAGATTTGATTGGAAACTTAATGGATATATTTATTAACATGGAAGGTAACCTAAGAAACTCTTAACTCGCTTTGCCGTTCACAGAGCTTTGCAGATCCGTGGCTGCGATGCTTGTGTCAGACATGGCAAAGCACACCCCCACCGGTTTTGTTTACAAAACAGTCGTTCCCAACCCACATGCAGAGCATGCTGGATTTCCTGTCCTGGGGAGCACTCTGGGAGTGCAGTAGCTGGGAACTGCAAGTTCCCCTCACCCTTCTGTCCCGTCATTGGGCTGACCAGCATCTCACCCAGGCATCACGGCCCCATGTGTATTCTTCCATGGTTGAATTAAGTAAGTCTGCCTCTAACTGGAGTTAAGAAATCTGTAACTTTAAAAATACTGTGCCTGTTGGGGGAGAGGAAAATAAAAAAGCTTTCTCTCCAGACAAACCTGCACTGTATAAGCTTCCTGATGTATAAACCTTTCACTTTAGAAAGCAGCTGTACAAAGCTGCTGTTTCATCTTGTCTGTTTTCTGTACCAAGTGCCTATGTGTTTTGGGATTTGCTGTTCAAAGTCTTTGCTTATTTGATTTTCTTGTCCTCCTGTGACCTCTGCAGGACTAAAGCGTTCCCCCTCTGGTTTCAGTCTTCCTCCTCCCCAACAAGCCCATATTGGCTAGATATTTCCTGTGGCCTCGGCCTGAAATCACTTAGCAATTTCTTTGCCCTTGGACTCATCTGGGTCCAGATCTGGAAATGGATGGTGGTGTCCTTTGTTTAGCTGTGCCAAAATGCCAACCAAGTACTGGGACTAGTTTAGGTGTTGGTTTTTTTTCCAAGTTTGAGGAGAATGTGCAGGGAAGAAGAGTAGGAATGGAGGCATCAAGGACTTTGGTTCTTATTGCTGCTTCTCTATTAAATGTGGCAGCTCCCAGCAATGTCTCTGTGTGGAGGAACGATGGGTGAATTGACAGACCGCTTTGATTTCAGAAGCGGATGACTTCTGATGAAAGGCCACTGGAACAGCCTGGTCTTCATGATGGTGGCCATTTCAGTTTGCTTTAGCTGTTGTAAATAAAGACCTGGTTTTACATTTTTTTGCCCACGTGTTGTGTCTGTTTTGTTTTTTTTTTTTTTTTTTTTTTTTTTTTTATTATTATTTATTTCTCCTCCAGCTCCTGGTCTTGCCCTGGGCTCCTGTCTCGGGGTGCTTTGGCCTGTTTCTGTTGGCTGCTGCCCGTGCCCTGCTTGTGCCTGTTGACACGAAGCACTAGCGTGGGGCTGGAACAGCGGCTGCCGTGTGTCAGCACTGCCAGGCAGTGATTTCCATCATGAGGATTTATCTGTCTATGGAATCTCTTATCAGGAAGCAGTAGCACACTCTTATCAGGAAGCACCACATAACCACGCTTAACCCTCTGAAACAGAACTGCAACATTTGGAAGTTCTTGGAGAACCTGAGAAGGTATAACCTGTACGCGTGCTGGAAAATAGCCTCCCCCAGCAGGAAATATTCTGAGAAAGTGCCGTACCTGAGACAATTCACAAGTATGAATTCAAAGCGGGCGTGCAGGGTAATAACAGCAACACAGTAGTTGAAATGATGACAGGGTGTGTGTTCAACTCTATAACACTACTGCCACTGGGACATGAAGATATTCCCTTGAAGGTACGCCGCTGCCCGGGCCTTCACCGTTATCTTCAACATTATCATACCATGTGGTTATTGAGTGACTCATTTGTACTGGTTTCAGTGCTCTCCCATAGTCCTAATACTGCAAAGTTTTTGCTGACACAAAAATTAGAGAAAACAGCGTGCACGCCCACCCACGCACCCAGTGCTGAGTCAACACAATAGTTGCAGGTACGCTGATTGACGTCCTAACAAAGCAAGACTTGGAGTTAAGCTGTGAGCTGTTATTTTAAATGTGGCTTCCCAGCGCCATCTAAAGGTGAATAAATGTGAACGTGCTTTACCACAAGCTCAGGATCAAGATCTTACTGCTACAGGGAGGCAGAGAGACAAAAAGCTCTCATTTTGGTTGCTTTGGCCTCTCCTGTTGTCGACGGAAGGAAGACACCGACGCCCAATATGAGTGAACAGTGAACTTCAACTTTAATGGATAGCTCAGTCGCCTTTTATCTAGTTCGAACATAATCACCTCATACATATTCCTAAACTAAGCTCAGGATTGGCTAACATTTCCCGCACTTTTCAGTTGGTTCCTCCTTCTTTTAGCTACCGTCCCGCCCCAGGGGGCCCCCCCGATCGCCCAAGGGCATCGTGTCCTTGAGCCTGACTGGCTCTCAGCCAGCTGCGTACTGCCCAGACCCATGTGAGTTGAGTACGGTACTTCACTAGCCCATTGCCTCCTAACTGCCCAACATCCACATGTCCTATTTCACTTAACCATTCCTCCACACTCTCCCTTAGGGACCACGCTGTCTGCAACACTCCCTCCTGATCTCTTCCAGCAGCGCTATCTGTCCATTCATCGCTCTGTTTAGGGAGCTGATGGTGACCAAGTCTTTCAATTTAGTTTCCCTGGAGATGGATGAAGTGGCTTTTATGAAGTCACCCCAGGAGAGCTGGGGCAGCAATAACAGTACATTTTCTGCTGATACTACCTGTAGCTTGCAAGTACGTCGAGCTATCACATAAGCATACCCATGGTTACGTGTCCCCCGGGTTTCAGTGCCCCTAGGTTAATTACCTCAGGCACTACCCTGCAGTTTATTCACATCTTCAGTGCCACAGCACTCAGGGCCCTCCCTACCCACTCGCACCCCACAGCCAAGCATCCATCCAAATTTTAGATTTCTTTTCACCCTTTTTTTTTTTTTTTTTATTCTTGTGCATACACTATCACAGCAAAAACATGAGATGAACTCACTCTGTTGTTCTCCTGAAACTCAAGAACCTGCCGCCTCAGAGCCCAATTTCCCTGTTTTATAGAGAAATGGTGTGTCTTCAGTGAACTGAGACACAGGGATGTGAGCAGTGCTGCTCTAGCTCCAAAGCTGTAATCATTCGTTGCTCTGCAAGATCTTCCTGTGCTGTTTCAGAGGAGGCCTTGTCTGTCCAGTATTCTCTCAGAACAAAAATTTACATCACACAGAATCGTAAAATCATCCAGGGTAGGAAAAGACCATTTACTCCCACCTTTAAACTAGTCCTAAAAGGATTAGTTTAAGTCCCTAGCTGGAGACTTGTCCCCAGGGACAGAGCCCAGCTCCACGCCTCAGCCTGGGGGGCACAGGGCTGGCATCTCCCCGGGCTGAGGCCAGAGACACTTTACCAGCCCAAGCCGAGGAGGTAACAGCCCAGATGTCATCCCCGTGGTCCCGAAGCCTCTATGCTGTCATAATGCATTTCCATGGCGATGCCGTGCCGCCCCCTATAAAAGCTGGCAGCTGACCCCCCCCCCCCAGAGTCAGAGTCTGTCCTGAGCTCTGCCTGTCCGCAGCAACTCTCTGTGCCCTGTGACTGTGAGCAGCCACAGCAGCAGCGCTCATCCTCACCGAATTTTCCTTCCAAGGCTAAGAAAGGTGAAGTCGGGCTCCTCTCGCAGGGGGAGGCGGGTTTCAGACCTGGGTTTTGGGACTGGAGATTCAGCTGTTGGTCTGCTGGTGAAAGCAGCAGCGATAGCTTTGTTTCCTCTGAAGGCTCAGTACCGAGGCACAGAGGGGACGGTGAAGAAGTCCTGTGCACCAAGCGGAGCACTGGCACCTGAAAGAGAGGGGCAGAGCTGAACTCCAGGCTCTTTTGGGGCAGCCCATCAGTAACTCCTCTGCTCTTCTACCTTTAGGCTTTGGAGACACCTACCAGCATGGACGGAGCCTTTGTGGGGACGTGGAGACCTCACCGCCCCCGCGGCCCGATCATGGCCCAGTTCACCAGCCCTGGGCCCAAGTACTCCATCCCAGGGGCAACAGGTACCGCAACCAAACCCAGGGCGGGCGGCATATCTAGGACATCGCTGCTCACAGCAGCCCAAAAGTCTTTTCTGGCAAAGCCTCCGTGCCCCCCAGGCCTGGCAGAGGAAGGCTGATACTTTCCCACACCCAGGAGAGCGCTGCTTTCATACCAGCAAAAGCAACGGCCTGGGCAGCATTTCCTGGCGCTGTTCCCATTGGCACTCCAGGGAAGTCAAAGCCTCACAGAAGCCACCTTCCTGCTGGCTTGCACTCGGCTCTCCCAGTGTCTGTGGGGTTACACTCTTGGATAGCAGCTGAATCCCGGGGATGCTCGTTACGGAGGGCCAACACTGGTGCTCCAAGCAGTGTTTTTGAACTGCTGGGTGCAGGAAGTTTGCTGGCCAGACATCAGCTGTCTCTATCTGCTGCCTTTGCAGTGCAGCTACAAAGCCATTTGTGCTTCTTGGCCGACTCTTCTGCACCCCAAGCACTGCGTAACTGGCTTGTGGTTGTAGTAGTCTTGGAGGAAAAAGGCCCACGGAAGGGGAATCTGGGAGGATGGCGACTCCAACTGCGCCTCTTCCAGCGGAGCTTGAAGTGTGCAGCCTCCTGGAGGTGTCCTTTGTGTGCTTTGCTTCCTAGGTTTCGTGGGCCACAGTCCCATCAAAAGCCGAGCCCCTGCTTACACTTGCAGAGGGACCAAGCCATCCGTGACCGGCGGCTGCGGTCCCGGTCCCCGCTACTTCGTGGAGCCTGACATCACCAGGACGGGGAAGTACGTGCCTCCAGGCGCCCACATCCGGGGACTTCCCAAAATAAACACTGAGGTCACACCCGGACCAAGTGAGTAGCGGTTCTCCAGCTCTTCATCCCAACAAGACCACAACACCCCACTTCTGCCCTGGCCTAGCAGGGGAACAAGCCATAAGTGTGGGCAGCCATAAATGCCCTCTGAGAAGGATTGCTGCCAAGGACTACAGGCTGTGGGCACAAGGGGGCAGGACCCAGAGTCCAGAAAGAAGGGGGCACAGGCGGGGGGCTGACAAGAGGGACAGCAGGGCAGGACAAAGCTGTGGGGTGCAGAGAAATCCCCCTCGGTGCTGCCTGTGTCCTCCAGCACAGGGCAGGAGGAGCTGCCAGAGAGCTGGGAATTTTGCAGCTCTTCTGAAGATCCCCTCCTTGGGGTATCACCTCTGTGGCTGCAGAAAAAGACCAACACTTGACTGCTTTTCTTCTCTCGGCCCCAGGCGACTACCACACTGAAACATCCAACAAGCACGTCTTTAAATGCCCACCCGTGCAGTCCATGGCCTTCCGGCACGAGGCCTTCCGAGCAGACCACCCTCCAGGTAAGGCGACCCCGGGCAGGGCAGACACGTGCAGCCTGAGCGAGCTCCAGGGACAGCCTGCTGCTGCTCCGCCTCGGCAAGGGGCCGCTTCCAAAGCCTCCCCCTGACCTGTGGGGCCAGAAGCAGCAGCCTCTCACTCGGGACCCCATCGCTCACCCTCTCTTTTCACTCCTCCTGCAGGCCCTGGCACCTACACCTTACCCAGGCTGATGGGACCTAACACAGCCTACACAACCGCCAGCCCGTGCTACTCTATGAAGTGGAAGAGCAAGCACGATCGCTTCGATGCAGACCTCTCCAAGGTGAGCGGTGCTTCCCTTCTTTTCTGCACTGCCTAGTGACCCCGAGCTGCTCTCCTCGTGCCACGAGGGCTCCAAAGCCTGCTGCATCCTTGCTGAGGGCAGGCTTCTGTGCACCAAGAGCAAAGCCAGAGAATCCACAGCTGTGCTCACGGGGCCACAGAGCTCTCCCGCTGTTCCAGCAGAAGAAAACACAGGGATGCTCTGCCTACACCTGCAAGTGCCTCACTTGCCAGCTCTGGCAGTTCTGATGACGCAGAGCTCATCAGAACTGATGGCTACCTGCCTGCCGCTCTGGAACATGCCCCTCTTTGGAGGGGAGCAGGCTGTGCCACAGCTGACGTTGTCCCAGGCTTCCCACGCCCCTTCTCTGTTGAGGGTGCAGCCCTCGTGGGGCATCGGGAAGGAGAAACCTGTGAATTTGTACCCAACGAGGTCCCCGGCTCTCTTGCAGACTCCCGGTCCCGCCGCATTCCCAAAGATTGAGGTGGACACCTACAAAAGAAGGGCACCCATCTACACCATGGGAGCCCAAACCAGAATTGGAGGGGACAGAACCATCAAGCCTGGGCCCGCGGACTACCGCACTGGAAAGGTAAGGCAGCCTGCTCGCCTCTCCTGCTCCGTTTTCCAACGAGCAGCCTTTAAGCATCTCCCCCTTCTGCTCAGGCTTCAGAGAACAAACGGGCTTCTCCCTGCAGGCACCGGCTGCAGGACAGCAGGCCTGCTCCCTGCCCCAGACCCTAGCAGAGGAAGGGCAGAGGACACGGCTTTTCCCTTCCACTCCCTCTGCCCTTACACGCAACTTGCTCACCCATCACCATCTGTGAGAGTGGAGCTTGGGGACACCCTGCAGATACACGGGGAGGGGAATCCAGCAAAGGCTGGGCTTGGAGAAAGTTCTGGATCCAGCGCAGGTCCAGCTGAGCTTGCCATGCCAAGCAGAACAACTGTCCTTTCAGTCCAGTTTCCTTTTGCACACAAGAGCTTCTCTTGAAGCGGAATGAGACAAAAAGCAAACAAAAATCAGGGAGGTCATTCTTTACCTCTCCCATATCTGTGGTGATGACTGCTTGCCCCAAATGGCAAGCAGGAAGAGCATCAAAGCATTTCCAGTGCTCGGCTAACACGGGAGGTTTTGAAAGAGCATGCCACCAGGACAGGGAGAGTTAGCTAAAGGGTCCCATGCATGCATACAGATAAGGATGAGACATGCCAAGTGCCCATAACCACCCGTTAGAGCAGCCTGCCTTCACTGCAACAAGTCTGCTCCAGCAGGAAGCTGAAGCAGCGCTGCAGTGACATCCTGACACGGAGCAGTAACAGAGGCATACAGGGACTGGCTAGGAACAGGGGGATGTGTGGGACAGCAAGAAGAACCCTTAATGAACCCCCCCCTTTTTTTTTTTTTTTTTTTTAAACTTTTCCCCTTCCAGGTGACACTGATCAAGCCCCAGGCACCTGAGACCACTTTTGGAATCCGTCACTCCATCTATACAACTCCACTCATAGTGGAATAAAAAAAAAAAAAAAAAAATCCCCAAAAGACCTGGTTTGTTCTCCTTGAGCTGTGAGTGTACTGGGTCTGGCTGGAATGTTAACTTTCCCGGCAGCACCCCATACAGTGCCGTACTCTGTACTTGCAGCTGGAACAGCAGTGTTATCACACCAGTGTTGTGTCTACTGCTGAGCAGCAGTGGCACAGCATTGGGCCTTTCTCTAACCCTCCTAGGGGGTGGGCAAAAAAGTGAGGAGAGAAACATCACTAGGGCAGCTGACCTAAACCAATCAAAGGGATATTCCATACCATGTGATGTCACACTCAGCAATAAAAGGTGGAAACAGGAAGAAGAGGGGAGGGGTGGGCTCTCGTTGAGAAGACGTTGGTCCTCCTCTCGAACACCGGCTGCGTGCGTTGAGGCCTTGCTTCAAGGACGTGGTCAATCATCGCTCATTTGTGGGAAGTAGAGAGTAATTTCTTTCCTCTGCACTTCCATATCGCTTTCATTTATTTTGTTTGTTTGTTTTCCTCCCTTTTTTCACCTTTCCCTTTTATTTCCCCTTAGTTAAATTGTTTAGTTCATGGTAGTCTTTATTTAATTATTATAATTATTTCCCTTTAATTAAATTATCCTTATCTCAACCCGTGAGTTGTTCTTTGCTTTACTTCTCCCCCTCCTCATCTAAAGGAGGGGGAGTGAGAGAGCGGTTGTGGGGTTTAGCTGCCCAGCACGGTAAAACCACCACAGTGAGGAGAGGAATGGGAAGGAAGGGAAGTGGGGTGTGAGTGAGGAAGTTTCCTTTTCCCTCTGTAAGGTTAAAGCCTCAGCAAAAAGAGTTCAAGAGGAGAGCCCTGCAATCCAAAGGGCACGCAAGACAGCCAGCTCTACCAGCACCTTTTCACCTGTGTGCCTTCAACCCACTAGGCCTTGCATCCTGATGGCTCCCTTCACGCTGTGCCAGGGCCGTGCCTCTCCTGCAGGCTGCAGTGCTCCTGGCTGAGGAGAGATGCCAGCCCCACAAAGAGCCATCAGAGCTCAACGCCGCGCCGTGACAGCACTCAGGGCCTTCCCTACCCACTTGCACCCCACAGCCGAGCATCCTGGAGCCGCACCATGCAGCTGCTGCAGGGAACTTTACACCAAGTGTTTACCACCTGCCTCGTAGCTTCTGGCAGCATGCGAGACTGCAGCAGGCACCAGAAGCACCAGCACTTCACATGGTGATGCTGTTCACTTCCCACCCTAAGTTCCCTTTCTGGTGCAGTTCCTTTCCCCTCTTGGCAGCAGAAGCCAGATCTTAGGTTACAGGTATTTCCTTTTCTTCCCAATGGAGTACCGTGGGGGCTTTTCCCTACACCATATTGGCATCTGCCAGCATGGGAACTCTAAATCAGCAGAAGCAGCTTGCTTTTCTCAATATCTTTCCCACCTTTTTAGCCTCTGAAAATAGCATCTAGGTCTGCTGCATAGCAAGACAGTCATAAGGGAAAAGCCACTGCCTGTGAGAACAGGCACAAGAAAGAAGTAAGAGAAAGTACACTGAAGGGGACCAGACCCATTATCTTTCAAGGCAGCAAATTTTGCACATGCAGAAGAAAGGTTTCTGTGATGATGTACTGCAGGTGTTCAGGAGCTTCCCCCTGCTCTAGCGCAGACTGGATCAGCCCATGGCAAATGGTAGGGCTGTGTTTCCACCCCTGGGGCAGCCGATTCCAAGTATATTGGACTCCCCTCCAAGTGAAGGCAAATTGTGGCCTGCACTCTGCTGCTAGAGGGATGGAGAAAAATGCATTAGCGATATCAATTGTGGCGTACCACTTGGCTGCCTTTGATTCAAGTTCGTACTGGAGTTCCAGCACGTCCGGCACTGCAGCACTCAGTGGTGGCGTCACTTCGTTCAGGCCACGATAGTCCACTGTTAGTCTCCACTCGCCATTAGACTTTCGCACTGGCCATATGGGACTATTGAAAGGTGAATGAGTCTTGCTGATCACTCCTTGGCTCTCCAATTGACGAATTAGCTTATGGATGGGGATCAGGGAGTCTCTGTTAGTGCGATATTGCTGCCGGTGCACAGCTGTGGTAGCGATTGGCACTCGCTGTTCTTTGACCCTCAGCAACCCCACAACAGAGGGGTCCTCTGAGAGACCAGGCAAGGTAGATAATTGTTTAATGCCCTCTGTCTCTAAGGCAGCTATACCAAAAGCCCACCGGAACCCTTTTGGGTCCTTGCAATATCCTCTTCTAAGATAGTCTATGCCAAGGATACACGGAGCATCCGGGCCAGTCACAATGCAGTGCTTTTCCCACTCATTCCCAGTCAGACTCACTTCAGCCTCCAATACAGTCAACTGCTGAGATCCCCCTGTCACTCCACAAATATAGATGGGCTCTGGTCCTTTATAGCTCGATGGCATTATAGTGCATTGTGCACCGGTGTCTACTAAAGCCTTATACTTCTGTGCATCTGACGTGCCAGGCCATCGAATCCACACAGTCCAATAAACTCGATTGTCCCTTTCCTCCCCCTGGCTGGAGGCAGGGCTCCCCTAATCCTGGTCAGAATCTTCTTCGTTTCTGTGTTTGAAGGACTGTCTGCTGGAAGTTGGAGCAGCAAACTTTTCAGAGAATCCCTTTTTCTTGATTGTTTTCTTTTGCAACTCACGTACCCATGCCTCTAGGGTCGCGGTAGATTTTCCATCCCATTTTCTCATGTCCTCTCCATGGTCTCGTAAGTAAAACCACAGGGTGGCACGGGGTGAGTACCCACCCCGTAGACTTTTTGACTGTGAATGACTTTCTGTGATTGTTCCAATACATTTCCTTTTCATCATTAAAATAGATTCACACTGAACTCCACTCCTCCTGTTCTCTGAGTTCACAGGGCTAACCCCAGTGTGCTCAGTGTTGGCAAACAGAACGTACTGCAGTACGCCCCCTCCCAAGGGGAAACTGTGATTTACAGTCCCAGCAGCAGACAGAGAATTGAGATAAACTAGTTTTGATGGCAGCAACCATGCATAGACACAGCTCATAATGCAGCTGTGAAGGGTCCATTGAAGACACAGCATTACGACTGACTTCTCTAGTTCTAGCACTGTTCTAGTTCTCTTAGTTTATCAGGAGAAAGGTCAACGTCTTCTAACCTCCCAAACAAAAGCAGCTCAGCAGAATGTGCAAAGCACCCACTCTATGTACCACAGAAGGACTTCAGTTTAGTACAAAACTTTATTCATAGCAATACTGCAAAACTACAAAAGTGAACACAGAATCCGAGCAGGCCTGGAGCCTGTCCCATCCACCAACCTCTGGAACAGCAGCAAGGCCCCAGACAGCTTTATTTTATTAACAATCTAGAATATGCAAAACTTTTCAGTTTAACAGCAGTTTGAAGATTTGGCTCTGAAAAGGGGTGTCTGGAAGAAATCCCTCATTTCTGCCTTAAAACATTCATCCAATATTCTGACGTGCATAGGCATGGGTGAGAAATATTACCTAATTGGTAGCAAGAAAAAGCCTGGAGTTCTCGAGATAGAAACTACAAAATCAGTAGGTTCCCAGCTCTGTACTGCCCATGCATCCCACAAGGCAGACAAAGAGGACTGGCGTGTTCTTTGTAGCCTAGTTAAACAGCTGCAAGCACAGAATAGGCGAAGCCTGAGGTTCTGACAGATGCACATTGTGGGGAAAGCTGGTGTTCCCTGGGTCACCCAAGCTATCCATCACCTCACCCCTGCAAATATTGGACCTTTTCAGGACGTCAGTGTCGCTAACAAAGGCTTCCTCAGTTCAGTTTGACTAGGACTCTCTGGGGACCCGTCATGAGCTGCTCCACAGCGCGCCACATGAGGTGATCACCTCTGTTACCAATCTGTTACTGGTAACAAGCAGATGTGGCAGGCTGGAAGCAGTAACTGCAGCAGGATCTGAAGACCTCTGAAGTTTCCCTGATGCCTCAGAAAATAAGTGGTAATTCCACCTGGAGGACAAACGGACAACTCTCTAGAAGGGGAAGCAAAGGGAATCAGGGAAGCAAGATCAGATCCAGGGAGGAAGGACAAAGCAAGAAGGCTAATGCCCTGCAGCACTTATGCTGCCCACTGCCAGCACTGAATTTGTCCTCTCTGATCCAGAAAGGATCAAAATACTAAATCAGTTTTCTAGATCCTTCCCTTTTCGCTTCCTTGCCTGTGATTTAGGATCTTTGCTTTTTGTTCTCATCTCTTCCACATCCCAAGACAGTAACTTAGCTTTCAGTTTGCTTGTCCCTGGGTTTGCCTGTCTCTGCCCTCCACGTCTGGACAAACTCCGGCTTCCAATCCCCTGTTCTGTCATGGCTTTCAGAAGATGTTCTTGCTTCTTCATCACCATCTCCTCCCGGCTCCAGATCAGAATATTAAAGCCTGAGAGGAAAAATTAAACATTGTATTTGATGTAGATCTTCTGACGGACAATACCTTTGGCTATGCTGCTTCAATGCCAGAAATTCAAAATGTTTTGTCTGTTCTAAGACATTTCCAAGGCAAATAGGATACAAAGATATTTATTGCAGACAATCTCCAAACACCCATGAATTTTTTCTCTAATTACAAAATGTAATCAAGTAATTTCTAATCTCATCTGTCACAGTTATAAGACAGAAACCTACAATCCATTCCCTTAATCCCATACCGCCTATGAAAAATCTTGTAATCTTGGCTGTGAAGCCTGCGAAATAAGGTAAGTCAAATAAAGGGAAAGTGCTACAGGCCTAGCCGGAAAAGGCCTTTTTCCCCCCATCCTGTGTTCTGGAACTGTTATATGGCCGGCAGATGGCAGCAGGGCTCAGGGGAGGCTTCTTCCCCTGCAGATCTCGTGCTCAGGAATGCTTGAGAGATGACTAGCAGCCCATTTCGTAACGGCAAAAGTGGAAGACTGACAAGAAGGTCTTGACTTCCTTCACAGATGTAGAAAATTATAGGGGACTGCTAGTGAATGGGATCTGGGAAACCACACTCACGACTTGCTTTTAGTCTTGAGAAACAAGCCTAGTCTTTCCTGGGTGCTTAGTGTTCTAGGTTCTCTTTACTCACCCATGCCAGAGGCCAGTGTGTCTCCCATAGGGTTAAATTTATTGAGCTGAAAATGGAAAAAACAATGAGAGTCTGTAAGAACATCAGTGCTTACATAACAGAGGCGTAAGAGCACCACTGCTTATATAACGGCAACAATCTGGAAAGCAAAATGCTCCCTAAAGAGCATCACAGGAAACCCACAGATGACCACAGAACAGCCCTGCTCGAGTCAGCAGCTTTAACCAGCAGCCACAACCCCACGAGACCGTGAGTCTGTCACAAGTGGAGAGGATGTTCCTATTGTTCTCGCCCCTAAAGCCCATCTCTTGGCTGCAGTTCAACACGCAGAGGTAGTTTTAGTTGCAGTGCCCAACTCACCGAGATGATTCCAGACGCGTTTGGGTCATGGAGCTGACAAACCATCTCCCCGGTGTTCCCATCGAATATATCAACAGTCCGCAGCTCGTTCACCGTGTACCCTGGGAACTTCGGGTCTGGGTAGCGACCCGCTACAATGAGGTCATAGCGAGGATGCCACGTCGCCTGGTCACAGAGCAGAGGGACAGGGAGTTAGAGAGGGGCAGAGTTAATGCTGACACACACCAGGGAACCAGCAGCGTGAGCAGCAGTTTGTCCATCCCACTCATAGACTCAGAAACACGAGCATCCTCAGCGGAATGCTCTGCAAGAGCTGCAGCAGTGTGAATATCCACCCACCATCGTATCCTGCCCAGAAATCAGACCATTTCTTTCAAAGCCTGCTGCTAGCACCAAGGGTGATGCTCCTCTTGGACTATGCTGGCTTAACTCACCTTAATAGGTGTGAGGTGCTGGAACTGCCGATGTGGGTGTGGGATCAGATGCTGTGGCTTGGTCCAATCTGAACAAGAGTAAACCCTGATTTCGTTGCGCTGGTCTGTACTCAGCAGCTTGGCACCATCCGTTGGGCTGAAGTAAGCTGGGAGAGGGGGACAACGAGGCAAACAAGAGATCAGTATGCTGTGATTGACAAGAAACATAAAAGTCACATTTCTCTAACTAGGAAAATGTCAACTTGTTTCTTTTTTAAACTAAAAATGTACACGTGGCCATGTGCCCTAACACAAGACTTCACCTGTCTCAAGCAAACTCAAGGCTCTTACAGTAAGCTGAAACCTACAGCATGGAGTTACATAGGAAGAATCATTCTCATTTTAGAGTCAGAAAGAGACATAGCCAAGAAAGGAACTTGTTCATTCAGATGGGAAGTCACCAGAAAAGATGGAAACTGACACCTACAGTTCAGACTTGCAGAAACTGGTAAAACTGCAGCCAAGAAACAGCCTTGAGTCCCACGCCCTGCTTTTGCCAAAGGAACCATCCCAATAAATTCAGTTTTCTCATCTCAGACACTGCTGATGTTTCAACACTAAGAAAGCACAGTGCCACCGTTTGTACAGCAAGTCTGAGGCCATCTGTAGCTGCCCTATTTCATCTCCCTGCCTCTGTCTGCACATTCCCACTGCCTTCCTTGCTTATAAGCACCAGCAAAAGGAAGACAGCTGGCATGCAGGAAAGCTTTTCAGCAAGAAAGCAGGAGCATCCTCTCTGTTAAACCTGTAAGGCAGCACCTCAGAAAATAACGAGCTCTAAGCTGCCTAGGATAAGTCTGTCAAAAAATAGAATTTGTGCGTGCTTCCACCATGAACAGCAATTCTGAATAATTTACTCAGAAGGTTAAAAAAAATACAGGTTAACAAGTTAAATCAACTTTCTCCCAAAGGACTGAGGTAAAATTCATGTTCAATGTTTGTGTTTAAAAGTTACATGATACTTGAACAATTTGCATCTGGCTGTATTGAGGCTTGCTCCAAAGTGTTTTCATCTCTTAAAAAAATGCAAAGAGATAACTGGAAGAAAGAGAGAATCAGCTCATGCTTTGGGGGAAGAAAAGCAACACAGAATCCAAAACTCATGAAAAAAGAAAGGAAGAAAAACACATGGATGGGAGATGCAGCAGGCATCTGTGTGACAAAATTCTTATCTCATGAACTTACCTGCATTGACAGGTTTGTCATGAGGAAGCACATGAAGAAAATTAGTTTTGTCTTTGATGTTTCTGAGGTCCCAGATTTTGACTGTCTGATCCACAGATGCTGTGGCCAACAGCCACTCACATCGAGAGTTAAACTCCACATGAGTTACTTTCTTCTTGTGCAATTTCAGCTTCCAAATCTGAAGCAGAGGAAACAAACAAACAAAAAATAAAAATCACACACACACAAAAAAGGACTGGATTTAAAAAAAATGAAATGAGAATCTGCTAGTGTACTAGTGCAGAGTAAAGAGGTCATACATTTACAGAGTTAAAAAAAAAAAAAAAAAAAAAAACCTTCTATAATACACCTACTGGAAACAAGAAAGGAGAGGAATGACCTTGGAACTATTTATTCCTGGGAGAATCTCTGATCCACCAACTTATTACAGCTATAGGAAAGAAAAATACAATCCCTGTTTCATGGAGCGAAGCATTAATGTCACTGTTAAGACCTCATGTGGAATACTTCATGCAGTGCCAGTGTTGCAGCTGCAGGAAGATTAAAACAAACTGGAACAGGTACAGAAATGAGCCACCAACATAATAAGGATGGGCCTACTTTGTGGGAGATCAGAAAAGCTTGCTTTCTTTATCTTAGTAAAAATGACAGGTGATGGGATACAATTGGCTTCTAGAAAGGTATCAGAAAAGAAATATAAGAAGAAATATTTAAATTCAGCAGAACAAATGGATATAAACTGACTATCAATAAATTTATACTGGATGACAGAAGATTCTTTCTAGTCAAAGGAGTACAGTTGGCCCTCCCTCTATAATAATAGGTATCTCCTAAATGCAGAAGAGCCCATCAAATTCTTTCAAGAGAAAAAAAAAATAAAGAAAGCAACTAACCTTTAATGCACAAAACTCATGTATGTGTAACTGCTCGCTAATTTACACAGCTGCCTCTGGCCACAGCTCACCGGGTGGCACACTCTTACAGATGTTACCTTTGCAGGCAGGAAAAATGGTAATTCCAGTGTGGTGGTACAGCAGGCTCCTGTAAGCAGGGCCACTCCAAGCCTGTTCTCTAATAGGTTTCTGTACTGCTTCAGAGTCTGCCTCTGCCTGCCCTCTTATGTCTAGAAGCAGTAGTGCAATTTATATCCCAATGTTTGTTGAATTACTGTTCCATACTTACTCCACAGTCATGGAAAGGTGTCTGTCAAAGCAGTGCCTCCCAAATGACTCCTATCAGGGCGCTAAATTTTTGGAAGGATGAAGGTTGCTGGCAGAAGGTATTTAGGCTCTTCAGGTTACAGTATAATTACTCTGCCCAGTAACAAATACTTTTAAGAAAAGGGCAGCACATCACACAGTCCCTGTTGGAGAACTGTTACTATCACACTGACTAACATGCTTGGCAGAAGCTGAGGAAGTCTTAGCCCCTAAACTATGTGTAGGCTCATCTCAGCTGCAAGGCACTTGTCCACTTTACTGGGCCCCTGTAGTGCAGGGAAGTCGATGAGCAGTGCAGATTCCTGTAAAGGAGGTGCTGTAAGGAGCCATACAAACCTCTTCACCAGAAGTGCTGAGCAGAACCACGTTGCCCAAATTATCTCCTGTCACCACAGCGCGGCAGCTTGCAGAAACATCAACGCTGCAGTACCAGCAACTAGAGGGAAAGAGACAAAAATCAGTGCTGCCTCCCACAGGCAGCTGAAGGCAGCTGAGCTCTGGTTCACATCTGGTCCCTTTCTGACAAAGGAGACCACAACACATTGTAATTGCCATCTCCTGCCTGATCTGATGGGGTGGCCCTCAACATCAGGAAGGTTTATCAGCAGTGCTTGTTTTGGCGACTGAATATGAAATAATTTCCAAATAATTTGTGAAATGCTCACTAGACAGAGTGTGACATGTTGGGACAGTGGAACACAAAGGCTGAGAAGTCCCTTGGAGCCTGCACACTTTGAGAAATATCAGAACACCCATGCAACATAGCCAAACATACAGAAACAGCTTTAAAATAAGGTTTCCCACAACACAGTGAAGCAGCAGTAAAGAAAAGACAAAAGCTTTGGATTGGAAAGTTGCACCTCTAAACTGTCTCAACTTCATGCTCCAAGAAACAAAACTAAGTGGAGATTTATCTGATAAAGACCTATTTCTTAACCCCAGCTCTGCTGGAGGGTAGGGCCAGTGAGAGTAAAACTGGGGTCCTTTGGGAACCTGTAGGGAAAGCTTTAATTTGCAATGAATTGCAAATTATTCTTGATTTCAAGGCACTGGGAATTAGCATGGTGAGCATGCACACTCCAGAGGGCAATAGGGTAAACTCAGTAAGCTGAAACTTTGATTCTTCAGGAATGTTTTTTGGCCTGAGCTCTCCTCTGCTGCCTGAGCTGCTGCACACAAAGCGCCCAGAACACCGATCACAACAAAGAGCAGAAAGCATGTTCTGCTCTTCTCACCTCACACTTTATACAGCAAAGCTTTGTCAGTACCTGCAAGACAGGAGATGGTGTCACCAGAAATAACACCAGAAGGTGCACGCAGCGCACTCAGCTACTGCAAAAACCAAGGTGCCCCGGGGCTGCCTAGCTTGTCACCCACCCTGCTGTGCTGGAGCTGGGACCGGGAGCCTATCTCTGAGCTTCCTCACAGGGCCACGTCACGCCAAGGATCTCCTCACGCTTGCAAAGAAGCAGATGTTAGTGAGCACGAGCAGAGCCACAGCACTAACCCAGCGCTAAGGGTTAACCATTAACCACAGCATTAAGGAGCAGAGATTCATCCTTGCACTGCTCCCTCCTCACCAAACGTTATGGAGCTCGTGGCCACAGTCCGGGGCACGGGAGATCACCTGCACGGCTCTGCCCTCAAGGTCCTGCAGGCTTAGGGTGCCATCCCCTGATGCCACATAAAGCTTCACTGCCTCATAAGGACTGAACTTGATGTCTCCAAGAGAATCTCCCGGCCCTTTCTGGAATACACACAGAGCCAAAAGGCATCAAGGTTAGAGTGGGGGAAAAAAAATCTTAATACAACTCATCTCCTGGAACACACTGCAGGTTTCCCAAGGCACGATGCACCGCTCTTTTTTCAGGGGACACACATAAGATCTTTCTGATCTGTTTCAGACCTGAGCGTATACATTCTGAGCCTCTAGGTTCAACCCCAAATGTTCTGAGCCTCTAGGTTCAACCCCAAAGCTTTGGGCTGCAAACCTCATTAGCAGCACTGCTTCCTCTGCTGCCGAGGGAAGGACAAATCTGCAGCGACAAATCTGCACTGAACCACCTGGCTCAGACCAGGTTTAGGAGATCAGAAGAAAAACCAGCACCACTGCATACAGAAGCTACAGAAAATCTCACAACAGCCCTGCACCAAGCTTTTCTTACAGCGGCTTCGTTCACCAGTTCACTACAGCCTACTTCCATTCCATACCTAGTCCTTCTCAAGGTACCAGCAGGCAGCACAAGAGCAGTGCCAGGAGTAATTCTACTGCTAGCTACGAGGCACAAGAACCTCAACTGAGGAAATGTGGAAAACATACACAAAGACAGAAAAGAAGGACACAGACTGGGAGTCCCCAGACTCTGATGTGCACTCCATCTGCTGCTCACAGAGCAACCATTTAATGAAGTCACACAGTACACACGAGCTGTCAAGAGGCCAATGAAGACAAAAAGCCCACCCATAGAGCTTGCCTGCCCTCACAGCAGCAAAGACAGACTGCATGTCCTTTCAAATCCAGGCATTGCTGTGACAGGGATCCACCGGGATACAAGATCTTCCCGTCCCACCTTGCCTACCTGAGCAGTCATCCCAGCACCACTAGGGCTCACCTTCTGCCCCAAGACAAGACTGCAGCTGGAACAGCCGCTTTGGAAACCAACCACGGAAGCTGCTACCAGAAGGAATCAGGTGGAGAAAAGCAAAGAGGAGGCTAACCCCTTTTCCCTCACTTACCTAGCACTGAAGTAACTAATTGAAGAGGTCAGGCTTCCTCATGAGTCCACAGAATAGTGTGAGAGGGGGATTCTAAACACAGGCACATAGAATTGCCTCTAGAAATTCACCTCCTCATTCCTCTGAAGAATCTGAGTCTTAATTTTGGTATTTTATACAAGAAGCACCGAAAGTTAGGTGGGAAGAACTGGTGTGATCCTTATGACGTGTACCACTTAAAGCCAGTGGCGTTTGTGGAGAAGGCCTGAGGGGACCGCAGATGGCTCTGCAAAAGCCACCTGGCAGCGAGCAGCACTGCTAGCAGGCCAAGAGGTCAGCAGGTCCCCAGGGCAGAGCTACAGAGCACAGAGCTGAGGAAATCCACCCCACACTCCCACGTATAACAGGTAGTAAGCAAGCATCTGGGTCCTTCCCCTTAATGAGGGAGAGCTCTCTTCTACCCACCACCCCATTTCAGAGAAAAATAAAAAGGGAGAGCGAGCCTCCTCAGAAGGGAGGGAACTCTTGAAATTTAGAGGGTAAAGGAGGTCTACGTGGAGAAGAAGCCCAGCTCCCATATATTAGAGACCAGCATCTCTCTCTCTCTGTGTAGTGCTCCTGCCAGCAGGACGCAGAGGCCCAAAACATTGCTGTATTTCTTACTCCCAGTCCTCGGAGATGGTGAAGACCCGGAAAGTATTGCCATTAAAATCCTGCAGGGTGGTAGTGCCGGCAACTGACGAAGTGTACAGCTGGCTAGGGTTAAAAGGGTTAAACTTCATTCCTGTGATGGCCCCTCCAGCTCCCATCTACAAGGAAGGGGATGAACAAAAGAAAAAATCCACTGAGTGATGGGGAAGAAGGAAAGTGTGTGCTCTAAGTCTGCATTCTCTGCTACGTTCTTAACAGCAACAGTCAAACACACCACAGCCCTCCAGGAGACAAAGACAACCATGCCTTCCCACATGACAGTTGTCTAGGCAGCTGCCCTCCCAGAGAATAGAGCTGCAACTCCGCCAGTCCCCCAGCAATGTGCTCCTTGGCTGACATCACACTAGTAACAAAAAAAGAAATACAGCCCTGGAATTTTTGGAGGATGGAATTCCTTCCAGTGCACACCTATGTTAATTTAGGAAGGGACAGAAGAGTCTTTTAGAGTCCCTGTAGGACTGCCAATGGCTGAATATGCTATGGGGGCATGCTAGCTGTACAAACCACTCATTCTAGCTTAGTTTTTTACTTCAGATGTAGGGACTTTGTTTCTCTCCACTCCAAGTTGCTTCTTCATATGACACAGAATAAAAGGTGAGCAGAGAAAGATCAAGACCTAAACCAGACAGACCCTCTCTGCCTATTTGCTTCTGGCATCCCTTTAAAATAATTGTTTTGCCAGTTGTTGATTTTTTTTCCCCCCACACTGAACGCACATCAAGTACAGTTTCATTATGAATTTACTCAACAAGCCTCTGTTCTCCCTAGTGCAATAGGATTGTTCCCTAGAACAATCTGGAATTTAGGAATGACAGCTGCTGCATCTCAGTCCTGACCCATGCCTGGCTACTCTGCAGCCCAAGGCCTTCACGTGTTTCTCACAACAGATCTCACTTCTGACCCGCAGATATTTGGTGGTGCTCCAGTTTTCCCCTCCTACCCACCCCACACACCCAGTGACTTACCCCTTTTATAAAGCAGGTTTTAGTAAGTACTTCGTAGTCCCACAGAATGATGTCTCCACCTTTGGAACCAACGGCTACGGTACTTGGGTGTGTTGGATGCCACTCCAGGCATGTCACTCTCCTGTCAAAGGGACTTGCTGTTCGAAAGAGGCGGTATGAGGTCAGAGAACGCAGAAAGGGCAGCTGTAGACACTGTTACAAAGATAAAAGATAATTATGACTTCTGCAGGGATCCCTGAGTATCTCTGAATGAGGAGCACTAACAATTTCTAATCACCACCAGCTGTAGAACATTCACAACAAAGGCTAAGCTCCTCTCCGCAAGGAGTACGTGCTGTCCCCAGGGGAAACAATCTGGACCACGCAAATCCACATCAACCACAGCACCCGGAAAGCAACAGAGAACTGAGAGATACCATGCCTTAAATGACGTACAGGGAGCTAAGCCTCTTGGGCTGAGCTAAGAAGGCAGGATAACTAATATTAACGAGGGAGGATAACATCTCCCTGTCAGAAATAAGACCTTGATGACTATGTCATTGCTGTGCATCCAGAACGTTACACTTCACCTACAGCTACAATGTCATAGGCCTCCATCCCAATTGCTTGCAGCTTAACAATACAGCATAAAAAAAAAAGAGTTAGGACATCCAACAGGTCATGAAGGAGGAACTCCTCACCTGCCTGAGCTGCGCCCGGATGGAGCCTCCCAGCTTGTTCTGGTAGACATAATGAACAATGCTGCACCGCCGCTCCAGCTGATGGAAAAGGGCTCTGGTGTTTCTCGTCACAGACCCACCTCCACTCCGACCTGCCAGAGAGGAAAAGAATAAAAGTTACTGGGAGCCAACGCCGGCCATGCTCATTCACTAAACATGGGAAGACATCTGCATTTGCTGCTAAATCCATGAAAAGCTTCAGCCACAAGTGAAAAGACTAAATGACTCTTACACGTCTAAGGAGCACGCAGCCTTTGCCACTGCGGAGCCCAGTGCTTCCCATAGGCTGCCAAACTTTGTGTATGCTTCCTCATGTTCAAACTTCCTTCTGCTAGCCAAAGATTTAGCAAAAAGACAGCACGAGAAGGAGGACTAAAGCAAAGTCTCAGGTGGCGCATCTCTTGGACAGTAAACAGCCTGAATGGTTCGTACCCAGAATATACTGAGGCCATCCAAAGCCCCAGCAACTTGGCAACATGCAGTGGGAGGGGGTGAGCCCCTGTGTGCAGGGGAAAGAAGGTCAGACGTGTGAAAAGCAGAAATATTACACCTGAAATTTCCCCAAGTGTGGCAATGGGAGTTCCCACACAGTTCCTGAAATGCCTGCTTGTGAATGAGAATATTCTATCTGCTTGTGCTGTAGCCCGTACAGTCTGCCTGCAAACTGTGAGGTTTGTTTTTGATAATAGACTTGCTGACGCCTCACCGCCTGAAAACCTTTCTGTTCAGGGTGATTTTTGCTGAGAGCACAGCATGCTTCTACATTTTGTTCATGTTCCAAGTTTTATCTTCAGGGACCTTTAGATAAAAACAAGATCTGTGCGCAGTCCCATGTCTATGAGCTAATCATCCCCATGGCAATAGACTGTAACACCTCAGTAGATCTAGATGTCAAGTGAGAAAGATGCCTTTGTTAAGAAACAAAAATGCTACGTTCATTTAAGGATACTAATGAAAAAACAGAAGACCAAAAACATAAGGATCATTCTGTGTGATTAAAAACTAAACAAAATCTTCCTTTAATGCAAGCCTGGAACCTAGAAATGCAGGGGTGAGAGACTAAACTTCTTTATTCACATGCCAACATAGTGCTAACACTTGCCACACCTGTTGAAGCGGGCACAAAAGGATTTATATTTTAATTCCTTTTTTTTTTTTTTTCCCTCCACAGAAGAATTAGCATCCACAGTTCCTTCTTCAGAAGTGACAGAAGGGGGCATATTTTTTCAGATTCAGTGTGGTTGCAAATGAAAATTTACTAAGTAAAAACATCAGGCCGTTTTAGAATCTGCTGTAGTAAACGCTTAAAAACAGATTTCAACTGCAAGAAACTGGACCTGTACTACATAATTCAGAAGAAAAAAATTTTTTTTTCCAAAACATATTAAAATCAATATATAAAACAGTAAAGAAGCATTACGATTTTCTCTGGGGGGTTGGATGTTTTTCTCACAAAGTGTGTATAAAGAACAGAAAATCTCAAATGCAAAGGTCTTGATCTTTTTAAGAAAAGTCTTCGGGAAAAATACGATTGGTCTCTTTTTCCTCAAAGTACTAACCACATCCAACTCCCTCTGAAACTTAGGGGAACTACAGGTGCTCATCAAATCTGAAAATCAGGCCATGAAGTTACAATGAAAACCACACAGCTAAGTCAGCTACAGAAGATGCTTTAACTATCCACAACTACGTACAGAACTCCTTTCCAACAAGAGTATTTTGCTTCCATGACCACTGTCCACACTAACAACTGCTTCGTATTTTGTAACTCCTGCTTGCTTTAGGAAAAGTTAGAATACACACAGATCAGGTGGCAATGTCAGTTTAGACTGCACGCTGTAGAAAACCAACCTTACAGCTAAGAAACTGCATTAAGAATTGCATGGAAGAAAAAATGATTTGTTACCAAGGCTGTCTGTCCTACAATAAAGCAGAGATCTGGTAATTCAGGAATTCCACAGAACTCTCCAGTGTGCGGTGATGGCATCATCAGTGGGCAGGCTTCTACCAAGGGGTATGGAGTTTCAAATACGAAGGACAGACATGCAGACACACTCCCACTAGACAGATAATTGGAGGCTGCACTACCCCGATACATGTCTGTGTATCACTTGAATATGTAATAGAGTCATCTGAATGTGACTCTTGGCATTCTCCTTCTTCAGCTAGTCAATACCTGTGATTTAGGGTAAATCTGGTTGGGAGAAACAGTAAAGAAGCGTTACCGATTTTCTCTAGGGGTTTGGATGTTTTTCTCAGAAACAATTTCTTCGCTAGTGGTTCGTTCTCTAGTTCCTTGTAGTCCAGTTTCCTTTTCCCAGACGATTTTGCTTCTTCTGACCAATACTCATGCGCCCTCTCATGCTTCTTGTCCTTTGGCTGATTTACTGGAGCCATTCTGTCTGACCACTAGAAGCAAATAAAAGCACGGAAGGTAAGACTGTCACAGACTTTTAACCAGACGACAGAGAGGAAAACTGGAGTGAAATTTATCCCAGTGGCCTGGAAGTAGTGCTTATACCCGTAGCCTCTTTCATCAGCATGACAGTAGCTTTTTGTTGTGCTCTGCTGGAGAGGGGAACAGGTTCAATAAACTCTTCTTTGTTCCCATATGAAAATGAGTGTATCCTACAGCACTGGGGTATGTTTTGACAGATGTGCTTCTACCGAAATTTTAAGCTTAAAACCCACAGATCTGCATAAAGCACATCTGTGAAACCACATAATACCCTAACTGTTCCTGCAGCAGCTCACACTGAGCTCTTCAGACTGGGCTAAGGACAGGGTCTGAGTTGTTGCAAAGACAGCCAAGGCTGACTGCTGTCCCACCGAGCCCGTTCAGAAGACACTTCCTACTCTTCCTACTTCACGGCCACCACCTAATATTTGGGCAGGGCTCCCTCGCTAAGCTCCAAACACGCTTTTGACCGTGGGGGCCAGCACCACGAGCCTGCTGCCTGCCCCGGCTCCCCGCCTCCTCCTCCCGGCTGCCGGGCACCGCACCCCGGGGGCTCCTCGGGAAGAGCCCGCTGAGGGCCGGGTCCCTCCCCGGGTCCCCACCGAGCCTCCCCGCTCTCACCTGCGCTCCGCCGGCCTCCGCTGCCCCGGCCCCTCCCCGGAGCTTTCATAACCGGGGCGGGGAGGAGCGGGGGGGCCGCGGCTGCCGGCCCCGGGAGCGGCGCCGAGCCCTGAGGCGGCCTCGGCAGGGCCCCGCCGCCGCCATCTCACGGCCCCAAGCGCGGGGGGACCGCCTCTGAGGCGGCCTCCAGGGGTTCAGCTCAGCTCTTTCGGGGCTCCTAGGGGAATAATTAATTACTGCGGCACCGAATGGGTTGATTAAAGCTGCGTGGAGAGGGCCCAAAATAGATCAACCGAACAGCGAGCGAAAAAAAGAAGAGAGGCTATTTAAAAACGCGACTTGCACTGCCAGGCGCACCTGGTGTCAAGCTGTGGTGGAGCTCAACAGAAAAACCTGTGCCTTACAGCTGGGGAAAAAGAAAAACAATCCCCAGCTGGAGGCACACACGCCTCCCTCCCTCCCTCTCCATCCAGGAGGGAGGCTGCTGCCTGCCTTGCCTCCAGAGCAGCAGGCAGCCTGTGCCTCAGGTCCCCATCGGTATTCTGAGTAATGACGTCCTGTCATCCACACAGCTGGTGTGTAGTCCTAAAACAGCTCTGTAACCACTCCTGCAGTTGTAGGTGTGCTGCTTTTTTGAGGGGACAGGGGGTTCTGTTCAAGTTACCTATACATTTTCTCACATAGTAGAAAATGAACTGAAAAACTACTAGGAGAAGCTACAAAGAGCCAAACTCCAGACCTTTCTGCTGCACTGCATAAATGTTGTATTAGTTTTAGCATCCTAAAACCAAGTATCAGAATGACCTGGAAAAAAAATCATAACCGCTGACAGATGTCAGTTTTGACATGTTGACAGACAACATGTCAGACCGTTTTGAACATGAATGCCGGCCTGACCATGGTCTTACCAAGCACTTTTGTAACACACAGCATCCTTCTGAGAATTGTACCCATTAACAAAAAAATAGCAATAGCAGTAACTGAAAGTAGTATTTACCTGCTTTCCTCAGAAGCCTTGAAGGCTTGATTTCTGGGAACGGAAACTGCTATAGAAAAATAGCCTCCTTGTCTTGACAATGATCAACGAGTTTGTTTACAGGTCTGCACATGTCATCATCATCAGAGGCAGAACCTGTGGAGGTCATCAGGAATCACCAACAAATCACCAATTAAAGGACAAAAATCTTAACATCCCTTGTTTTTCACATACAGTAAAAGGTGTAAATTTCTAAGTCTGTAACTGAAGACAAATGCCCCAATACCAACTCTCTTCCAGCAGATTGAAAGACCTGTATTGCTTTCAGTGATCTACGTATTAATCCCAAAGTAGACTCCAATGGTGTCATCTAGGTTACCCCCAGCAATGTTGTATACTTCCTGTCCCCATTCCTTTCATCCTCCAGTGTTTGCTTCCCTGCACAGAGGGCATGCACAGTAACCTACAGGTTTCCTCATTGCGCTGTCATGGTTAGCATTTTCTATCAATTACTAACACCACATTTGCTTTCTCTCTCAAGAGTCACCAGATTATTTTTGTAATCGTTATTCACTAAGGACAAGAATAGCAGTTCACAAATCATGCACGGCCACTGGCATGGGGTGCCGCCAATTAGTACTGGTATGCCAGTACTAAGCAGACGTGGTACACCACAGGCCAGAGAAAGAGTAATTTGAAAATACTATTCTGCATTTACAGGCTCACACTCTTCAAACTAATGTATGCAGCAAAGTCAAAGGAGTATAAATATGCATGAGCAGGATATTAGGCTTTCTTTTTTTTTTATTTTTTTACAATGCCTTCTGTCTGATATACACTCTTGTTGAGGTTCCACCTTAGTTATAGCTCACAGTTCTCTATTAGAGAATAAAGCTGTCTTGTTGCTGGGTCTGGTAAAGCTATATTCTGACTAAGACCGTCAACTTCATGGTATTTGTAATACTAGTTGGTATTTTGCCTCCTTGTTGCCAGGATCTTTTTCCAAAGCATGAATGTTTTTGGCTACTTTAGTCTGACTACTGATGTAAAGAGTACCATTACAGCAACTTGAGTTTTGCCCGCAGATGCAAGCAAGACTTATCTTCTGCTAAAAGGTAGGAAAAATTTTTCAATCCTCAGGAGATAAGAGTAAATATGCTATCTAACCTCCTTCTATCCCATGACCTTTACTAGGCTGCCCTGCATCAGGAAAAAGAGCAGAAGTATTGCTATTCTAATGATCTTGTTTACCTGAGCACTCAATTTTCCCTAAGCAATCCCAGTCTTAGAGGAAAGGAGTGAGACAGCCATGTTACGTAGTAGCCTCGCCACTTAGTCAGCACTGTGGACAGCCAGATCCGAAATGGAAGGCATCTCAGATGCTCAATGCATGGAGTATCAGTATCAAAATCTGCATAACATAAAATAAGGCAAACAGTGGATAAAGAATATTAATGAATTACGTGTTTTTGCTTTCCCCTACCTCATTAATGTACGTACATTTGATAATGGCATTAAAATCTCATATAGTTAATTTAGAGAATCTCTACGCCAAAGAATTGGCATTGGTTTTGTTCATTTTTTTTCAGGGGTGGTGGTGGTGTCTTATTTTTAAAATAAAAAAGTATTATTTCAGTAAGATAAAAAGTTAATGCTCAGTGATAATTAACTTCTAGGGTAAGATAAATGTCTTGAGTCGCTTTTTGAAAGTACACTCATTGTTGTACCACACACAGTGACATATCACGGGAATCTACCTAGGGGAAAGTGAACTGAGGATTGGCCCCAGGGCAAAATAAGTGGAATGATTTCTAAGATCTCTTTTCTAATAGGAATTCATAGTCTCTGAAGGTCCTCTGTAGAGGTACTTTTCTACCTCCTATAAAACTTGGGGCAGTTGTCAAGAGAGAAAACATCCCTGGGCTGCTCCAGAGAAGCGGGAGCACAGATTTATGGCATGTTCTTTCCTCTCTCCCTCCTGTAAGGCTCTCAAACTTTCCTCTCTCCACTGATTGCATAAACATCACAGCAAACTCACAGTTGGTCCTTGGAGTTGGGTCCCAGGTCTCTTGGAAGCAGTCGAGAGGAGAGAGGCCAGCGAGGCCTCCAGGCACTCCTCTACACTCTCTGTCCCAGCGTCATGGCAAACCACACCCGAGGCCTGGCGCTAGAAATGGAAACTCTGGCACACAAACCTCCTGGTACTTCGAAAAAGCTGGCTTCGACCAAGAGACTCTGAAAAGACGAGGTCTGGGTTATTCAGGAAAAAGGTTTCCAGAGGAGAGGGCGAATGGACTGAGTCAGCTCTGAGGGAGCGAGCCAAAAGGCCACCACGCTGAGCTGCGGCGAGGCTGCTCCCCGACCCCAGGAGGGTGACCCACACCTCACAAAACCGAGGGATGGGGGCTCTGGGTGGGCACAGGGGGCTGCAGCTCGCAGTAACCAACTAACCGAGCCCAACTCCCTCAGCACCGGCTCCTCACAGGGCTGCCTGCCCCCTCAGGCACTCGCCATGCCGGGGGGCGCCCCCCAAGTGCTTTAAGCGACACCCCACAAAACGCAGGGCAACCCCCGAGCCCCCGCCCGGACAGCCACTTCTACTCCTCCGAGCCAGCCCCACCTGCCCGTGAGGCCCCGTTAATTAGCTAATTAGGGAGGGGCGGGCAGCAGGCGGCCCCCCCACCCCCGGCCGGCCCCAAGCTGCGGGCCGGGCCCGCCCCGCCGGGAGCAGCTGGAGGCGGAGCGGGAGCCCCCGCGTCCCGTCCCGCGGCTGAAATAGGGGCAGGGCCCGGCCCGCTCCCAGCCCAGGTGGCCGCTGCCCTCCGAGCCGAGCCCGGCCGAGCCGCCTGCGAGGTAAGCGGCGGGGTCACCCCTGCTATAGGGCGGCTTTCGGCCCCGTTCTCCGGGGGGAGCCGGGGGTCCCGGCGGCTCCTGCCCGCGGTGGGCAGCGCGGCTGCGAGGGAAAAGTTTCCTCGGGGAGAGGGGGCGGCGCTGAGACCCCCGGGAGGGGCCGGGGTTGTTCCCCGGGAGGTGTTAGCGGGGTCTGGGCACCCCCCGGCTGGGCTCCGCCGCCCCGTGCCCCTCGCAGCACGGTCTCCAGCCTGACCTTCAGCGGGCGCCCCCGTTCCGCCCCCCCCCGGGGCCGGCGCCTCAGCGGGCTCAGGGCCCCTTTGTGGCGCCTCCGGCAGCGCTGAGGGGCGAAGCGGCTCCCTCGAGGGCTGGGGGCAGCCCTGTGGCTCCTAGGGGGTCTGGCCGTTGTCCCCTTGCTGTGAGCAGGGTGGTCCCGGCTGTCTCATGCTCCCCCCTCAGCCCTGGGGTTGGTGTCGGGGGACTGGGGGGGCTGTGGTGGCTGTGCCCGGCTTTGGGGCAGGACGCTGGGGTTACCGTGTCCTCTCCAGCCCGGGGCAGGCGAAAGCTGCTCAACATGGAGGTATTAGTGGGCCTCACCGCCTGGCGCTCGCTCTGCGGGTTGTCACCGCTCGTAGGAGGAGGGCTCTGCCATCTCCACCGAGCGATCAATAAGTGAAGTTAGCCTGGCCCCAACGTGTTAACCAGTTTCACCGCTTTTTGTGCCAACTCTGTGTGCTTCACTTGCTTCAGTTCTTCAAGCCCTGAGCTGTCCCTAGGTGTGGGGGTGAGGACGAGGTGAGCCGACCACCTCTGGTGGTGTGGTCTGGCCTTCTCATCCACCCTGCACCCAGTGGGCACTCCCTGCCTCTTGCGGTGGGAGATCAGCCTCCCTCCCCTTCAAATCCACCACTGATCTGATTTGCACGAAGGTATTTGTGGTACGGCAGTAATCGATGGCCATGTGTAGCCCTAGCAGAGCCTCCCGCTCCACCCTGGGATTCAGATGTCGCCCAGAAGCTGCTAAAGCCTCACGGCGATCCAAGCAATGCTCAGTGCGTAATGGGCGCAGAATGCACGACTGCAGCGTGTGGGCTAAAATGACAGGGGCTGGCCGGTCCCAGCTCCAGGTGTGAGCTGGTCCCTGGGTGGAGTCACAACGGAGCTGCTCCCTGCGCATTGCATAACCGAGCACATTCCTTTTCGGGAGGGATTCACCTTTCTGTGAAGTGCACAGCATGCTCCGTGTGAGACAGAGCGTGTTCTGCTTTGGCAATGCTTTGTGTTATTAATAGTGCCTCGCAAGAAGTTCCCTAAAATGTTTACTAGATCGTACTTCCAGTTGCAGCTTGGAACAGAAGGAGCGCCTGAGCTGGGCTAGCTGCGTGCCGCCTTCCCTGTGCTGTGCCCACTGTATTGTATTGTTGCATTGTTTTCTGAGCTCTTTTTTTCCTGACCTGTGAGTTTGTGCTTCTCTGGCTTGCCTGCACTTGTTCTATTAAGGCCTGTCTTCCTTCTTGGGTTGTAAAGGGTGGCAACTTCACCGTGTTGGTAGGTGTAAGTGCTCATCTGGAACTCCACTATCAAACTTCAGTGAGTAAGGGCTGTGTGTGAGCTGGCTGTACCAAAATGCTGCAGGTCCTTGGCAGGCCGCATGTAACCAAATCACAAAAGCCTGACTACCTCATGGACCCAAAATCAGTTCTTTACAGGACAGTGATGCTTTTAATCATTCTAGGTCATTATGGATTACAAAAGAACTAGCCTGACTTTTTGGGGCCTTCCATGGATGAATATGAGCTTACAACCCATCACCACCCCTAAAAATTTATATGTACGCATATGCACATACAAAGGTTCATCAGTGCAGTCAGGTATATCTGTAATGCAACTAATCTTAGAAGATGACTGTAAAACAGAAACAGATGAGGCCCCATACTAGGGGCAAGATCGGCTCCTGTTAAAAATGTTGTATCCCAGAGTGGCAAATACTATATATTCTTTATTTTGGCAACTTTGAGGGCTGGAGATTATTCAGTTGTTGTTGTTTAAACTGTTTGGTTCATGTGATGGCTGGCATCCAGGGATTGAATTGGAGACCTCAAAAGTATCTGCCTATAGCCTGAGTGGAAAAAACTATGCTCTTGATTAGAAAGCAGTAATAAACTGCCTCTTTTTTTTTTTTTTTTTTTTTCCATCAGCTGATCAGTAATATGTGAAGTTAGGCTGCTCATGAGAGTTCATGGGGAAATTTCTAAACAATGGGAGAGCTGTTTAAGCCCTTTGAGGCACTCTTATCTTCCTAAAACAGGCTTTCTGATCGGGCAAGCTATTTTATCATACTGACATAGCACGATGGGTGTAGATGGTGCTGTATGACAGGGAGCTGTGTCAGAGAGATTAAAAAAAAGCCTTAGTCTTAATCTAAAGGCTGTAATGGGTGAGACAGAAAACAGTGAGTAGTGTATCTGGAGGGTTTTGTGGAGAATTTGGGCTTCTTCTATTTGAAGAGTAACAGGAGAGCTTTGCATCCTTGGAGCAGTTTGGAAGATGTTCAAGAGGTAGCTTAGCTACCTTGTGGCACAGTGAACACTAATTTAACATCCAAATGCCTTCTGACCATCTGGGCACACATTTTTCCAGCAGAAAGTGTAATGTGAATGCAAAGAGCCTGATGTGCCCTCTGCTGTAATCACCCAGCTTTGTTTCAGTGACTCGTACAAGAGTTTCATGTCCCTTCCAGCTGAAATGTGGGCTGAAGCTGGGTAATGCTGTGAAGCAACGTGTGTGACTGGCATCCTAATCATATTTCTGCCTTCAGTGGTGTCTCCTGGCTGTGAATGGCACAATGGGAAGGAGCCTTTCAGACTTGAGACAGTTGGAATTTGTGTGTTCAGTCTAGTGGTTGTCAGTGGGCATTGTAGTTTGCTCAAGAGGCATGTGAGGGATCTCCATGGTACCAGGGGCCTGGATCCAGAGGCATTAGGCTGGGGGGGGATTTTATGCTCTCCTAGCTGACGATTGCAGAAGGACTGTTCATTGTGACCTGTGGGTAGGCTTTTTTGCAGGCTAGGGGGGTTAGAATTGCTGCAGACAACACGGCTGACAGTAAGTCTTTTGCCCCATTCATGCTACGAGCTTGCCCAAGCTGTGTCTCATCTGTTTGTGGGAAGATGTGGTTCTCCTAGGCTGTTGGGGATCTGGTCAATCTTTTCAGTCACTGTAGATGACCATCTGTTGGCAGGAACTTCCTCCTCTGCCTCAGTACCTTGCTGCTGAGCCAAACCTCTCCTGTTCCTGTGCCTGCTGAGCTGCATGGGCTGCAGCACTGCAGTATAGGAGTGTGAGGTGGGCTTCTTACACGGCCCTGACAACAAGGGCAAGAAACCTTCCTGGAGGACCTGGAGACAATGAGCATGTTTCACGTCTTAGATAATTCTAGATGCTTGTTTTTGCTTCTTGGTATACTTAATCAGCCCTTTCTTGTACCAGCACTGCTCACCCCATTGCCTGGAAACCTCTGTGAAAGCCTGGTGTTGACACCAGCAGGCTCCTACCCCAATACAACCAACAGCAAAAACAGTTTTTTGAGCTGTGGGATAGGAGCTGCTTCTAGAAGCCACGAGGGAGGAAACAATGCCCTCTGGATTGCTCTGTGCTTTGATTTTAAAAAAGGTCCTGCTGTTCTTCCCTCACGTGTCTGTTTGGGTCCTGAGGATTAGAAACTGAGATCTGTGCTTTGGCCAATGGGCTGAGGAAGCAAATGACATTCCAGTGATGCTCAGCAGTTGAAATTTCTTCTGTGATATGTGCCCTTTGGACTGAGTAACACATTCCTGTGTAGCCTCTTGGAGTTTTGTTGATAACACCTGGAATACGAAGTATATTGACTTTAATAGACGTGTTCTTCAGCTTGATATTCAAAAATGTATTTGAAGAGGGCTGAAGAGACAATACCAAAAATGAGGATTCTGTGCAGGTAAACTGAAAGTAGACAGAAGCTGCTGCAAGACATAGTGTATGTGACCTCCAGGATGTGAGGTATGAATAATCACAGTGCAGGACAGTTCCTGATGGCTGCCCTTTTCAACCTCCTTATCTGTGCAATCTCCAGGAAATATGTCAAAAAGACATAGGGTACCTTTACAAATAAACTCTCTACAAAGCAATGGAATCTGCTAACTGCTGCTTGGACCAGGAGATGCTATGAAGGGAATCCAAATTACTGAGTGTTCTCTACACTCCACAGAGCAAACGTTCTTTCTGGGACCAGGCGTGTAAAAAACGCTCCAGTTGTGTAAAATAACTTTGTCTAACCTCTTGCCTGTAGTCCTGCCACTTCATGTGGTACTGAAGGCTGCCTTATGATTGCATCTTTGTGTTTAAGTGTTCCTGTGAGGAAGCAACTGAGGGAACCTATCTCTGGTGACAAAAGCTGCTAAAGAGCTTTGCTGTCATCTAAGTGCGGGAACTGGCCACAACACAAAACAGAAGCAACGTGTGTGATGCTTTACCTCTTGCTTCCCCTTTACTGCAAGGGATGTTCTAGCACTCAGTCTGATCTCATTCAGCTTTCCTTGCAAGAAGTTGCTGTCCACGGAGGTGATGGAGCCCCCGTCCTTGGAGGTATTCAAGAGACACATGGATGTGCTACATAGGGGCATGGTTTAGTGGTGGACTTGGTAGTGTTAGTAATGGTTGGACTTGATTAGGGGTCTTTTCCAACCTAAGTAATTCTGATTCTGTCTAATAAAAGCTGATTTACTGTTAACTAAGTAAAACCAGAAGTCTGAGAGATAAAGAGGAAGAAATAGACTACCTTGAATTCATTGTGCCTATGTTTGCTGTGTACTTTGTCTACATGATGAATATTTGCCAAGTCCATCTCCCATTGCCCCCTTCCTTTAGAAGACAGTTCAGTGAAACTGCATGTTGGTAAAATGGAGCCAAGGGCTTCTTTGCATACAGAGGTATGCAGAACTGCAGCTGGGTTAAAGTGCTCCTTCCCAATGGAAGGGGCAGAGGAGCCTGGTTGGAGGCACTGCTGCACTACACCACACAGTGGTCAGGGAGCTGCCAGAGGCTTGGTGCTAGAGCGGTGCGAAGTGGCCTGCGGCTCTTCTGAAGGCTGTTGGATCACAGCCGGCTCCCTTAAGGCCCCTTAATGCATTCAGGTAAACTTGATCCCTGCTCTGGGGGTTACAAGGTGACTCAATCACAGGAGAATATTCCATTGATAGAAATGAACTGCTTTTTGCTGAGGTTGGGGAAAAAGCAAACAGCAGCACCACCCCGTTATTTCTTTTCTTTACTCTGGGCTGGATGAAGACGGGGCCTTCTGTTTGGATCACTGCTTTGCTCAAAGACTGGCTGGAAGTGGGCACACTGAAAGTGGGCCTGCTGTTGCAATCTCCTTTAATACTGGAGATCTTCGTCCTATTGGAAAGGAAAACAAAATTTTTCTTGGTGAAACAGTTTCTGCCTGGTACAGCTATGTTGGTCAGGAATCTTAACCTTTAGATCAGCAGTGACGTGTTGGCAGAAGCCTATCCTGTAGCCTTGGCCTCTGCAAACTGGACAGGGAATAGCTAAAAAATATGGAAAGTATTTTGTCTGAACACTTTTTTTTTTTTTTTAAAAAAAAAAGAAAAGAAAACTACTTGGGGTTACGGCATGGCGAGATGTCTGCAGGATATTAGCTTGGCCTGAATCTGGAGGAGACCAATATAAGGAAGCTGTGGCCTGAAACTAGAGAGAGCGCTGAAGCAACACGTAGACTCAGGAGGTCAGCACCTTAAGCGGAGGAGGATCTTGTCTGTATTTTTGTACTTTGGTATAACCATTGAGAATTTTGCTGGGGGACAGCCACACAGTCTCTGGAGAATCATTGTCTTGGAGACGAGCTGCTGCTAGAGGCTTGCACATAGCTGAAGTGACCTTTGTGTGCAGTTACTGCTCTGCCTGATGTCTCTGACCTCTCCCTGGCTGGAGAAAGAGAAAGATCTCTAAACTGTACTAGGCAGCCCTGGCAGGCTTCAGGGAGCAGCTGAGGAACACGGGTTTGTAGGCCCTTTCCCAGGCAGGTGACTCTAGCAAGGGTGTGACCACAGCAACAGGGTAAGCATCTCAGGGGATGTTTTGCTGGTCAGGAGTCATTTCAGGTACTGGTAGATGTCCACCTGTAACCATCCTGTGTAATGGCAGTGGAGAGCATCTTAGTGCATCGTTCAATTCAGAGCTGTTGGATGCCCACATGTAGAGATGAGGCTGGAGAGGAAACCCTGTCCCATGCTTTGTTTCACTCTTCCCATCAGGGACCTTCCCAGCACTGCTGTACCAGTACCAAGCCCATTTATTGTGCTGCTGGGGGTCTGTGGTCCTTCCTGGTGTCAGCTCTAGCTCCTTTCTGACAACAAACTACCAAAAAAAGGTGTTCTTGTGTCAGCTACTGTGGAAGGGGAGGGTGGACTGTTGTCCTTTGTCTTCAGGTTGTTCAGATGGAAATGTTTATCTGCAGCCTACACCAGAAGCGCCCTGGAGTGAAAACAAAACCTCTCCCACTGCCTGCTGTACAGGAAAAGTGACTCTTCGGGAATCAAACGGGCTGGTTGCAGAGATGGCATGCTGCTGCTTTGAGGTGTTACTGTCCTGAGGTGGAAGTTAGTAGCCTGCTCCTGATTGAAACTCTTGGTTAGCTTGTCTTGAACACCCCTACAGGAACTGGTCCATAATAAAAGTCCATCAGCAAAGCCCAGTTAGTTGATAAATATAATTGAACATTTTCCTTCATCTGCCTGGATCCAGTGCTTGCAGTTGTACTCAGGCAAGGTAGAAAAGGGACTCTGCTGGGCAGGAGGCTTTGCCTGGCGCTGTGTATGAGCTCTGTTTCTGTGGAAGAACTCCTGCAGGCCTGTATGCACCAGCACTTTGGGCGTTTGTAGAGCTCAGAGGCTGGTTCTTGGCAAACCTAGGGAAACAATTGCTCACAGGGAGTCTCAGGAGGTGGTCAAGCAATGCACAGAAGCGATGCCTTGGGCGTTTGGAGTCTGGAAGCACTGGAGTGCAGTGTAGAGGGAAGAGGATTTTTGTGGCTTGTGTGCCTTAGGGAGAAGTTTCTGAAGTCAAGGGTGCTTATTACTATCTGGCCTTGAAGCTTTAATTGTGGATCAGGACCCTGTTGTACTCGTGTTGTGTAAACACGAAGCAAAAAGGCCTGCTGAGTGGTGTGGTGCCAGATGCACACGAAAGTGAGGGTTTTAGCCTGACCTCCTGGTCTGAGGGTGGGGAGTTGTGGTGTGAGATATGACAGACCGGAGCAGGGGTGAGATGGATGTGGTTAAAGGCTGAAACAGCTCTGCTGGGACAAGTGCTCTGGCGGTTCTCCTAGTGGAGCTCAGCACCAGTGAATCGGTCCTGAGCCACTCTGCCCTTCTGCAGCTGAAGGCCAAGAGCTCTTTTTGGATAACTTACTGTGTTGGTCAAAATAAGAGCAGATATTTGGGGGATGGAGGGGAATACTTTTTTTTTTAAAACACTATTAGCAGCAAGGCTTGTGTCTGCATAAATCTCATTTGTATGGTTTATTGTGTCTACTTGTCTCTGCTGGTTGTGTCTACAGTGCTCTCATCTGTAATTGTGCAGAGAAGTGACTGGAGGTGTGGGTGCTCTCCCTGCTCCCTGGGGGAGTTCCTCATGCAGGAGCTGCACTGAGGTCTCATTCACTCAACTGTAAGAAATGGACGAGGGAAGCAGGAGGGGAAAGAAACATTCCTCTGCTCTGCAAACTTAACGTTGGTCCCCTCTTAGCAGAGGCGGCAGTGGCATCAGAAAGTCTTGGTGTTGATCCACACAGGTGCAGCTCATCCTGTACGGGCTCTGCCAACCTTCCTGAATGACACGGTGGCTCCTGCTCCATCAGGACGCAGGGTAGCACTGTCACCTCCCCACCTTGCTGTAGAGCAGCCTTTGGCACATGTAACACTCATCTGTTTGCTTTTCCCGGCAAACTCGCGTTTTCCCTGGTCTCAAGCTCTTGGCAGCTCCCAAAACATACGATGTCTGGGGAATAACCAGGCGTGAGGGGGTGGAGTGGCAATCTACTTGCTCCTCTTGGGCTGAGGGTGACAGCAGCAGCTGTTCTTCAGCCCCCGTGTGCGCTGCTAAGTACCATCCCCGTGTCTGCACGCAGATCCAATTTGATCTGCTGACTGACATGGGCTCATGGAGTATGTAAAGTCCAGAAAAAGCCTGGCAGAAAAGGGTCCTCCTTGTTCTTTGACCTTTTTGCTTCTACCAGGACCCTTTTATCTAGACTTCTATGAAGTCTATACAACTGCTATTGAAATAACCTATTCTGCTGGCTGCTACTTGGGCCATGAAGATTAACCTGTAGGAACGTTAAACTACTTTTTTTATTTTTTTATTTGACCACCCAGCTCCTGTGGTGGTGGTCTCAGTAGAGCTTTGAGCTGTGGGGTGCTTTGCCATTTGTTATTGATGCAGAAAACTCCCGTGTGTTCAGATGCAGACTGGAGAAGTTAATGGAAGGGAAATTCATGGGGTGTTCCTGAATTCCGAGGTGCCACGTTCAGCTCAGGAAGTTCCTGTCAACAAATGGTTAGAGGCTTGGAAAGTACGCAGGGAAGCATCGTGTATGCTTGCTCTGTTCTCCAAGCAAGGAAAAAATAGCTGCTTTTGGCCACTGGCTGTGAAGCGTATGCGGTGACAAGGACCCTTAGTCTGATCCAGCGCAGCTACTATTATGTTTCAGAGCCTGCTAATCTTAGTGATAGTAAATCCAGTTACTTGCGTTTGTAACTCCCAAGAAATTTGAGCTGTGCCTCTTGATTTTATTGTGGAAATAATGGGTTTGGGTTCCTCCTTTCTTTACCGACTGACCAGGCAAACAAGCTCGCTGTGACACACAAGCTTTCCGCATTTACCCCTGAATTCTAGCACGCTGGAGTCAGTCTGAATCGGAAACCAGAGATGGAAGGCATGGGTGTGATTCAGGGCTTCCCGATAAAGAAGTGGGGATGGGGGCAGTGTGGGAGGGAAGGGTGGAAAAAGTGATACAACCTTAATGGGTGACATCTAATTGAGCTGTGTCTCTATGAGGAGAAGCTTGGTTTTAAATGTAGAACTGAGTCCTTTGTCCCCTTTTCATCTTTAGGGAAAAGGGATGGGAAGAAGCCCGTGTCTGTCCTCCCCTTCTTTTCTTGAAGCCTGCCATGTCTACGTGTGAGGCACTGGGCTTTCCCACCAGCCGCTGTGCAGTGCGGGGGCTCAGGCCCCACCGCCCCGTGCCTGGGGTGTGCTTATTTTAGGCCTTGCTGGCGTTGGGCTGTTCCCTTTGCTCAGCTGTTGTGATGCTGCCACCTTTCCCGCACAGTGCTGTCATGCCGCCCCAAATAGTTTCTATTTTAACTTTCTCTGGGGCTAGGTCTTGTGACACAAGGATTTGGCATCTCTCCTACGTGCTGGAACGTGGCATCTTCGGAGGCACGGTGGCTGCAGCTGCTATATCAGGGTGCCCCTCCTAGTAGCTGGCAGAAGGGGGACACCCCTATCCCTGCCCTGGGGTTGGGATGTGTCAGAAGAGGCAGCATCCCTGCGAGGAAGCAGCACTTTCTAACTGCCTCTCTCTCTCTTCTCCAGTCTGTTGTAAGGAGTCTGAAGAGCTCGGGACGTACTTGCCAGCTCCCTGCTGCTCCCCTGTCGTCTCCCTCTCAGGTACGTGGTTACTGGGGGCGATGCTGAGCTGTGTGCCCTGGAAGCATGCCAGATGGCTTTGCAGCCTGCTAAGGGAGGATGGGGACAGCTGGTGGCATGAGTGGAGGTGTTCTTCAGGCTTCTGAGCTTGTACACCTGAGCATCACGTTGCGTTTAACAGCTGGGTTGTGTGACTGGAAGTCCGCACTTCCAGCCTTCTGGGGAAACCCAGAGGAGCGGCATCAATGTGCTTCTGACAGTCAACAGCACGTGAGACTGGGCAAACAGAGCCCAATTGTTTCTGGAAGAAACGGAGGAAATTCCTGCAGTCTGTGTTGGGGTGCTGGTGAGGTGGCTCGCACCGCAGCTGCCACGCTGAGGAGGATTTGCAGGAGGTGGGAGACAGGCACTCCTGACCTGATCTCCATTTCTGCTGTGTGTTCTGTGGGCTGGCAGAACCAGCAGATACCTCCCCGGGGTGTGAGGGAAGCTTTTTATAACTAGGAATGTGCAAGAGGAGAAGTGGCAGCAAAGGACATCTATGCTGCGTTAACCCAGGCTTGCCCAGAGGGGAGCGGGTTTGTGCAGGAGCAACTGGCGTGGGCCTCTTCCCATTCCTCATTCCTGCACAAAAGCATCCTTGGGCCTCTCCCCAGTGATTTCAGAGTCACACCACATCAGGAGCAAAGCAGCAGCGCAGGCTTGTATAGGGGATGGGCCAAAGTCCTGAGACAGAGGTTGAGAAGCACCTTTCACCTTCTAGCCTAGATTTTGAGCCTACTGAGGTGACAGACTCGAGTGTTTTTAGGGAAGCCGTGTGGCTGGGTAACCAGCGTGCATGCTGCGGTGCCATGTGCCTCTGCGTGTTCCTGTAGCTCTGCTCAAGCCCAGCTCAGGTGGTGGGCAGCTTATTGGGCTCCTCCCCACTCACAACATGCCTGACTGCTCAGCCTCGTTTTCTCCAGCCAGTTGTTGTAATCCTGACTCACACCGGGAAACCGGCGTCATCTTTGATGGAGGACTCGAAGTGATTCAAGTTTTCAAATAGCTGTAGCTACTTCAGCTTCTGTAGCTTTTGCTGCCTTCCCGAGGGCCTCGGTTAAGAAAGGGATCTCTGCAGGGGTGGCTGGTGCTGCTGAGAAGTGTTGGATTCACTGCTGTCTCTAGGATCTGTTCAGCCGAAGTTTGAGATCGACACCTACAAGGAGGTTTGGCCAGTGCTGTGTTAGAAATCCCTTTTCTCTCTCCTCAGCTTAACTGAAATCTGCAAAAATTCCTTGCTGCAAGAAAACGAGGGCGATGTCATCAGAAGATGATGCTGGCGGGGAGGCTCCTGGGGGCAGTTTCTGGGAGGTAAGGAGGATAATTGGGGTGTGAGGGAGGTAGGAAGGAATGTCTTACCTCCCACCCATGGAATTAAAGGGTTGAGTTTCAGGTTCACGGGTGACATGGTGCTCTTGGGGAGTGGAAGGGAGAGGCTGTGGGGTGGTTCGGTAACGTGTTGTCTTACTGCAAGGAGGAGTAACCCTTTCCTCCACTGATGCTGTGGAATGAGACTTCCTTGTTCAGCTGACACTGCTCAGAGCTGTGAGAGGCAAAGAGCATCCTGGCGTCCTCCCTCCATTGCTCTGCCTGGCCCACCAGAGGGTCTGAGCCCAGCTGCAGGTTCCAGGAGGGTCTGCGCTCCCTCCCAGTGCACTGCTCAACCTCCTCCTGCCTGTGCTGAAGGAGTGTGAAGGTGCTGTATAAATAACAATGTGTGAAATTTCAGGCTGGAAACTACAGGCGGACAGTGAAGCGTGTGGATGATGGCTACCGGCTCTGCAATGACTTGATCTCCTGCTTCCAGGAGCGAGCCAAGATAGAGAAGAACTACGCCCAGCAGCTAACAGAGTGGTCCCGTAAGTGGAGGACCAATGTGGAGAAAGGTAAAGTTGGCAGGCTGGGCTATGAGCAGGGTGCAGTAATTGCACTGTATTCCTGGAGTGCTCTGTTGTACTGAGGTGAGGCCGTTTCCTTGGGGGGGACGGGACAGGCTGCTCTTCTCCAGAAAGAGGGGTGTGAATTTCTTGGGCATTGTTTTTTTGTATGTATATTTGATTTACTTTTAGAAGTCTTCCTCTTCCTCTGCATTGTCAGGTGTTTGGTTACAAAAATATTTTTAGTGTTGCAAGTCCTTGGCCAGTCCAAAGCTTAAATCAAGCTGCAGATCACCCATCTTAAATGCCTGCCTTAGCCAGCTGTGACAGCCAGTCTGGGTGCTGCCTTTTGGGACTGCGTGGAGACCAGTCAGTGCTGACTTATGTGATGGAGCAGAGCTGTGCAAGTGACTCCAAAGTGACAGATGAATGTAGGAGGAGGAAAATGAGTGTTTTTTCTTGTGGGCAGGAGGTGAAGAGCCCCTCTGGTGCTTGTTCCTGCAGGTCCACAGTATGGTACTCTGGAGAAGGCCTGGCATGCTTTCCTGACAGCTGCAGACAGACTTAGTGAAATCCACTTAGATGTCCGGAACCACCTGGCTGGCGAAGATTCAGATAAGATCAAGGCCTGGCAGAAGGAGGCCTACCACAAGCAGATGATTGGGGGCTTCAAGGAGACAAAGGAGGCAGAGGATGGGTTCCGTAAGGCCCAGAAGCCCTGGGTGAAGAAGATGAAAGACGTAAGCAAAGTGTGAATGGCGAAGGAGGGGTGAGGGTGGTCCAGGTGGGTGCCACTAGCCACAGTAGGGAGTGCCACAGAGGGAGGGATGGCTAGCTGGCCTCTTGGTCTCGGTGGTCTTGTAGCTTCCTTTCTGTGTAAGAAAAGTTTAGGAACAGGCTTGGTGTTCCTACATGGCAGGTTAGCACTACGAGATCATCTGGAGATACCTGTTCCCATGGTTGGCTAAACACCAGATCAGCATTTCTGTTTGTCCTCAAACAATTGCTGCTGACTGTAACAAAGTGTTAATGTGCTCTCTCTGAAGAACAGAAGATCTCTGTCAGAATCACCTTGTCTGCATCACTCCTACAGGTAGAGACCTCAAAGAAAAACTACCACGCAGCCCGGAAGGAGGAGAAAACAGCCCATACAAGGGAGAACCATGCCAAGGCAGACTCCTCGGTCTCCCAGGAGCAGCTGCGCAAGTTGCAGGAGCGTGTAGAGAAGTGCACTCAGGAGGCTGAGAAGGTGAGCACTGAATGGACAGGCATCACAAGGATGCGAATTCCAAGGAGAAGGCACTGGCTGCATTGTCACTCAGTGAAATTGCTCCTGCTGGAGGCTGTAAGGAGGTGTGAGATTGCATTGTTTTGAAGCTTTAGTGAGTTAAACTGAGGCTTTAGGAACAAAGGCTGAGTGAGGGGTCTATCCTTGGTGTTGAGTAGAACTTAATTTATAAATATCTTTTAAAAAAAGTAGGGGGCTGGTTGCAGGGGGAGGGAGCTGCAGAGCTGAAGACTTGGTTACCAAATGTGGGTGGCTTACTTGCTGACAGGAGTGAGTGTGGAAGGACCTCTATGGAGGAGGGTGGTAAGGAAGGAAGAACTTCTAAGATACTAGGAGAGCAATGGATTTGGATACCAGCTGTGGGACTTGATCTGTTTTCTGTGCTGTGTGTTCAGCAGTGCAGGGGGGAAAAAACTTCCCTCCTGAGCAGGGGGAGTGTCAGTGGTTTGACATCAAAGCAATATATCACCCCTGTTCCCCTCCTGCGTTGATACAGTGCAAGGATCAATACGAGAAGATGCTGGAAGAGCTGAACCGCTACAATCCCCGCTACATGGAGGACATGGAGCAAGTGTTTGAGGGCTGTCAAGAAGCAGAGCGCAAGCGATTGTGCTTCTTTAAGGAGATGTTCCTGAATCTGCACCAGCATCTCAACCTCTCCACCAGTGAAAGGTACCAGCCCTGACACAGAAGGGAGGCTCTCTACCCTGGGGTGTCCTGGGCACTGAAAAGGGGTCTAATTCTGGTGTTGGTGAAAGGGAGCTGCATCAGGCACGTTTCACTCCTTCCCCTTCTGATTGAGAATGGGCATTCGGTCTCTTTTTTGACTGACCAGTGCAGGAGGATCCCCACAGAGGATTCTTTCTGCCTCTGAACCCTTTGTCTTCCAGTACTGACCCATGGGTGTGTCTCTGTTCTGTGAAGTGCCTCAGTGTTGTGTGTAATCCCAGTCTGCAGAAGGCAATGGAGCCACATTCCTGTATGTGTAGTAAATACACCTGTCTTGTCCTGAGTAGAGACATCTTCAGAGAAAGATGATCATGAGCCCATGAGTTGCCCTGAAATAGTGGTTACACAGGGAGGTAGACCCTTCTGGGCTCCTATATGTTGAGGTGGAGGTAACAAATCTGAGCCACTTCCTTATTTGTGTGCAGGAATGTGCCAGGCTCTTTCAATACTCAGTTGAGCTATGCTGGGAAGTGGCAGATGTTAGCTACTACCACACCAAACAGCTTGTCCTGCTTGCCACAGTAACACTTCTACAATGGTGGCCCTATTTTTCTTGAGTTGAGCGTGCATTGCACCCTCCTAGCACCCTTAATTTTGTGGGGTTTGATATGCTATGTAACTGTGCGTGAGGTTACGCTCTTTGACTTGGGCTTTGGGGAGCCACTGAGGGACTTGGTTACTGATGGTTCTGTTTGTTCTTGGTCGTAGCTTTCAAGCATTGTATCGAGATCTCTACCAAGTCATCATGGCTGCAGACAACCAGGAAGACCTGAAGTGGTGGCGCAACACTCATGGGCCAGGCATGGCAATGAATTGGCCGCAGTTTGAGGTGACAACACATTCTGGAGTGTATTACTATTATTTTTTCACTATCTAGCTGCTTTCCTGAAATTGGTGGATTACTAGCCTTGTGTTGGAAAGACATGCATCAGACATACTTCTTTCCTTTCCAAGAGTTTCTGAGAGCGGGCATCTGGTTCTCTTAGGCTAAACCATGCTGGTGTCTCTGGCCTTGAAGTGAGGCTCTTTGCTCAGCAGACTCATGATATTAGGATCTTTGGAGACTTGTGGGGTTGCAGCCCCTCCACTTCCTTAAAGGAATGTGTGCAACCTTGCTGAACTGCATCTACTCTGCCTTCCAGTTGCAACAGCAGGGAAACTGAACTGGTGCTCAGGGACCTGGGATAAGCTCCTATTGTCACTTTTCCCACAGGCCCTCTTGTTGCACCTCAGGATTCAAGAGGAGTGAGCCTGCTCTGTCTGCAAGGCCACTTGGCTGATCAGCCACAATTGAAGCATGACTTGTGTTACTACTCTTCCTTCTGTACTGTCCATTAGAAAAGATGCCCGGAGCTCTCACATCTTCATGGCTTGATGGTGTTATTACTTCTTCCTGAACAGGAATGGTCCCTGGAAACACAGCGGCCGATCACCAAGAAGGAGAAGAGCGGTAAGATGGCCGACGATGTCACGCTGACCAGCATTTTGCCTGCACGGGATGGTGTTCTTTCACAGACCCCTCTGCAGACGAGGCGAGGGTAAGGACTGAAACCTGGGATACATCCTGTTAGGAAAAGTACAGCCCTGTCCAGGGTAATTAATGAGTTGGGTTGACAGGACTGATCTGAACTTCTTGTCTCTTCTATTTCTAGCCCCATGGCCTTGCCAAGGACAAGGTAGAATAAGGCTGTTAGGGGAGCTCTTTTTGGTCTCCTATATAGCATTCTCCTAGATACCATCTCACTAGGGGCCTTCTAGTGATGAGATCTGGCCCCGTTCAGACCAGTGCTGTGCAAGATTGTGGCAGGTGTTTCCACACCTTCTCTTCCACCCAGACAAGGTGAAGAGAGTTGGGAACTGGCGACCTTGTGAGCTAACTGTACTGTTTCCTAAGTGAAGGCATTAGTGTTTGTTTTTTTTCCCTTGGCATGGTGCTGAGTGCTGCCTGACAAGTCTGGGTACAGCTGCTTCCCTTGCCAGGAAGCAAGCAGGAGAATAGGGAGATCTAATAGGATATAGGGATATATAATAGGGAGAATAGGGTGTCCTGCAGTGCTGTCACCATCCTGCCTTAAATGGGGAACCCTGGCATAAGTGAACTGGGTGGGAAAGAAGGGGAACATAGGGGTGTCTCGAGGCCATTACTGTATTTCAGTCTATTGGATTCAGGGGCCCTATTTGCCACTCCACAGGTCTTCCTATCAAGAGGAGCAGAACAGCTTCTATGACAGCCTGAGGGCACCCACATTTGTGAAGTTAGTATGGAACGTAGCCTCTTCGGGGGTTTCTGGGTTCCAGGTGCCTGTCCTCTGCTGTTCCTCCCCTCTGCTCTTGCTTCTCACTCAGAAAATGGCATTCCAGCCACATCTGTTTGGGATGGGAGACCTGTTTTTTTCCCTGTCTGTCCTGTTCTTGGCTGGAATAACTCTGGACACAGCTGGGCTCTCCATTTTAGGACTGACTGACCTTCCCTGAGTGAGATGGTCTGCTGGAGTAGGATGAGGTCATGAAAAGTATGCATGCGTGGAAACGCTGAGAATGAGTTACCCTCCTAGCCCTCAGGGCTCTAATGCTGGGATGCTTTCAACCAAATCTAGTATCTCCTGGTGTCCTGCTGTCCCATTCACCCTGACTTGGCTTTTGGGTCTCTTGCACTTCGTTCTATGGCATAGAAGCCTTTGAGGGGTCAGAGAGGTGTGTGATTCAGGAGGAGGTGGGTGAGAGATGACCCTAACTACCATCTTGTCTCCTCTCTGCTTCCGCATGTACAGTGGGGGAAAGGAAGACATTTCGGAGTGGTCAGATGAGGACACTCCAAAGAAGTGCCTGGATGCCAACGGGCATGAGGAGGACTTAAAGGTACCAGGTGTACGGGTACGAGCACTGTATGATTACACAGGACAGGAGGCTGATGAGCTGAGCTTTAAAGCAGGTACAGAAGCACTAACCTCTCACTAACTTTTTGCTATCCTCACTTGAGCCAAGTGAATGATTGAAACACTTTAAGAACTGGATGTCCACTTGAAAACTGACAACTATTCTTCTTTCCCTGGCCTGACCCACTGCCAACTGCTGAGGCAGATGATACACCAGGCGGTTCAACCTGTTGTAGATCAAAAGACAGTGAGGCCACACAGTCTGCTTGGATCTTGGTTACAGTGTAGGGAAAGCAGCAGACCCAAGTGGGTGAAATGAATCCTACCTGCTGTCTCCTTAAGCATTTATTCTTTATTAAATGTTTTTCCCTTGTCACTGATATAGGTTACTCTTCTCTGAAGTACAAGAAAGGTGACCACCTATATTGATTGTCCTTTGAAGTAACCAGAAGGTAGATACTCTGGGAAGAAAGCCCGTTTGACTGCCATGCACTACTGAAGGCAGAGTTCAGCTGGCAGAAACAGCTATGCAAACTGTGGGTATCTTGAGAATGGATGCCCTGGCTCCCAGCAGAGAGGATTGAGTGAGGGAGAATGTTCAAGCAAATAAACCCCTCCCCTTCTTTCTTCTGTCACTTAAACTTATAAGCTTAGTTTGAATGTGCCATCTTCTCCAAATTCAAGAGGACATCTGGATCTTGAGTGTCTCTAATCTTGCTTTTTTATGTGGTGTCTGCTATAGAAATACACCCCTCTTTAAAAGGCACTGTCTTTCAGTAGCAAGGACTTGTGCCTGAGGCCAGTATCTGTGCTGTGGTGTAACCATTCTAACAAACTTCCTAGTGTTAACTTGTTGCTGTTGAATACCAGTGCTCTGGATCTTGACTCTTTGGGGTCTTGACTCTTTGCAATTTCTTTCTAGCCAGCTGATAAACAGAGGCATGACTGGTTATCTTCAGCCATCCCTTTTCTGAATCTGCTCTGACAAGCAAGGACCAGTAGGGCTCAAGCCTAACAGCAGATGACTTTCTTTCCCAGTCTCTGCCAGTGTGGGATGTGCTTACTGATGCAGTAGACCTCCCCCTCTGGCAGATGTATGACTTTCTACTGACAGAAGGGGACCTCTCTGCCCTTTTCTGTAGTAGATACGGGGAGGTTAAAAGCCTTTCCTGGTCATAGTCTGGGAAAGGAGTTAATTCCATGCCTTTCTGGCCAAGCCAGACAGTTCATCATGGAATAGTTGTTTGGGGTATTTCCAGACAGAGCTTAGCTGCTTTTTACATTTCCTTCCTACCTGCTCCAGTGGAACTTTCTTTTAATAAATAAAAAAAAAAAAGGATCCCTGAGCATTCTGAGCCTTTTGGCTTATAGGCATTTTCCTCTGGGGAAAAGAAGGTTGGGTAGAAATATTGGGAACAACTTTCTGATGTTGAAGAGCAGAAGTTCCTTTGCCTTAGGGGATGGTACTGACCACAGCTACTGAAGAGGTCAGTAACTCTGGATTGAATTAAACTGCAGTATGATACTGAGTGGGATAAGGGGAAAAAGTGTGGGGATTCAGGCCAACTTTTTTCAATTCAGAAAAAACAAATGCTATTCTACCTTCCCCCTTTCCCAAGGCTGCTTCCTAATAACTGTTTTTGCTTGTAGGTGAAGAATTAATGAAGATTAGTGAGGAAGATGAGCAGGGCTGGTGCAAGGGCCGACTTCTCACTGGCCAGGTTGGACTCTATCCTGCTAACTATGTTGAGAAGGTTGGATCATGATTGCTACCACCCTGTCAGTGTCTCAGCCATGCCAGCATCTCCTGCAGAGGTCACTGGGTCACTGCTGGCTCCACTCCACCTTTGCAGTATATCCAACACCTTCTGGACTCTGAGGGCATGTATTCCATGTAACTAATGCTTCATTTTAAATGCCTAGACCTGTAGGGATTTTCTAATAAATAAACAAGGATGAGTAAGACTTTTCTGACTGTGAGCACTATAGGAATGTAAAAGTGCAGAAGAGAACAGATCCTCCTGACTTGCACTTGGTGAAGGGAGATACATGACATGTCCAACTCCTCACAACAGACAAAGACTTCCTGGGCTTCAACATGTGCATCCATAGCATGGGGGTGTCTGCCCTGCCCCCAGGCTTCCTGTTCAAGGAACTCTGGATGTGCAGGGCTCTAGGGAACTTGTAGCATTGCTTCCTCTTTTTTTGCTTAGCTGAGCTGAGGCAGAAATCTGTTTATCCTCTCAAATCTTTCAGAAATCTTCAGTGTCCTTTACCTCAGGCCTGGTGACTCCTGTGGTAAGGCAGCTGATAAAAAGGTGTAACTTCAAAAGCCTGGATTTCCCCTCCCACTGTCCTCCAGTTTATTGGGATAACACCAGAAATGCATGATAACACAACTTAGGGACAGGAGAAAGGCTTCTATCTTGCACTGTGTAGCTGTTCATGCTGGCAAGGTGGAACAGGAATGTCTGGTAGCATACTGGGACTAGCTTTTTTCTGGTCCTGAATCTGTTTCAGGTGTACATATGCCCAGTTAAGGGAAGACCTCTCCAATCTCTGTCCTGCCTTTCTGCCCTTCAAAGCCTCTGAGGCTGTTGAGACAAAGTAAGGTCCAGATTTTAGTGCTTTGTGTATTCATACATGAGCATTTGTCACAGGTATATGGCTGATAGACATGTTCCAATACAGAATAAGCCCAAAAGCTTAAAGGAAAGCAGAAAGAAAAGTAAACATTTATGGTATAAAACTCAAAAGACTAAAAACTAGCTACTTACTGCGTTTGTTTGAAGCTGTTGCTGAGATGCAGTGTGAGCTCGTAGGAGCTTTCTGCAGTGAACTTGTGGGTTAGTACCTCAGGAATTTGGTTCACTCAGACTCCCAAAAAAAAAAAAAAGCCTTTGCCACTCACTCCCACTGGTGCTAGCTGCTGCAGAGCTGTTTGGGAAAGGGATGATACAAAGAAGGAAGTTTTGAATTCAGAGGTGAGCACTTGGGATTAAGTGACTGCAGAATGTTAGCAGATAGTGAAGCAAAAAGGATGTTTAACAAGTGTGGACTCAAGGAGGTGGGGATGGACAGATTCAACCATTAACCTAGGGGAAATTAAAAAGTGTCACAAAGCGTGTTGCCTGACTGCCAACGAGAGCAGAAATGAACTGTTTACAGCACCTTGGATGGGGTGAAATATAGTCTGGCATGGGCAACGATCCACAACTCTAGAGATGTCGTATAGGCATTTTGATTCAAAGATCTAGGCTCTCCTTTCAGTACCATGTCCCAGGTAAAATATCAGCTGTGTTAGGCAGTAATAGCCAGTTGCTGACCTCCCCAGCTGAAAATTTTTTTGCTGTCTGCGTTGTTCTAATATACATGAAAGTAAAGAACGTGTGCCAGGCCTGAGATAAGAGATAAAGAGTGAAGGATTAAAAACCTGCTTTGTGTTAAATACAGAAATTTACCTTGTTAGCTTGAATGGTTTCAAGGACTAAGATTAGCCTTTCAACTAGGGTCAAAACAAAGATCTAAGAGGGAATTAGGAAGGACAAGAAGCTTGACTTCAATTCTTCCCCCAAAGTTCTGATCAGGTTATAATTAGGGGTGGAGGTAGGTGTGGCCAGAACCTGCTGTGAGAACAGAAATGGCCAGTGGACAGGACCCCTGGTTACAGTACAAACAACCTGAAATTCCACAGGACAAAGTCTGAACAGACTTGTTTGTCCTAGGAAAACACCGTGACCTGATCACAGGGGGCTGCTTGAAGGTTTCCAGAAATAGTGACGTGCCACACTTTATGTGAACATGTCCTCTAAAGAATGTTTGCACATCAGGAATTCTTGCCAAAAGCTGAAGTAAGAGACAGGGGAAAATGCATCAAGAATAAAGAATTGCTCAGCTGGAATTTACCTCATAAATTTTGGTATGGATACCCAAAACCAAATGGAGTAGTAAAAAGAGAGCCTGTGTAATAAACCCCTCCCTGGAGGGGTGGTGGTGGTGGGGAACATCTAATGGTCTTAAATTAATGTAATATTTGCCTGGAGACTTACTCACTGCTATGGAAAGCTAAGGTTTCTTTTTAACCGCAAGGGCTCTAGTTGAAACTTGTTATCCATACCATGCCAAAGGTTCTGCGAGAACAGAGAGCTAGTTGCACATGTGACCTCATAGCTGTGCCTCACCTTCAGGTCAGCAAAGCCTCTTCTTCCCACAGAGCTTCTGTAAAAACACACAGATGTGCCTCTGTGGCTGATGGACGACAGAATGAAAACATTATCTAGTTGTTTTTTTTTAATAAAGCCATTCCTTGTGAACAGCTTTGTATGTCTGTGGTTGGCGGATAATTAATTTAGTTCTGACATCTTTCTGGGAAAGTATTTCTAAAGCATCATGCAAAGCTTGGCTTTTATGATGATGATGAATTTTTCTAGGAAGAGGAAGTTAAGGATTCTCCATGGCAGATCCCACCCATTTCCCCAAAGCAGAAGCTGAGCTTGCTTAACCCGTTAATAACATTTCTGCCCCGTGGGCAGAATCTGGGTATTGGACCCTGTAGAGCCCCCAGGCCAGCTGTGCTGTGCGGTGGCAGCTGAGGGTTGTGGTTAGCATCTGACTCTTGGTGGCATTCCCACAGCCCTGTGTGGAGCCTGGGGCCGTTGGTGCTTCAGTTTGCTTTCCATTTCCACTTCCCCATTCCCTGTGTTGTTGTGGCTGGTTTGCTTGGCACAAAGCACCGAAGCAGGTGTGAGTGGATGTCAGTCCTGCACTGGGACCCCTCAGAGCTGTTAAAACCCATTCTGGATGCCCTGGATTCTTCTGGATGCCCTTTGCTCCTGCCCTGCTTGCAGACCGAGCCTGTGGCTGCAGCCGTGGGGTGCTCAGCTCTGCTATTTCAGGTGCGTTCTTCTTGACTGAAGTTCAGGCTGTGCACAAACTGCACAACTGGGGCTGCTTCAGTCACATTTCTAGATCTGCTAGCATTTTGCTCATGGGCAACAGTCTGCAAAAATCCCCTCTGTTTGTGAGGAAAGCTGGTACTGGAGGTAACATGGGCCTGCACCCCACTCAGAGCGTTGGGTAATTGCTCCTAGGGTAACTGCACAGAGGCTGGCTGCAGGGACGCCCTGTGCTGGTCATGGGGCTGAACCTGAGACAAGGCCAGGGCCACAAACTCCAGCTTTACCTATGGAAATAAGGTTGGGAAATACCCATTTAAAACAATAACAAATAAAAAAAAAAAAACTGCAACCAAGTGTTGCACTGCCACTTATTTCCAGGCTGCAAGGAGCTGGAAGGCTCAGGGGCTACATGGGAGTGAATCTGTTCATCAGCCTACCTAAGAAGAGCAAACATGAATATGAGAGAGTGTTTCTGGACAAGATTAATAAATTCTTGCTGAAAGGAAAGTGGGGGTGAGGGTAGGGAAGGGGGTAGCTCTAAAAGACTGGCTGTTTGTTTTTTTTTTTTCCTAGGGATATCTTGACTCAGTGGCATGGCTGCAGTGAACTTTTCAAAACCAAGCTTTAGGCCCAGTCACCTTCTCAGTTGCTTTGAACACATCCATCTTACTGACTGTCTCACCCTGCTTTCCCTTGTCTAGTAACCCTCCTTGTGCAGGTTCATGGTTTGCTGTCAGTCCCGCAGTTTGATGTAATTACAGTTGTACCTTTCTCCAGAAGCAGCATAGTGGGTCAGCACTTCTCCAGTAGGTGCAGAGGCCCATAATCTCTCTTCTTCAGTCTCAGCGCTTTCACTGGCTCCGGCTATTTATAGGTCCTGTGATCCCTTCCTCCCCGTGTTTCCCTTCTATCCTATCAGCTGGAAATCTTCCAGGTCCTGTATTCTTCCCCTTTGACTTCCTGAGTCTATTGTTCCTGCTTTCAGCAGGAGGCTGACACTGGAAGCGTCGCTGTCCCCAGCTGTGATTGTGCTAGCCCTTTCTCTCAAATCCTGCTCAGGGCCACACAGGTGCCACACAGTTCCTAAGGAAAGCTGCATCCACAGCCCAGTGTGTGTTTGCATCCTCTCTACACATTGTGGCCACCCGCAGAGCCGAAACACTGCTACCTACTCACTCTCCACCCAAATCCCATTTCACAATGGTGCTTATATTCTGTGGGAATTGTGTATTTTCAAAACTTTTATAGTAAAGCAACAGCTTTTTGATTTTTCCTTGTTTACAGTTTTTTTTAGCATTGCCTGCCTTGGGTCACTGTCTTCTACTCTAGGCATGCTTCCCACTCTTGTGGGGCCTGCAGGCAACTAGTCCCTGTACTGGAGGGATTCAGTTTAGGACACTGGTGAGTGAGGTGATCTGCAGGGAACATGGAGATTACATGCCCGCTGGAAGAGTCAGAAAGGTCACATATAATAGGACAGCCCTTCCAGCTCCGTCCTCAAGCAAATCAGTGGCTGTGCTGTGGACCGCCCCTGAAAGGAGGCAGTGGCCAAGCAACTCAGAAACTCCAGAAGAGGCTCATTGTTCTGGGGTGAAAAAGGAGGCGTTTCCCCCACTGGAGTACCACCACCTTCCCCCTTCTCCACCTCCCTTCTTCCCCCACCCCCAGGTCACTTGGTTTTTCAGTTTATTTAATTCCAGCATTAAAGTGCTTCAGGAAAGATGCTCAAAACCACAGAAAGCACTAGCTCTTAACTCCCACGTGGTCTGTCCCAGGCCTGCAGGCTGGCAGCTAAGCTAGTCCTGACAGCCCAAGACCAACACAAGCAATAATTCTCAAAGACGGTACCTTTTCTTCAAGGAGTTGGACTTGTTGTGACTTCAGGGTCTGCGAACAAAACCAATTCCTTTGATGGCTGCTGCCTGGGCCTCGAGTTGTCTGAGAGGACAGCCAAGGCTTTCGGCCTTGTGCTGCCACTGCTGTTCCTGAAGTTTCAGCTGCTGCAGGTGTTGAAGACTGGTGAGCCACTCAGAAAATCAAGTAATAGCCTCACGCCCTGCAAACTGAGGCAAAGCCAGGTTGGCTGTGAAATAAAGGTCTCTGCTGTGCTCCTGCTGACCAGCTGTGGAGCACCATTCCCCTGGAGCTGCCACTCTGGCCAGGCTGACATCCCCCTGCCTGCAAACAGCCTGGGGATCCCTCTCCTGCTGCAGAGCACTCCGGTGAGACACGCAGTGCCAGCACATGGCCTTGCTGCTCACCTGGAAGGTCCCAGAGCCTGCAGCGTGCAGTGGACAAAGGTGTGCAGGTAGCAGGGACACTGGTGTCCCCGGGTTCCTGCTGCCACACGCAGGAAGACTTCTGCAGCCACTGACGCATCGTCTGCACTGTAAACCCCAGCTCCAAAGTCAGTCATTGTGTGCCACACGTCATAACGGAGCTGCCTCTCCAGCAACATTGCTCCAAAGAGCAGCAAACAACATCAGAAATCTGTCGTCTGCATGCAGCCTGCCTGCTGAGGCACTGAAGGCTGAGCTCAGGGCTGGTATCGGAGCTGGAGACACCTGCAATGGAGAACACAGGAAGCTGAAGGAGAAAGATTTCATGAAACCATGGCCTAGGAAGAACTTGAGCAATGAGGAAGTGGCTACAAACCCTAAAGGCCACCTGCTCCTGTGTGATCTGAGGGGTAACAGTCTCCCAAAGTGCTCTCCTTCCCTGCGGCAGGCTGCTTTGGTTTTCTGTCAGAGGCTGATGGATTCCCACCCCTCTTGGGTTCAGAGAACATGTTCCTCTCTCACTCCCTCTGGGAGTCTTTTTTGGCCTTTGCTCTATCCAAGGTTTCACAATTAGGTACTGAGATCTGCTGGTGTGCAGTTTTCTGTTCCCTAAAGAAGTTCTATTCCCCTTCATCCCAGCTGTGCCTCTTTCCTGCTTGCCCACGAGGATGTCTGCCAGTCACCCAGATGCAAGCTGCTGCCTGCTTTCCCTGGTTCCCAGCCTTTCTGCTTCAGGCTCATCACTGAACACGACCTCATTTACCAGATGAAACGCTGTGTGACACAAGGCACACTCCAGGCCCTGCGCTGCTCTGTGGCTCTCCACTGCTCCTTACAAGCTTCCCCCTTTCCTGCAGCTTAGTACAGCACTGGGCACAGCAAACCTTGCCTCTTCTATTTATTAACCACTTCCCAGGGCTGAACATGTCTTTTATCAACCTCTGACTAATGGCTAAGTTTATCAACTGCCCTCTGGGAGAGGGATGCAGCAACTGTGCCCTGGCTTGCTGTGGGGTCTGGTTGAGGGTCATTTTTCTTGCAGCTTCCATCCCTTTCAAGGCTGACAGCAGACCCAATGCAATTTTCCCAATATGCCAGCAAATGTTTATTTTTTGTAACCTATTCTACTTCCACATCCCATCCCCTGGGCTTTCCAGAAGTGCCCCCTCATGGCTGAGGAGCCACTGTGACTGCTATGAGCCTGTGGCCGTGCAACAGCACAGCCAAGAGCTCCAGTTCTGCCATGCTTGAGGCAGACAGGGTTTTTCTAGCTGCAATGAGGCAGAAGCTCTGCAAGGAGACTGTGCTGCTGCCATTTCCATTTTTTATGTACCTTGTTAGCTAGGACAGGAGTGATGTCTGTTGTTGAACCAGTCTTGCTGGTGCCAACTTCTGCTGTATTTTGGGGGACCTCAGGGTGTGCGTTGCTCCTTGGATGGCTTCTGTGTGGGAGAAAACAGTGGGTCATTCCAAGAACAGTTAAGACTGTGATGAATAAATCACCCCAAAGGCATCCCCAAAGCCTCCCATGTCCCCAGCACCTGCAACACCAGGTGAGTGTTTCAAACCAGACCTTTGAAAATAAATATTTGCTTACAAGAGTGGAAATGGAGTTACGAAAGAAGAGCATGAAGACACACGTGCATGCACACACGCAGAGAGTCACTTAACAACTAGGTTATCGGCAGCAATCAGGACTCACGCTCCAGTTACTGTTTCCATCAAGCCCCAGCAGTTTTGCCTGGCAGCCCAGCAACATCAGCTGATGCAACTGAGAGGGACAGTCCTCTCCTCTCCTCTCCTCTCCCTGTCAAACCTTCCTAGCCCTTCCCTTACTCTTGCAGTCACAGGGGAAAGAGGGAGACCAGCTCAGCCACCAGAGCGGGTGCAAGGGGCATGATGTGCAGCAGGACCAGCCTTTCGGCTGCTGCACAACCCCAAACTGGATGAAGCCAGCCACGACTGCTCCTCAGTATCTCCCAAGTTACCCACCCGTCGTCTTCCTTTGTAGGTTCCTTCTACCTTTGCTGGATTGTCTCCAAACCACAACATTTGTAAGACTGCAGTAAAATTGTGTAAGTTGTAAACCTTAACAAAATATTCACGCTGCACATAACGTATTAGCTCCTTATCTTAAATCTTGCTGGAAGCATTGTACGGAGTCAGTGTGTGACGTGCCTGCCTGCCTTTGTACAGTACTTTTCCTAGGGAGGCAGTTACTAATTGCACTGGCACAGTGGCAGACTGGTCCCCAGTATCTGTAAACTGGTTGGTTAAAAAAAAAAAAAAAAAAAAAAAGACTAAAGAATTTCTCCTCTCCCCAGGGAATAGCTAAATTCCTGGTACCCCACCACTCACATTGTGATCCATGGGAAACTGTCTCTCCCAGTTATTTTGGGGCAGTTTACTGAATTTCCTGCTCCCTCCCCTATTCTTCTCATTCAGCAAAAGCACAAGAGGCCAACAGGTCCAAGAAGGAGGGCAGGACCCAGCCAGCACCCTCCCTCTCCCGCACAGTCCTTGCAGCCCGCAGTCTGTGCTGAGCAGTGGAAAACAGCAAAGCCCCTGCTGCCCTCCGGGACCACCCTGCTTCCAGACAGATCCCCAGAGGGGCACCTTTTCCTCGCCTTGGCTCTGACCTGCAAGTGCAGAGCAGGTTTTCCACCATCACAGCACTTCACTCCTGAGCCTCCCCAGCTCTCATCTGACTATCTCCTTGCTTTGCCATTTATCCTTCCACGGTAACCTCAAACAGCAAGATTCTGTGCTGATAAAAGCATCCCCAGTGGTATGGCAGGCTCCAAGAGCAAGCCTGGTCACCCTCCTTCGCTCTCCTGGATGATGCTGGGGACTGTCACCTCCTGACGGCAGTAGCAGCAAGGAGATCTCCGATTATGGGGCTACAGCTGGCTCGGGGTCTGGTGTCACAGCAGTCAGGAGGAAAGAGGTGAATGTCAGATGTGATGTAGGTGGACATGAAAGCTGAGGGCCAAAGAGCAGGCTGCCAGCTTGCAGCTCAGAAATTCAACAGCAAAGCACATGAGATGCAAGAGAAACAGATGCAGGAAATAGCAAGGACTATGCAGTGACAGCACACGCTCGCAGGGAACAGTCAGCAGCGGGAGGTCTTTCCTGTACTGACAAAGGCAACAAAAAGAAGCTGACTATTTTTCAGACCAGCAGCATGCTCTTCCTGCTGTTTTTATGTAAAACTGATGGACAGGATCAGCAGCCTTGCCAGCACTTGGAGCAAACAGCGTGGGCTGGAAGGCTTGCAAGGGACACAGCTGAGGCAAGGAAGCTCAAGGAACCCTGCTGTAGCAAGCCCTCTTTGGACACAGCACAGCAGGCATAAACCATGTACCCTTCCCAGAGCAGAGCAGCCTGCACTGTCTCTCCAGGTGCCTCCTAGCACAGACAGGCAGGGACATCGTGTGACACTGACCTACAGACCTCTGAGGCTGCCTGGGCTCGTGCCATTTCTCTCTCGTAAGCCCCAACTAGGGTTAACACCACCACAAATAGATTCTGTCCCTCCTGGCCCCTGCACAGCATCTCTGCCACATAGCCAAGCACAGACGCAGGCAGAATAAAGCCAGCAGAGGAGGGGAGCAGCAGCACACAACAGATGGGACAAGGCAGGAGCAAGCACCTCAGGCTGACACTGCTCAGGCCAGCAGAACACCACCACTCCCAGTATATGCTCACTGCCTGAACTGGCTTTCAGCAAATGCTCCTCTTCACGACAATACACAGTTTATGCAGTCTCCACCAAGCCACTACATGCTCTACCTCCTATCTCTCAGTCTGCCTTCGGCTGCCACAACCCTAACAGCACTAACAGATCTTAATTGCCCTGAGCAGCCCCACCTGGAGCATTTACCCACAGCTGCTGCCCATGTGTGGGTGGGTGTGGGTGTCCATTTAAGTTCAGCCCAGGGCTATTACCTCTTGTTTGAGCTAACCTGGGGAGGTGCTGCAGTCTGGCTGTGCCTTCTGGATCCTGCTGAGCTTGAGCCTGTTGCTAAATTCAGCTTGCCACCATGGACCTGCCTGGTGATTGCTAGACCTCATCCTGAGCTGTGAATTGCCTTCCTAGCCTGATTGCAGGCCTACCTCATTGCCAGGGGCTTGCCTGGCAATCTCACCTCTTGGCTACTCCCCTGCTTGCTGGGCTCAGGTTTTATGGGATGGGCCAGGACTGCTGAAGGCACAGCCCTACCAGGAGCTCCTCTCAGCTCCCCTTTTCCTAGGGCGCAGCCAGCCCTCGCTGCGCTCACTGCTGGCTCTCCTGGTATGTGCCCAGACAGCTGCACCACGAATGGGAGCGGGGAGCTCAGCTGGCTTAAAAATAGCCGTGACAAAAAGCTATCGCTTATTTCTTCTACCTGAGTGGGACCCCAGCACTGCAGGGGTAACCCAGAAAGGGGCACAGAAACCACCACGAGGCAGGGGCAGCCAGGGCTGTGCCTTACGGCCTCACCGTGGGGGAGCTCAGGGCGGGTGCCTCAGCGGAGGGGCAGCCTGCCTCCTAGATCGGGTCTTGGCAGCGAGACCTGAGGTACAACGCCTGATTCCTCCGCTAAACCTTTTTTTTTTTTTTTTTTTCAGGGTCTTTTGCTAATTAGTTCAGTTGTTGCTGATTTTATCTGCGTGTCTTGGTGTTACGGAACTTAAGGTCACGGATCGCGGGCTCCTAGGGCAGTTAGTGCCACAGTCCTCTTGTGGGGGAAAAAAATAAAACGAAGCGAAAGGCAAGCCGTTCGATTTAACCCGAAAGCCGTTAAACTTAACCTGAAAGCCGCCATGCCCAGGCACTAACCCATTTCCTCTTATTTTTTACGCAATAACTTGTCGTGACGGGGCAGCGTCCTCCGTGAGGCGAGACCCCCCCTCAGTGCCCGCCCCGCGCTGCCGCTCCCCTCACGGGCGGCCGCCGCCGAGCCCCGGGCGGGCGGGCGGGAGGCGGTGCCCGGGCCGCCCCCCTCGGAGGCCGGAGCCGCCGGGGCCCGTCCGGCTCCCGTAGCACCGCCCGTGGCTGCGGTGGCGTGTGGGAAGGAGAGACGATGGCGGCGGAGCCGGGCCGGGCGGAGATCCAGGCCTTCTTCAGGCGGCTGCGGGCGGCGCCGGCCAACAAGGTAACGGGCGGCGGGGGAGGAAGGGCGAGGGGACGGGGATCGGGAGGGAGCCGCCGGCCCTCAGCCGCCCTCTGCCTCTCTCTGCCTTAGTCCTGCTTCGACTGCGGCGCCAAGAACCCGAGCTGGGCCAGCGTCACCTACGGCGTCTTCCTCTGCATCGACTGCTCCGGAGCGCACCGCGCCCTGGGCGTGCACCTCAGCTTCATCAGGTTGGGGGGCACCCTGCGGGGCTGGGCGAGCTGGGGAGGAGAAGAGTTCGGGTTTGGCTTCTGTGTGCGGGGAGAATTGGGTCTGGGGTGCCGCTGTCTGGCCGTGTGTGCTGCCCCGAGGGGCCGTGAGGCGGTGAGGTGGGACGCGGGGGGGAAGCTGTGGGGCGCGCTGTGCGCCACCCTCACCTTCTAAACGTGAGTGCTGAAGCTGACTTTACTGATCACTTTAAAAGTCCAAATCGATTTTCTCTGGGAGTAAACAAGTTACCGAGATGTTCTTCCCCCCTCTGCCACCATTACTCTGCTGGGATATCTGGCGATTCGAGCTCAGAGCATGCTTTTTTTTTTTTTTTTTTTTTTTTGCCTTTGCCACGCCTGCCTATTGTTGATAGGAGTAACTTGTTCTCGCGCAGGTCCACGGAGCTGGATTCCAACTGGAACTGGTTCCAGCTGAGGTGCATGCAAGTCGGCAGCAATGCCAACGCGGTAAGGAGCCTTTGTAGGCGTTTTGCTTGCTTTCCGGTTTGCTAAGCCACGTCCTCTGTTCCTTGTCCCTTTCCTCTGTAGCTTTCTGGGTGCCAGCCTCGCTGCCATGGGGTTCATACCACGTGCTCAGAGCTATACCCTCTGTCTCTGGGAAGCTTCCTCTTCCTGTTGTCTTTGCATCGTGTCTAACGCTTGCCTGAGTGTGACCTGGCAGCCAGGAGACTGAACATTGTTCTCTTTTCAGACTGCTTTCTTCCGTCAGCATGGCTGCACTACAACAGATGCCAATGCGAAGTACAACAGTCGAGCTGCCCAGATGTACAGGGAGAAGATCCGGCAGCTGGCGAGCGCTGCCATGGCCAAGTATGGCACTGATGTAAGTTGAAGCAGCTCTCTGCTGTTAGATACGTAGAACTGGGTGCTGAGTCTTGTAGGATAGCTTCTTCTTTCCTCTTTTCAGCTGCTCATAGATGGACTGAGTGGAGCCCCTGGGCATTCCCCTGACAAGAGCGATGCTGATTTCTTCATGGAGCACACACAGGTGAGAAGCTGTCCAACCAGACAGCCCAAACAGCTCTCAGAGAGCCAGCTGGTCACCCGGGAGCCTGGAGAGGCAGTAGGAACAGTCCTGCTTAGACTGGAGGGATTTTAACTTGTATACACATTCAGTAGGAACACGGAACAACTAAGATTCAGTCATCAGCCTGGTATATAATCCACAGATCTAAATATTTCCACATGGGGCCTGTAATATCCATGTCCTTTCTCTTTGAAAGTATCTTCATCTTCAAGGGATACTCAGAGTCATCAATTACTCCCTGGAAAATGCTTTTTCTACTGCTTTAATGCAGAGTCTGTGGACAGTTAAAGAGAGGGCTGGCTGTTATGTGAAACTTCTGGTTAAGTCAGCTTTCCAGTGCATAGACCTTGGTGAAGTTGGATTTAGGCAAGTGCTTCTACAATGCAAAGTGGATTATCTCAACTGAATGTAGTGATGTGACAATGTGGCAACTAGTTATCTGGCAGTAAGGACAATGGAAATCACAGTTATTTTCATAGTCCCGCTTTCAGTTGCGATAGTTAACTTTCTACAAAATACCCCCCAGCCTGCGCCCCTCAGTTTCATTGTTCAGCATGATGCTGTGTCGTGTGGGACATCCCTTCGGCCAGTGTGAGTGAGCTGTCCTGGTTGTGTCCTCTCCCAGCTTCTTGTACCCCACCCTCCTTGCTAGCAGGGCACCATAAGAAGCTGCAAAATCCTTGACTCAGCATAAGCACTGCTCAGCAACAACTGAAACATTGTAGTATTAACATTATTCTCATTCTAAATCCAAAACATAACACCATACCAGCTCCCAGCCAATACCAGGACACTCATTCAGCTGGCTTCTCTTTTTTTTTTTTGTCCCTGATAATGTGTGGACAGCTCCACATTCCCTTATCTTCAGCGAAGGGATAGTCTGGAGTTGGGAACGTGTTTTCTTGACTTCAAATTCAGTACAAGTTATTGAACTTGAAGTAAGTTGAGGATGGTTAGATTCGTTCATTCTCTGCAAATCATTCAAATGAGCATCTCTTTGCAGTCTTCCAGTACCTGGGACGTAGCAGATGCCAGCCAGAATCTTGCACAGTCTTCCCTGGAGGTGGAAAAAGCACCAAAGTCATCAGAAGGCAGTGAAGCATCAAGTGAGTTCCCTGCTTAATAATTTTCTCGAGAACCTGACTTAATGTCCAGGATGTCCAGGAGAGTACAGTTCTGTACCACAGTTGGAAGGGCTAAGCTTTGTCCCTTGGTTCAGGCTTGAAGAAACTCTGTGTGCTGTCTGATGTTAAATTAGTGGACACTTAAAAGAACAGCTTGGTTTGGGCTCAAGGAGTCAGTTCTTTGCATTTCCTGAAATGCATGAAAAACAGTTTAGTTGGGGCTGGTTGCTCTGTTTCTCTACTTCCAGACGTAATTCTTCATTTAAACACTTTTCTCGATCCCTTGAATTTGATTGTTCTATATTCACATTTTATTTTCAGACCTGAAAACCATTTCTAGGGTGAATTACAAAGAAACCAAGAATGTGGGAGAACAGATGTAATTTGAAACAGCTTTTGTATTCCCTTGACAGAGTATTTACTTTCTTTTAATGCATTAAGAGCACTGCAGAATGGTTAACTTGCTCTGTGGAGACTTAAGGTGGTTGTGCTTGGCAAATTGCACCTTTCAAATGGAAATTAGATTGTTGAAGGAATTTCTGGGTGATGGGGGGCAGAGGAGGTAGAAGACAGAGCAGAACTGTGAACACAGAAAAGGAAGGAGAATTTCTCTGAATGTTCTCTTCTGTTCTTGTGCTCGCAGATCCCAGCCAAGGTCCATCTATTGACTTGTTGAGCACATCTCCTAAAGCTCCTCTAGGTAAGTAACGCTTCAGTATGTCCTGGATCAGTCTTGCTGTTACACGTACTGTTCTGTAGTAACTTTAGTGGAACTGTAACTAATGAGCCTATTTTCAGAATATTGAAAGGTGTTTTATCTGACTATGGAGCAAATACTGATGATCTCCATAAATTCCAAAACCACTCCACAGCTTATTGGAGGTTTCTTCTCCTTTGGATGATTGAGTCCAAAGCTGTCTCATTCTCAAAAACTTGTTTTCGTTTCTGGGCTTTGGTCAAAAGTTGGTATTTGCATATCTGGAACTTGGTTGACCAAGGCCACGTGGCTGTTTTGTGTTTCATCTGGCTTTTTCCCCTAGAAGCTTGGAACAAATATGCATTTAGTTTGCTGAATAACAGGTGTTTATATCTGATTGTCCCCCACCATTACTGTCCTGGCCACACACAACGTATAGCTCAGCTTCTTTTCTTACCAAGAGTGTGTTCCTGGCCCACAGGGGGCTTCATCCTGGGTGGAAAGCCTGTGTCCTTAAGCGTCTGTTCATTCCCCGTGTTTGTTTCTTCTCAGACGCGTCCATGTGTCTATCAACACAAGAGCCTGCTCCTGCCAGAGGTAACTGGCTAACAGCTGGCCTGCTCTGGCTGCTTGTGACAACTCTGCCTGCCCCTTTTGTAATTCTGCCTTCAGTAACTTTAGCTTCTTGTGCTTAGAGGGAGAGAATGAGCCAAAGCTTACATGTATTGTATTGGGATCTAAACCAGCTATTACTTCTCTGGAAATGGACCTTATTGTTACTTCTATTAAAACATTTCTTGACAGTAATCAATAAAATCAGGACCAGTATGCTGAAAGCAGTCTGATAGTGATGAACGTGCCAAACCCCTTATTTCAAAAAAAATCTTATGGTAAAATGAGAAAAGATCGTTCTTGACAGCCTTCCCAGTATCTCAAGTATGGATTGACAAAAGTCATGTGGGTGTAGAAAGCAAGGAAACAGTTCTGTGGAAGAGAATCCCACGAGGGCAGTAAGACTGGAGCTACATAATGTTAAAAGCTGGAAAAGTGTCCTGGGCAGTCCCTCTTTATGCTTGCTTTGTTCTTACACATTTTCCACAGGCACCTACTGCTTGGCTGGATCTTGGCTGTTATACAGGTGTGGCGTGCTTTATGCCCTCAGAGTGACAGGTTTCTGGTAGAAGGTGTTGAGGAACCTGTTGCTTCTACAGCTCGCTGCACTTTAGGTCCATTTTGTTGGTGGTCTGTACATGTAAACATTGCTTTAGGGTTCCTGCTTTCATCCCTAAGGCACTGGTGAGACGCTGACCTTCATGTGGTTTTGAAGCTTCGTTTTCCTGGGTTTATGTATGAAATAAATGTAGTGTCTCTAGCAACCCTGATCTGTACTGGACAGGGTCGCCAACTGCATGACACCTGGAGGAGCTTTTTGAAGGTCTCAATTCAGTTACAAGCTTCTCCAGGGATGGGCATGCTTCTCTAGGCCACCAGCCTGCAATTGTGGAGCTTTTCAGTGCATCTTTCTTGGCTGGGTGAAATCACCCAGCTTTCTGATGCAAAGCTGCATGGTGTGCCCTGGATTCTGTAGCAGCTGGACTGGGGTGGATGTTTGTGTGGGTTCCTGACTAATTTTGGCTTCTTAAATTAATTCATTTCTGTTTGTTTGCTGCTTTCCTCCTCTTGCAGAACTTAAATCCTCCCTCATCGGAAAGAAGAAGCCTGGAGCTGCCAAGAAAGGGGTACGTCTGAGCTCTTACTTTCTGGAGAGGAGGCAGAGCACGTCTCGTATTACTGCTGTCCTTTCCCTGGGCCTGTGCTTTCTGCCCCTACCCAGGCTGTCCACTGAGATCCATTTGGGGAAGGCAGAGCTTTGTCTCACTGCCTCTTTTGAAAGCTAGCTTGTAAATTAATGGACAAAAACAAATAGGGTTTGGATCGTTACTGGAGTGTATGTGGCTAATCTCTTCACACTGGGCACCGGTGGGTCAACTCTCATGGTTTTTTTCCATCCTCTGTTGCAGGCTGTCCTGGGACTGTAGGTTATGACTAAACAGGGAGACCAAAAGCCTGAGCTGCTGGTTTTCTTGTACTGCGAACAGCTTAGGGGGAAGAAGCCCTTTTTGTATGTTTTTTTTTCCTTTCTTTCTCAGCTGGGTGCAAAAAAAGGTCTTGGAGCCCAGAAAGTGAGCAGCCAGAGCTTCAGTGAGATTGAGCGGCAAGCCCAGGTGGCAGAGCAGCTGAAGGAGCAGCAGGCAGCGGAGTCCAGGAAACAAGCTGAGGAGTCCATGTAAGTGCCCTGTCTGGGCCGTACGCCTTGCGTATGTAAGGTAGAAGTAACGCGTGGTTGATGCTGTTCTAGGACTGCCTAATATGACTACAGAACATCCACAACCAGTCCTTACAGCAGGGCACAAGCTATATTGCTGTCTTCTATTCAAATTAGTACCTCTGGAAGATCTTAAGGAGCAGATACGGATTTGTTTTTATTTTTCTGTGGACCTTTGGCCAGGATTGATAAAAGCAAAGGCTGAGCTGGGTGCGTATTCTTGTGCCTCTGTCCCAGGGGGTACAGAGGCAGTGCCTACACCAAGAAAATCACATTTAGCTAGAAAAGAGTTGCATCCCAGTGGAGATGAGGTGGGGAGACAAGCTGCTATGAAGGGATTTTTGGCTGTGCTGCTGTGGAAGCAGGTGTATTGAGGGGTTGTCAGGGTTGCATTTCCCCTTGTCCCTCCACAGCATGGGCTGGGCTAGGGCAGAAGGGTAATGGGCTGGTACCCACTGCAGCTCTTTCCTTTAGAGTCACCTCGATGCGACTGGCTTATCAGGAACTGCAGCTCGATCGGAAGAAGGAAGAGAAGAAACTTCAGAACCTCGAAGGGAAGAAGCGTGAACAAGCTGAGAGGCTAGGCATGGGCTTGGTGTCAAGAAGGTACTTGGCTGGGGATGGCATGGGGTAGAGGTGCTCTGGAACCACACTGCTCTAAAACAGTTTCCCAAAGGCAGTAGCTTGCTGCTGCTCTAACAAAAGGAAGGGATTTAATTTGCTTGCATGCTGGACTGTATCTAAAAATGCTTCACACCGCAGAAGGAATGGAGACTGTTCAAAGGTTCCAGTTCTCGTGAGCTTTTTCAAAGTTGCTTGTGGCCTGTCAGTGCCTAGCTCTGAAGCCTTACAACTCCACAGATGTCTGCGTGTAGGCAGGCATCACCCTACCTCCCTTAAGAAGGTAACTCAAGACTTTGAGGGATTCAAGCCTGACGTGTGGTAAAGGGGGTTGGCTCCCCACAACTTCCCTCCAGCTCTGTGGCACCTGCCCTGTCTCTGAAGGCCAGATTCAGTTTTGAGGGAGACTGTTTGTAGGCGCTGGATGGTGTCATAGCTGTCAGCCCTGACCGCCTGTTTGTTGTGCTAGCTCTGTTTCACACTCGGTGATGTCTGAGATGCAAGTCATTGAGCAGGAGACGCCACTGGCCGTGAAATCTTCCCGCTCCCAATTGGACCTGTTTGAAGATGCTGGAAGCTTCACATCTGGACCCCCCAAGTAAGACTAAGCTTCAGTGTAATGTTTGGCTTGTTTCTAAATTGAGTATCTGGCTTAAACTACCTATTTTTGGTACCTAGGTACAAATATAGTCCCTTCTCATTTGAAGATGCCTTTGGCTCACGATGGGAAGCAGACTCCTCATGGGGTGTTGACAAAGAGGAGGAACCAGAGGTGACAATTTCCAGTATTCGGCCAATTTCAGAGAGGTAAAGCACCTGCTACCGTACTGTCCTTGTACGGGACAAAGGGATGGGTCTAGGAGTTGTGGCGGAGATGCTACCGTGCTATGACGGGAGCTGAGCCTTAGGCTGCAGAAGATCACTTGCATGGGTAATCCTGAGAAAAGGGGCCTTTGGTGAGAGATCCTTTGGGCACTTCTTTTCCTATTGTGTCACAGCCCTTATGGTCATCAAATGGGGTCTGTCCTGGGGTGGAGGGAGGAGAGAACTCTGGTGGAAGCTAGCCCTTGGGGTTCGTTCCTCTCCTTCCATCAGATGGGATATGAGACATGTCTTTCTCTACTGTGTTGCTGAGCTGTCTCCTCTCTTGCTTCCTCAGGCCCACCAGTAGAAGAGATACAGAGAACAGGACATCAGTTGTGGAATCAAATGAAGCTCGGCAGAAGTTCGCAGGAGCTAAAGCTATCTCTTCAGATATGTTCTTTGGGCGGGAAGCAGATGCTGAGGTAAATGCACTTTGCAGTGCTCTGACTTCATCTCCTTTTTGCTCAGGTTGTTCTTTGTTCCATTCCTTTACTTCTTTTCTTTTTCCTTTCTTCTGCAGTACGAAGCCAGATCCCGACTGCAGCAGCTCTCAGGCAGCAGCGCTATCAGTTCTGCAGACCTGTTTGGAGAGGCTGAGAATGCGCACTCAGGTTTGTTAGTGCTCAGTGGGTTGAGGAAGGGCGTGCAGCTTTGGAGGACCTCAACAGGAGGGGGGTCAGGGTGTTCTCTGGAGCCGGAGAACTCCAGCCTTACTCCTCCTGGTTCTTGTAGGTGGCGTGTCGATTGGAAATGTCCTGCCTGCAGCCGATATCGCACAGTTCAAGCAAGGAGTGAAGTCAGTTGCCGGCAAGATGGCTGTCCTAGCCAATGGGGTGATGAACTCCCTCCAGGTGAGGTTGCACTGCAGCACCTTCAGACAGGTTCTAGTCATATTCGGGGACTTCTACCATATCCTGGCCGTTCCAAGTGATTTCACTGGGATCATCATCGTCTTCTCAAATTGTATAGAAAGTCCTAGGTAGAGATGAGCCCTTTTGTAGCTGAGGATTCTATAGATGACCAATTCCCGGTGGCTGGTGAATGCTACTTGGACAACATTATTCTCTTGCTGGACAGGGTACTGTGTTATGTCAGATATGCCTTTTCCCACAGATCTTTAAACTTAAAAAATTGAGCCCATTTTACCTCCTGTCTTTGCAAGGTGTCCTCTCTTGAGGCAACCTGTTGTTGACCATTGTGTATTGATTGCATTAATGCCAAACCCCCATGACCTTGTTATTTTCTTCTTTGGAGTTTGCAGAATGTTATAGAATGGTGTCTCGGTGTGTTTCCTCCCCAGGATCGTTATGGTTCATATTGATGACCCAGGAACTGCAACTCGCAGGGAAGCCAGCAGGAGGCACTGATGCCACCTTCGCCTGGAGTAAACTCTGCAGGATTGTCTTAGTTTGTCTGGGGTGGGTGGGGAGGGGAGAAGGAAAGCAGAAGGGGGCAGGACATGGCTGTGCCCAGGATGCTTTCCAAATATCTGAATTCCACTCTGCATTAAAATTTGATGTGCCCTCAGACCCACTGCTATCTACTAGCCAGTGGAGATGGGGATAACCTCACGGCTGTGAAAGATGTGGGAATTCCTGTGACTGCCCTCATCAGTGCTCCTATCCTTCTTGGCCCATCCCTTAGCTGACCACGTGACAGAGGAAATGGGAATGCTGTTTTTCTGAACGTGTTACCTGGTCCCCATGGACATGACTGTTGCTTTCTGTTCTGCTCAGTGCTCTTACTGCCTGATCCCAAGCAGGCTGCTGCAGCAGTTCACAGCACGGGTAAGGCATTTTCAACTGCAAGGTTCTAGTGTGCATGGTAAGCCATGGTGTCACAATTCCTCTGTATTTGCAGAGTTTGCCTTTTACCATGGGATAATCCTTTTTATTGTCTTGTAAACCGGCATATATTGATGCGGGAGAACAAATCAAGCAAAGATTATTTTTTTTAGCTTCTAATCACATCATGAGCAAAAAAAGGCCCAGGCCATGAAGTACTATAAAGATATTTGCTGGACCCTTGGTTATTGTGTTGCCCTACCCTATCTTCCATCCAGACTTGGACAGAGGGGGAAGGTCCTGAAACCCTGGCTTAAGTGGGACAGGGGTGAGGGAGGCTGTCCCCATGGGGACTGCAACCTTAGTCCTACTCAGGTGGGCTCTTTGCTTCTGAGTGTGGTTTCAACAAGAGCAGTTTTCCCTTTTCTTTATGCAGTTGAGGATCGGATGGGCCTCTTTTTTTTTTTTTTTCCTGTGCTTATTTTGCAACTATTGCAAAATAGCTGGATGAGCAAAATGATTTAACTCCATGGGTTCCTGTCAGCAAACGCCCCCTCCAGGGCTGGGCCCCCACCTTGTGCCAGATGTGCACGGACCCCCCTGGTCCACTGGGGGCTGCGTGGCAGCAGCCAGAGGGGCCGTGGTACCCCCAGGGCTGTGGCGGGGGTGGAAATGGCTGAGGGTTGAATGTGCTTGCGTGGGTGGTGTGGGCACGGTGCCATTTGTGCTGGGGGTGGCAGCGGACCCCACCCGGGCGGGGTCAACATTGTGGGGCCCCATGAGAGGCCACTGGGGCCTGGGGGGGGGGGGGGGCACAGACCACAGTTTCTCAGGCTTGGCCCCAGGCCTTACACTGCATGCTTTATTCCCTTGCTTTGGTTGTTGCCCACTGCTGGGTGGGGAAAAAACGTGCAGTTAAAGAGCATGCTGATAACTTACAGTCAATAAATACCTCCCCCTACCTCCACAGCCAGGTCAGCAGTAGCTAAAAGATTACTCTTAAAATAGTTCCAGCATGTGCTGAATCCGCTCGGCTTAGGGCAGCGCTAAGCTTTGGGTTAACAGATCTTAGTAGCCTACACCGTGCAGCGTTTTAGGGCAGGGAAGAGCAAAGAGGCTCCCAAAGGCTCACGAGAAATTGGAGTGTCTTGGGAAATAACGAGTCCATGCAAGCTGTGACAGAGGTGCGTGGCTGGTCAGCTGTTCAGGGCTGTGGAGGCCAAGCTGCAGAGTTACCACTGAGGCTGCAATTCTTTCTGTAGCTGTACAGGCCACACCGCGATGCTACAACAATGCCAATATTTACAAAAAGTACCTGGGCCTCACTTGAAAACTGCCTCCTTCTCCCCCAGTGCTTCTGCCCACCAACCCCCAGCAGATGCACTCGGTGTTGGCAGGCTGCACCACCACCTGTGGCCAAACCATCTGAAGACTTTTCATCTCTCTGTTCCACCCCCCTCTCCAAAGCCTGCTTTCAGCAAATGAGCTTAACGGGGAGGCCTCCCAGAAGGGAACTCGGCGCAGCAGAGGAGCCGCAAAGCACCATGCAGTACTTGCTGAAATCTAGCTTATTATTTGCTTTGGCTTGGCTTGGACTCATGGAGGAGGAAGCTGTGACAGGTGGCAAGGCACTACCTAAACCCTTCTATTCTAGGAACTTGAGGAATTTCTCTACCTTTGATCACATGCAGGTGCAGCTTTACTGGGAATAATTACAATGGAGCGTGAATGCAAAGCTGCTGCTGGCAATTTAACCACTCTATTGTCTAGGCCAAGTCTGAACACAGCTACACAACAAAACCCTGGCACCCAGCCTGCGCCAGCGCTCCCACTGCTCCAGCACCTGCTGAACTGGGAGAGAGCCCTGGCTGGGAGAACGCCGGGCTATTTCCAAGTACGGGCAGCTCGAGCAGCTGCTGGTTTGTCGTCTTACGTGCCAGCAGATGGCAGCAGAACTCTGCAGCTGGAAATAGCTACTCCTACACAGATTTGGATCTAGGGGAAAAAAAAAAAAAGCAGCGTTCTTGCTGGGAAGGGACAGGTGGACTTGGCAATGGGGCCTGGCACAGCCGCGCACACACTGGTGATGTGGATGTAACCCAGTGCCAGAGCAGATGCTCTGGGAGGAGGTGCTGCACCTACAGGGAGATGTGGACAAACCAAAGATGGGACCGGTGCCCACCCTCACAACCTTCAGTTTTCAGAGGAGTCTGTCTCTTCGTTGGAGCCTTCACTCTCAGCATCCATTTTTCGGCGATGGTGGAGAGGTTTCCAGGGAGAGTTAATCCTGGGTGAGTGACGGACAGGCAAATTAGCAGTGTCCCCGCTGGAGCTGGTAGGAGCAGAGATGGCAAGCCCTGAAACCTGAGCTATCCTGGAAGAGAAAAGACAAATGCTGGGTAGCCGAGCTTGTCATCTCCAGCCTTAACCATAGCAATTTTGGAGTAAACTCGCGAAGAGGACTCATTCCCAACTAGAAAGATGTTCATGGCAAAGATGGGGAATGCCTTACACTAGTATCTGCCAGACTTGCTGTGCAAATCTTTTTACCCTGTTAAAACAGATCAGGGCTCAGCCTGTGTCTCCCAACACTCCTGGTTTTCACCATCCAACATTTTTTTTTTCCTAACCAAGGTGCATTTTCCCCCCAGTTTCTGAAGCCTTTTCTAAGGATTTTGTTAGTGCCACCAAGGCAACCAAGAGGCCCTCTCTGCCCAGGCTGCTCTGTTAGCTTCTCTCTTGTCTTAAAGTTGAGTAAAAGACTAGGGGCAGTACTTCACTGAAGCTTTCCTTAACATGCTACTTTCCATCTGTTGCTTTACCTCCTACTCTAGGCAATTCCACTTACAATTTCTCAAGCTCCTGATCCATGGCAGGGTCCAGAAACAAATCTCCTTTATCTGGCAAAGCCCCTGGGAAGAAGAAGGAGAAAAAAAAAAAAAGTATCAGAGCAGAGTTAGGCTACTCAGGGGTCACCTGTTCGAAGAAAATTACTGAAGTCATACCAGCATCTGTAATTTGTCCTGCAAGACAAAAAAGACCCTTCAGAGGAATGGACATTGAATATTAAGGATCAAGGACAGGCAAAGAATGATGTTGCAAACGCTGTGTCCTTCACACAGGCTCTAGCTGGGCCTCAGCCTAGGTAGGAGGCACTCAGCAGTCTCACCTCTCCGAGAACTTTAAAAGCCCAAAGATTTTGCAGGTTCTGTTCTCTCTAGAACTACTGGGTGCTGACTGTCACAGAGTGATGTCCCTGTGAATTGCCCTGTATAGCTACCAGTCCTAAATCCTATAAGAACAACAGCGCCTTCAGGAAGATGGGGCTCTTGGGAAATCCCTCCTGTAACAAACTCCACCCTTGTGGGGTCTGTGGGAGGGTCTGATCGGTCAGCATGGAGATGACAGAAATTGCCTGGACGATGCCACTGCACACCAAGAAAAATGCATTTGGTAATCTGTACCAACCCTGCAGCGAGAAATGCTCTCGTTTTTCAGGAGACCTGGGTGCTACATGCAGTATTTTGGGAAAATAGCTCTTGTACTGCCCTGGGGGGACACAAAGCAGATGTCTGGCCCTGGCACCTTCATCCTGAAGGAGGGGCTGGAGAGCCACCTCTTACAGACAGGCAAATGGCAGTCAAAAAAAATGTAGCAATGAGCATCTAACAAATTAGAAGCAGTTCCGACCAGATCTGACTCCTCTACTTCCAGTTCTGGTCTTCTTCTCTTGCACATGACCAGGAAAACCTGGCACAGCAACACAGAGTGGTGAGAGGTCCAGTGCTTGCTTCCATACGCCACATTAAAAGAATAAGCAAGCAGCTAAAGCTTAACTTGTTTCTGTTTGCAGAATGTAGTGAGGTCTCTGGGGCACAAGAATTACTTGGGAGAGTCAGTAAATGGCACTTAAAGGTTTCACAAATCTACCTTAACACTGGAGTTAGGCTGCAGGTTCCCATTTGCCTGACAAGTTCATCAGTGCTACCCCAGCCAGAATGAACTGCTGTAATCCCTACCCCAGCTCTAGAGGGGCCACTGGCTTTGTGAGGCGGGAGAGCAGGCAGGCCTCCTCACTGAAAGCTCCTTTGCCTGAAACTGCCCTTGCTGAAGGGCTTTGGGGAGCTTGTGATCCCCTACAGACCAAAGACTATTGAAATCACCCTTCAGGAGAGATTAAAAGACACCAGGAAAAGAATCCTCCTCTCCTTGCCAAGATGCTAGCACCTGTCAGACTTGTGGCTGCTGCCCCTCCTCTGCGAGAGGCCTCAGCAGGAGGCTGGCAGAGGGCCAGGGGCCAGGCCCACATTAATAGAAAGGAAAACCCACACACTTTGTAGATGGCACAATGGAAGCTGTGGGCAGGTTCTTTTTTTTTTTTTTTTTTTGCCCATCTGTTTTCTTTGCACTCGATTGGAAGTGGATTTTGTCGGGCAAAGGAAAAAAGAATTTGTTTGGTGCAATCCAGGCATCACCTGTGAGTACACGGCTTCCTAAACCTGTTTGCAGAGGGGAGTGCAGGGCTGTAGTCATGCACCTTTGATATATAATCTCCGTGTTGCTGGGTAAGCAGCCCTTCCCCAGAGGGGCATTAGAAGCTTAAATTGTTTGCTGGAAGAAGAGGCTCAGCCAGGGAGGGGACACTTCTACTATGACACACCTGTGCAAAAGAACAAGCCCTCGGGCAAGGTACAGCATCTTTTCACTAAGGCTTGTCTTTGAAATATGGGGACTGGCAGATACTCAGGCCTGGAGTAGAGGGAGAGGATACCCAAAGAGAGAGCTTATCCTTACTGACCCGATGAACTGCTGAGCAGAGTGAAGGTGTGTGAGCCTCCATGCTTTCAAACATTTCTCCTTGTCAAATGCCAAAAGCCATTGCTGTTCCCCTTTGCAGGAGGAAGAGGAGCACAACCAAGTCATATGGGGACAACACAGCGCTATGTGTCTGAATTATGCACAGATTAAAGATGTAAAGCATTGCTGTCTTAGGGCAGCATTTCACACCTCATTTTATTGTGGAAGAAGCTCCACAGCTTCAAGCAGACAAGTAAGGTGCAGTGCTATGTTTCTAAACTTTAATCCATTTCAAAAAAAAAAAAAAAAGATGAAAAATGGCCCCACTTTCTTCCTAATGAAGTAAAATCTGGGGCATAACTACAGCGGAAATTCCACAGAAATGCAGAATGACTGAAAATGTAGAGCTGTCCCAGTCATAGAAATCTTACCTAGGGCTCTGTTGATCCCTTGGTCCTTTGCAAGCGCCAAAAGGAATCCATAGAAGGTCAGTCTCTGTGCAGTACTCAGCATTTCTTTCACAAGAGCACAAGGTGGACAGCTAGGAAAAGAGAGACAAAGAGGTTATCTTGTCTATTAAATATCTTTTTTTTTTTTCAAGATGCAGCTCAAATTGGAAGAATAAGCCCATTTACCTGTTCAAATATTGTCAAATTGCCCCCGTTGTTTAAAACTAATAGCCAACAGCTTGTTTACTTGGCATTGCATCTGCTCCCAATTTGCTAAGCAAAAATGATTGGGCTGGGGTACATCCCTAGGAGCAGTTTTACCTTCCTCCTTTCCAAGGACAGGGAGAAAAACCCAGATCTGCTGAGAAGCATATACACATGTCCACTCTTGACATATCATATTCTTTCATTAAAAAAAAAAAAAGGAAATCCTTTCTTTTAGCAGTTAATAAACTCCCATTTCTGTGAGGGCACTGTTATTATCACCCTTTTACCATCAACAGACATTCAAGGGGCAGGAAAATCTCTCCAATGACAGACTAAATATGTCCTAAAACATTTGAGTGGGGACTGCAATTCCTATGTCCCCTTCATCTACACTCACCTTAAACCCTGGCCCTGACCTTTAGGCAATATCATCATCATGATTCTTGCTCTTGCTTAATACTCCTTAAAGAGTTTCCTGCAAAATGGAACTGCTGCATGTAGAGGAAATGAAAGTGCTGAACAGATCAGGACTTAGTAGCACTCCTGGGAGATGTGGGTGTGGGCTGGTGATCCCTCAGGCAAAGGTGGTTACTAAAGCCTGGCTGAGCATTGAGCTACTTGAGGAAAGGCTGGGAATGTCTCCCCTCACAGATAGGCTTACAATATCCTCCCCAGCTCAAGCTCTGGGGGCATACAGGGAACATAGAGCTTCTGTTACTTAAACGTCCAAACAGCCCGGAATCTCTGCTTAGGTGCCTATGGTTCTGGACAGTAGTTCAGAACTAATTTTGGGGACCGCAAATTTCGATTCACATAAAGCAGGAGTCAGGTGGGGCCTGCGTCATGAGTCTTTTTGTGGATCTAGACCATGACTATCTGCTTACTACCTGCAACTATGAAGAATGTGTCTATTAAAGCTATACAGTAAGGCCTGGTTTTTCTCTGTCCCTTGATGAACCAAGGCTAGTCTTGTGCCTGGGATCTCTAACTGGAGACCAGCTCCATCCCATATTCCAGTTCAGACTAGCAGTGTGATCTTGTCCAGGTGCTAAAGCTTCATCCACCCCAGTGTGGCCTGCCTGTACTTCAACACTCAGGAACACATTTGTATTTGTTTATCTCTTCTAGTTAATCCGTGATGGTAGATGAACCCTCTCCTTGATGAAAATATCAACGTAAAAGCGAGCAGGAAAGCAGAGTCCCAAATCAACCAATTATCCCAATAATCTGCTCAACTCCCCTGTGTTTATTAGGCCCAGGAAATTGTTTTTCTATTTTGGTTAAGGCAGTTCTGCTGTGATCTCTCCCTTCATACTTCTCCAATGAGATCTATGTGGAAGTTACAGCTTGTTCAAAGTCCTGTATTTCTTCGCAGATCCAACCTTACCAAGGGTCTCCAGAGACAGAGACTTCACGTCTGTGTTTTGGACTCTATTCATACCTGTATTTTGATCTGTCACACAGGGACTCTAGGCACTGGTAGAAGAGAGACGCCTCTACCCCATCGAGTGGGTTGCAGTCATTTGGGGGTTGTCGCTGCCGATGTTGCCCAGAGGATGATGTTGGCACAATCACAGTATTTGGATTCTTACCAGCCAATAGGTCTTGATAAATGGCAGCAACACTTTCCAGGAACTCTGAAAAAACAGAAAGCGATTTATAACTCAGGGCTACAGCCAGCTAAGTATCCTCCTGACCTACCAGACCCAGGATTAAATTGTCATTCCCTGCTCTGTGCTGCACATGACACCAACAGGAAATGAATGTAAGCACAATACTAAGGCACCCTGCATATTTAGATCAGATATTATGCAGGCACAAGCAGCCATTTCCATGTAAGTTGCTGGCTTCTCCCTGTCAGGATAGTTATGAGAGGCCAGCCACTCTGTTCAGACTCTTCTAAAGGGAACAGAGGCTAGCATGTGAATAAAGCAGCGGAGTGTGAAAGCTAATGTCAAACACACAGCTAGTTTGCAAAGTCTCAAAAGTTTTCCTTCTTCGTCTGTTACCACCAACCGAGAACTCATCCAAGTTGGGAACAAAATATATGGTACTGCAACAGAAGCAAAGGGAGCAAGTTAGTCAGGGCTCCAGGCTGTATCCCAGCTTGTCTCTGTGCTGCTCCAAAGTAAATATTACATGGGATCTAGAGGAAGGGCCAGGGCAGGTCAGGGCTAGAGTTGGCAGAAAGCCTCTCCCCAGGCTCCTCATACTACCCACTGTTTACTGCAAGAGCCTAATTTTAAACAAGTTTGTTTATGGATGTGGTCAGCAGTTTACAAATCTAGATTCCATTTGGAGTGGTTTGCATGTGTGTGGGTTGGTGGGAGAGCGTATGACAGGCTGCGTGTGTGCACTGTGCCTGGGCGAGCGGGACAGGGCCGGGCTGCCTGAGTGTGTGCACACAAGGGCGCGTTTGGGAGGGCTCCGGTGGCATTTGTGTCCCCAGCGAATGGAAGTGTGAGGATGTGCGTGAGGCGGCTGGAAAGGAAAGGCGGGATGGCGGCGGGCCCTCGGGCTGTGCTGAGGTTTTGCAGCTCAGTGGAAATATTTTGTTGTATCAGAGAAAAACTTTTCAAGCGCATTTTCTGTCCGCAGCTCAAGGCGCTGCAAGCCTGGTTCTGCCCAACCCAAAATCACCATTTTAACTGTTTTTCTTTGATGACTTGTCACGGGTAATGTTGTGATATGCACAGGGGAGTTATACAGAGAAAAGTACTAAGAAATAGAGATGTTTGTATTAGGAATAGCAGCTGACTCATAACTGCTGGAAAGATGGGAACTGACAGGTTGGATCAGATCAGCAGGCCACCCAAGGCTGCACTCTGACCACAAACTGTGCTCCACCACAGCTTCTAGCCAGTGTCTCCCTGTATCCCTGACCTGGCCCCTTTTGCCTGATCAAGGCCAACCAAGAGCTATGCCCATCAGCAGGAACTGTTAGTGTGAGCGGACAGAATCCCATGAGCTTTTGTTGCCTTTAGAAAGTGCTCTGTGCTGCAAGACAAGTGAGTGAGTGCCTGTGCAGTGCCCCATGCTTGGGAGCATATCTAACCTTGATACGGGAAACGTTTCCCTCTTTTTCCCCACTTGAGCAGTTTCCTGGATGAGTTCCTTTCCTCAACAACATTTTAGGGGGCTAAGACAAACAGGCCAACATACTTTAAAACATCTTCCTGTAAAGAAAAAGCACACGAGTGTTCATCCAAGTTTCTCCCCCTTGCCACCTGAACTTTAGTTTAAAAATACCTCAGGATTTTTACAGCTGTGTATGTGTGGGTGAGTGTATGTAAAAATATGCATACACAAACTATTAGTATTTGATTTGTACTTCTCCTGTCAATAATCTTAAAAGAAGTACTCCATCTACGTAAAACTCAAACTGAGGGAGAGGGGTAGAATATGACAAATGACCAATAATACGAAAAGCATAGATAGGGATTAACTGTTCGTTTTCCCTTCCAACTAGGGACTCTCAAATCAAATGAGAGGTGGATCTTCGTGGAACAGGTGGCAGACCCATGCAACTCCTTGCCAAGGAGAGTTGTGGAGGTTAAATGTTGATGTGATTTCAAGGGGAAACTGGAAAATTCCTTGGGAGAGAAATCCCCTGAGTGTTTCTAAACCTGTAGAAACTATACGCATTTCAGAAACATTTTGAGCTGAAAACAGCTTGTAGTTGGATGAGTATTAGAGGTAAGAAGGGTAAGAATTGGATGAATTTGCCAAGTTCCTTTTTTTTTTTTTTTTTTTTGAGGCACCAGCTCCCGATCCCTGTTGGGGCCAGAACATTGGGTTAGGCTTGTTCTGGGCCATTCTGATCCTGTCTCCAGCAGGGGCCAGTACTTTGGAGGCAGAAATGCTGTATTGCAGAGTTATGGGAAAAAAATATTAGTAAAAGTTAACTGTTAGGTGCTAACATACACTAGATAAAGCTGGAAATGTATGTCTCAGGGCTAAGACAAATACATGCATAAGCCATAGCTATTACAGGTATCTTGTTATTCATAACCATTTGGAACCTCCTTATGAAGCCTTCTAATCTATTGGCATCAGTGACAGCTTTTATTGATGGGTCCCATTAGCTATATATTCTCTGTGAAAACCCATGCGTGTCCTTACAAGGCTGAGAAAACTGCAGGGATAGAAGAGCTGTAAGGCTGTAATGATATGCCAGAGGGTGAAACCAGCAGCTTCCCAGTATTTACCTGAGTAGTAGAATTGGATCTGGAAAGCAAAGAGGAAATCAGAAAAAGACATCAGGCAATCCATAGCATCATCCATCAGCACAATCCTAGGAATAAGATGAGAGAAACGGTTTGGCATCTCCAAAAGGACTAAAGCCTTCAAGCAGGAACCCCAGATCCAGAGAAAGCACAGCTAGGCAGCTACATGCAACTGAGAACTGCTAGTGGCTTGGCCCAGGGTAAGAGGTTAGGAGAGAGCAATGGGAACACCCACCAGTGCGTGGATGAGGGCACCCTAATATCAAATGAAAGCAGCTTGAGAACCTGGGGTGAGGAGAAGATCCTGAGTATCAGTGCTATCATGCACTAGCTTCAGTGTGACCAGAGCAAGATGAACGTTAAGCATTCAGGCCTGGGGGACGTGCTGGAATGAACATTGGCAGTAAAACTACTAGGCTGGTTCGCATGGCTGTATAAAGAGTAAATTTGCTACAGGCCAGGCAGTTACACGATTATAAAACTGGTGTAAGCAGAATGAGACTTGTGCTGTTCTTCTGTACACCAGATTTTATTGAACTAGGCTATTTCCACATTCATAAGTATAACAATAGCCATTAAATTCCAACCTATGGCCCAACTCCACCTGACTACAGAGGAAATAACACGATGTCTCTTCTGCATCAACAATCAGCTTTAAAATTACTTACCGTAAACATCCTATCCTCCTTTTCTCATGGATCAGTCCCTTTTCATATATTATCAGGTCAAATTTCATAGAGACTGAAGACTTCCTGGACAAGGGACAATGTCTTATTTCTCTCTGCTAAACCCCAGGTGCATCTAGGGAGTTACATGTATCCTTATTTTGAATCATACTTTAGGAATACATAAAATATCAGCAATAGGCCACAGAGATGAAGTACAAGGGATAGCAAACTCCACCTCCTCCTTTTGGGAAAAAAACGCTGGATTTCAGAACTAAGTAGTTAGGGCAAAAAAATATAAAAATAAAAATGAAAACAATGCTCTGGTCACTACCAGGGATTAGGAAACAAGCTGATCAGCGATAACTGAGACCAGAAAGCAGAAGGAAACACAGCACTTTGACAGGAAAAAAAAAACAGTACTCAGAGGATGTTAAAGAAAGGTGGCTGGTGGTTCCTTTCAGCTGTGTGTTTTCTGGACCACCATGCAGCTTTAAGCAGAAACAGGTCTACTGACCCTGTATGGTCAGTATCTGGGATATCACACAAGGAGGATTAGCAGTTCACTACAGCCAAAGTGTGGGCCATCTACTAGGACACTTCTGAACGCAGGGCCAAATGCTGTCCTCAGACCGACTCCTGCAGCATCAATGGTCTGAACACACTGCTGGGGAAACACTGCTATGTCTCGTGTAAAATACTCCAGGGAGCTGTGTGGGAGGCTGACCTAGAAGAGTTAGAGGATCTTGCAAGAGGCTTACTTCCCCGCCACTCAGACCAGTTCTGTTCACTGTGGCAAAATCAAACATGCAGAGCAGCTTGAATTAATTATCTCAAAGAAGAAAGACTGGGGCTAAGAGGGTCCCCAGGAGAAAAGCCAGTATTTAAAACAAAACCCTTTGAAGATGTCAAAGTGCTTCTGATTTATTTATTATGTTCCAGAAGCCTCCTCCTCCTCCTGTCTAAAGAAGCAGTAGCTTCAGTGCTTAATTCTCACTAATAAGCATGTTACTAAGATTGTCAGTGGCCACATCAAGGAAATAGCTTTGAAGCTGGCAGGCAGAGCATCCTCATCTCTCAGGCAATATTGCTCAGCTACTGGCATTTCCAACCACTCTTTAAGCACTGGAAATGCTATGGGCCACATCACTGAGAAGCTGCACTCCCTCCTTTGAAATAATGGTCTGTCTCCCAGATACCCTCAAAGCACGAGCTCCAAAGCTTTTACCAGTGCATTTCTTCATCCTGGAGAAACAGGAGAACAATAGTGGAGAGATTTTTTTACACATTTATTTTGTGGAGAGACAATATTACATCACCCTCACAACAATCAACTAATTTCACTTGTTTTAAATCTAAAGCTATGGTTGATGGGTGTGCCCTGCAGCAGGAAGTCCCGCTCTGCTACTTACAGAAGAGCATCGGGAAGTGGGCAGAGGTCTGAGAATTTAACATTTCTTGCTGTTAGAGCCAGCAAGGAGCCTCTAAGGAGGGCTGCACGGCACATATGTAACGGAGGAGCGTCTAAATAGAAGCAGGTGCACTCTGGTGCTGGGTTACTGACTCCACTTGGCCCAGGAGCCTGCACTCCGGAAATGTTGAGAAGTCTTTAAATCCAATACAATCATTTATGAGGAGATTGACTGCAGCTGGCTATTCCCCCACATAGCCAGCTGACTGCGCAGCCAGGGAAGCTGAGAGCGCATCACATGCAACATATCTGTACATCTTCCCTGAAGTATCTGGCAGCGAGAGAATCCCAGCCATTGCTGGTCTGTAACCTAGCCAGCAGGAGCTAAACTGAGGATGAAATCTGAAAAGTCTGAACTAGAACTCAAAAGAGTTCATCAGGTAGCTGAGATTTCAACAGTTTCTTTATTCACTCTTGTCCAAATTAGATTTTAAGCCCTTAGGGGCACAGACTTACTTACGAGGTTAGTAGTCAGCACTTAATGAATAATGAAAATTAAGGAGAAACTCTGGAAAGGATGTAAGAAAGATGCCTCCATTTCAGGGACTCTGGTAAGGGTGTAGTGGTCTTTCAGGGTTCAGGCGGGTTTGGCTGACAGGGAAGCTTTGCTATTGTGCCAGTGGGGGAACTTTATCATCTGCTGACTGTGGTGAAAATCTCGGAAACCCAGACTAGACAGGATGTCCCCAGGACAAACTCTAGAGCAGGCAAGTTGAAAGGACTTTTACTGTTCCCCGCTACCATTAAGGGCTAACTGACACTGTGTGTCTTAAGGCCAGGCTGGCTCAAATGGGTCTTCAGGGACGTGGTTAGTTTACTGATACACAGAGGCAAAAATAAATGGAACATGCAAAAAGAGCAAGATCTGCACTCTCAGGCAATCTTTTACACTTCTATTAGCAGTGACCCGTGCAGCGTGAGCTCCCATATTGCATAAAACAGCATGGGACCTGTGAGCTACTTGCTTCCCACTGCTGTAATGCAGGCAGTGAGCTCTGTGGGTTTCTGTTACAGGAGAGGAGTCAGTGCTCAGGTACAGGTCCTGAGATCCCAGCACCAAACCTGAAAATCCCTTCCTTTTCTGCCCTGTCGCAATTTCAAGATTCAGAAAGCCAGAAGGTGCCTCTGAAGATCAAAGGTATCCCTGTAGATTAAGATCTTTAATCTGCTAATGCCTATGGCCCTTTGAAGGGGAAAAAAACGTCCAAGAAATCTCACTTATAGCTTGGGTTTTTTTAGGGGGTTATGACCCCTGCATTTGTGTGGCACCAGGAACAGACAGATGGAGGTCTCTGGTGTAATGCTAATAAAACCTATATTGTTGTAGCCTCTGTTCTGCTCTGACATTTCCAGGTCCTGTTCGCGTCCAGTGTTTGTTATCAGCGCGTAGCAACAGCTCGTGGGCAAGCGGAGAGCCCTGTGCTCTGAGCTCATCTCAGCCAGGCAGCGCTGGGACCGCAACTGCGACTGCTCCAACAATTACACGGCTCCTGGCTGTACCAGCAAACGCTGGGGCTACTGGCACCACTGCACTTAATTCCTTTCCCAAGGCAAATCAGCACCAAAGTTGCTGGGGGTGTGTGGACAGAAGGAGGAGCGATGTCAGCAGGTCTGCGTGTGCCGTTCCTGCTCCGCGAGGATGTAAGCAAGCAGTGCTGGAAGGCAGCCTGCAGGGCTCACCTTCCTGACTGGAGGAACCGAGGAGGACATTAGGAAGTGGGAACCAGAATAAGCAGCAGCATGGGGCAGGAAGAAGGAAAACGAGTGAGAGAGAGCAGCAGCTAGAAGCAATGAGAAAGATGTTTGAGAAACATGATGAGTTTTATTAAAATTGCTCAACCAGATTATCTTGTAACAGAGGAACAGCAATGTTTAAGTAAATCTCTGGCCAGCCAACAGCAAGAGTGAGGTCATCCCCACCTGAGCCGGGGTGCCTCAGACAGAGATCTCATTTCTCTCTAACACCTGCTCCCAAAGCTGGCTTGTCTGTCTCTAAGGCACACGCACAACAGCGCAGCAGGCCCCTGAATGGGGCCTCTAGTTTACAACAGCCTTGTGGATTAAATTCCTTGACACAAACATCATAACATGTGTAGATACGCTGAAGACTCCTTTCATGCACCATCAAAAATTCCTGCTCCGCTCAGTTGGAACTCTCTGAAATGCACACCCGCACATCGGACTGGTGCTGCAGTACCTCCATGAAAGGAAGCAGCGGCTAGATCCCTGCTACAGGGTCAGCATTCTTTCTTAGCCCGGCATTGGGGGCCAAGCAACTGTACTCCGCAGAGCCCAGAAGGCCCGCTGATGAGTTAGAGGGAATGGTAGCGCTCCTCTTTTAGTATTAATTGAAGCAACACAGCTTTAACTGAGGTTCAGTTCGGAGAGCAGAACAGAGAAGCCTGGGAAGAATTCAGAGAATCAGCCACGTGGAAGTGCTAGCAGATGGATAACATTTTTTCATTCTCTTTTCTTAATACACTTTTCAAGGGACTCTCATTCTGTTATCTTTCTTCAGCATCAAAGACAGAAAACGAGGACCTCTTCATTATGCAGGCCATGAGCAACACAGGCAGCAGCTATCATCCTGATCACATGCCGGGATTCTGTTTCCAATGCTATATCTATATAGCATTATATATATGAAAAGCCTTTAATTTCCATGCCCCCTCTACTGACATGGCTAGGAATGAAAGTACTTAGTAATCTTGCTGTGATTATGTATACGTGTGTGTGCTCCTACTGAGATCTGAACTGACCCCCTACCCCAACAGATGTATATACCTTATTACATTTTCACTATCAGATAGTTAATAATCAACTGCCTGGGCTGGACTGGAACCAGCAAGCACTAACAGCAAAAAAATCCCATATCACCTTATCAGTGCCCTGAGCCATCTATCTGCTTTAGGCCTTGTCTAGATTAAAACAAAATTTCAAACAAATTAGGTACCATGTTCTTAGCTACAGTACTTTAAAACAATCCTTCAGAGTTTAGTACCTTTTTTACATGTGATCAAGCATAGGAAACTGGGGAGGCTGGAGGGGAAGGAACACATTTTTAAAATGGTAAACTATTTTAAATAGAGTTTAAAATGGTATCAGTTAAAATCACTTTGACTAACATTTTTGATATGCAACTCATCTGCTGAATTTAGAGACGACAGCAGCATTCTGCGCTGAGATTTCAGTCCTTGTATACCATAAATACACATTCTTTCTCATTGCTAGAAAAAAGACACTCTGTTCTTAATCTCAAATCATGACATAGCTTTTCCCCAGAATCTTAAAAGCTGGAGGTCCCTGTTCATATCTTTACCCACAGATCTAGTTCCTAAGTCCATGTGTGTAGGGCTGATCTTGCCTTAAAAGAGTCGATGAGGACCAACCTTGCTGCTTTCTGGGTGAGTTCCATTGGGAAGTCAGGGCAGAGCAGCTGCAGCAGGCAGTGGTATTCCTGTGCTGTCAGCAAATCTGCAAGAAAAAGAGAGGTGAGAACATCAGAATTCTCTTACAGGTTGTTCCCTCCCCTTGTTTCATTTCTAGGAAAGAAATCAAGCTCTCTTCTCTTCTCAATTCAAGCAGACTGGATACCTCTGACACCAAAACTGCTAGCCTTATCCCCCAGGCCCTCAGAGCTGGGCTCTGCAGATAGGAGTTGCCAGTGACCCAGGCAATCGGAAAGGGGCCTGATGAAGGGGAAATGCTCCTGAAGAGATTCCCTCAGAGAAACCGGTAACAGGTAGCGGTGATTCAGTGTGAAAAAGAGGTAACCAAAACTGGGCAGTTTCAAGTGACAACACAGTTTGGTTTGACTTGAATATAACCATGTGGAAAAAAGAATCATTTCAAAGTTGCTTAAATTTGCTGAAATTCACTGGCATGGCGACATTCACCACAATGAGCCTGAAAACCGTCCACAGAACATCTGGCAGCAGTAACAAAGGCAAACAAGGTTTTGGGGTTGTATATGGAAGGCTACAGTGTATAAACCACAGACGTTATTACTTTGGTATTCGGTAAGGCAGCTGGACGGTCTCTTCTGGAATAACGTGTACGAATCTGGTCACTCTATTATAGGAAGCACAGAACAAAGATCCAAAAAACACAAGAAAAGCAATCAAATGATTCATGTTTTAGGGAGCTGCTTTGTGAAAGACTGGTCAAGAAAGCTCTCTGTGGTTCAGCAGGAGTCATAGAGGTGAATCTTAGGGAACTTTATAGGATCCCAAGGGAATGGAAACATACTGATGTCAAAAAGCCCTACATGATTGTATGTTCACAGTCCAAAAGCCTGTGGACTGGGCTTACGGAGACGACTAGCTGAACAGCAGCAATTTTGCAGTACTTCTATATACAGAAGAATGTCAAGTATGGAAGAAAGAGCCAGGGGTGGAAGTAGAGCCAAGCAGTAGTCAGGGAGGGAATCCAAAGGGCACAGGCACTAGGGCTGAGGTACAGAACATCAGGTCTGTTACCACGGACACGTCTTAGCCTTCCTTAGCCCCAAAACTCCCATCCAAATAATCAACCTCGTTCCAGGTGATAGCCACGACTTCTTCATATCTCAAAGCATGATAGTTCCACAAAACTAGGAGAGAGAATACTACACTTCTGTCTGTTTCAAGAGGCAGATATTCAATAGCAAAGGACATTTCACTGTGACATCCAGCCCAGCCAAAGTAACGTTTTCAATGCTGACTATTGAAACATTGCAGGATGACTGTCATCAAAATCAGGCTACAGACTTTTCCTTTGCCTACATTACTAGCAAGGGAGGTGGAGGAAAAAAAGGAAAGATCGAATACTTCTCTCTTCTGTTCAGGAAACTCTAGAGCTGAAAAACACTGTCATCAGGCTCTTCAACATCCATTATGGATGCTGTCTAGAATTCCATACTTTGCACTGCTCTCAGGAGGACATTCTATCTCACAAAGCACCTTAGATTTAGGGTCATGCTATGAAGAGATTATTTTGAATAACGAGTAGAAAAAAAAATTGCACTGTCTGGAAAAGCCAACTCTGCAGCCAGAAATCTGCTGTAACAGAAGGAGGTCCCAGCCTGTGCTGAACTGCAACAGCACTGCTGGGATCTGTGCATCCTATTCTGCTATAGGGGTAAGTACATCAGAATCTCTCTTCTTCCCCGATAGGAACACTGGGCTGAATTCAATTTCTGTGACTGCGCTGAAATGGCAGATGTCTCAGAGAATATGGAGGGCACTGTAACATTTTTCTATTGTCATTTCTTACTTAAGCACAGTTCAGAGGCTGCCCTTCATTGCAGATGCTTGCATATATGTCAGCATATATCTGAGCTTGGAAGTTGCTACTTGCAATTTTTCAGCCAACTATTTCTATTTTGTGAAACAACATGGAGAAAAAAAGACTCTTCTCAGTTATTTTGTTAATCCAACATTCATTTATAGCAGTAGAGATTTTGGTCCTAAGTTCTTAAAGAAGCAATCCGAGCAGTTACAGGGTACATGCAAGCTTCATGAAATCATCCTCAACTAGCTCAGCACATGGAGCAGGTTAGGGAAACCAGAGAAGCTGGACATAAAAAGGCTCTTTAGAAACAGACACTTTGTTATAATTGAAGAGAATGGCATGGGCCTCTAACAGCTACTCTTGAAGGCTTTCTAAATCTAGCTTTGAATAATGCTGAGCATTAAAATCTTGATCTTTTTCTAAAAAGTTTACACATTGGTCCTCAAGGAGTCACACCATTTGGAAGCTTTACCCAATGCTCAGTTTACATTTCTGGGTTGCTTAAGTTCAAATTCCTGTTTATGCATCCTTACAGTCTCTGAGGCTTCTAGATAAAAGCATCTTAAAAGAGTAACTGGGCCCTAAGCAAGCATTAGTTTTGAGGCATAGAGATCTCTCACTTGCTGGAATTAACGTATTTTTAAAACTTAATAATCATTTATGAGGTCTTTTTCTCCTTTTTCTTTGCACTGAGTCACGGCATCATCCTCACTCCTCCATCACAAAACCACAAAGCTACATCCAGCTAAAGCACAAGTCTGCTCAAAAGGACCTTGGGAAAGGGCGGCAGAGACCTCTCCAGCCAGCACATCAGCAGGTGATGTGTATTCTCAGCACACGTGAATTCACTAATTGCAGTTTGAGTCTTTGAGCAAGCGGTCTGTTTAGATGGGAACTGCACGCAGAGCCGAAGCGGTGCAGAGAAGTTCCTGCTGTAAAGAAAGCAGCTCAGTCTTTACTCCTTCCTTCTCGCTGCTTGTGCCTGGAGCGAGGGCACCCTCAGCTGAGTCATCCAGCACGCAGGCAGGCTCTTTCAGCCCAGAACGCAGCTCAGCCCGTAGACACCCCAGGCATCCGACCAATAAATCATATCAATTTCTCAGACTACGGATGGGTACCTATTACACAGGAAGGGGGATCACCGCAGACCTTAGGAGGTGTCTACAGTTTGCTGTGATGACTGTTTTCCTATTCCCTACGGCAAGGTCAGTGAAGCCCATGCGGAAAATTACATTTGCCCATGCACCATATTGTCTGCCAAGAGCTGCTTGGAATAAACAAGGGCAGTTTTGGTGCATGACCACATTGCTCCTTCCTGTCTCCAGGCCACAGCTGAGTAAATAGTGTTCAATGCTGCATGATGAAGAAAGAAAGAAAAGGAGGAAGGTACCGGTCAGAATGAGTGAAAACTGGAATCCACAACTGCTACTTTGGTTGCTACCACAAATTACTGCATCTCAAGTTCCAGTAACAAATGAAGCAAATCACAGAGTTTAAATCTGACCCCATAGCATAGGGCAGCGAGCTATAAGCACTCTACCACGCTCTCGCAGTGGAACAAACTCGGTCATACCGTGTGCTTAAGGATGGAGAGAGACTGATTGCAATCTGCATGTTAATCGTGTTCATTTACAGCTGAAAATAATGCTTTGCTCTTCTCCTGTAAAACAGCTAATCAAGAAACTCCAGAGTGATTTTAAAACAGCAGTCCACTAAGGAGGAGCTGGGAGGCTTAACAGAAAAAGTAGAGGAAAAAGTAAATGGGTATGGCTGAAGTTGCAGAGGAAGCTCAACTGTTTAATCTCAATTTTTGCTGTGCTGGTCTTCAAACTCCTGCCCAGCCTGCTGCTCCTGTGCTACTAGGAAAATGCAGGCTGTTCCCTACCACCTCTTACTGCCCATGATTAGTTTATTGGCCTTCAGTGCCTGGGGCAGACTCATCCTTACATTTCAGAGACACAGGGGAAAAGGTTTTTTGTCCATGTGGTATAGTCGTGGAACACAAACACTGGTTTCTGGATAAAAAAGGCCCCACAGTTGAGAAATATGGAGGCAGCCACTTCATATTACCCTGGCTTTTAAAACATAGGCTCTTTTTACCCCCTTCCTTTGCTGTGTGTGTGTAGCTGACAGGCAGCACCTAACGCAAACTGATGCAGACCTGAGGAACGCTAAATGACGCGTTTATGCTGCTATCAGTGTCCTGAACGGAGTGCAGCACACACACACCTGAGCCATCCTTAAACCAGTTCTTTCCTACTGACAGCAGCCCAGCCACAGAAGCCTGGAGCTCAGTGAAGGCTGTAAAATCAACCCAGGAAGCCAATAAATATTTAGGACTTAGCTTGAAGTGCAGTCATTGCTGCTATATCTAGGCTGCTTTCGGCACAAAGGGTAGCTATCTACAGTGCTGTCACAACACTATGACAGCTATAAATATGCCAAAAGCAGTAAAAGAATATTTATCGCAGTTGGTGTATGAAATCTGACCCAAAAAGCCATATTAGTAACTCCCCAGAAACTGGAGGATTTCCTTGATGAATATAAATTGAAGTTCCTTATTCCCATCGTATTTCACATACAACTACCCGAACAGCAATGTAGCCTTCCCCTCTGGATTATGGTAGGACACAACATTTCCACAGACTGCTTTTCTGCCACAGGCACGATGTCATTCAAGAGCCATAAAGTCAGAGAGCTGTAAATCAGTCTCCTAGAAATATAACAGAACAGCCTAATAAATAATCAAATGTAATTTTAAATGCTGGGAGAGTCTTTCTCGGCCTTTAGATTTTTAGGATTTCTGGTACAAATATCACATTCTTCGGATTCTCTCCATATCTGTGCAGTCTCGTAACCTTGTAAAGAATGAAAACAAAGCCTCTAAAAATAAAAGTCTAGGTGTTCTTGTGCTGCCTATAGGAGCTGCAATCTTACAAATAAATAAATAAATAAACACATCTACCGATAATACTGCAACTTCACAACTCTCATTTGAGCAATAGGCTGCACTCTGCACGTCTCACTCTCAGGATACCGATAGCCTCATTTCCTTACCTCTCCATACATCTAGCACTAATAACAAACAGAAAACCGAGAACTCAAGGAAAAGGAATGCAAACATTCTTTCCTTTCTTCCTCATAAAACTTTAAGCTTAATAAAAAAAAAATCCTTCTTTATTAATCATTTATAAAATTTGACATTGAGAGATTTTATGAATTATCATGAAAAAGATCTGTTCCTGTAACTCGAAGAATTAATAAGAATTTTAAAGAAAATAAAAGCATTCAAGTACTGTTTCTTTGACTAATTTTTTTTTAATGACAAGAAGAGTTATAAAATAAACAGAAACCATATCCAGAACGTGCATTTGTCTTATTTTAAAAACTTGTTTTCTTTATTTTTCAAGCAAGTTAGAAAATAGTCCTAAGAGCAGAGAAAATCAAAAGAAAACTCACAGAGACTTAAGAGTTACTTTTAAGTGACAGGAAAATGTACTGAAGCCAAAGATTTCTGCCAGGTTAGCTCAAAACCAGCTTCCCCCTAAGGAAGGTTTCTAGCAAATATTTTATAGAGTGCAATGGTCAGATCTGTTTCACGGATCAACACAAGATCCTGTGCTTTACATGGAATTTTGGACATGAAGCTTTAAAGGACTAGTTTTAATAACTGGATGCATTACCTCTGCCTTCCTAATGGAGCAGGTCAAGAAGCAGCTAAGACAGTTTAAAACCTTCCTCCTACTGAAAGGGTCCCCTCTACCCTTCTTCCCCTTCCCCTTCTTGGAGCTGGCCACATGGTTCTGAACGACCCCTGGTACCAGCTCAGCAGTTCAGCAGACCCTGTAGGAGAAAACTCAACTTTTCCCCTGGGCCAGTGAATTGAACTAACTCTCAAAAACAAGTGATAAAAGCTTGTGCAAAGTAAGCTGTGGAGAGGTCCAGAGATGAGAGAAGGTAGAGGGAGAGCAGGACCTCCCCTTTTCAGCAGAGATAAACCTAGACAGGCTCAGGTAATTCCCTGCTTAAGGTGTTTTAATTCATAAGCCCAGGATATGCAATCCTATTGTCATACGATTAATGATCTTTCTAATCAAAAGTAGGTTTGGGTCAGCTGGCTGAATTTGCATTACACTGCTAAGACAGTTTGTTAACACTCTGCTATCAGACACTCTTGAGACTCAAATTCTGGCATCCTTACTATATCCAAGCAGGCAACTCATGAATCCCATCTGCTCTTTCCACAGATACCATTTAGGTCCTTCCAGAAAGGATCCCAGGGCATCCTCAGGAAGACTCAGGACCGTGGAAGATTTGTGCCTGACACAACAGCAGAGGCAGGCAGGATAACTGAAGAATTCAGTTGCTAAAGTTTGGCTCTGTGTGTGGATTCTTTCCAAAGGGTACTTGAAGCACTGAGTGCATGCTGGATTGCCTCTACTGACCTGAGAGCATTTGCAAAATCCTGCCAGAGCCAGATGTGAGAGAGCTGCTGCAGGCAGCTAGCCTTCACAAGGTGTTTTGGAGCACAGCTGCGAGCAGTAGTATATTTAGGTGACTCCTGATGGCAAGAGGTAGAAAGACCCAGCTTTGGATGTGAAAAAGAAGAAAAGAGTGACAGAGATGTAGTGAGATTTGCCTGGAACAACCTGTGTCAGACTCGGGACAAATATAGTGGAGAGCTAAAGCAGACTGACCTAAAAAGATTTGTTGGGGGAGTGCTGAAAGAGAGAACAGTTCGAGAGGATTAGCACCGTGCTTGAGCAGAAAGCTAGTTTGAAGGCACTCAGGTAAGAAGGAAAAGATTCAGCTGCAGCTGAAATAAAGAATGAAAGCATTAGTCCTGAAGGGAACCTGAACAGTTCATATGAACAGTAAATTCACAGCTGGCTCACTATGGGCAAAGCTCCAGTAGCACCACATTTTGAGTGAGTTAAAGAATATTTTTTTTAAATAAAATCCTCTAGATAGTGCGATTATTTTTCTGCCCCTTGATCTTGAGCCCTTTTATCAATAAGCCACTTGCCAGATTAACAAAAACAAGACACGAATCTCTATAGAACTGCTCCAGTTCTATCCCCAAAATCCAGAATCTTGCTGTTTATGCAAACTTTCAATCATCCTCTAGTCCCTTTCAAATTCCCTGTAATTATCCTGCAGTATGAAACATTTCATGTGGCAGAATTACTTAGAGCGACTGTTAGTCAGGGCAGGATGAGCTGTGCCAAAGGTACAGTCCAAAGCTATCATGTGGCATGCTTATGTGGCTAGCATGGCACATCCAGAAACTGAAGAATTTAAACTTTCATTAGAAACAAAAAATGTTCTCAGCTCTCATGGTTGTAAAGAAAACATTCCAACAGTGGAAGAGTTTAGCCATCATCAGTGTGGCATCCCTGAACCCACAGACAGTCTGAAACATAACTCAAGAATGAACTTTCCACCGACTTTGGGAACCCTACCCGATGAAATATTAAAGGCAATGTTAACTCTTCCATTTTGTGTTTTAGCTATAGGCTGGGACTTCGAATGAAGCTGAATTTTAAAGAATTCAGAGTTCTTGAAGTGCAAGAACAGCAAATAATAAGAAAGAAGTCGTAACCACTACTTCTGACAGTATTTTCAGAAGTAGAAGACAACAAACAAAAAGGGATGGTTTAAATTTCTCAATCTATTGCTGACTACAGCAAACAAATAGTAGATAAAACTTTATTTGCTGCATAGACTTCCAATTTTCTCCATGCAGCCTTCTTTCATGTTTGCAAAGATAATTCTGTATATATTCAGAAGCATGGATAATCCTAAAGATATGCTCAGCTCTTTGAGTATGATCCAAAAGGACATTTAGCCTCCTTCAAAGGACATAGGCCTGAAGCTGGTTTGGTGGACTACAGTATAAAAATTTATGGCTTTCCATCATATTTAGAGGCATTAAAAAGCCAAGTAAGAAATGTTAAGCATACCCTAACATCTGAAGTTGAGTGTGATAATAAATATGCTGTATATTCTTGGGTAACGGTAAAGCTGTGACCAAGCAGAAATTACCCCTGGTAATCCTCAGCCTGTAGGTACCTACAAGGGAAACAACACCAGATAATAGTAAGTACTTTAATCCACCAAATATACGTATAGCAAATATAAAACAAAACAGGACTGGCTCTTAATACAGATAAACTGGAAAATCAGAAATAAGGTATAATTACAGAGTGAGATTAATTTAAAACTAAAACATTGTGACATTTGACATTCTTTGTGTGCCATCTACGAAACCATTTTTTTCATTTCACCCTCATGTCCCTGAAGATGCAGCTAGCAGATCTTCCAAAGGATAGGTGACTTAAGAGAGAGAGACTGCTTCACTCTTGTTCACCAGTTGATTTTCCTCACTTTGAGGAGCTTTCAGTCTCTCATTGAGCAAATAATCAATCCAATGCCAGAGCTAAGTGGTTGTGTAAACAATAAGGAGCAAACATTCCCGTAGGAGTTCTGGCCATCTGGGGGGCAGACTGCTCAACCACTTGAAACGGGACCCACAGCAATCTTCATAGTGAGCTACAGGAATGCCGGCAACACTTCACTGGAGGGGACCAGCAACATTTCCCCGATCTCTCAAACAGCATCAGTAATCTTTAGGCAAGATGTGGCTCAGGCTCGATTCAAGAAAACAAGTTGTCATTAAGCTTAAGATCTTCAAAACAACTAAAGAATTCAGAGCTACACATCACGAGAAGGGCAGAGCAAAGGGCAGGTGGTATGCAGCTGCATCTCATGCAACACAGGACCTTACGTACAACCCCCCCTCAGATACACACTAGGTCTTGTGACAGTAATAGGACCATGGCCAAGGAGAGGCACAGAGTCTTCTGTCACTGCCTGCTATTTTCTTTCTGTTTTGGGAGCCCTAAGGAGTAGTTGGCTGGCAGACAGCTCATCTGTGTCATGCACAGAGGGTCTGGGAGCAGAAGAAAAGCTATGGCATTGTCCTAGAAAGAGGAAAGAAAGGACGTACGATGAACTCTGGAAATGCTGCAGAGTGCTGTAGCAATTTCAGGTCAAAGAACTCCTTGACTTACAGTTTCTTTCTAGCCTGACCTTTCCAGGAAACACCAACAAAAGGTTCTGGTGAACCAGTTCCAGTAGAATCAAGTATTTCAAATACACTGAATTTCCCAAGCGTTTCAGACTCCACATGGCACATACAAAGCATGAAGTGCAACAGTCAACAATTTCCCCAGAACAATGAGTGAAGCTGGAATGTTTTGGACTTTTATCTACTGTTTCAGAAGAGGCTTTCAGGGAACAATGCAGTTGCTACAAGCACCCTACGGAAGGCTCACAAAACATTTCAGCATAATTTAGGATGCCATTATGCAAAGCAGCCAACTCGCTGTGGATGAAGCTAGCTGTGACCCACAAAGCACTGAATGGTCTGGCACATCTTTCTCTGTAAACTTGTGTCCACCTGGGTCAACATCTTGACTTAAACATGAACCTACCAAGAACCAGAAGCCATTCACAGTCCTGGCCATTCTTTGGCTGCACTGCACAGTACATTTATATATAGGGTTTTCCACAAACTATGCCGTACAATCCTAAGCACCCAGACTGTTAGCTAGTTTTCTCCAATTTTCTTTTACTAATTATAATGCTGAGGGAAACAGTGTGAAAGAACTCTTTTTTAGGAGCTTCTGAGTCAACAGTTAAAGCCTCTATTCATAGAAACAAACACTGGAGTACATGAAGCCATGGTTTGACAATGTTTTTCTGTCACGTATAATGCTCTTGAACACTCTGACACTAGATCTCTTTTCTGAGTGTGAAAACCTAAGAAGAAAATGAACCTGGAACTAAACAAGTCAATAAGAGAACTGGTTGGAGAAAGGTTAGCCGGTTAATGACAAGACAGAAGAAGTCACCAGTTGGTTATTTAGAAGGAAAGGCAGTGGAGCATGTAAGCTCCACAGAGAGTGTTTGCAGCCCATTACAATAACAATGAGCTAGATTAATGATTATAAATGACTACCACTACAGAACTGGCCTGAATGCAGAGCAGAATGAATGCGCTAGGAGCAACCTGAAACAAGGCATCCAACCACCCCTTTTACGGGTATGCTTTTGGCCAAGGGTCTGTAACCTCAATCTTGATTTTAACTCTTAAATACTCTAGCGAGCAGTATGCCCCCACCACACACACAGAAGAGAGAAGGGAATAAGTTAATTTTATCTGTATTTCCCCTACATTTTAAAATAAGAACTTATCACAAACATTCACTAAAAAAAATAGAAATTGTTTGTCGTTCTTTAAATTTCAGCCCAACAAGTTCTAAACTCTTCATATGTCCATTAGTCCAGGAAGTTTCACATGGACAGCACACATTTTTGTCAAAATTTAACTTAAACGCCATCTATTTTACGGTGTAATACATTTCCATGGACCATCTACCATGAACCACAAATTAAGATTATTTTGCTGGAGGAAGGTTCAAGCAAATGCCCTAAATTCTCCAGCATTATGTCCTAACACTGATGGTATGCATATATTATGGTAATGAGGGAAATGTAAGAAATTAGACAAAAGAGTGCCTCTTGTTGGCAAAAGAAAAAGGACACTCTTGTTGCTGCACAGGATTTTCTAGAGAAAACAAAGGCCATCTACTGGAGGACAAATGTAGAGATAAATCCATACTGTAATTCTTGCTTGAAGACACTGAAAATAGCTAAAGTTCAGTTGTTTAATCTTCTTTCAGCCTCATAACAAGGTGAGGCTCTTCATCTGGCAGTGTGAAGATCTTTATGGAGGGAGCAATAAAAAGGAGTATCGCTCAACAGAATTGTGGTGATAGCTTAGCATAGCGAGCAAATGCTTTTGACCAGTTATGATATACAAGTGATTTCTTCTAAAGGAAGCATGATCAATACTCTGTGTAAACTCCTGTATGACTGCTGCTGCAATGCAGGCTACTGAGAAGAGAATCAAAGATGAAACAAAACCAGAACTTTTAAGAGATGTAGGGCTATCCTTATTTGGGAAGAAAAAAAAAAAAAAAAGAATTGCAGGAGTCCTAGTACCCCAGTTACTGCTGACTGACCCATTTGATGACAACAGTAAGAGAGGCCATCCATACTAACACTATATTAACCTTTACTAGCAGCTGGATCCTCACTTACATTGTTCTAACACAACTGTACTCTTTGTGGTTTTGCTCTTACATTTTTTTTTTTGTCTCTTGTGCAACAATATCCTGACTGTTCAGCAAAAAAACCATCATGGAAATGCAAGTATGATAAACCCTCAGAGTGGGAGTCAAGATGAAAGCTGCTCTTTAAGCATCTCCAGCCATTAAAGACTTACAAAACACATGTTCCTTTTATTTGCTGCAACATTTGCCCTTCTTTTCCCATTTGATGGTGAGACTTATGGAACAAGTCTGAAAATCAGATGGTGCAAATCATAGAGCAATATAGCATTAAGGAGTACTTAAACGTAATGTATTTCAGCATATGTTCTTGACTCAAAGGCAATATGCCGGATCTTTCAAAGCAGAGCTTAAAAGTTGAGGTCCTGTTTGCTCCATGCAATTATAAATGTTTCTTCATGGTGCCTTGTTGGGAAAAAATTTGCTTCCTGGTGTTTCTGGCAAAAGAACTGTATCTAAAGACACTACATCAGATGTAGCTGCATTTTAGTAGTGCTCTATGTGAAGCGAATGGTAAAAGAATTCATAATAAAGATGCTATATACACGTATTGATTCGGATTCCTCTCACTTCCATGCCACATTTAAAGGTAACATCCATCCCTCCAGTTGTCTTTCACATGAGTTATCTCCTGTCTGGATCTGTTTCAGGCTTTGCTGTTCCAGGTCCACACCCACATGTAATACCGAGGGCTCTGAAACTAGTAGTGCTAGCTTTTAAAAGATTCAGGATTAAATACAATTATTAACATATAGTTAATGGTCCCAAAGGAAAGCTGAAAATATTCCACCTCCAAAAAAAATTCCAAGATGTTTAGCAGGTAGACGTTACAAGAAACAGCTCCTCATTTATTACAGAAATACAGAAGTGACTCTCTGGACTTGAGAACCTGGTTCCAAGTGCCAAACCAAGGCTTTACTTACAAGCTCCTGGAATCAGGAACAGACAGAAAGAACAGGGCCCCGGAGGATCCATGTTGGTGGGCAACAAACAAAACGCTGAAGTTCAAGGTTTCTAATTATCTTCGCTAATATGGGATATGTTTGGAAAGTCACTTTACATGACATGTTTTTCAGGAGAAGCAAATCTTCTCGCTATTTACTTTTGCTCTTTCCTTTTAAGAGGATGTCTTCTGGCGTTTGCTAGAGAACAAACAGATGAGAGCTGCAAAGGGAAATAGACTGAAAGCCTTTATGTGCACATCTCATTTTCACTTCCAGCTCTGTATACACAGCTGTGACCAGAACAGACTTCTGCTGAATGAAGGACACAGTTCTGCATCCACTGTCACAGCACAAGGAAAATCATCATTTCTTCCTTTTCAGTTAAGGTTTGAAATAACAAATCAGTGAATTATTTGGAAGTTTAATGAGCCTTTCTTCTGATTTCCTTTTCTTTTTGAACTGCTGTCTGTGCCACTCTACAGTCTTCCCATGAATACAGTGTAGATTTGAAAGCTTTTCAGTGCTAGACAGATTAGATTCTCATTTCAATGTCTGAGTGAAAATTTTAACTATTCTAGATGTTAAAAGGAAGCTATGAAAATGCTTTTTATTATAACTACTAATAAACACAAAGAAAGCTATACAACTACTAGAAATTTCTGGTATATCAGGAATATGTGGAGATACATGAGCAGAATTTGTGGTCTCAGACAGTTTCTGCCTTCGGATATTAAATAGAGATAGGGAGAGAGGAGTTTTGACTACATAAGACTCATTCTCTGTAAAACAAGCAAGTCTAATTTATTATTTGTCTTTCCAGTATAAAACTACTTCCTTGAGAATGCAGTATTTTATTTTTTTTAAGTGTGAATACTGCTGGTCAGTAACAAACAAGATTGGTACTTTGCGATAATGACATATCAGCATATGGACACACCTGGCTCAAAAACATCCAAAAGTTAGAGTAGAAAAAATCATTGAATGTAAGGGTGAAATTAATGTAGGTGAAATATTAAGCAGAAAGATAAAAATATTCCTGATTTTCTCCAAAAAATGACAATGTTCAGCTGAGTCACAGACCTGTCACAGTGCAAACAGCGCTTGCTGTGCCATAGGAAGTCTGGGATTCAGTCACAATTCCACCCCTTTTTTGGGAATACAAGAAAAGAATACAGTGATCTAGTTATTCATGCTTGGGGCACCTAATAATAGGTTAAAAGTTAATGTGTAACATTATAAATAGAGATCTATAATCACCTTTTGAACTTGGCTATCTTGGTCTGCAAGTATAATGACGATAGAAGATAGGGCATGAATGAACCATCTAGGTGACTGAACGGTTTTGAAAAGACCAAAGTTGATACCGTCCCCTGAAAACCTGGGACAGCAGTTACTAGTACACTTGCAGGTCACCACTTCCATCTGCAGAGACTGGAAACAAATAAAACAAAAAAGCAAAGCACCAGCATTCCCATTTCCCCAAAGTAGATTAGGATCACTTGGAGAAAGAAGATGGTTTCTTATCAGGGAAAACCCAAGACTGCCAGTGATCTGTGATACAGAAGCAAACAAACATGAAAAGTGAAATGTAGAAGTGGCTGGAGCCACTCTGAACTCCATGAACTCTGCCTGACCCTCAGGTGGAAGATGGCAAGATGACCTTACAGACAAGCCTCTAAAGTTTTCTTTAAACATTTTTCTCTAGAGGACTTGGAAGCGTCTATTGCTAGCATTACTACTTCAGAGAGGATGGAAGTACAGGCAGCAAGGTTCAGTCAGACCAAACTCTGGGTTCTGCTTAGGCAAAGGTACAGCAAACTCAGGAACCAAACATGCAACAAGAAAATCAGAATTATTCCACCCTGCATCAGGTTGGAGACTAAGGAAGAAAGATGCACTGAGTTACTTAAGTTCAACAATTCATCCAGTCTGCTAGCTGTGAGTGCTTACTTCCCACTGTGCACCTGGCAATATTGATGTAACACACAAACAGAGGTCTTTCCTTTTCCTAAGATGATGAACTGCAGTCCTGAATGCGCTAATTTGCCTTTCTCACTACGAACTTTCCCACTAAGAACTATGAGCTATAGCTGAAGTAGAACCCATACAGCAAAGGAACTTCTTACCTCTTGTTTACTTACCCGAGACAGGAACAATCTTGCTCTCCTCTTAAATTACATCTCCCCAGCCTTTTCACTTTCAAAGCTTTGGGTCAAGAGAGACTGAACTGTCACAGTATGCCAACAGAATTAGGGCACCTAATGTAATCAGAGACCTGGGGATAAAATGCTGCCCTTTTGGTACAGAACATCAGCAACACTACCACACATTCGGTCAGCTACCCAACGCTAGCTAGATACTTCAGTAATCTCAAAATAGCATTGAATATTTTCCTCATTGATTTGGGTGGGTAGATTATCACTGAAAGCCTAATTGTGCATCATTGCTACCAGACTGTATGAAAACCCATACAATAAATGCATGGAATCCCAAAGAAATCTGAGAGCACTGTGAGGCAGACAGTCACTAGTGTTCTAAACAAAACCTCCCTTTATTAAATTGGTGAATATCTTAAGTTTTAAAATATGAAGACATGTGTGTTTCTATTTCTAGGGTTTTCCTTTCCCGTTCCAAGACAGATCATTAAAGCATCCCATGATATTGGAGCTGAAAATCAGCTGTACAGAAGGAAGGTCTTTAAGTGATAGTACACGATACTGCATTTAACTGCGCTTCTGTGCCAGTCTGCATAATGAGAAGGGGATGAAAAGCAATCGTTTTTCTTCATGTACCGCTCAGTAAGGACAGTTCCAAGCCTGCCACACAAAACTTCTTTAATAATGCAATCCAGTGCCTTTGATTTGAGGAACACGCAAAAGAATAAACAACCTATTAATCTAAATTTTCTAGTTTGCCTGAAAGTACAAAGCGGCAATGAACAAACCTCTTGGCTACATTAAGTGTACTGAAATGCAAAACGGCTTCTTTCTCACCCTACAGTCACTCAGGAAAAAAAAGGGGGAAGAAGAGGGAAGGGAGAGAACAGGCAAGGGAAGCAGAAATGGTTTTAATATAAATTGCTCAGTCAAAACACGGGGCATAAAGAATTCTGAAGAAGGCTTTCAAGTATTGCCACACGAAGGCACTTTAATGCAAGTGGATGTGCTCAGAAGATGAGTGCAGGAGATAGCATTACTTAGTAAAGAGCAAGAATCCTCAGGCTAACCAGCTCTCAATTGAGCTGCTACTGTCAAGATGAAGGAACCAATGGTAGCAGTTTGATTAATGCTTTCAGTGGTTTTGTTTGTTTGGGGAAGCTGCAATACAAAATACAGGTGAACACCTTGATTAATGTTAGTCTCCTGCCTGTCTGCAGTGGTGTGCTTTGCTCTGTTATTCTAATGGCCTTGCAGTCGGCAGAGGTGCTTTCATCATCCATCCCCGGGTTTTAGCATCTGAACTGGAATTGTTCTAGAAGCACTGTCAGTCTGACTCACAGCAAGGCTGCTGCCTGAGCACTACCAGTTTGGTTGGAGGATATGTTTAGGCATTTGGTTAAATGGTTTTTGGCAAAAGTTCTTGGTTCCCCTACGGCCTTTTTCACAGCTTGAGAAAGGCAAAGAGATATTAAAGACAAGCAGCTTTACTACACCTATGGTTTGGGTAAAACATGGATAGTTTCAGTCAAACTCTTCTCTCTATGTACAGAAAATTACAACGTACTTGGGAAAGTTAGACAAGAGAAAAAAAAAAAAAGATGAAAATGCTGCTTCATTGTCCGTTACATAAATGGACTTTTGGAAAAAAGTTTTCTGACAGCTTGGGATGAACAGAAGAACCATGAACTGAGAAAAGGGTGGGACTGATGCCTCAGAGGATTTCATTAATACCCCTGGGCTAGACATCTCTAATACTTTCTGTATCAAAAATTCAGTGAGAGGCTCTAAATACCTGCAACCAGGGTATTTTTGGTAAAACGTTATTTGAGCCAATATACTAGTCATCTTTTTGCTTCAGCATGCAGTTAAATCCAGACGTGACAGATTTAGCAAGCTGTTGGTAGCTTATGCCACAGTTGTAAACAAGAGACCCGAGCTTATATATAAATTGTTTTCTGAGGAACAGAAGCTTGATGGCATTAAGAGTAAATTTGGCCTACTAGGCTCTTTATGTCATTACCAAGAAAAGCCATAGTACAAACCCAGACGGCCATCTGCTGAAAAGCTCAGTCCTCCTCCCTGCTCTTCACACCTAGCTTCTCCACAGCTGCTTATACAGCTCCACTGTGAACAGGTCGAGAACCTGATTAAACTGAGAAGTAACTTCTTTTTTTTCCAGGTTATTTTTTGTTTGGATTAGCTCTGTGCTGTCTTCACACAGCCAGCTTTGCCACCACAAAGGAAGGGAAAGAAACTGGTAGCACAAAGGAAGCCAGGACTACTCCTTCCCTCAGCAATGCCAACCTAAAAGTGCTTATCTAACCACAGTTGCCTTCCTTGGAAAGAGGCAGTTTCCTTGCAAGCAATCTTGTAGAATAGTTTGGCTTGGCACAGGCCTGTCCATAAAAGTTTCCTCCTAATTCTCCCATGTCCAAAAGCAATGCATCATCTTCCTCAGAATGCAATCCATAAAACATCCCTGCTTCCACGGAAAAGAGGACAGAGTGACAGACAATATTTCATGGCTCTAAAAACGATAGCAACTATGATTAGAAAATGCAAATGAAATCCATAATATTCCTGGTTTAAAAAAAAAAATGGATAAATGTCAACACTGGTGAAAAAGCAGGAAATTAATCTCTTGGAGAGTAAATTTAACTATCTTCTGCATCGTGCAATTCTAAATCATTAAGGAAATAGCTTATGGTTATTAAAAGCTAGAGAATTAAAGGGATAAATCATTCCGAATTTATCTACTGAAGAATCTCTTACAAGAGTAAAAAAATCATACTAAATTTAGTGAACAAGTGCCAGATGCTTCCAATTATACCCTCCAGTAGCCACCATCTGAAGAAATTTAGGGTCATCTTAATTAAGGACAAATGAATCTTAACCAGACACTTTAGTACACAGCAATGGTCTATGAACCTCTGTTTTGTAGCAGTCAGAGGTTGAATTTTCAAGTTTTATTAAACAAGATGGGAACATCCCTTGCTCTGGGCAAATAAGTCATTAGATGCAGCTAGTTCCACCCTGTCTCTCTTAGGCTTTTGTGTTTGACTTGGAAAGGTGCGTCTCCTTCAAAAGTGCCATGTCTGCCTTAAGGTTTTCCAACTGAGTCAATTTTCTTTCCTAGTAATGGGACTACTTACCCTTTTGAAGTTTTTTTTCCTTCCTTTTTTTTTTTTTTTTTAATAATTAATTCTAAAAAATTACAAGATCACACTTCTCTGCAGAGAGCAGATTATTAATAGCTGAAGAGTTCAAAATTCTGAAAATCCACCCACACTTGGAATGACATGTCAACATGAGGCATATTTTGCCTTTACTGTCAGTTTCTATCACTATTTAGTAGAATTACTATTCAACTTTATGAACAGCAAATGGCATTACAATAAACTTCTCTAATACGTGTAAATTGCAAGAACTGGCTTTGGATCTTCACAGTCTAAAAGTCTACTTTTCCACTCAATAGAGTAAAATAAGGATGAGCATGGATCAACCAATTTATAGTTTAATAACCCTTTTAGGAACTTTACAATATTGCCTACATACTGAAATTCTAATCTGATGTTACAATTTCCCATTCCAAACCGAAATTTTCCCTGTTTACATCTTCACATGTTTCAGAAGTCATACAAAGAATTAACAAGGCTTTGTCCCACCTGTTACCAAATTTCATACACATCTAATAAAATGAACACAAGAAAAATTACCTATTAGGAAATTTCTTCTGTACATCAGATAGGAAGGCAGTTAGTATTAATCAATTATTTCAGTTGTGTGAGATCTTGTTCATCTCAACAACAACAATGTAAAAGCATGTAAAAAAAGCTTGTAAAAGCATGACTGCACTACAGAACTATATTTGTATTGCTAAGCACTGTAAATGTCAGAAAATACTAAAATTAGGAATGAACAGAAAACTTTATCTTCCTCAAGTCCATATAAGTTATATGACCACATCCTTCGTTATGCAAACACTATTCTTAAGCATTATAATATTAAGTTTTTCCTAGCTTCTTTGCAAAGTCTGTTGTTTTTGCCTACTTCATAAAAATTTCATTGTGCCAATGTAGTAGTGCCAACACATTAATTTTTTGTTATATTTTATTTGAATAAAATGTCATTTTTTTTTCCAAAAGGTGCACAGTGTACAGAAAGTGAAATTAAGATAATAGGAGAGATTAAGTGCCAAAACACTGATAAAATTTTAGCTACTTTTCTGGTATATTTCAATTGGAAGATTCAAATAAAACTGATGTAGTTTTGGCATCGATGTCTTTCTTGGACTCCTAAGCAGTATAAAAATAAATCATACAAAGTAAAAAAAGGCTCTGCTGACAGCAATGAATAATAGTGAGAAGCCACGACTTTGGAGATAATTGAAAAGAGAAACAAAATGAAAGAGGGGAAAAAATAAGGGGACAAAAAGATAATTATATGTATATCAGGAGAAAACTGTAGTAATGACAGTGCTCTTGACATTTTGCTCTAGGGAGGAAAGGAGGGGGATAAAGGAGTATTCAGAAAAAGTGTGTGCTGCATTTAATATAATACATATCATCCTTCTTTTTCTGTGCAATGCAAACATTTTCCATTTCAGTGATGACTTGGGAAGATGTCAGTAGTGAAGTGGTACTTAACATATTAAGAAATTAAAAACAGATGTTCATAATTTGTCAGAATTTTGAAGTGAGTTGGCTGAGAAGCTCTCAGCACTGTGGAAAATTGATTTGCAAAGTCTACAACACCTGGGAAATTTTGTAGAACTAAAAGACAGCTAAATTTCTATTAGCACTTAAAATTATAAGATCAGTGGTTTATTCTGAAGTGCTTACCCAACAGGAGCATGCATGCAGGAGCTAGCGCAAAGATGGGGTCAACACAGGGCCTACAGTGCTGCCACAAGATGACTTAAATATTTGTACCATGGCCAGCTCAACAGAACTCTCAAAGAAAACATTCAAACAGGAAACACCGGACTTCTTCCAGTGAACCTACCAATAGCTATCAACTATGAAAAAAATAACCTTGGAGAATTATCTTTTCGAATGGGAATAAAAACCTAGATGTAAAAAAGCATCGTATAACAAGCTTTGAGAGATATTGCACTACACTAAGCAGTGCCGTGATTAGAAAATGTGAATGCTATAAGAGGACACCTTAACAGAATAACTGTTGTATCTCAAAATGAGGATGAGGAATCACCACTTAGAAGGTGCATTTCACCTGGGACCACCAAGAATACCACCACAGATCTACACTCTGAAGAACTTTCTAAATTAATGGCCTACAACAGCACAAAAATTAATTTGCGAGCCATATAGCAACTGTAGAAATATCAAAACTTTGAGGAAAGAGTAGTGACACAGGAAAAAAAAAAACACTGACAGACTTTGCTTACACCTAGTTTAGAGTACCATCATGTATGAAATAGAAACAAATCTAGAAACAAATAATGCAGAGGGCTCCACCTAGGTAATAAGCTTCTACAAAGACAATGGAGAGGAAGGTGAACATGAATGCTCAGAACAATGCAACTTGGAAGGTAATCATCTTCAGATGAATACACACAGTAATGCCAATTAGAGAGGCTGAGTTACCAGTGCTTGGCCAGTTTGAAATACTCACAACTCAAAAATGATGGTGAGAACTGAAAAGGCGTCAAAACAGCTGCAAAACTAAAAATGTGCTTTCAAAACATGCCTTAGACAGAGGTTCAAGGTGATAATTTACTTGGCTTATTGAAAAGGTGGCTAAGACACTGGCTTCCACATATGATTCAAGTAGTTAAGAAAACGTAATTTTCATAAACTTCTTAAATGGATATATTTAAGGAGAAGATAATCAGATTGTTAGAGACTGCCACAAGTTGAGGTTGTACTGCAGTGCTCAGGATTTTGATTTTACTAGTTCCTGATATTTTTCAGTTTGAAGTCAAGCAAATCTTAGTAAATCCAGTCCTCTCACAAAACCAAAGTTATCCAAAAAAAAAAAAAAAAACCAACACTGACAACCTTACTCTTCCAAGGAGGGTTTCTTTCTCATCTGTCCCTTCTGCTACCACAAGGAGCCCATAAAAGCCACGTCCTTTTCAGCAGCAGAGAGCAGAGCGTGCCCCGGAGCCACCCAACCACGTGTGTGCAGAACTGCTGCGCATCTCTCGGGCCTCCTGCCCGTGTGTTAAGGCATGTTCGAACACACCGGGCACAAGGTGTCTGAGAGCAAGCTATTTCCAGCAGCCCTCCTTCCCATGAAAACTTGGTGCTTCGTGGGGCCCGGGCCGCAGGCCAGCCTAATTGCTCTGGCAGCTCCACCAGCTGACTGCTTCCTGCTGCTATTTTTCCCAGGGGCCTTCGTCCCCTTCAGTGCCACATGACTTAATCAAACCTGAATGCCCTTCTGGAAGATATGCAAATGATTTTTCAGTCACACAAAAGGGTTTTGGCTCGATACTGGTGTTACTAAGTGAAGTTTAATGATGTGCTATACAGGTCAGGCTACATGGCCTAGTGGTGCTTTCTGGCTATAAACTCTACGAGTGTATTACTCTCTAAAAGAGGTTTTAAAACAAAATACTAGCATATTGCATTGTATTATCTAATTAGACTGGGCCAAGTGTCAACACAAAGGAGTACGACCTGTACTTGAGGGCCAGGCTTGTCCAAATGGGAGTTATAGCATTTATAAAGTGCTGGTTTGAGTTCAGCTGTGGTGCCAGTCTCTGCAGCCCACCTCACGCGTGACCTTGCAGTGGCGCAGCTCAGCGTGCTCTGCTGACAGAAACTAACTCAACCAGCACAAATACTACACAGCTTTCTGCCAGTTTAGCATGCTGAGGCAGATCAGTACAAGAAGGGACAAGTGCTGGGGCTGGCATAAGAAGGATGTGAGAAGGCACTATCTAGCTAGCCAGCAATTAGATCGGGTTATGCTGACACGGAACTGCAGCTTTAAGTAAGGTATTAGCAGAATCTCAGATGCATTCAGAGAAGGCATCAACTTCAGTTTATGATCTATCCTAGGCATATGACCAGAATAGGTTTCTCTTCCCTGTATGGCTCTTACCACAAGGAACTGCATCACCGAGATATCCTTAAGTACTGAGCTGAAGCTTTTTCCACTGCAAATTAGGATAAACCTATGATGAATGTTTCATAGCCACATGAAGCATGCTAGTCTGGTTTTGAAGCCAGTTTAAAACTGTTTGTTTGTGAGGAAAGATGAATTATGTTGCTTTCAAGGCAACAAAGGTACAATCCCTAAAAGAACAGGTTTCAACTTGCAGGATTCCATCGTGCTCTGGGCAACCCATTCACACTGCGTGGTGGAGCAGCCTTGTGTGTTCCCTTTGTTTGTATTAAAGACACAGTGAGGGATCCTAAAAATGCCTTACAGGTGATAACACTTAATATTGGACAACTCCACATGCATTTTCTTGGTACTTTCACCTGTTAAAATTAACTCGGAAAAACGCTAGAGGTAATGCTAAGACAAAGACACTAGTAGTTGTACAATAAGGCTTCTGGGATAAACTGGCAAGCATATCACTAGATGCTGGGATCAGTTGTTCCTAAATAATAGTGGTACATCTACCTTCTCCTGCCAGCTGCATGTCCTTGTATACTTTACTAGAATACTATACAGAACTCCAGATAACTCATTGTTTATTTACAACCACCCTTCTCACATGCTAATGAGTGACACCAGCTCTTCAAAGAGAAGGAGAATCTGCTTTTCTTGCCAACTCACCCTTGGCAGACTCTGCCCTTGAAACAGAAGATTTCAGAGAGGGACTGAAGCCAATGAAAGGGAATGTAAGAGGATAGTATGATATGAGAAGAATGCCTGCAATTTCACTGGGAGAAGACCCAGCTGCCACTTATTTAGATGTTTCAACTCACACACAGATATTAAGCTATTCCATCACCAAAAGGTACACACTTAGATACTTAATTGTCAGAAAATGCCAGGGAACAACAGGTCCTCTAAACTCCTTATGTATTTATAATTGAAGGTGGCTGCTTTAAGAAATAATGCAATATACCATACTTTCTCCCACCCCCGAAAAAAAAGGAAAATATCTCTACTACTACACCTTCATTTCTACTGTGGACAAAGCCTACGAAGATAACGTAGTTACTAGCAGCTTCTTCAAACTGACCTTTGATTCGGGTAAACTATGCTGGCCTTGGCACTTTTCTCAACAAGCAAAAACCAAACATAATTCAGAATTTTGAAACTCTTCCAAACGAACAAACAAGAAAGCAACAATGAAGTAGTTTGCCTCTCTTTTGTTGTATTCCAAGCTCCTATCAGTCCATAGTGATGCGTTTGTCCCTTTCCAAATCATTGGATGCTACTGAGAAGCAAAGGGATTGCACTCTGTAGCTTTAGGAGAATGCATCTGTTCAGTGATGCTTTTTTTTTTTTTAAAGCATTCAGACATGAAAATCACACACTAAACCTGTAAAATAAGAGAATCAAAGGATTTCTTGGAGAAGTAACTTCCACACTAGGCTAAAACTGCAGAACACATCTCTTCAGTACCTTTCCTGTACACTACTGTGAATGGAAAAATGACGTAGTTACATATGCGGAAACAGGAGAACAAACTACGCAATGAATTTCGGTGCTGCTGAGTATTGTAAGATATTAACATTAGTGGAATCTGATGTAGTTAAAGCCTAAACGGAATTTTGCAAAACGTCACCCAATTGATTTCCAACTCATTCCCATTCACCCAGTTGATTCTGATCTGCTGTAAAGATTAAAGAAACGGATGTGTATGCACTGTTCTCTACCTAGTGGCTTTAGGAGAAAGACTGTAAAATAAAAGAAAGCTCATCCATATTAATAGCCAACCTAAAGTCCAGCTTGTGAAGCACCACACAAAGGTTCCCCCCCACCACCTAACTTATTAATTTTCATTTCAGCATTACTAATTAGTCAATGACATTTACTGCCACTTATACCCAAACTTCCTTACTTTCTGCTACACTCATCTTTATAATGAGCAAGCTAATTATATTTTAGACATCCATCAAAAGCTACTTAACCTACTCTGGTAGGGGGAGGGGAGTTGTCAGCCAGTTTTAATTTATAACTATCATGGGAAGGAGAGATAGAGTATGTTGGTTAAGATAATTGGATAATCTTTTTTAAAGCTTTAAATTAGAATCACATTTATATTTTGCTACCTGCTGTTATATTAAGGTACAAGGCTATAGACAGGTATAAAATTTCATACAAATAGATTTTTTTGTTTAATAATTTGTAGCCAAGAATTGGAGATGATCATATTTACAGTTGTAACAAGAATAAACTCAAACACATCAGAAGAACAAAAGTATGTTCTTCAGGTAGGTTTCAATTTGTACAGTGGAGGTCTGTTAGTGGGTATCTCTTTCTTTGATAGCAAATTTGACCATTTATCACTTCCACATGCTCCTGTCACAGTTCATGGCTCTTTGTTTGCCAAATCAATTGTTTTAGGGAATGTGTCATAAATCTGATTATTAAAGTAATCCAAGTTAAAAATAACCTATTAGAAATCAGTAAAGAAGTAGTGAAAGGACAAAACACTATACTGACTACATCTGTCTAATCCCACAGTTTAAGAGGAAAAAAAGAAAAAGTGAACTTTTGCAGAAAACTCGGCAGTCCACACGTCACCCTAGCTTCATTCAAGTCCCCAGCCATTCTGTATTGCACTTTCAACTACAGCAGATGTGAGCTGATCTAAGAGGCTAAATCTAAAGTATTTTGGTGAGTTATCACTTCCAGTTATTTCTCAGTGTTGTTGCTTTTGGTTGATTGGCTTTGTTTCTCCTCAAAACCATCACAGATGGCAAACAATGCAAAATTCTCTTCGGGGCTCCAGGTGAATAATATCCATCAGAACTGAACTTACCTTGAAACTATGTGAAGCCTGAAATTATCTGTATGAGGTTCCTAACAAGTAGATGAGTCATTCCCAGGTACTTCATCAACTTGAAAACTCAGTATTTTGAAGAAAAATCTACATTTTATTTAAATCATCTCTTCTACGGAAATACAAGCTATTTCATCCTGTAATTATTTACCTTTGCTGGTATTTCCTCAAAAAACGTACTATAGTCTGAAAGTAAGACTTTAGACTAACTTCTGGCTATAACATGAACAATAATGGCTATAACATGAACAATAATGTTCCACACAGATTAGGTTGTAAGGAACATACATCATGTAAAATGACCCAGTTAACTTGCTCATGATTCAAACTCCTCTACAGTTACTTACAACCACACTCCAGTTACAGATTGATCATTGCTGTGTAACTGTAGAGGTTATGTAAATTCCTTTTGCAATGTTGCCTGCAAATGACCTTATAAGTCATATAAATAATTTTCTAGTGAGAGCTAACTTACTAGCAAGCAAATATGCAGTGTTTTGAGGATGTTTAAAATAAGAGATTACCTCAACACTTACCTAAGCCTCTTCTCAAAATACCTTACAGCCATTCCTTAGTGGTGATTGAATCTTGAGGTCTGTGCTCTGAAGGGTAGTCATAAGCCACTGCTCTGTGCTTAACAGTCAGAAACACAATCTTACAAATACTCACAAATTAAGTATCAGATGTATTTCACCAATGCCTAATTTTTTAATAGCCATTTAATAAATGCTCATATACAGATACATCAAGAAAAACATCGAGGCAAGGAAACAAATTTCAACTTTCTGACTAAAAAACATTGGTCTACTTCATCTCTGTTGAAAGCATGCTGGGCCTGAAAGAGTTCAAGATGATTGTGTATGTTGTGTGTGATAGTTTTCTGCAACCAAACCACAACAAACAAAGCTGCCACTTTCATATTTCCTTTCTGCAGGTTTAGTTAGTTTTTGCATGAATAGATATAGCTCTTGAAATCCTATTCTAACTATCAAAAAGTATTTTCTTCCTTCTTTCAGAACTTATTTTACTATCATCCAAAGAGCTGTTAAAAGGCAGAAAAATTCCCATAGGAAAAAACTTCAGAGGGGAATGGCAAGAGGAGGAGGAGGTAGAGGGGAAGATGAGAAGGATTAAAGCTTTTTAATGTCAAATGCTTACACTGCTTTACTCATTCTTTGTATATTTAAAGAATTTTTATTTTAGCAAAAGGAAGAAGCAATGAAGTTTGCATGCTCTTCTGCTGAAAATTAACTGCTTAATACAAACAAAACAAGTGAGAGTTCATTAAAGCCCTGATGCTGTCAAATGTGATCTACACAGACATCTAAGTAGTCTCAGTTTTACTTATCTAGCCAAAACTCCTATGTCCAGTGTGCTAGTCTGATTCAACAGGTGGAAGTCCAGGTTATAAATAGGAAAACAGAAGTGCATTGAGGTTAAGTGATCTGCCCAGGACACTGCCTAAAAGGATTAGGATTCAGGAGTTGCCAGTCTGCATTTCTGTTGTTTGTCCCACTGTTGCTCCACCAGATTATGTACAATAAGAAGAGCAGGGAAGGAAGGAAAATGCTTACATCTTACGCTTGGAGCCAACAAAAAATACTGTCACACTATTTAATATCAGATATTTACCTACAGATTTGCTTTACATACCTAAACCACGTCTATAATCTGAAATAATACAAGTACACAAGAACTAAATTATTTCATTTGAAATCAGCACAAGTTCTTACAAAACTAATATCCAGACTCTGTGTATGTAGAGGGATATTGTGGATACAATCTCTAGCATGTAAAGGCAAAAGAAAGAATGGATAAATTTACAGTAGCTATCATCTATGCTAAAAAAAATAATTAAAAAAAAGCTTCCCTGAAATGCCATCTTTAATTTCTTCATCTGCTAAAGCTGTCAGTGTTCACTTTCAGAGAAACGGGTCGCATTTCACTAAATTTTTTTCACCTGTAACATTAGATCTCCAAGATGTCTTAAATAGGATTCCAAATGAAATACTTCAAGAGATTATAAATTTGATTTCAGTGACTGTGGGTTTGTTTAATAAGACTTAATATGATATTAATTTTCTCTCCCCTACTTAGCAGATACTTGAGATACAAAAGTTGTAGAAGATTTATAAGGGAAGAAAAGCATTTTGGAATCAAACACTTTCCTAAAAGGCTTATTTATGGGTACTACAGAACAGTGAGCGACAAACTGAAATGAAACAGCATCATCAAAAAGGTGCATTTTGCTAAGGGTTTTGTGTACTCCTCTGAGAAATGGCACATCAGTGAAATTGAAGAGTGCAAAGGTAATTTTTATGCTGTCCATATGTTTTAACCTCTGGTGACAAACTTAGAACCTCTAAGGCTGCTCTACATAAACTCCTCATATAATCATTAAATAACGATTCATGGCAAGATCCCACCTGAACTGTTCAAAGCTGCCCTCAGATCACCCCTCGGATCACCCCTTCTCTGTTGGCTATAAAAGACGACTATGGAAACTCGATTTCTATTCTGTGCATCGATTCCCATTGGAGAATTCTCTTGTATTCTCACGGGACATGGGGAATTCTAATCAGATGTTAGGGGGGAAAAAAATCTCAACCAGAGTAGTCAAACACTGGGACAATTTACTCAGGGGCATCTCCACAATTGAGGATGCTCAAAACTCAGCTGGGGAGAGCCCTGGGCCTGCTCAGAGGAAGGCACTGACCCAGGTAAACCACAGGTGTTGCTCTCAGCCCAAATTACTCTGTACATCCTCAACATGAATTCCAACTTCCCAAAAGTGTTTTCCTCCTTTTTCTTCCTGGTGACCTTCACACAGATCTCCCTTATGCAGTCTATGCCAAGACTAACACATTAAGAATCCTCTTCACCAATTTGTGTCCTTTTTATTTTTATTATTATATTTTTATTCCTTTAGTTCAAAAAGGTTGAAAGTAACAGCTGCAGCTCCAGCAGGTATTCTTCAGCTTTGGTTACTCAAGTGCATATGCACAACTTTTCAGAGCAGACTTGTTGGAGCCAATGCCAAAATCTCACTTTGTTGGGTTTGAGATCCAAAGCTCAGCTTATAAACCAGTATTTCCAGATAAATAGCAAGGTATAACAGAGCCAGCTCAAGTTCTAGGCTTCTCCTCTCTAGGACTTAAACAGAATTCAGACAACAGCTCTTCACAGAACAGATGTGCTCAGGAAATCTTTCACTAGACAGAACGTGCAACTCACCCAGCAGTCTGGACCTAAGGGGACAGAACTGTATAATATTTTATAAGGTGGTCCCTTGAAGAATAACATGTTTGAACATGACTCTATACTAGTTAGTCCTTTGAAGTTATGGAGAAACAACAAAAGACTGAAACCTCTGTATAAAAGGAAAATATTCTGAATTTACAATGAGGGAAGATGAATAAAGGAGATACTCCAGCATACAAAGTAGTTTCTATTTTGAGCTCCTTCAAAACAGAAAATCTCTTGCCAATTTAACATTAGAAGCTAGCAACTTCTATACAAAGGGATTTGCTTTTTAAGTGACAAAGTTACCAGATAAGCACCAGAATGCTTCTGAGCCAAGGCACATGCACATGAGATTACCAGGACTGAAAGGGGTACTAAGCATGTGGTTCTACAACAGAGATGAATATGACAACATTTGTTAGCTAAATGACTTCTGTTTTGCTCCAGGGATTTTGACTTGAAAAGCAAACAGTGAAGGGGGTTATAATATCCAACTTGAGAAGAACTAAAAAATACATCCTATGACTGCATGCAGGTCATGCACTGTGGTATACTATTGTCAGTAAGCCAATGATCACTCAAAACTGTTACAAATTAAATATAAACCAGCTTTAAAAATAATTTATTTAAACAACATTGCTTCTCAGTAATAGTTATGTTTTTCCTACTTGTCTCATGGTAAAAGTAGCCCATGTTATGATTTGTCATTTGTCATAACTCAACACTGGTAGGAAGAGTAGGAAGAAAAACAGGAATAGATCACCAGATCCCAGGTCTAGAAGGAAGCATATTTGAGAAACAGGTGATCAAAATAAACACAGATAAACTCGGGAGAACAGCAAGATGATGATAAATTATAAAAAATGGGCAGGTAAAGAACTGAATAGAGGAAGGAATGAATATAGTTCAGAATGAAAATTTGTCCTACGGTTCAGTGGAACAAAAAGCGGAAAGGCTGAAATGCCATTTAGAATAATATCACCTTTCCTGACTTCCCTCCTCTCTCTACAAAAATGAACACTAGTAAAACTTTGGAACCTGACATACTTGCACTTTCCACCACCACCAAAAAAAAATATATCAATTTCTTTTCAACCGTTTGATTTCCTTTAGGTTTACCTACTCAGCTCCTTGTACTCTCCAATCCTTAGCACTGCTTCTTCTCTTACGCAACGGGAGGTTAATTTCACCATTACAAATAATACACAAGTTCTACTGAGGAATTTATACCAGTTTATTAAGTCAGCTGATGTAAATTTTGAGTGCTTCTGGGCCTAGACTTTAATGCAGGAAAACCTCAGAAGACAAGTTTTAACAAGTAGCTCTGTGAGCACTGGAACTAACAAAGCCTTTCTCCTGCAGATTTGTGGGTTTTGGCTAAACTGACATTAAAGTCGAGGAAGGTGTGAACTTCTATTGAAGCTTTTCCTGCACCTGAAGCATTTCTAAGGTCTTTGTCTTTATACCTAAACAACCATTTCATGAAGCTTTCAGGAATTTATCTGATTCCTATTCTTCTGTCAAGTTTAGTTGAAATCAACTAGAAGATACTGAGAGAGGACACACAGAAAACAATCATAGACACAATCACAACCCAGTCATACATGAAGAGAGAAACTAAACCAGCACTTGTTCTAGAAGTACCAAATAAGGCTGTGATGAGGCTAATTTTGTAGATGTTTAAACCCTTATGAAAAGGAGACGAAAGAGAAAGCTATGTTTTTGACAGTCACACCTGGTTTGTTAGCAATCCCTCTGGTTTTATTTCTAGAGAAAGACTTCCTACTTCAAATCTCAGTGAATAGAAGAACAATGGGGTTTGGATGCTCTAGTTTAACAGGGATTTCTTAGTCCCACTGAGATTTAAGGGTGGTCAAACACTGGAACAGTTTGTCCACAGCGGTTATGTAGTCTGCATTTGTGGAAACATGCAAAGCCCAACTAGATGCTGTTCTGGACAACATGCTCTAGCTGACCCTGCTTGGTTCCTTCCAACCTAAACAGTTTTGTGATAACGTTCAGAGTTTTCTACCCAATAGCGCCTTTCTTATCACATCCAAAACTTATTTCCTTTTTCAAAACTTAATCTTCTTTCTACCATTTTCCTTGTGAGAGCAGAAATCACCTTGGAAACATACACCAGGCAGCAGTGACAAAGCCCCAGGCCTCACTCGTGCATCTATCTTGGGTTATTTGAAGAAGCATACCCGATTGTGGCAGTCTCTAGATAGCACTTAAAACACATTGAAAATTCAAGAGTTCCCTACAGCACAGATATGCTGTTGAGTAGCCTCCGCATCAGTGAGCAGCACAGCAGAAGATTGCTCTGGAAGTATCAGTTACAGTTAATTATCCTTATGGTGTACTGAAAAAGACACTAAACACCCATTATTTCTTTTGGGGGATTCTTTGTATCAAATACAAAAAATAAGTTTAGGTTTTTGCAGCTATCTGTATGGAGGATCCACATCACTGAGCTAGGCAATATTCCATACGGTTCTGGATAACAGTGAAATAAAGGGATTAAAGGGAGGGATTTTATTTTGGTAAAAGTATATCGTAGACCAAGTCATTTCACTTCCCACTTTTTTCTTCCCCAATTCCGTGTTTTGCAATTAACAAAAAGGAAGGATTGTGCCATCGGAGGTGAGTTCATGCTTTGTAAGGCCATGGAAGGCAAGTCACTCTCAGATCAGCTTGTGAAGGAAGATACCACACTGTACAATGTCAGAATCGTGCTGGTGAAAAACTCAAAATAGATCGAGCTTTATTTATAAATATTACCAACTCTATTTCGTAGCTCATTTGCAGATGACAGGATTCCCGCAGTACTACCTTACTGCCATTTCACAAAGTAGTAGTAGTATATCAAAGTACTAATCATGCATGCAGATCACTTCTACTGATATTCATCTAGAATTCTCACAGGATGCACAGCAGAATACAACTCTTTTTTTTGTTTAATCATATACAACACCTTTATTCATGATCATACTGATTTAAACCAGACTTACATTAAGTCTGGTAAGGTAAGACAACTTTAGGATGATGTAAGAACTCCTACACCTAGGCACAGCTGCACTGTTTAGCTAAACTAATTCAGCATCACACCTTCAGTCAAACAGGGGCATCCTGAAGGGCACCAAGACCTCAAACCAAAATGCAGAGCAGGGACTTCCTGAGAGATTATGAGTTTGTAGGCATTAATTACCTTGCCTAGTAGGAAAAGATTAGCTGGAAGAGTTTGGTAACATTATTACAGGAATAGAAATTTAGCTTATATCAGTCCTTTGTCACCACAGGGAAAAATCTGTTCCCAAAAGAAATAAACGGCATTAAGAAGCCTGTTTCACCAGAATAACTGCACTTCAAGTTTTTGGTGAGTATAACCAGTTGTGGAAGAAGAGTAACAAGAGTGAGAGACTGTAGTTGTCCATACTCACAATCAACAGAGATCAAGACCCTTTTAGATAGAGATTAGGCCTCCTTCATCCTATAGGTCATGGTACATGCTAGAGTCAGAAGCACATTCTGTAAATCAAAAGGGTTAATTTACAAAAGCTAGGACAAGAATTTACAGTGATGGAAACTATGCATAAAAAAGAACACCAGAGAGGAAAGCTACAAGCAGCAGCTGGGACAATAAAGGCACAAAAGACTGGTTCAGAGCAGCTGGATAACAGTATTGAATAGATAGATAGATGTAGATACACCTTCATTTATCATGACATCTGCTAGCACCCAGGCCACTTTGAAGAATTAACTGTATGTGTGTAAATGAGGTTCTTTATTCTGTTCACACTGAACAGGAATACACATTCTCTCTTGATATTGCTCATCCTCAAGTTGCATCTACACTGCAAAGTATCTCAGCACACAGTCCAGAGTTTATTCCACGGCAATGAGCTGCACGGACTCACCGTAACAGCACTGCTTGTATGTCAACTGACCTGCTGAGAGATAGCTGGTCTCAGGCCGCTAACAAAGAAATTCAACTCTGCAACTTTAAGGTCCCAAGCTAGTATCAGGAGATAATGCTGAATTGTGTGATATGGAAACATCATCCTTGAGTTTTGATTGTCTATATAAACACTGCATTATACAGTACAGATGTATGCTGGAAACAAGCAGCTTGGGGAGAAACGTTTCATTGTTCAGTGAGAAGGATGAAGATAACACTTCTCTCAGTTAAGGCACTTTCACGTCTCAAGGCAGGTTAAGAGCCAACAGTGGGTTGAAAGCAGATGTGGATTTCACAGAGGTTCTTGTTTTCCTACAACTTCTTGCAAAAGTCACAATATAAAGAATCAAGAGGGAAAAAAAAGGTGCTCCTCTCCTTTCTCTATCTCTCCCCCTTTCTTTTAGCATCTCTGCTGCTGAGGAGTAGATGAGAAACACCATAAAACATCCTAGTTAATGAAGCCAATGCTTCAAAGACCTTCTGCTGGATAATTGCCCACGCATGTATAGTGTGCAGATCACCTCTCAAAACTTGTCACAAGTGACAAAAGATAGAGACCAAGATCATTTAATATAAAAAACATGGAGAGTTCAGAATCCCAGCCCAGATCACACAACTTAGAACTAGTTTTATTCCAGGGAACTTCCCCACGATTTGGAATACCAATTCTCCAGGCCCATATCGGAACCTAAAAAAGTCTTAAGTGACTTAATTGAAAAAATCCATTTCAGTTGGTTTGAATAAGGATGCTGTCATAGGGATGGGCAACTTGCCAAAAGACTGCAAAGCAAATGGTAATAATGATTGTCAGTTGAATTTTGGATAATTGCTTAGCAGAATGCAACAATGATCACTGTGCACAAACTCATTTAAATGTTTCATTCTAACTGGGATGAAAAATAAAGAACATATTAATTTAATTTGCCAGTGACAAAGCCAGTGGAGTACTGTAAGACACAAATAGCCAGAAAAATGATTAAGAAGAAAACACAGAAAATTTATTGTTTTTCCAGAAAAAGTGTATTTCGAGAGACCTAGAATATGAAGTTATGAAGTTGAGAAAAACATTTGGAAATTAAAATGAGCTTCTGCTTGTTCAAAGATATAGTTAAAATGGAAATGCAACATTGGGGGGTAAGATTAGATAAGGATGACTTCTAGTGTACTATACTGAATTTCACAAACTGCATAGAGAAAGACTGAATTCAAGGAGAGGCTGGGTGAAGATTTGATCACTGACCTGTGTGTTGTTCCTACTACAAGTGATTACTGCAGTGCATTTTGTGTCTATGTAAAGCAGATGTTTTGACTTACAATGATTGTAGATATACCTCACCATCTCTATAACGTAATCCTCTACTTATTTCTCCTCAGTTTCTGAAATCCTTTGTACTGATATTTGGGAGTCATCAGTGGTTCCAGACACAGCTACATCAATAAATCATAAGTAGTAACAGCTACAATTGTAGGGCAACGGAACTACCAAGTGAACAAAGGCTAGAGATCAATCATTTCAGCTAAGGCCATTTCACTGCAGAATGAACTTCAGAGATCACTATATTAAAATCCATAGCTTAATCATCTTTAGGACATACCACAAGCCCTTACCAATTCATAAAAAACTTTCCTGCAGTAACATTATATAAAGATCTAATTTGGTTTTAATAGCAAAAGGGAAAAGGCAGTAGATTCTGCATTTATCTTGATCATCACTGTATCATTCTATGCATCTCACTAAATAAGGGACTGCAACTGCTTAAGCTATAAATGGAGTATAAAAACTTACGAGGGAGAAAGTAAAAAAAAAAAAAAAAGAGAGGGAGAGAAGAGTTTAATATAGGGAATTAAATGGGGAAGCGTTAAAATGACACTAGCAAAGGAAGAGGTTTCAGAACCTCAAGAAAGTAATCTTGTCAGTGAAATGCATTAAAATGTATCTTTCAAAGGAGCTGGGAGAACAGTGTTCTTTCTAGCTCTTCTCAATCTTCAAGTTACATGAATCATACAGATATGGTATTTCTTTAATTTCTGTAAGGAGTCTAACCTTCCCGGTGAACCCAAGAAGACCTAGTCAGAGTCGCATACCACCCTTCTCACTCCCTGACAGATACGTGCTTGTGATACGTCTTCTCTCCAGAAGCTCCAAAAGTAGGTAGACTTTCAATTTCTTAATTCATGTGTGCAGAAACAAAGCCATTACACCATGTGATGAATGTGAAAGAAACAAGCGAAGTATAGAAGATTTTATTTCAATTCAAGCAGTAACACTACTTTGTCTGAAGGGGAGGTAACAGCCTGCAAAAAGGATTCTTAGCCAATATACTCCAGCATACTTTCTGCAGCAGTTTTATGCTTCAGTGCTGTGTGGATCTAAATAAAGTGACAACCACCCCTGCGTGCAAGGATAAGATCCTGTATCTGCTATTGAACCATTCTAGGACTATATCTAAAGTATCAGACAGGAACTATTTTTTCTGGAGGCAATTTTAAGTTGAAGGTTTTTAAAAAAGAAAAAAAAAAAAAAAAAAGGAAAGAAAGAATGAAAGAAAAAAGAAAAAAGAAAAGAAAAGCTGTTGAAAAGCACCAAAGAAAGCTGGGTCTCTAGAAAAAAAAGTGCCAATGATCCTGACTGAGCTTTCTGTTTGCTTCTCAATACATCAGGCCTGGAACAAGTTTCTCAGTGCAAAATTTCTCTAATTGGCTGGAAAGCATTTAAGGAAAAAATCTTTTTAATTAAAAACAGAGAACCAAAAAGACATGAAAGCCATGGGGGTTGGGAGAGGCATATGTTGACCTTATGAAGCTTCACAGCAGAACTCTGCAGGGGCTGTTTAAACTGAGAAAGCACAGTTTTAATTAAAGAGTCCTGAGGAACAGACAATTCAAAAGAGCAGGTCAGCTAGATTCCACGAGGTCAATTTAAGCATAAGAGGAGGGAAAACAAGACTTCTGGTCATTTCGCCTTCCTCTGGGAGAAATCTGTTTCTAACCAAGCATTATGCTCTGTGTTTCTCAACACAGAAACTGGCTGTCCCTCTGACCACCTCCATGGGTGTTGTGTATCATCGGTAAGTGTTTATGGGATGGAAAAAATTTTGTCAAGTCCACCCCAGTTTCTTGACACAGGGTCACATTCTAAAATAAACCCAATTGTATTTTTTCCCCAGTGCATGGAATCCCAGATATGCTTATGCATACTTGAAAACAAAACTCTGAACTTTGCTAAGCTTTGAAAAACAGTGGGAAACCCTGTCAAAACCAGATCCGTTACATTGAAATCCTCCTCCTTTTTCTTTTCCTAAACTTTTTCTTTACTTTTTGAAGTGTGCTATGTTGCTAACACAGTTAGTGAAGCTAGTGATTTTTCCTTGCTATTTGGAGACAAACTGAAAAATAAATCCAGTCTCCAAACAACAGAACACATGAGCAACGTCACTAGAACTGATCAAGTATCAGGGCTAACATACAAAATCCTAATATAAAAGGTGCTTCATTTCTCCAAGACATGCCTTTAATTCAAAAGGATAAGGAATTAAGCAGAAGGGTAGTATCTACAGGCTGCCAAGGGAAACAATAATTTTAGTTCATTTCAATTAGTGTATATAGGGTTCTGCACATGCACTGATTCTGAGTATTGCTCCTGTTCAGATCTCTCTTATTGACCCTTTGAGAACTCATGGCTAGATGCATCTGCTTGGTGAACAAAGTGCACCAAAATCAAGACATGCTTATTTCAAGAATTATAGATCAAGTAATAAACCCTACAGGGAGAATTTCACTGCATTGAGCAGAAGCAATTAGCAGCCAGATTAGTCGGTCAGTTCACTCATTTGTGAAATAGTCTGCTTTTCTAAAATCCCAATTAAATTCTCAGAACTGGGAATTTTTATTTATTTCTTAAGATTTTTATACACTTAGGAATCACATTGTCTCATAGGCATCTTTAATCTTATTTTCTCTTGCTTCATCCAGAGTGCAAACTTTGATGCAAGTTCTTGTTTGCGTTGATCTATATCCTCAGAGACAGCATTTATGCAGTTTGTACCCACCACAAATGGAGAAAACTAAGAAAAAGCCATCCACTTGCTTCTAAAACAGAAATTCAGGTCTGGCATGAAACTGAAAAGGATCGAAAGGGATGACTGGCACCAAACACATTTGTGGCAAAGGAATAAACAACAACAGAAACTTTCCATTCACCTGACATAGTGCACCAATTGTAGAGAGACACTAGTTCCCTTCTCAAAAGCTATATTCCAGGATATCTGGAGCAATACTGCTTCTAATTCCAGAACTGGCAGGTTGTTTGCCCTGTCATCAGTTGCATGGTGTAGGATTACCATAAACAAAATTTCTGAACAGGACTCTTAACTTTTCTACCTCTTGTACATAATTAAGTTAAAATTGTCCTAATTGTATCAATGTAAAATGACATGCTGTAGCAACAAACTGTCTTTAGGTAGAGTTATGATTCCATGCAAACTCATAACTACGTTTCTTTGATATATACGTGCAGTCTTGCATTCTCTTTCAGTGATCATAAAGAAACAACTAATTTCTGGAATAATCTAATTCGAAGACACTCTGACAGCCATGCTTCTAAGGAAAGCTCCAAGCTGAGAGTCTTACTTGCTTTGGTTATCACTTAAATTTGACTTTTTCTATTTTAACAAGAAATATTTTGTAGTTTGGATCACCGAACTAACTTCTGATTGCTGTCATTTTGTTGTATAACATTATTTCTTCCTGCATTCACCCCCAAAACGTCTTATTTCTGATAAATATATCCAGGTCTAGCCTATGCATGAGAGTGGTAACAATCGTCTTTCATCTGCCATGTTACAGAGGTTAGGTGGCAGCTGCTTCTTAGTAAATTGAGTTTAGTGCTTAAGAGACCATGGATGTTCTGAGTTCTCTTATGCACAAGTGTAGTATTTTGATTGCAGATACCGAGTAATTCCTTTAAGAAATGAATGCCTGTTACATGATGCATTAGGGACAATAAGCTCAGAGCAAGTAAAACTAAAATGAATAAAAGCAAGATTCGAGATTGTAATTACTGATATCAAACCAGAGAAGTTGGACTGAATGGCTGGAAATCTTGTCAGCAACTTCTCTAAAATTGATTAATTTCTACCTCTAATTAACTTTAAAAGGAAACATATATAAACAATGTATAAATATACAGGTAAACATGTTGTATTTGCTTAGACTAAGAAATACAGCCACTGGACTTTGAAGTCAGAAAAATATATCCTAAGCTCTTTTAAAACCATAACCAGAGTATAGTAGCATTCACCTGAGCTTTTGTTCTTATGGTCCTCCCTTTCCTTTCGAAGTACCTTGGTGGTTACATTTTCATCCAAGACCTTTTCCATATTCACATAAAACTGCTCCGAGTATTGACTTATTATGTAGTCAAAGCTTTTTGTTTCTTTCTAACAAATTCAATTACCTTTCATCTGGCCAGGTCGGATGTTAGATAGACAAAGTCTGGTGAGAACTTGCATTGGAAGTACAACAATTGGTACCTTCCATCACATAGCTTCTCATTTAGTCAACAAAGTTCACCACTGACAAGCTGCAGTTCTGGTGGATGACTTCTTCACTGTCATCTCTCAACTCTACTACAGAAACCTGTTCCAGGAATCTGTACTCTATCTTTCCTGACCAAGACCTGACCTTACATCATAGATGTCTTCATGGCATACTCATTAGATTAGTATTTACCTGGTATCTTAAAGGTGTTATCCTTAAACCAAAATAAATGATTTAGAACATAACAGAACTATGACTAGCAAGAAGGTGTTACAGACAGCATACCTAGTCACCTCAGTAGCTAATTACAGATTTTGTCATGTTAACTACAATTGTCAAATTTCAAAGGATCTAAAACAGATATGTCAAAAGTCATCTCCTTATTTATACTCTTGGAAACTGTTCATCATAATCAGAAACCTTGCAAAGCTTAGCTAGAAGTTGAGTATTTATCTGTATGTACAAAGATGGTTCTAGTCTTCCCTGCTACATGAAGTGAGGCTGAATAGCTTGAAACAACTGAGGCTCATAGTCAAAAAGAAACCAAAAAGCAAAAAACAAAACAGACAAACAAACAAAAAAAAAAACAAACACCACTAAAATTCATATTTGTACAACAACATTTAGTATGTTTGCTTAAAATTTTGAACTAAAAACCAAACCAAAACTTAATTTTAGTTCCATGTAGTTACATGAGTTTATTTTGAACTCTGGCCAGTTCTCCAATACCTAATCTACAGTGTACAGCATAAGAATAGCTAGACAAGATAGTACAGTGCTGAATGGTTATTTTGGCATTGAATCTTTTTCCTTGTGGGTGGGGTTGGGGAAGAGGTCACACAGCTGTCAGTGGTCCCTGTTCCATACTCATCAGGGTCCTGTAATGTGATCTAGGAGATGTTCCAGGACTAGCTCAGGCACAGCTTAGGTGCCTGTGTTCACCACCCTACAGCCCAACACCACTGTAACTCCTACCTCCTGCAGAGCTCATGGTCAAAGCACTGGGCATTTAGTGCTCTCCGTCTGAATACAGAGTAGGAAGCATATCTCCACAACTGCTATCCCACTCCCATCCACTGACGCTCAGCACTTTTTTTTTCTTTGCATCCCTGTGCATAGTCCCACAAATGTCCTCCCTCCGGTCTGTTGTTGCTCAACATGCTGTTCTGTAATGGAAGGAGCACAGGCAAAAAGGTGCCCCTATACTAATTTTCACATATTCCACAGGGTACTGTGATGACGTTTCCCTTTTTACAGCATTAGAACATTCAGCCAGTGTGCAGTGTCAGTATTTGTATTGCACTAATAGCCTAGCTAACAATTTTGATGTCAATATAACAAGATAGCAGCAGATGCTGGAATACTTGCCTCCGTTCTTCCCCACTGTTCGGAAACATCTCCAGAAGGTCCGAAGAAAAGATGCTCTGTTATGAGGGGTAGCTTGGACAAAGCTGAACTCACGGAACAAAATGTGTGTTCCTTGACGCACACTGTTAAAACTGTGGAGATAAAGTAAAAACAACAAAACGTTAGAAAGCTGAACCAATGTGAATGTTCTGAGGCCAGCTGGAACAGTAGCAAAAAACCACTGGCAGTTATATTTTGTGAAACCAAATCTCTAAAGCTTATATCCATCTGTTCTCTAGAGAGAAGACTATTTGCAAAAACCACACATTGAAACTTAATTATAGGAATTAAGGGTTTGTCAAAGTAAAATTCATTCTAAAGAATCCCAGCAAGGGGTGTCCAAGAGCCACTTAAATTCTTGAGACCAATCCACTGGAAAATGAGTGGCTAAGAGTTACTGTTGTTTGTCTGACCAGAAGATGCCTTTTCTTTTAGCACCATTTGAATTTCACTGTTATTCTCACCAGTTTTCCCCGAAGCCACAAAATAACAACAAAAAACTTCTTCAACAGAAGTCTCAAGATTTTATTTCTAGGTTACTTGACTGAGACATGACTGTACTGAATGTATAAAATCTGCTTTAGTTGTCATGAAAACTAGACTGACACCTCCCTAAATAACACTTTGCACCAGCGCATTTTGAAAATAGTAGCTGGTCATTATGATGGAGAGTCAATTTGATATTCAAAGTCTTGGATTTTAGTACAAATTTCTCATATTTGACTTGTAAGCACTTCAGGCTAACTTCTTATGGCAAACATTTGTCTTAAAAAGGTTTCTCTGAAGTGTAAGAAGCTCTCCTTTGGGTATGGTGGAGCTCAGCATGTAAGAACAATAGAAATGCAAATACAAACATTATATACCAAAGGTACAATGACAGGGTTGCCTCAAAGATGGATTTTGCGCATTTCTCTCTGAATCATGCAAGTGGGACAAAAGCTTTCAAACACTCCAGAGAGATCATTAAAAACATTCACATGGGACAGCAGCTTAACTTGCCTGCACAGTGGAGAATTAATGAAAAGATACAAGCTTATCTTTCATCACAGCAGAACCTCTCCGTAGGTAGCATTTCCGCAACAGAAAAAATCCAGTGGTCAGTGGGAGCCCGTTCAGTTTGCAATTTTAAAATCATCTTCTTACATATAACTAGTTTCAATCACCTTTTTATGCTGCCTAGCATAGAAAAGGGCCTCACATTTCAGAGAGAATTATACCAGAGATAGCAAAAATTAAAGCCATATTATCAGTTTAGGAGGATGGGAGGGTGGAGTGGTTGTAGCCCTCCTATTCTGAAGGGAATGCAACTCACATAAAATAAGTACAACCACATTATGATTAAAAAACACTCATCCTTGAATCCTGGAAATCAGGAACACTTTTTTTTTCTGTAAATATCATGAACAAATTGATTATTTCACATTTATGAAGCCTTACTCACGTACCTGTGCTGTGCAAGCCAGTGAAAAGCACAGGCATCGTAGCAAAAGATTTAAGTAAATAAGTAGAACCTGCGTCTGATCAAAATATCCCAAAATTAGAGGAAAGGGCTCCCATGACTATCACTGTAAGTGAAGAATATTCACTACAAAGTGTTATAGCTCATTATTTAGAGGGAAGAAGTACAGAGGAAGGGAAAGAAACTTGCTTTAAATCCCACAAAGCAACTGTGACAAAGCTGGAAATGGCATTTCAGATCATCTCATCCCAAACCACAACCTATAAGACTTTTTTGATTTCTTATTTGCATTGTTTTGTTGATGATTTGACAGGCTGATGGAAAAAAAAGAAGGGTACAAATGAAAAAGAAGCAGCTTGGTGTAATTGAAGAAGGCAGCTTTCAGAAAGATGACACATAAGGGAGATATATAGGATGAGGAAAAAAAGATGAAGGCAAGAGTACGGTTGTACAGACCCCTGAGGGAACGAGAAAGAATACTCAAAGTTTAAATCTGAGAAAGAAATAGGGGGAGGTTAGCTGCACGATGATTTATCTAAATGTACCCAAGTTATATTGCTCAGAACAACTACAGTACCTACACCAGCTGGAAGCAAATCCTGGCACATCTATAAGGGAAAGTTCCAGACATGAAGCTAACATACTATTAGCTCACAGCAGACAGCTCTGCTATATTACTCCTTAGTCCTAATAAGAGAAAACTCAAGGCACTTGGATTTTCAGCACGGGATGGCTCTAAAGCTAGCAGGCAGAAGGGAATGATATCATTTGTTGTTGCTTACTCGGCTATAAGAGTGGGTGGATATGTTGGAACACAGCACACCTGCGTGTACTGACAGCCAAGTGCCGTCAGCTAGTTGAGAGAAGAGGTCCATTGCTTCTTTCGTTCCTCATTTCTTGCAATAACATTTCATTTAACTATACAATGGGAGGGTTTTGCCCCAAAACTCAAGTCTGCAACCACAGGAGTTACTGTTATCTCTGTTAAGATGCTGCATTTCAGAAATTATACATTCTTTTTTATAGTTTGCAAGTGCTCAGCTCAAAGGAGAGCGCCGCCTCCTGCAGCCCACAGTGGAGCTATCCAGCAAGCAGCCCACCGAGATCAACAGGTCTGTTCTCAGGCAGGGTCAACACCACTACCAGGGACAGGAACTATCCATTTCTAATGTATTTTATAATACTTAGAGTAATTATTTTATAGTGGATAGAGGGGCAGTACAAATCTAACACTGCCACCTGTTCCTTAAGGATCACCCAGAGATGAAGTTATCATTCATGTGGCAAGTAGCAATGGCCTGCAGGTAAACTCTGCTGAAAACAAAAGGAATGGTGACTACCAAAACCTACTGCAGTTATTTCAACTGCATGTCTGCAGTGTGACCAACACATTACCTTTGATTCTAATATACACTTGAACAGATGTCTTTTCCAGTTTCTTTTGAACACAGGAATAAAAGAAGCTGCCCTCCCAGAGGAATGGTTTAAGTAAGCAAGATATCAACTGCAAGGCAACAAACTTAGCTCAAAGATTTTCAGCAAGTTTAACAGCTGCTGAGGTTCCTCCCTTAGGATTGCTCAGGCTTTTCCTCTATCTGTCCTCCTCTCACGGAACAATTCATACCCTCAGCAAAGTCAGGTGGCCATAGCTCAGCAGCACATTGTGCAGGAGAAAGACCTACAAACTAGGCTATCTTTACAAGCTGTTAGTTTGTCCTCATTCATTTGAAAGCGGGCTTGTGAACCTAGAAATACAAGCTGGGAAAATAACTCCTCACTTATCTGGTTAACTCCTCCTTTCCCCGCTTTAAGGCATTCAGCGTGGCCATTTGCAGAGAATCCTCCTAGAAGGAAGCTTAGAAAGTTTCAAAGTCTTCAACTGCAGAACTAATGGCTGTCGTGGCCCTCTACCTTACCAGTAAACAGTGTAGACAAATAAGAACACTACCAGAAGTTATTAATGACACGATTATGTTTGTCTGAAATAAAAAATGAGACCAGGCAGTGAGTTGAACATTAACACCAGTTTACTGCAGACACTCATATTTCACACAAGAATTGTTACACAACAAGGTACTGTGCTAAGCTTCTCATTCACTTAAGAGAATATTCTGTGGAAAGATGAGACAGGTTTAAAGCAAGGTTCTTGCTCAATGGGAAACTTTGAAAATTTGAAGAAGGTTTTGCAGTAGGGACCTAAAGGTCTTCCTTTTTCACTCTTTTCCATCATGTGCCCTAGAGCAGCCAACCCAAGGAATCAAATCTCTTCCGATGCCTCTGCTGAGAAAGCTGCATCTTGCAGCACACCCAGTCCATGCTTGGGGGATGGCACGTGCATGGGAGAAGAAGAAAAAAGTTTTGGGAAGAGACTGATAAAACAACCCCAGCTCTCAGAAATGGCTGTGCTGGGAACCCTCGCACTCAGGTGCTGCTTCTCCAAACAGAGCTGCTTTCAGTAAGGCTTTGTCTTTTGTGTAATTACATTTCGGCAACTTGCCAGAGTTCAGAAACTTTCAAGCACTCTTTTCAAACCTTTGGACTTCTAAATAGATTGTAAAAGTCCCAGAATGCTATGGTAACATCCCAATTGAAACCCACTGCAGTAGTTAGCCTCTGCCTGCTGAACTCGGGCAAAGCCAAACATGCACAATGCAGAGAGAGCCCCGTGCCCTGCAAAGGACAGAAGTTTGCCAGCGCCCCGCTGTCCCCCTAGCAGGTGCCACCTTTGGTTACTGAATGAGTTCTCAGGCCCCTTCTCTACTAAAGCAAGGAACAGGGACCGTTATTCCTTAGCTTACACCATACTGCTTTCATTTTCCACCAAGAGCAGGATGAAGGAGGAAAAGCTCACTTTGCTGGCTTATGCTGCTTCTGCAGAGGACCTGATGTCAACGCTGTGGGTATTTCAGGGTTCATTTTTCTTGAAACACACTTTGGACTGGCTCTGGTTTGGTCTCCTGGACTGCATGCTCATTTGCAGTTGGAACACATCTTTCAGTTTAGTTCATCTGAAAGGAACCCAGGTCACGAGCTCCAAGTCTGCTTCATGGTGTGAACCAAAGCACAGTAAGTAGGGATAATCAGGAGTATTAGGATTAGAAACTACGGTACAATGGGTAACAAAGAACTAGCTCTAGCAATAGAAAATACTGGAATTCAAAAGGCCTTAAAGCTCAGGCAATTTCTGTTGTTAAATAACTCATCCACGCACAAAGCATCCCGAAGCGACCAATCACACTTACCCAAGGTTTTGCTCCAAAATAGCAAAGTCAGGTTTACCTTGCCTGGAAAGAGCCCGGAGAGGGGAAACATTTAAAATAACAGGCATCACTGAGAAAAAAATCCCAGATATACTGCTACGATGAATAAAGTACTACTGAATGAGCATAGTTTAATGTAAGATTGCTGTTCCTTACCTATTTAAGTTTACTAGGCTACGTGCAAGATGCAGACCAATCATTGGATTATTTCTTTAGCTATCACTCTTGGAAGGTAGCAGAGAAATATCAGCATTCCTCAACGCAAAGCTGTTGTACCAAGTGCTTTGTGAAATTCCAGAGATACTAAGATTCAGGACAATGAAGTTAACCTAAAAGAAATCAACATCTTCCTCTAATGAAATTAACAGTGCTTTTTAGGCACTTCCTTTGAAATGTGTTAATGGTATTAAGGTGAAACAGATGCCGACAGTTATTCCTGATGGCTGACCTTAAGGAAAAAAATCCTTTTTTAACAACTGGGCAGATAGGAAATCATTAACACCTAACATTTTGGTGCGACTGGGTGATGTAACACTGCAAACAGACTTTGTGGGTTGTTTTTTTTTTTGCAATCCATTCTGTCTCACCCACTCAAGTTTATTTCAGCTGAGGGGAGCGGAAAGAGAGAAAGGAGTGACACAAATGTTAGAGATTTGTTTTCAGGCTTTCTGGTGTAGGCTCAGGGATCTCTGTATTCATGGCAGCATTAGTACAGGTGGTACAGAGATTATCCCTAGTACCGTCTGAAAGGAAATGAAGCACAGCACCTGTGACACAGCTCAGATAGGCAGCAAACAGGCCTTCTTATGTTGCTTTGTATCAAATCAAACCCTCTGAGACCAGTCTACAGATTCTGGAGAAGGAAAGGATAAAAAGAGTTGCTGTGTTTGCTTTTTATTACCTGGAATCCCTTTATCTTTTTAGAGTCCCCTCCCTTGATTTTTCCTGTGCTAGGTCAGTAATTTAAGACCTTGAAGCTTTCAAATCAAAAGCTAAAATGACCTTACTGTGTTGAATTATTAGCCCAGGATTTAAAAACAAAAGCAGCAAATGGGGGCTGGGAGGGGAATCTCTTAAAACAGAGGCCTTTTGATCAGAGCAGCATCCTGCAGTTTGCTGTAACTCAAGCTGGCCATTCTTACAGAGCAGGAATTAAGGACTCCCCCTGCCAGGCAGGGCCCTATTAAAACACAATAGCTGCTTGAAAAGAGTAAGGCAAGCTGATATGGATATAATAGGCCACATATTGAGGCCCCTTTCTGCTTTGAAATAAAGCCGCTGCTTAGAGTTATGAGCTGGGAAATCTAGTATTTGGGAAGATGGGAAGGGCGTACAATGGCAGGCTGTAAATAGCCGTGCAGAAGCCCTCCAAGGTGCTTAAGGAAAAAGTAAGGAAGCCTTCAGAGATAAGCATCAATCACCACGAGTCGCTTTTTCAGTCTGATCAGGTAATTTCAGACCACATGGTGCTTCAGTGAGCCTAGAAAGGTCTTGCTGGTATAAATGGAGGTTTAGTTTTTAGGGCAGAATACAAAAACACAGCGTGTTGCCCACTGCAGAGACGGCTGCATGAATGCTGTTAGAACAGGTTTTAAGGAGATCACGAAGTTGCTACTCAGCTTCCCTCAAAAACCCTTGCCCTCCTTGTACCTCAACATTAAATAATTAAATAAGTAAAATGCAGAATTATAACTACACCAAGGAAGGTGCTAACTCTCCAGCTAATGTGTTTAGTATTTGTTCAAACTCGTCTAGGTAGACATTTCTTGGGAAGAAGAGAGCTCTCTATTGAACTGCTCAATAACCTTCGCTATGCAGATGGCATGGGAGATTCAAGCCTTCAATAAGCATTGCTAACACCATGAACTCCATTCTTTGCCTTCCTTTATTTAAGCGGATATATTGTTGCTCTACCTGTCACACTGTGGAATTGATTCACGGCCTCTGAGATGCTACAGCAACCGTTAAGGGAACTGGGGGCAAGGGCGAGAGACTGGCACAAGGAAAAGAAACCATTAAAAATGCAAGCATCACAAGGTAGCAGTCGGATTACTTCCAGCCTAACAAGTCTGGAAGTTGCTACGGAATTGACAGTGGCTGGAGATGGAACTTGATACCAAAAAGTCAATGTCCACTGAAAGAGGAGTGTGAATTTGAGAATCGCTGAATGACTGAACCCATCTCGTACCATTGAGATCAAAGTAAAGGCAAACTGGCTTCTCAGAAAGGTGAGGGCCTGCTTGCTCCACTCTGCACAGTCTCCTGTAGGTCATATTGCCAGACAGTTCAAGACAGCTCTGTTATAATAAATCAGACTTTTAATTAGTTTAAAAGATATCAGTACAATCGCATTATGATGGTGATGATCCACAAACCACTGAAACAGAACCTCACGGCTGTTTTAAAAGGAGATTCAATGCTGCATGGTTCTGCCATGCGTGCAGCTCCAATATTTGCTTTTTTCAGTCTTGGTCAGAATGGAGAAATTTAGAAGGAACAAAACCAACAACCAGTATTCCCTCACCTGATTCAGTCGCACTGGCAAGAACCACAGCACATCAGAGACTGAGCAGCTTCCAGGATTTCCATCACGGCAACGAATGAACACTGCCAGAATTCCTCAGCAGAGATGAAGCTTCATCATTTTACGTTAATGTTAGGTCTGCATTTAGAGATTGCTGAGCTAAACCACTTTATGCCCACTGCTTGGCTGTAGCATTGACGAGCTACTGTTTGTCCAATTTATTTGATGAAATGCAATGGGATTCATTTTGTCAGACATGAGATTACTGCAAGTCTCTGAGGCTAAAGTTCTGGAATCTGTATGGTTTCAACACTACACAACAGCACAAGATCTCAGGTTTACTATTTTTAAAAAGGAGAGAAAAGGAAACTAACTAGAAGAACTATAAGGCTTTCAGCTGTCTGCTATTCTTGGGAATGCAGAGACATTTAAGGGATTTTACCTTGTAAAGGATACAGAATCCTATAATAGGATCTTGTTGCATCCCATGCTGTAGGCATTTGCTGATTTTTACAGCTTGGTATAACCAGTTTATGAGAAATTTTACATTTGTTGGCCATGTTCTTAGCAAGACAATTGGAAATGCTCCTCAAAATTTCCTTTAACACCACAACATTTTACAGCCTAAGAACGAACACAAAACTTCTTCCAATATCCCCAAGACAATAAATGCCTAAATTCTGTTCCATCTTTTCTTAAAGATCTTTCCAGGACAGATAAAACATTCCTCAAACTTACATTACTTTATTCTACTTTAATACAAAGTCTTGTAAGTTTAAATGGATGGAAGCAAAACATTCTTCTGAAATTGATCTCCCATTTGCACATAGTCTAGATTCATGCCAAAATGCTTCATTAAAACTAGAACAAAACCAAATGAGGTTGTAATACAGGGAAAGGTATAGTGAATACTGAAGCCATCACGTATGCAACAGTGGTTTTCTTACAGTTTGAGACATCAAAAACTGTTTTGGAGGAACTAGTGTGTTCCAAAAAATTTCCTTACAGAAAAGGAAGAGACTATGACATGTAAATTCCTAAAAAGAAAAAAGAGTATAGTAAAATGAAGTTACCAATGGGTACTAAGCTTCCTCCATTATTATGCTTTTCCAGAGCTCCTATTTTCTCCTGCATTTCTACTGAATCCCCGGTGCCAATTACACATTACTAAAACAGTTTTCTTCAAAACATTTACAGAAGCTGCAGGAAATCCAATCCTTACGGCAAGTGACCAAGCATGACAAGAGATTACTCTTTTATATACACATTGCAGATTGTAAGCAAAAGACTGTAAATAGACCCACTACATCTGTTGTGGATAAGTCACTATTTGCCTCTTTTTCCAATATATTCCAACCCAGAGTGACTCAGCAAGCACAAATAAGCCATTTTCCAGAATGATGGAGAAAGATGTTTTTCAAAGTGATCTCAGCATTGAGTGTTTACTTTGCATTACAGAAAGCTCTGCTCCAGAGCTTCCCTCGGTGGAAGACAGACAATATACGATTCTGACTCGAGGGCCCTCTCACTTCTGCAAGAATTCAGACTAAAGCAGAGCAGAAATATGTGATCAGAAATGCAAGAACAGGGAGAAGGAAGTAAGCGTCACATACCACAGATATAAAAAACAAACAAACAAAAAAAAAAAACACAAAACAGTAGACAGTTGGAGAAAATAAAATGAAACAAAAGACTCTGTAGCGTCCCAAAAGTAACACAATGATCATCTATAAAATACCCAACTGATGAAATAAGTTATGGCGAAATGACCCCAAAGAACTCATGTACAGGAGTTTCCCTAAAGATGTTCTTAGGAACCGCAATGACTTACACATCTATTTTGTTGCACTGCCAAATGCAGACAGCAGGGGTGGACCAGGGAGTAGGAAAACTGTATCACAAACCAAACAGATCAAGTTAAAATTACTTCTGTTACCTTCTAATCCACATGAGAGTGATCAGTTTTCAGCATATTGCAGGATCTCATCCTTTTCAATTACTCCCTAAATTATTCAAACTGTTCCAAGAATAAATTTATACATTCAACGTATCTTAACAACAGCCTGATATTAACTTCCAGCTGGGATCATGCATGTGTGTCCAAATTTGCATTAGTAACATTAACAACTACACCAAAAACTAATAAAAATTTGGAAGCATAAGCAGAATTATTACCTAAAGCTAGACAGAGGAAAATACATTCAAACCTAGCCCAGAGAAACAGCATAAACATAGCTAACTCAGATACACATCATCTTACCACTTACACCATTTGCCAGGTTTCTGGAGTTCACCTTTTGGAAAATTTCAGATGTCTGTTTTTCAGGCTCATTAGCTATCAACACTGCTTATATGCAATTAGGTTTAATGATCATTGAAGGCATCTCAGCTCTATGGCAAACGCGTTGCCTTTCAGCATTCAAGGTTCTAAGAAGGCATACAGATACACCCAGCTATATAAAGGTCTTCTATCAGGCAGTCAGACCACATGTGCTGCAACATGTAGTTTCCACGATGTAAAGCAATAGTAAAGAAGCAAAGACTGCACTGATACACAGCGAATGCCTCCTGGCAGCATCACAATCTGACCACACTGCATAGGAAAGATGCAATTGCTCCCCTTCAGACAGCAAGAGCAGAGTGCAGCTCGGCTATATAGAAGGGGAGGCTTACCTGTAGAGAACTACCCTGTGCTGCCACTGTGCTGATATCAAGTGCTAACGTTCCTATGTTATGGCACGTTTTCTAGATTCTGCTGTCATCAAAACAGTATTATAAGTTTCCTGAGTGGAATGTATTATCATACGCAGCATCAAACATAAACGTTGCCTTCTATGTTCAATGCTATGTTGCTCTTCTGACTGCAAACTTCATCTGTTTGTCCTGCTTACCAAACATCCTCTTTATGATATTTCCCCCCCTCTTTCTTTGCAAGGGTTTGGATTCATCCAAGCATCTCCTCACTTGTAAGATTCTCAAGTATGTGGGAAAAAAAGTTATATTTTCGAATATATTGGCAACAGGTACAAGCTTCAGTGGGAATCGGTGTGTTATTCCCATTAATATATGCATTTTTTCCAGCTGTTTACTCAACAGCAGCCATCCCAATCAGCATACTTGTCAGGCTAGGACTTGTTGCAATGTTTGTTGCAAAGAAACAACTCTGGGAAAACTGGGACTTCACAGAACCTGCCTGTCAGATGAAGATATGAGTACTGTTCCTGCTGTCAAGCAGTTCTTTACTGGAAACATCAAGCTACAGGCAATCTACAGGCACTGGACAAAATTTGTGTAATTTTAAATGACAAATGATCTGAGTTATCCACCCTCCCATATCTTCCATAGCTCTCATACAAAATATATGCCCTTACTCTGTAGGCAGGTGGTACTGAAATCCCTTTTCTGCTATGACTTGGAGAAACTTCGATTATAATGAAGAGACAGACTTCCCGTTCTAACAAGTCTGCTCTGTAGAGGCAACAAATGGACTTTAACAGAAAGGCTTTGTGTCCGTTCACCACACATCTGTGAGTGTAGAAATATGCAACTATTATAGGTTCCCCAGGAAAATTTATCGCCAAATTCAGTCCTGCAAATCTATCTGCTCTCCGGAAACAGACACTGAGAACGTCTTGCTCATAGTAACTCATTCACATGAGCTGCAAAATCTGTTCCTCAGAGTGCTTGGCACGAGTGCTGTCTCTCAGAATGCATATATTCATTCTCTCTCCACTGATAACTGAAAAGTGACGGAGAGACAGGCAGCACTCTTATGTAGTGCCCTAGGGACCAAGGAATCCCAAGCAAGAGCCTGTCAGGAGCCATCACGCACATCCCCCCAGCTGAGATTTTCAGCCCAAAGGGCTGCTTCACAGCTGGGTCGCTGACAGCAGCAGCTTCACACCTATCACACAGCTCACTGCAGGCTCACACTGAGCATGATAATTTTGTAGTTTTGTCTCCAGAGCAAAAGAATTGCAGAAGTCCTGAGAGCATTTAAGGAACGCAGGAAATACAATCTCATGAGCTATTGCAAAAATAGTGTGAGAGAGCTTATCAACATTTGCTGTAAGAACCTGAAAGAATTTTTACCTGCCAGATGCTGAGTTTCTCAAAACCAAAAAACACAGAATGAGGGGGAGGAAAAAAAAACAACACAAAAAAATAACCTTCCCCACCAACAAACAAACACACACCCGCCCCAAACAGTCTTGCCAACAAGTTCTAATGATGACACCCTGCTAGACTCCATCTCTCAAAAAGGGAATCCAGTACAACCTGTCAAAGCCCTAAGGACCTTCTCACTACTGTTTTTGCTGTTTATACTACAACCGTACAAAGCATGGAGACAATGTCATACAGTGCTGCGTGCTGTAAAATACATGCAGTACAATATAATTCCTGTCTTGAAGAGCTTACACTATCCTTGCAAGCAAGATAGAACAAGTAACTGTGAAAAGGGGAAAGATACAGTGCAGATGACAGCAAGATGACGACGATAAGGCCTACGCACACAGAGGGCTGAAAAAAAAAAACTAAAACATATGGCTCTGAGTTAGCTCTAAGAATCTCTCCTGTTTATAAGCAGATAATTCAGCTTATTTCCAGTTGTCATTCAGTGCTGCCTTCGGTGAGTGGCTTATTTCTCATAGGCATCCCATCTGTCCCATTCCTGGCCCTTCCCCTCTGCCTCTTCCATTCCCCCCAAGGGTACTGAGACCATTTTAAACAGGAGGACATTGTTTCCTCTACACTTTTATTTAGCTAAAGAAAGGTAGATGTACAGGACTGAACAAGCTGAAAGCTTTTTTCTGATAACGAAGCTGGTGTCACTGCTATTGCCAGAGGAGGTCAAAAAAGCAGTATCACAGCTGTCCCTAAGGAATAAGTTCACCAAATTGTTCTAGTCAATCCAGAGAGCAGGAGAAAATAAGGGACCTTCATTACTATATTATTTCTCACCACGATAACATCTTCCTGTCCCATGGTCTCAAGCTATATAGCACTGGCAGTCCTGTTATTCTGAACTAGATAAGTGTCCCTTAGTGTAAAAGTGCTCTACATAGCAGAGACCTGGGATTTTGAAAAAAAAACTCCATGCCAACCACACAACTGACCTAAATGCAGCATCCAGCCCCCCCTCACAGCAAACACACACATCACACACAGCTTCTCAGATAGATATTATCAAAGCAGTCATCAGAGAGCACATGAATGTGCACAAGATCCAGCAGGGACGCTTCAAGTTAAACCCAGCTGAAACATCCTTTTACATAAACAGGGAATCTTGGACATCAGTTTGCAGAGCCAAATAGAGGCGATGAGGCATCTGCAAAACAACAGCAAGATGCCTTTCTCAGTCGTGCTCCAGCTGGCAGGTAGACCCAAAGACATTGCACCATAAACAAAGGAAAACAACAAGTGTTCTGGAAGAAGAACAAAAAAAATGCCTTTCCAAGGAGTCTTGAACAGAGCAGGTCATCTACCTGCAAACTGGAAAAGTTTCAAGCACACTGTCAGCACAGAAAAAATAAATAAATAAATAAATAAATAAATAAATAAATAAGGACTAAAAGGAAGCCTTTTGGTAAAGAAAAGTTTGTGCTGCTTCTTCTAGCTGAAGGGAAATAAACACACAGCTTCCCCTTCAGATCCCAGAAAGCTTGAAGTGGGGCATGATGCACATTCCCTATGAGTGATCAAATCCACTAGCACGGGGGCCCTGCTTTTCTTGAGTACAAGAACAATCAAGAAAACAGGATAATAAATAATGTATAGGAGGAACATGTCCCTTTAAGATATGTTGGCACAGAAGATAGGCTGGAAGAAGTAAAGCAGCATTAGTCCGTAATTACACGGAGGGTTTTCAAGAGTCTGTATTTCATGGAGATTCAAAAGCAGAGCAGAGACTTCTTGGGTTTGTAACGAGCAAATACCAGTAGCATTTCAGCAGATCTATAAAATTTAGACTAGTCCTGAGAGAGGAATAATTTTACTCTTTAGCAAAAAGATGTGGATTAATTCACAGAAGAGTGATTGAGCCCTGTTCCTCTAAGAGCCAGGAGCGAGTCAGGTGAGAGAAGCCTCAAGGAACTCCCAAGATTAAAAGCAGATGTCCACATAATTGGGACAAATGAACAATTGAATAAAGTGGGTGAAAAAAAAATATCCTTAAAGACTAAAAATATTCTGGAAGGGGAGCTGCGGAGATGAGGGTCAGCCCTCTGCAATCAGCAATCAGTGCTAGGCAGTGAATAGCAGTGGAATACATAACCAGCCTCATTTCCGGAGCTAAGAACAACTCCTTGCCTGCAAAACACTTACAGCTTGATCCATACAGAGCTCTATGACCACCTAGTTTTCAACTCTGAAATTTCACTCAAATAAGCTAAACCCCAAAACCGAGTATTTTCTTAATAATTATAAGCTGTTGTAACTGGTACAAAGACTTGAAGTGACCCACGGTAATGTGTGATGGAAAGACCACAACTGCTCTTCAGTGGTGAATCCAGTGAGGAGGGGTTGTCCATGCAACACCACTGTGTTGAACAGTGTGCCCTCTGAAAAGAGTTTGGAGAATATCTAACACACTAACTTCACATCCTTGACACACTAACTTCATTATTTCTGCAAAGTTACAGAAGTTGTATTACTTCTGTAATACACACTTGAAAAAAATTACTTGCTTGGGCCTACCTCCTAGCTTCCTAAATTCTGGGCTTTTAGCCTGTGATGCTAAGCGAACACTGTGCTGTCCTTACTAACGTGAAGGATTGGACACCTAAAAACAAGCTCCTTTATCTTAAATCCCTACAGCGTACTTCAAAATACAGACATGCCAATCCTCTCCCATAGAATAACCTGGAACAAGCAAAACACTAGAACAGTACAAACAAACCTTAGGAATCTCACGAGTTATCTTAGAGTTCTAAAGTATTAAGGTCAAAAAATAAAAATCAAGATCAAGCATAGCCTGAACAAACGCTGACGGATGGGTGAGTAGAATTCCACTGGGCAGCAAGGACACACCACTTAGCCCTGGGAAACTGCCTATTCTGTCTGTCTCCATAGTTCTGATTATTTTTTCTCCACATAAAAAAGATTCACACATTCCACATGCTAAGAGTTTCACAGCTCTCCAAATCACAAAGGCTGTTTGTGCTTTGGTACAGGGACACAATGTCATCCGTTAAATTCCAGCTATACCACATAAAAAAAAAAAAAAGACAGAAAAAAAAAAAAAAGAAATTACTCTAAATTACTCACAGAAAAAAAAAAAAAAAAAGCCATCTTTTTCTGTCTTTCAAAAAATCAGAAGCTCCATGGAAAACTCAGTGTGAACACAAAGCCATTGTAGAAAGCCATATCTTTGAAAATAAACAGGAAAAACATGAGCTCCAGCACTTACGTCAATCAGAGGGTTGTGCTCCATGCTGACAGTTCTGTTTGTTTGTTGCAATGATCTGGAATTACTATTTATGCTTTCAGAGGTGGAAGAGGGCTAGGAAGTGTAAAGGTGGTGGTTATCAGGTCACGATGAAGAAATACTGCAGAGAAGCAACATCAGCAGTTTTTAAAGAGTGTGGTAGACCTCTTTGACCACCATTTAATTTTTGAAGTATGTATATGCAGAAGTTTGGAAAAGGCCCTGAGGTGTCAGCTTGAAAGCAGGTGCAAACCAAACCCAATCTGGACAGATGCCTGAATGACAATTTCGACTAGGTATTTCAGAGCCACCTTGTTTTCAGTCTTGGTAAACAAATCCTGCTGAGGGTGGAGGTCATTATAGTTGTGCTCTTTATCTTCAAGCTCTTGTTTACTATTTGTTCAGATGATTAATCTTGGTATTACTTTCTGTGGAAAGTCACCTGTATCTGATGGAGTATCATCGTTCCCAATCACATCGTGTGCAGAGATTGTAACTTCGTTTGTCCCCAGTACCTGCTCTCAGTGATTAACTCTCCATAACTCTCACATATCAATGACTGCTACCACTGCAACTTGCTCAGAACATGGAAGTGCACTACAGGGAAAGGTTAATAGTAAAACATAACAGCTTTGTTCAGCTGTTTGATTCTTCTTGATTGTTCTGTGTAAATGCCTTTATTCTGGAAGTCGTACATGGGACTTCCAGATTTTGTAACAGAGACAATTCACTCCAAGTGAAAGCTGGAAGTACTTTGTTGAGAACAAGAGAGATAAGGAACTACCAAAAAAACATTTTCTTGTTACAATGCGACCTACCTAAAAGACTTGTTCTATAAACAGAAAAATGAGATAGCCCATATCTTACCTCCTCTGCCAAGCATGGACAAAACACACTGGTCTTGAGCAGCTTCTCACCCTGTTTCCAAAACAACTTGCTTTGAAAATTTCCACTCAGACTTGCTGCATAGTTTATTTTAATTACTACTTTACCAGTGAGAATCTCTGGTATCTATAAGTTTAAAATATGCATGGGGAAGGAAAATATAACGTAAATAGTCCAGACAACTGAAATAGCAAGTTAGATCTCATTTGGAGGTCAAATGGATGCTTCAGTAAAAAAAAAACACCTCTGGTCAGCTCAGAAAGAAAGTTGCCCCTGTGCTTTGAAATTCTCTTCCACAGTCGTAGTACAGAGAGTTTTGTGAAATGCTCTGCAGGTTGATTTGTCTCAGCAAAAGTTAACAGAAAAGGAAGCAAGCAAGCAGATTTTCAAATGGGCAAAGGACAGCCTGAAACATACCAACTGCAAGCACACCCATTACCAAGAGATTTTTTAATGAAGCTGCCTGGAGACCTTGAAATATTGTGTAAGACAATAAGTTCCCAAAACATACAGTGATCAGCTGAGTCAACATCAATAACGTTGAAGACTAGCACGCAGTTTCCCTCCCCCCTAAATCCTTCTAAACTAGTAGGAAGAGATTATCTGTGCTAATTATTATGTTCCTTTTAAGGACTTACACAGATTATAAGGGAGCAAGAGACATTCTATTAAAGCATTCAGCATGATAACAATCACACAAGGAGACAAAACAGTTCAAATTCATGCTCAGAAAAAGAAAGAATAAGTGCTGCTGAAACCAGAAGCACTCCCTGCTTTTGATACTGGCCAACAGCCCTGATTAAGCCAAGCACAATTTGTTTTTTTAATATGCTTTTAAAAACTCTCTTCCCCAAAGTGACTGCTTCACATGGAGGTTTGTAACAGGAGAGGTACCAAACTGTACGAAACCCATGCACGTTTCTGAAACATGCTCAGGCAGCCCTTGGCTAACCTAGTGAAATGCAGCATTCACAACATAATCAGCATGTGTCCAGCTCCATTCTCCATGTACCCTGCCTGTTTCCAAAAGCCCCCCTCAGGCTGCCCGTGTTGGCAGTGTCCTCGTGTACTTACTATTCAGTGAAGAACCTGGCAATGCCATACTGACTAATATCTTCTCTGTTCTCCAACAGCTGGCTCACTGCATCCTCCATGTACGTGAGGACATGTCTTTGAGCTGCAAATAAAAGACAGTAAGAGAGAGAAATTAGAATACAAGTGGGCCTGCAAAGCCCAGAGCCAGACTAGCCTTGCTCTGTGCCTTACAAAAACAAACCAATAAGCATTTGCTCCCTCAGTTAGAAAGCAGAGCTTAAATTCTGCTAGATACGGATAGTAGAACTCCTCACTTAAGTCCTGCTTTCATTCCTGGCTACACAGAGATAGTCATTAACAGTGTGGACCCTTTTTTAAGTCCCCTGAGATTCTGCAAGCAAAGGAAGTTGCAGATGCAATGGAGTTGTCTGCCTTGCTGGAAAATGCTTACTCCTGATCTCTGTTCCGAGTCACAACCATCTTTCCCATACAGCTCATCAATGCTGTATCAATGGGGTTGTTGCAGAGCTTTACATGTTCCCCACCCGTCCCTGCTTACGAAGCCAAGTAGCTCTAAGGTTGTTCTGTAAAGATTTTTTTCCTAAAGGTGCAACTAAAAGTACATCTGCTTCCACGCAAGCATCAATGAATGTTCTTGGAGTGGCAGGTGGGGAACAGGTCTCAGTGCCAAGAGAGATTTATATTGCTCAACAGTCAATCTCAACTAACTGCCTAACCAAACGCAAGGAGATTTCAGAAGAGGCAGATCTGCCAGAGCCCAACCACAGAACACCGCTCACTTCTGAGTTAAGGTAGTTTGGTACAAGACAAACCATTTTGCTGCTTCTACAGGGGGCAGACTCTGTACAAGTCAAGCGCTTGCCAGGGAGGAAACAGCGCGGATTTGCCACTGCGAGCCTTTGATGTTTTTGGCTGGAAACCAACTCGGAGCAACAAAGAGCCGAGGCTGGGGTGATGCGCCAGCTAGCGAGCAGAAGACTTTCCAAATCTACAAGTTCAACAATCAGAAGACAAGTCACAACGAACCCAGGAAAATCGTTCCTAACCTGGAAAGCGCACAAGCCCTGTTCCCAAAGCACACGCCTCCATCCTAAACACGTATGCTACTGCACCTTTGCAAGTAGTGTCGTGTCCTAAAAAGAGCAGGAGAAAACCCTCAGGGGATATAGGAAAGGCAAAGGCTGTTCTTGCTCCTTGCCAATCTATTCCAGACTTGGCAGCATCATCCCCTCAACCAGCAACTGGCCAACCTCAGACCCACATCAATATTCTTCAAACCATTTTAATTTGTTCTTAATACCCTGGTAAGCGTCAAGCCTGTGCCACTCGATACACAGCGTGGAAATCCCTTTCATCTTAGTGTGGGGCAGGTGGACTTCAAGAGAGGCCCGGAAGTGATTATTCCCAGTGGATACAGCGATTAAAAATATGTATGAACATTGATTGCTATCAGGGGATTTCTCTGCCTAGAACACTTTTCAGGACAATGGCAAAATTGGTTAAGCACACCCTGGAAAATACCTTGCAGCTGATAGCAAAATGGTGAGCCAAAGGTTCAAAGATACTATCTGGCACTAAAAGATACAGGGCGTAGCTTTATTTAATTATTTTAATGCAAAGGAATAAATTTAATTTATGTGAGTGATTAAAGAAAAATAGCTCTGCGCACCTGTGTCCCCTGAGGGAGGAATGAGTCGTGCAGCTCAGTCACAGTCTTAAGATAACAGCAACTGGGTAACTTTATTCCAGCCCATCCTTCCTCCCTCTTCATTATGCAGCCCATCTTACACCCAGAAACTGTCTTCCCAGGCCCCTTGTGGGCTGTCAGTGGTACCAGGTTAAGCCAGGAAGCCCTGCTAGCAGCCAGCCTTCCACTCACGTTGGTCTGCAAGCAATGTCTGAGTTCCCACTCAACTGTAAAACCATTTCCTAAACCTCGTGGGGAAGCACACGCACCTTTTGTTGAAGAGCCCCTATCAGCGAAACACATTTCTGTTATTTGGCTTGCTTGGAGTCATTAACCTCTCCCCGAAAAGACCAAGGGAATAAACAGGCACGGTCCTACAGTGCTGCACAACACAATAAGACCGACCTCTATAACAAAGACCTTTAAGTCTGCTCCTGGAGAATAAATTAACTTTCAGCATGGAATTTCAGCCATTTCTGTCACACGTAAGTGTACACAAATATGCACGGGTCACTACTGAATACAGTCCCTGGACAAAGGATATTTCTGTTAAGCTTTTTGCTGCATGGTCTCCGGATCCTGGCAAAGAACCTCTCTCCATATTTCCCAGAAGGTAGGTAGGGGAGTAGGGGAGGGAAGAAATTAGTGAGCAGAGAAGCTGAAAGAAAATAGCACTTGCAATCTACTTTAGAAGCCTCTCTCCTTGGCTCTTTGACTACTGTGCTGTTTTCCAGGTAGCACAGCTCACGGTGCCAAACCAAATTCCAGTTCTGGCTTCCTGTTCTCTGGCTGCCTAGTTTCATGGAACGGTACGAGCGGTGTTTTATAGCCCGACCAACTCGATCCTACACAAAAAAAGGCATAGAATATAACTTAATTTGCAGGCAGGTTCTAGCAGGCCAGGGAGGCAAAATAAAACGCCAGGAGTCTGGTTATAGCAAAACACGAGTGCCATAATTTATACAAATGGTACTTTCCATAACAAACACGGGAACCATACCGCAACATTACCTATTTATGCGAGCAGAGAGTTAAAAATCCATGGGGTCCTGTGCAAAATAAACATGATGATTCATAGCTTTTAACAACGTTTTAGATTCTTTGAAAATCTGGGGAGATGGAGTATTGGTATAGTCATTGCTCATACTTTTGAAGTTAACTTTGCAATAAGGCAACAAGTCCAAATCAGAATGTAAAGCCCAAATACTCATTCAACAATGCCATTACAGCTTGCTCTCCCTGCTCATTTCCTTCCTGGTAGGACTCCTGTATTCTGCAGCTTCCATGCACATTACCTTCATCATTTATTGTTTATGGCTTATTCCAACAAAAGCTCTTCTCCCTGCTCATACAAAACCTTCCTAGGTAATGGATCATGCAACCTGTATTTGCTGAGCTCTTCCCCAAACATGCCCACACCCCACCATCACGCACGTGCTCAAGGTTCAAAGTGAATTTTGGAATTAAGGCACTCTGGCTCAAAACCAAGTTCAGGGTTGAATAGTGGCTGTTCAACTCAAGCATGGCCAGACCAGGTCATACAAGTTTCCTCCAGCTTACAAGAAAAAGGCAAACAAGGATTACATCCACAGTCAGTCCACATTCTCTGTGTACTCTGCTACAACAGTTTACATGACCCCAACTAATTCCCTTTAGCTGTAACAGTACCAAATCATGTACTAAAAACAGTCCTTTCCTAAGTCTGTGAGTGACCTCTTTCAGTCTACTTATGAGAACAAACAGTCCTGGTAATCTGTAGACTTGATTACAAAATATGCTACAAACAAGCATTGATACTTGAAAAAATCTTGAAGGAAAAGGAAAAATGAATGCAAATAATACCAATACATGAAACAGAATATGTGTCTTGAAATTCTCAAAGCCAGAAATTCAGGAGGAAGGAAGGAAATACACGTCACCTGTAAGTAATAATATTGCATTTATGTATTTATTTTTTTTTTAATTACTGGTAGTGCTCAGGAACCAGGAGGATTAAGACCTTACGTGCGCTGTAGCACTGTTCACAAGAGTTGCGTAACACCTACTTCAGCACACACTGGCAACACGATGGAGTTAACCATGCTGCTTCTGCATATTAGCTACCTACTGTTACAGCTTAGGTGCATTTCTCTATCACTACATTAATAATTAGCTTTTATTTCCAGTAAGTTTGCTTTTTCTAAGATGGCATAGAGAAAAATAATAATACTGAAGATAAATATACCAGCATGCTTACCAGAATGGGTTACTGCATGTCATAAACAAAGGGACTAGGAAACATGGGGTGGCCAGAAGATGCAATAAAAAGATCAGCAGAAGCTGCAAACAGAAAAATAAAGTGTGCCAAACAAACTGAAGGAAGACTATGATTAGAATAAACTCACACAGGATAGTGAAACACACATTAGGACAGGCCACCAGGCACATCCTGTTAAAAGAAGCAGCAGAACAGAGCCTTAGAGCAGAGGTAAGTCCAACCAAATGATCAATTTTTTTTAATTATTATTATTTTTTTTATTTCCCCTAGCTGGTTCATTCCTAGCATAGCAGAATATTTTGAAAAATCAGGAGTGAGAATTCCTGGATAATAAGACCAATTTTTATTAATTATTTGCCTCCTCCTTAACTAAAGTGCTGAAAATACACACTCTTCGATGCAATTAACGTTGTAACTCATTTCAGTTATCAGAAGTTCAAAAGCATTATAAGCTTTAACACACTTGAAATATTTTCTGCATTTCTAAATCTCTAAGAGTGTACAAAGTATCAGCTAAGTACACTTTCCGAATTTATTCTAAATTGGTGCTTAACTAAGGAGCCTGCTGCATTACTGACTTTTGGAAAGAGACATCTACGACTACACCAAACCAGCTTCATGCAAGGAACTATAATGATGTGAGAAGGAATTAGCAAGGATACAAGTTGCAAGAACAAAATAACAAATTCTGGAAGATTTTCCAGCATTAATGGTCTTTCAGGATGCTATTCTTAATCTCTTCAGATATCCCCAAGGAAAGGACTGAGCAAGAGAAGTATGTAAACAAAACAATCAACCTAAAAGCTAAATCACTGTACAGCTGTGGTTCCTTCCAGCTTGGCAGTAAAATTTCCTATTAACCCTAAAAAAAATGGGGTTAAAGGACAGAACGTGTGGCAAAGTGCAAGGAGACCTGGTGGCACCAGAAATAAACACTAGGATGGGAGACACCACCATTCAGGAAAGCACACTAAAAGGCAACAGGACACATTGTATTTTGTACGTTTACAGTTTCAAAACTGCTTTCAACAACAACAACAACAAAAAGAAATGTTTCAGTTTATAGGTTAATCCTGACCATAACTGAAAATTTGTCTCAAACAATTAATCAGCATATTAATTGCAAACCATGACGTTACCCTCCTTCAGTTTGCACACACATCCTCAGACCACACACAGACCGACTTCACTGCTCAAGTCCCTCCAGCAACCACCTCCTGCAAGACACAGTACAGCTGCTGGGAATCACCACCTCTTCATTGCAAAACTGTTGAGCTATTTAAAAAAATGCAAAATAAAAAAGAGTTTATGCAGTACATTATTAACACTGTGGAAGTAATCATCATTCCAGCATGTTCTAAGGACACTAAATAACCCAGTGGCTCCCTACCTCTTCATACTCACATGCTCTCCAGTTCTGGAAATCTCCCTAGCTCAGTCTCAGATTTGCCTTATGCCCTTCAAGCTAGGGTGGAAGTCCTGAAGTGCAGCAGCAGGTTTGGGGATGAAACTGCAAAGTTGGAGAAAGTCCTAGATTTTGGAGAAACTGCTAGTATCTTAGAAGATTCTAATGTATCATTTTTACATTCTAACTTGAATGCATCAGTGAGGAGGTCATTCATACTCCACGTTATAGATCTCCTATCCATACAACAGAGCAAGAAAGAAAAAGAAGGGGGGAAAAAAAAAAAAAAAAGCATTGCATTGTTTTCACTTTTTAGACCACAAGCTTTTTCAGCCAGAAAAAGCTTGTCAGATACCTCGATGAAGAGGAGATTCAGCATGGGCTGAGATGTCTGGATACCAATATAATCTGTATGTTGAATACGCTGGTGAATAAATTGTGCTCAGGAAAATTGAGTTTGGAAGTCCAAGACTGTTCAGAAAAAGAGTAAACCCTGGTTGTGTGCAAAGTATCTGCACAACTGAAGTTCTCTGCTGGAAGCTGCCCTTGGTTTTGTAAAAGCACCAATGCCATGAATGTTCTTTCAACTCATTAAGCTCAAGCCCTCTTAAGAGAGAGATGAGGAAACAGGACCTTGTTTCTGGCACTCAGTAGCCCCATGCTTTACCAAGAAGGCATTTCCCTAACAGAATATTTATGTTCTTACATGTCTTATGTTGGCAGAGGAAGAAAAGAAACAACATCCTGGAGCTGGCAAGTGAAAAGCGGGAGAATCCAGGGGAAAATAAAAGTTCAGAAATTTGCAATAATCTTCAGCACTTTCTTTATAACAGAGGAGGAGGGGAAACATACAATTTGAAGCTTTAGAAGACAGCTGCATGAGTAGAACAATACACTAAGTGCTCCACTGCCTGCTATAAATAACCAAGCAATCACCAGTTATTAAACCATAATGAGGAAGGCATGGAAAAGTGTCTCAAATAGGCCTCATTTTGCCTACTGTAGTTCTAGTCTCATCCATCAAATGTAAAACACATTTTCATCACTATCCCCAAACACTAAATGTTGTTTACTCAGTGAAAACGCTGTTTAAAATATCCTGCTTGTTACAACTTCTTCACTGTAGCCTTTGTGCCAACTTTGCAGACCTCATTTCCTTTCCTATTCTCTCAATTCTAGTCACCTCTGTTCTTTACCTGCTGTCTCTATGCAGTCACTATAGCCTGAGTTCTGTATTTTCCAGGAACTCTGCTGTACCAAAGCTTTGCATTTATTTTTCATTTGAAGAGAATGCTTGATTCACTTCTCCATGTTTATTTCTATTTTAACTCACAACTGCTTTTTTCCCCTTAGAATATGTTCAACCGTGTAGTACTCTTAGCATCCAAATTGGACACAAAATATTTTTTTTTTCCATATTTGAGGTAAAAGTGAACACAGCAAGTAACACAAGGTTATTTTGGCCACTGATTTTTATTTGTTTGCCTATTTTCAGTTCTGAGAAGGGAGGGAAAAGAGGTTAGGTGTAGCTCACCCATTCCAGGCCAGGAAAGACAGAGTGCCATCTGATCTGGGAGACTCAAAGAATACCTCATGTGGCAGCCTGGGGCAACACAATTTCAGAATGAAATTACAGAATGTGAAACTTGTTTATCACAGTTGCTTACAACCCCACATCAGACAACAATATTAACAAGACTTTGAGGAACACAATAGGACGAATCCAACCAACGGTGATTTCAGAATGCCAAATAATGCAGAAAAATAAAAAGCATCTTATAAAAACAGTTTTTATCAATTCCCCACTGTGAAGACAAAACTCATTCTGTATTGTGTGTGAGCGGCTTGGTAAGTTACAAAGTCCCGTGAAGACAAAACAATTATTCTTGATGACATTTACGGCCAATGAAAACACCCCTGCGTAGCAGACGCTTTCTCTCTAATAGAGGACAGATTGTAACTTAAACAGAAGGATGCGCTATGTGAGCAACAGAACAAGCTCTTATACAAGCTACTGCTCAACCTGCATGCTCCTGTGTGTCTTCACCTAACCCAAATGTCACAGAAATTTAGGTTTTACAAAATGAAAAGGGAAGGGTAGATCAGCAAGTAGAACAGAGATAAAAGGAGGCTCACTTTAAGTAGGCTAATAATGCTGCTTGTACCACGCAATGTTACACACCTCTCAGAAGTCTCACTTCTCAGCTTCAGGTGTAAAACAGAAAACTGGTTATTTCTCCTCTAAGATTTTTTTAGTCTGCCTCCTAGATTGTTTTGACTGATTCAGTCCTTACTGACAAGTTTCACACGAGTAAGAGTTAAGCGCCGATTTCATTAAAAACAATTAAACGAACCTAAAACCAAGTTGGCTCATTAAAAAGAAAGAAATTTTGCAAGTTTCAGCCTACAGCAACTCTGTGGAAAAGTTATGAGCACCTCTATTAATGCGTAGGTTGAAAATGCTGACGTGGTGTGATAGAGCAGTACACAACTGAAGGGTGTATTTACACGGCAAGCCATGATATTGTTCTCAAATACCTGAACTAGCGCCAACATTGAAATCAGTAATAAGAACTTCACCAAAGTGGATCTCCTGAGAATCATCCTGACCTGAGAACTAAACCTCTGATTTCTGCCTTGAGTTTCCTTAATGCAGAACAGCACCGTGGTCACGTAGGGGGATGCGCAAAGCATCCCAGTAATGGCCTAGTAGCAAAATTATGAGATTCTACTCCAAGAGGACCTACATCACTCCTGTGCTTAACCACTTCAGCTCTCTTTCTTGCCATGATGCGCTCTGAAAGACGGGTCAGATTCCTACTCATTGACACCAGTGCTAGGCTAAAGAAACCAAGTTCCTGTAGCCTCCCGCCTGTAGGACTGGATTTCCATTTACTGGAAGCTAGCGATGTTTTCTAGCCTTGTCCCATTCTGACTGACCAGAGATGGCAAAATCATGGTGGACTATGTACCACAAACCAATAGATGACGTTTCTTACCTTTTCTTGTATAAGAAAGCTCCAGAACGTTATGTATATCTTAATAGTTGTTACCAAATAGCATCTCAGGCCTAGAAAGTGATGGCTGAAGAATTTCACTTTTAAAATATTGATTTGTATGTGTTCCAAATGCTTACCACTTGCAATTCATCTCCTCTTTAGCAATTAAATGAAGTCATATTGACTTTTTTCCACCATAATTACTTTTCTTGACGTACTAACACCTAATCTCTTTGTTCCTTAGTTTACTGAACATTGAGTAGTAGCAACACAAACTGCTACAGCTTCAAAGTTTGCAGTCAGTAAGGGAGCAGCTGCTTTATGAGTGAAAAGATTCCCATTTTACGGGACACAGATCAGTAGGAAACACCACATTTATTCCAGAAGAAAGGCTAACACCCAAACCACCTCAGGCCCTAGCCCGAACCACCTCACAACCTAAGAGCAGCACTCGTTCTGACATTGCAAAACAAGCCTAAAATAGGGTTGCTTTCACAGAGGGCAAACAGAGGACTTCCAGAAGTCCTCACAGAGGATTTCGGATGGGCTACAGGGGGGCAGGGGCAGCAGCACCTTGCTCCGCGCCACCCCCACAGCCCAAGGATGCGGGCAGGCGGTGGCAGCCCACCCTCCTCAGCCCAGCGCAGCCTGCAGGGAGATGGCACCCACTGGTCCAAGAGGGGCACCCAGAGGGATGCAAGAGCCCCGTTCCCCACCCGCAAGCCCCAGGCAGCCGAGATGGCGGACACGGAGCCCCCTCCTCTCGCCTCAGGGGCTCTCCCCGGGCGGGGAGGGCAGGCACCGGGCAGCCCCTCCGCGCCGCCCCGCTCCTCACCCAGGTACTCGGGCCCCGGCAGCGAGAGCCGCTCGGGGCTCAGCATCCTCTCGCCGCCGCTCCCTGACGGTTTCCGCCCGTTTCCAAGGCTCCCGACGCTCAGGGCCCGGCGCTGCTCCTCCGCCGGCCCCGGCTGGGAACGAGCCCCGCCGCCGCCACCGTTCCGGGCCCCGCAGCGCTCGGCCGGGGGCTCCTCGCCCCACCGCCTGCAGCGGGGCCACGGCGGTCACCCTGCACCCGCCCGGTGCTCGGCACCGGCCTGGGGCTGAGGGAGAGGCTGGGAGGCCGTGAGCCGCCTCAGGGGACGGGGCTGTGGAGGGCGATGTGACGGCACGGCTTGCCCTAAGGGGCTGGGGTTGACATGGCGGCCATGCCCTGAGGAAGGGGCCGGGGGTTAGGCCTGGGCTGCGGGCACCTGGGGACTCCTCAGAGGAAGGGCTGAAGAGCCAAAATGGCACGAGGAGTGAAGGCATATGAAGTCGTTCTGGTTCAATTTGGAAACCAGAAGGTGCCTAAGACTGCTGGAGGTTCTGGGCTACGGCTGTGGGGGGTAAGATCCAAATTTGAAGGTCAATGGAAATAAGTCACTGAACGGCGTTATGTAGCAACCTTGTTCCAGAGAGCCAGGCCTGAGCAGGGTGACCATGAAGGCCCCTTACGGTTACATCAGTCTGTCAGTACTGCTGCTTGGCTCCCAGGCTGGTTTTTTGGCAGCCCTGGTTCTCCAGAGAGGAGGGAACGGCGGGCATCGGGCATTACCCATTGCTCACAGGAAAGCAGAAAGTAACAGAAAAGCTCTGAGCCTCTGAGCAGCTCTGCTGGGTGCCTTTTCCCCAGAAGCTGATAGGGCTGAAATTTCCCAATGCCTTTGCAGTTTTTTCTTGTATCAGCATTAGAAAAAGCCCAGCCCAGGATGTAATCCCAGGAGTTCCAAAAGAAGAACTGGAAAGTGTTATGTTTTTAATGACAAATGCAAAAGAACAGAAATTAAATAAGCCACTTACATGTGCATGCAAGCCTTTACTCCACAAAAAGAAAAAGCTGTCGCTGTTGGAAACTCAGCTTTAACTTCTACTCAAAGTACAGCCAAAAGAGCAAATAGGATGTTACAGATAACTGACTTAAATTCCACATTACCCCACCCTCCATCCCCCCGCCCTCCCCAAATTGCCTGGACCTTTCTGCTGTCTTTGTCTTGTTCTGTCTTTAAAATGTCTTAGATATAAATATTTGAAAGCTAAGTAGTGAGAATAATGTAAGAAACAGACTGAGACACCCCAGTGTGAAGAGTGATTGGATAAAAGATAAAACTGTCTTAAAGAGGATCGTTAAACATATCAAATGACAATATTATTGAAAATTATTTGTGCTACAATGAAGTTCATTTTAAAAATCATGTGTCCACTTTTGCAGTTTACACATTTAGTCCTGTGTATTTAAAGGCTATAAATTTAAAGAAGAGATTTTGATACCAGATAAAATCAGAATGTATCTTGCATTGATGCAAGATATTTTTGGAGCCAAGAATTCAGCAGAATTTAGAAAGGAAGTAGATGCTTTTACACAGAATGAGAAAATACAGGATTATGTTATTACATGTAAAACCATACAGGGGGAAAAAAAGAGCACAGTGACTGGAGGAACATGAACTTCGTGGTAAAGGCAATTATCTGACTAATGGGGTTTTGGAAAAGATTTTTCCTAACATGAGGTCTATCCATAACTGCTCACTTTAGGGTTTCAGACACTTTGCAGTGAGGTGTCTGGTTCTAGGCCACTGTTGGAGAGGAGACAGAATTTGGTAGACCCCCTGTGATCCCTAGGTTTAAGAACACAGTTCTTGTGCTTCTAAAACTAGTGTCAAGATCTGTTTTCACAAGCAGTCCTTTACAATCATCCAGGCAGTTTTACTGGTATTTAAAAGCCAAATCTAGAAGACTTTCCTCTCCTATATTCCCAGTCAGCTGTGCTGGTTGGGGCCTTCCACAGGTTCATTATTTCTTTTCTGTTGTTTAACCCATTTCTGTAAAACACAGTTTCTCCTTGATCAATTTCTGGAGCGCTCATTTACAAGATGCTTTTAACGTCCATTTTTAACAACTACATTATAATATTTCTATTTTGCATTTTCTCTGGGATTTTTTTTTCTTGTTACGGTTTGGTCTCTATGGATTGGACTATGTTATTTCCCTTAAGCTAGCTCAGGGAATCCTTTTGGACACCGAGCCCATTTGTGGTTGTAATAATGATAAGTTTCAGCAGTAGTGGCGCCTGACTGTTAATGACTCAAAGAAAAATATATAAAAACAAGACGTCATTTCTGGAGCCATTTATAAACTTCCCTGTTTACTATAATTTCTTTCTGGGCTTGCCAGAGCCAGGATTAGGTGATATAACCAATCAGCTGCAGCACTCACCTGTTCTCTCAAGCTTGTGACCTGAAAAGGGAGAAATGCTGCCAGCCTGGCCATGGGTATTGCTTTCTTATATTCATCCTTGAACCTAAGACTATTGTGTTTTAATAAAAAGCTCTTTTAAATTGAGAAGGCTTTTCTGGATCAGTGGGAAACATCTGCAAGTTTAATAGCTGCTCCAGGAAGAACAGCCCTCTAACAGGAGGTTAATGTTCCTTTGGACCCAGCTGGAAGAATGACAATGAAAACCAGTAGTTTTCTCTGTCAGCAGCTCCTCAGTGGATAATCAGGGGTACAGGTCTTGCTTTAGGACAAACATAGGGAGTAGACTCTCAAGGTTACCATCCGCCCTGGCAAACATGGTGATGCTTGCATCTTTTAACTAAACGTGCTGAGTTCGTCTACCAGCATTTGGGAATCCAAATCAGTCTTTCAAGAAGATCAGTTGGACTACACTGATATATTTTGTGAACACCGTCTCTCAGAGTTAAAGTGACCTTGATTTGATTTAGTTTAATTCACTTCAAAGTCTGGTTTTGGAAGGCCTTCAGAAGTCATACCTTTAGGTAAATAGGGGTAATTTGCTTTTATAAGAGACCATGTGTTCACAAGTTTGAAAATAGTCAGTGGCATAATTTAAATTATATCATGAAAGAAAGTATCTCTATTATGTTATGATGCATGGACTGGAAAACTCCTTCCTGTGTCAGTTTTACAAGAGTTTCTCATCAATTTAGCTTAAATCAGATTTGTCTTCTCCGTTCCCACATACTTTGCACCCACTGTGTTAATTGTGTTGTTTAATCTTTGCTGTTTTTATGGTCACTGTTCTAAATGATACTATCAAAGTTCTTCTGACTTTTTTTTTTTAATTAGTCAGAGTTCTGTGAGACAGCTCCTAATTCAGAGAGATTATTGTGTAGAATAATAAACAGGACTAGATATCAAGCAACAAATTCCAGAGGAAATGCCTTGTTTTAAACAGACTGAGTCATTTTGTCTGGCTTCTATTAATTCTTCTTGGAATGAAATATTTTATTTGCTTAGAATTTTAACAATTGTTGCTAAAGTATTTACAATAAAGCATAGTGGTATCGGAGGCAAAAATGTAACTTTTTTTTTTTTTTTTTTTTCCTTCAGGAAGCAGTTGGAAACTGTCGCTTTAAAGGTTATAACTACAACATACATAGAACTAGGTTGTGGGGAGTCTTCAGTCCTGTTCCAGGTCCGACTTCTATTCATGTAAGCAAGTTTCACAAGAAACACCAGGAAACTGTCTCTAGACTTTCTTGTTTATCTTCTGAGTGTCCAAAGCATTGTCCTATTTTAGAAGAGTTAACTAAGAGCCTATACTGTGCAGGACTTTGGGGGATTTGGTGGTGCTTTGTATTTTTTGAGGTCTCCCATGTATTTGCCAACTGAGCTTTACCTAGTACGTGAGAAATAAGAAAATTGCTGGTGGGATAACAAAACACATTTATCTGAAGACACCTGAAAAACAAATCACAGTGAGAGGAGAAAACACTGAGTGAAAACTGCTGTCAATTTTTATTGATGATCTATTGTTTTAGGCACCAGAGCAGAGAGAAGTTTTGAAGGCCGATCTGAAGGAATGGGGAATAAGATCTTCACATACTATTGTTTATGTAAATTATTGGAAATCTTGTAAATGAGATTAGGATTCTATTATGCAAGACATTTGAAAAATAATTGGTGCTGCAGCTGGATGATTCATTTGTGAGTCAGTTGCAAACTCATAAAAAAACTCCCAATTAATTTCTGATTTAATAATTATATGTATGAATTATGATCAAACTCTCTAAACACATGCACTAAAAATAAGATTATCTTAAATAAAAAGGTCAGCCAAAACCACAATGAAATTATGTGATGAAATCTGTATTTTCATATTGTTGATTCCTCAGGAGACATTTACAGAGAAAGATCCAGTACTCCCAGTGCTTATCCTGCTCTGAGCCTCCTCATGCTGAATGAACTGTTTATCTAGTTTACAGTCAGCACAGAGGTTTAGCACAACAATTAATGCTGTCACTTTTCCCTAATAAGATAGTATTAATACTAATTTACCTCTGCATGTAAAACCTAGGCAACCAGATGGGTTTTAGATTGTTTTGAAGGCCAACAGATGTTAGAGAAATAAAATTCACAGTTTCTCACTCCTTACATCTGCCACAAAATGAAGTCTAGAAACAACATTGTGTTTTGCAGCTAGGGATAGGATATGATGACAGCAGCAGCTTTCTTAAACTGCCAGGATTTGTACCATTAAAAGGGCTTAAGTTCGATACATGTAATTATACCTGGAATTCTTAAGTCGAGGATATACTTAACTGGTAAGGTGTCATAAACACGCAGGAGACTATGCTGTGAAAATGATTTGTTTCTTCTTTACTAGTAGTTTACCTGCTAATCCTTAGTCTGGATCACTGAGATTTTGTCTTGTTCCTTGAACTGGTGGACAGAAAGAAAGAAAGTAGAGATCTGATGTGATTTTGAGGTCTCTCTATGCTGATAAACTTTATGTTCACCTGAGGATTTAGGTTTAATCAAGTTGTGAGATGCTTATATTTTAAATGTAAGTTCTTAGAGAAAAAAAATGTGAAACATTCTTCTACTTGTTGGTCATGGGAGTAGTTTTATATTCTGGATGATCTGCTTATGAGAAGAGAGAATATTATTATGACAGGTTCTGTAACTTATGGAGGCTGCATTTTCATTTTACAATCAAGGGTAGCTGTAGGTGGAATGGTAGATTCCTGTTATGTATTATATGTGTTGTCCAAATTTTAGTTGTTTTTGAGCTCGATGTTAGTAAGCAAATTTGGCTTTTTTTGTAACAGCAAACTGTTGAAAGACTCTCCTTCAGTTTTTGTTCCCATTATCTCTTCAGGAAGGAAAGGACAACATCTTTAAAAATACTTAAGTACCAAGCGAGTGACCCTTCTCTGCTGGAATGCCGCCCCACTAATGATGCAGAGAAGAAAAACAGCCATTTCTGGCAGAGTTTTCAGGATCTCTCATGCCAAACACACACGCACCAAAAAAAAAAAAAAAAAAAAAAAAAAAAAAAAGTCTAAAATGCCTGGTAAAAATAAATATCAGTAAGAAATCCTGGCATGGAAAACATTTCTGACAGCCAAGGCTTAGCTCATCCTGGGGGGTAACTCAAGAAGGCCTGCAATTTTCATTCTTCTTTTCTGCTCATTGAATGCTCCTTGCAAACTTAAGCATCTAGAGCGTATTGTCTATTGGGCCAGGTGTCTGTGTGATAAAATAAGTAAATGAAGTTCTGTGTGTGTGTTTATACACACACAAGAGAAGGGGCAGGTCTGTGTGGAAATGAGCTGTTGCTTCTTAGGCTGAAGTGAAGCAGTTACTCTGACAGCTGGACTGGCCAGCTCTTATGGGAAAGGGACATAAATTCCTATCTGCAGTACAGAGACTTAGCACATTCAAAATAGTCTGGAAGTAAGTAAGACAGAAGGCTTACAACATCTACAGGGAAGATCAAATGATGGAAACAAGGAAAAAATAGCAGAAGGAAGTGAAAATCATAGATTCATTAAAGTTGTGAAACTCTTGCAAAAGAATCCTTAGCTTTACTTTTCAGGTACATAAAAGAGAGCCCGAGTATTTATTAGGGCTATTGCAAGGGAGCACTGCAGAACATTGCAGCTATGCAAGAGCTGAAGTCAGTGTTCTTTTTAGTGAGAGCACACACTGATATGCCAGTCATTCACGCAGTAATCTAAGACAACAAAGTGAAGAATGTTCTTTCCTTTCTGCTACATAATACTTGAGGTGTTTTCAGGAGTAACAGCTTTGTGGAGTCACCAAAAGAGAAGATAGAGACCAGAAGATTATATAGTGGTTGGAGAGTTTAGGAAGATATATTGAGAAGCAATAGATGGGAGATAGAAAAGGTGGCATGCAAATCACTTACTGAGGGAGAAGATAAGCCAAAGGAGACTGAACCAGCAAATTAAGATACTAAGTTTTATCTGAGGAATGTATTTAAATTTTGCTTTTGATTTTCTGACTTTATTGTGCTTGTTTCTAAAACAGAAAAATAGATTGACCATTCTCCATTTGAAATTCATAATAACACATAAGATAGTCAGAAACTTTCTTTAAGTCTCCAATTCTTTACACATTAAACTTTATGCAGCAAAAGCAGAGTTGCTCCTCGAACACTCCTGAAGTTTAGGTATGCGTCAGAGTTTCCCTCAAGCTCTGTGACTGGATTACATTTCTGGTATTTACTAATCATATTCGGTGTGGTCTAAGTTATGTGAAAGAGAAACCTGCACTCTCTGTGACAAAATTTTCACTGTGCATCAAAAGCATACTTCTGTGCTTGCTTAAGTCCTTAAGTTTCTATCAACATTTATGAATGAATTAATTTAGGCTGAATTAAAGCCTAAATTGCAATACACAACCCCCCATTACCTAGAATTCTCAGAATATTAGGGTGAATAGTATTAAAAGGGTAATGCTTAAGTGTCCTAAAATCCTAAAATCGCAATGACATAGATGTGAGTATACATGGCTGGGAGGGAGATTGGACATGTGTGTATACGTGTGGGCAGCTGATCTCAGAGGTGGAGGGTGTGTACCACTCTGGGATCTTGCTCCCACCTGTGCCTTTATTCAGGTCTCACTTGGTGCTGGTAAGAAGCAATTAATTTGTTCCCTCATTCACATTTATCAAGAGCTAATATGAGAGAGGGAGAGGTGTTAAGAGGCGTCTCTGATTCAGCCACCTGATAGGAGAGCAGATGGTTGACATGTAGTATCTCTTATCAGAAAGGCTCAAGGGTTATATCTTGTGCATGCTGGCAGTACTTGCCTAACTCATCATGCCAGTAAAGTATTAGAACTGAATCATCTTCAAGAAAGAAAACACTCTTTATCTGTCTGTCTACATTTTTACATGTCACTCATCTCCATAGTGGCTGGGTTTCTGCAAACAAGAAAGGTTTGTGAGCTGAAGGAAAGATCTGTTTGTGTCTTTCACATCTATTCCCATGGCTCCTTGTTTCTCTTGCGGGCCCAATTCAGGTACTCTGCTTTTTTTGAGGAAGGAAAGCTCAGCCCATCAAAGCTATTCCTTGTACTGAGATGTAAGGTCACCTTTCTTTCTGATTGTGTGACTGAGTTCCAGAGTTCCACCACAAACTTTTTGTTTGAACTCGGAACCTATTGATTACAAGCCACATTAAGAGCCTGAAATCAAAGAAAAGTCCTGGTCCTCAGTTCTTTGGAAAATGCTTCTCTATGCATTCAAGAATTACTTTAGGAGCCACAACTTGTTGCTTATCCATTTGAATAGTGTTTGGAGAATAAGGTGGTTAGGCTTTTGCCTTCAAATTGAATTCTTCTACTGCTAGCTTTTAAAAGAACATTTTTCTTTTATGCTCTTCCTTTCTCTCTCTCTCTCTTTTTTTTTTTTTTTTTTTTTTCTGTGCCAGAGTCAAGGTATTAAACTGTGCTCTTCCTAAGGCTAGGCCACAGGCTACCTTTGCAATGCAGACATTGTGCAAGGCCTGGGTAATTGCCATTTCACTGCAGGGAGGAGTCCAATCAGGAATAGAAGAGGGTGTATTTGCATTATTTTTACATAGAGGATGTAAAGGAACTGGCAAAAGAAAGAGCAGAACCAGCTTGCAGGACACCCAGGAAGAGCTACTGTCTCAAACAAAACATGAAGGAAGGTTTGGTTTGCTTTTTTTCCTCCTGATTTGAGAGTCAATTTACTTACTTGGGGCTTTTTGCACCCCTCCATCAAGTGTCAGTAGATAAATAAATAAATAAAAGAGCTTTCAGATGAATCTGCACTTGGGTCATTAAATTACGTAGTGACTTTTGCAGGATTCTTCGTATCTCAGCTTCTGAGTGCAGCCATTTAATGTAATGTTTAGTTTTGCTGTTCTGCACCATAAAGTAGAATTAATAGTTGTCTGTTAGATGGTCACAAATTTCCCTCAAATAAATTGGAATTTGACTGTTTTAGAAGGTAGTAAATAGAAAAAAGGCTGAGAATGGGAAGTAGTGCATGAGCTCTGACTTGTTAACCTGAATTTTGTTTTGTCGCAAATGAAAACAACTGCGGTAACGCTGCAGAAGACAATATATGGATTACTGTTGTCTTCACAGTAAGTGGCTTCAGCTTGAGAAACAGCATAAAGGACAGTACTGACAGGACTGGAATGTTTATGACATCTAAAAGGACATCTGGGTTCAAAGTAGTGGTGCTACTGCTAGAAAAATTCAGGAAAGGCAACAAGGGAAAAAGCGATAGCATAGCATAAAATATAAATCAATGCTAACATTTCATTTAATGTATTTAACACTGAGACCATCATTTACAAACTAGGTCACCAGCTGTGAATGCTGCAGGCCCCTCAGCTCTTTGGAAAATCAAACTGTTTCTTTCTATGTACAACAGTGAATTCTGAGGCCCAACTGCATATCTGCATCTTCCTCCATATGGGTAAAATCTTCATTTTTATCTTACCGGGCATTCCAAGCTACAGCCTCTTTGGTTCACTAGTGACACAGAAAAGGGAACTGGTATGGGTAATGTAGCAGGAGAATAATGATAGAAATTAAAAGGGCCATTGAAAAATCCCACAGTCTGATGGCACTGTCATTTTATCTTGAATGTAGAGCTCGGTAGGGAGCAACTTGTTATTTTCCTGGATTTTCTATTTAGTTAAGGAAGCCCATTAGTACAGCAGAATTTGAACAACCAAAATGTAGACTTCATATTGATCTTTCCAGTTAAATTTTTTTGAGTTATATCCATAGTGGAACTGGAGGTTTGGAAGAGATCCCAAAAGACCACCTAGCTCAACCTGTACCACATCCAGATTAATTATATCAAGGCCAGCACTAGCAAGTTTATCCAATTTCGTTCTTAAAAAAAATCCAATGGAATCGATTCCACAGTGCCTCTAGACAGTCTGCTGCAGTGTTTAAAAAAATGCTTAGCTGGAATGCTGATTAGCAAAATCTTTTAAGTATTTCTTGTCAGAAATCAAGTTGACTCTTTAATGCCTTTCTACTGGAGCCATAGAGAATAGCTGATCACCATCTCTATAGCGAGCTTTTATGTATCAGAAAGCTGCATCTACTTGGAGCTTATTTTCTTGACTAAGCTAATCTAAATTCCTTCAGCTTTTTCTCGTAGGGTTTGTTTTATAAACTTCTTGTTCTTGTTGTTATTTTCTTGTTTCTCTTCAGCTGTGTTTGTATTTCTAAGGTGTTCGGCTAAAATGAGATGCAGCATGCTACTTGGGGCTTCAGTACCATGTGAAGCTTAGAAATGAAACAAATTGTCTTCCTTGTGACACACCTTTTAATGCATTCCAGAATGAAATGAATTTTTTGGCAGTGGCACTGCACCGCTGATTTATACTGTTTGTTATACGTGTAACCCTAAGATGTGTTTTTGCTGTAATTCTGACTTGTCAGGAATTCACAATGTTTACAGATGTCTGTTTCTGAAGAATAATATTTTACATTTCTCATTACTGTTTTCTTCCTTGTTGATTTTTGGGCAATCTGTCCAATTTGTCAATAGTATTTGGGGAATCTGATCTCACCCTTCCTAGTGTTTGCGTCCCCTGCTGTTCTTTTGAGATTATCAGGGTTTCTTTAATACAGATATTCAAGCATAAATAGTGTGTTACCTGAGCTGTGTCTGAACATACAAAGCAAAACAGGGGTTAGGACAGACTCTGAGAGGTACCAACTGACATGCCTTTGCATTTTGATAAATAACCACTGATGACCACTGTGGTTTTCTTCTATCAGATGCCTACACGCTTTCCACTAGTTGTATTTAAAGTATGATTCTGTGAAAACATCCTGTGAGACAGTGTTAAAAGTCATACCAGATTTATTGTGTCTTCTGTTTACCCAGTAAGCCTAACATTACTTAAAAAAGGGAGGCTAGCATTTTGCCCCTATTAAATTAACTCATACAATCTTAAATATTTAAAACATGATTGCTCCAAACCTTTGTGAACCATATGAATTAAACTATCTGATCTGTCATTTTCTTCTAGGAAACTTGAGGTGTGGAGCAGCATCTTCCAAGGAAGGGCCATTTGTGTGCTTTAGAAGTACTTTGACAGGTAAGAACAAAACTGCCCATCTCTCTCTCTCTCTCTTTTTTTTTTTAACTTATTTTTAGGATCTTTATGGTTTAAAAATAGCTAAAGTGCATTTTCTCTTGTAATCCTACCTGGTTCTAGATCCTTTCCTTTTTCCTTTTCCAATGTCCTTGGTGTTCTGGACGCAGTTGCTACAAATGATGCTAAATTTTAATATTATTTCATTGTAGTTATTTTCTCTCATTGGGTTGGTTTATTTCTGTAATGCATCTATTATTTGGGGGAAAATTGTGTCATGAAATGGTCGTTATGATGATAATTTCCCTGTTCCCTTTATAATGCCTGCTTTATTTGATTAAGCATATTGTCATATCAATTAATCATTAATTATATTTTAATTACTCCTTTCCCATTTTCATTACAATACTTATGCTATATGTCACTTATCAATGATCTATAAATTATTACAAGTTACATATTGTTCTTCCCTTACAGCTGTGTGTAAAAACCAGTACATATCTTGTGCATGTGTTGAAATGCCTTCTGGTATCCATGTAGTTTTTCTTCAAGTTATTTGGTTTGAGAGAGTTAAGTTCTAAGCATATGGTTCAATTTTACCAGCATTATTTAGCAGCTTTTCTACTGTTTTTTCACCAAAAATATTCATTTTGCACTACATCAGTCCACTTCACAATTATTCCTGAAAGATCCCACATGGAATCAGGGCTATATTCAGTCACAGTATTGTATCATCAGGTAGGTAACTCAGAGGGTTAGGAGAAAAATTTCCATCCTCTCTACTGCAGCAGATCTAGGAAGTTATTATGAAAAGCAGAATAATACTAGTGCTTCTCTATCATTTCACCTTGGGATTTCAATATGATTTATAAGTCAGAGATTTAATTATAGGGAAATTGAGCACAGAGAGGAAAGTGATTGCCGGAACACAGGCACGAGTTGCAGAAGACTGGTAAACACACTTCAATAAACACAAGTGGGTAAAAATATTTGTTCCCTGGGGAGAGAAGGACTGAAGAGGTAACAAGTGAATTTATTTGTGTTTATGACAATATTTTTTCAAGAGGCTTTTGTTTCAAACACAGGAAAACACTCCTCTCGATTGCTGGAAGACTGTTTCATGACTTAAGTATGTAGTTATCAGGAAGTTCTGGGCCCTGTGTTTGTGCATTATCACGTGCAGTACTTTAGCATCTAAACTTCTCACAAGCTTCTGTGAGCCTGAAGTGAGCGGGGCTTCTCTGATTTACCCACAATCTTCTCTGATTTACACCACAATCTAGCCTCAATAGAGAATATATACTTGAATGAATTGTGGGTGTGTTGCCCTGTATTTTTAGGGGGTGCAATAATGTGAGGGTTTGGCATGGTAGCCAGCCAGCCAGCCCCCTGTCAGAGTTATGTTAATGTTTTCTCACCTTTAACTTCAGCTCCCTGTTCCCAACTCTTCCACTTCAATCATCTCGGAGCTTATTCTCTTACAATAACTGCTTTTTCTTTTCGTGCCTCAGTCTGTCCCTGTTTCCAAGTCAATGTTAGCATAGCGAGGCTTTTTAATCGCTCCACCTCAATTAGTCCCTCTTGGCTACCTTTTTTGTTGTTACTGGTTGGCAACTTTGTGCACTTTGTGTCTGTCAAAGGCGCAGGATTCAGAGCCATAGCCGAGGTGCTATTGCACACATGCTGCGTAGAGCGGATCTATTCCCATCCTGAAGCAGCAGTTCAGCATATAAAACAAATAGACTGTTGTGTGGGTATTTTTTGCAATCTGGGCCCCATATATTGTAAATTTATGCTTGGTTTGCTTCTTCTGGTGTTCCTGTTCTTGGGAGTTCTCCTCAGTGAAGCTGTTTCAGATTATTTTTTTTTTCTTTAGATTTCTTTTTTTTTTTTTCTCTCAGTTCGTCAAGAATCAGCCCCTGCTTTAATTTTCTGTTGACATGTTTAATAATATCCTTTGTTTTCACCATTTTACACTTAATTAATAGGAATGGCAGAATTGTCTCAGTCACATGCTGTGCTGTTTACTTGCTCTTGTGATTCTTTAAAGGAGAGGAATAATTGCAGCTTCCTCTGGATTCATCTGCGTGAAGGCTTTAAATAAGACCATTGCTAACTCCGGCCCTTTGGTGTCAATTTGACGAAATTCCCATCTTCCCCTGTGGTCCAGGGTTTGGGCTATCTGAATCAGCTTGCCATCCGAATTAATACTTAGAAATCATCCGAGATTAATTACATAACAGAACTTTCTTGCGTTGCCAACCCCGCGTATTAAGATGTCAAGTCATGCCACAGAGGATCGTAAAACTTGTTTTAACAATGACATCCAGTGAAAGCCTGTCTGCTTTTAAACTCAAGGCAGAAACCAGAAGGCACGGAAGACGATTGTCCAAGTGTTAATTTCTACTCCTACAGGCTTCGACCCTGGCTCCTTTTTTTAATTATTTTTTAGGGTAGCAGAGATTCCTACATCATCGGCTGTCTCCAGGCTGTAAAAAAACATCAAATATGAGAAGAATTGCGATGAACGGGGGGGGAAATTTCTCCCTCGGAGCAGGGAGCTGGAGAAGGGGCTGCTCAGGGGCGGTCAGTTCCCGAAGGGTGCGCGGCGAAGGGGCTGGGACGGGGCGCAGGGGCTCTGCCTCGGCTGCACCGGGCACAAGGCGGGGAGCTCTCCGCCCCCGGGGGGAGCCCGGAGCCCAGGGGACCGCTTTGGGGAGCCCGCAGAGGGCCGAGCCCGAGGGTCCCGTGGCGGTGCCGACCCCGGGAGGGGGGAAGGCGAGGGGCCGGGGTCTCGGCACGGAGCCGCCTCCGCCGCGCGGAAAGTTTGGGAAGCGCCGGGGGGGAGCGGGGCGGGGGCTGCCCCGGCGGGGCTCCTCCTCCGGGGCCGGGCCTGGGCCGGGCGGAGCGGGGAGCGAGCCCCCAGCCCCGGAGCCGCCGCGGCTGCCGAGGGAGCGAGCGAGCGAGCGGCGGCGGCGGGGAGCGGGGAGCGGGGCTGCGGCGCGCAGGAGGAGCCGGCGAGGGGGCTGCGGGGCCGGGGCGCTGCCAGCATGGGGCGGCGCGGCGGGGGCTGCCTCTCGCCCGCTCCTCCGCGGCTCCTGCTGCTGCTGCTGCTGCTGGGAGCGCTGCTCCACGCCAGAGGTAAGCGGCTGCCGAGGCGCCCTCTGCCCTCGGGGGGGGGGGTCCCGGTACCGGCCGGGAGCCGCTCACCTGCCCGCGCCCGCCCGCCGGGGAGCGCTGCCCCGGGGCCGCCGCCGGAGGGGATCCCTCGGAGGGGGTCCCCGGAGCCCCAGGCGGCCGCTGCCCCCCCTTGGGAGCCGTGCGGCGGGCTCGGGCTTTGTTCCCGTGGGGCGGGCGCGCAGGTTGCCTCCGAGCCTGCCGTGCCCGGCGTGTCGGGACAGCCGCCGCTCCGCAGCAGGAATGCAGCCGCGGGCCCCTTAAAGGCGCAGCCCGGCTCCGCCGTGGCTCCCCCCAGCCCCGGGCTACCTGCCCCGGCCGGCACAGGGGGTGGGGGGGGCGCTTCCCCCAAAATAGCGGCGGTGGGGCCGGGGGGAGGCTGGTTGCCGAGCGGGGACGCGCTTGCGGCGAGGCTCGTCGGGGGAAAAAACTTCGCCCCGCGGTTGCCCCGCCGCCTGCGAAGCGCTCTTCGTCCTCGTGCGCGGCGGTGCCTTGTTTTCCGAGCGCGCCCGGTGGAGGGGAAACCATCCAAACGCTCCTCGGGATTGTTTATAAAGAGTTGGGAGGCTTCGGGGGGAGGGGAGCGGAGATACGGACCTCGCTTCTCTCCCTTCGCTCCTCCGGCAGCTGCCGCGGGATTTCACCCATCCTTTTTCTCCTCCGCTTCTCTGAAATTACAGGAAGCGTTTGCAGCGGTGCTGCTGACCTCCTCCATCGTTCTACAGGCATCGCCTCTGGGGCACAATCACATGGGGTTTGAGTTTCAAGTAATATTATTTCTCTTCTAACAAGAGACCTAATTGCAGGCAGCTTTGAAGAAGGTGCTAAAGCAGCTCGGGAAGGCTGAGTAGAGGGCTGCTGTTCCGTGTATCAGAAAATCTGCTTTTTAAAGCAAGAGGTGCTCTTAAGTTCCCAAGTGCCACACATTTAGCTGCGCTCTAGGAGTGAGAAGGATGTAAAGCATAGGTCTTCGTGTAGGTACAGATCTGGATGTGTTTTATTTTGGCTGTTACCCAGGTGCTCCTAGTTAATGTGTCTGGGCTGTTAACAGCCATGTGGGGGATGTCTGATTGTAAAGAGTGGGTTTGTTCCTAGGTGGTTGTGTCTTGATGTCTCTGGGACACTTTTTATGGCAGTTTGTCTCTCTTTCAAGTAGTTTTCCCATCAGCGCCCTTTTCTCTATCCTCTTGTCAAGTGAGCGTGAGTTTTTGATTGGATGCACCAACTATTCCCAGAAGTGAGCTGCTGCTTTCTTTCATGGGGAGAAATGCTTCCCAGTAATGCAGGACACAATTCCTGAACAATATTTTTTTGTATTTAGAAGTAAGGAAAAAGATAGGGAGTTGGCAGAGAAGATGCCAAAGCCAGTGGCGAGTTGGTGGCCCTATTTTCCACCCCTTAGCTTTTGCAGAGCTTTTCCCATCGGTGTTCCTTAGAAGTACGTGTGGGGACAGTGTATAGCTCAACTGTCATAAAGCATCAACAGCCACAGAATTTGCAATGCCAAACAAGTAAATTATAGGAAATGTTAAAAGCACCCGGTCATTTACTGCCTGCCGAACCTCGCTGCAGGAGCGGGTAAAGCAAACAAATCTCCAGGACTGAACTTTGATCTTCTGTTGGTGGATAGGGGCAGTTAAAACGGGAGAAGTCTGTGCAGGGGAATAAAGCAGGTCTGCAGCTATCATGAGCTCTTGGAAAAGCATCTCACAGGTAACAACAGGCACAGAGGGGGAGAATTAAAAGTTAATGGCATGCACCGGTGGTGCATGGTGATGAAGAAGGGCCTGACGGTATGATGGTCTGTGTTAGTATAAACACAGAATGTCACAGAACCTGTCTGGGTGATGTGTTTGCTGTTCTAGCTCCTGGAGCTCTGCCAGGAAAATGCATGGCTAGTATCAGAGCTTCACTCCCCGAACATCTTGACTCTTAGAGTCATGAACTTGAAGGTGGTGCCTCTGGAGAAGTACAGTTTGCAGTGGGCGTCAAGATCTCCACTACCTGTGTTTGGCATTACTGTTGATTGTACAGCTCTGAGACAGGTGCAAAGCGCTTGTTTTCCTCTTGTCAGTTTAGAGCTGATAATGCTCTTCTTCCTGGTTAGGCTGAGTGTACTTGGGTTTGGTGTCAATCAGGTTGGATGATATCCCCAGCTTGTGCTGGTCATGAAATTTCTCTTGACCGTTTCTTTTTGTCAAAGCGATGAAAGCACTGAAAAACGTCTCCACTTTTAAAATTAAGAGTAAGATGCAGCAGGAGAATGAAAATGTTGGGTGTCTTATGTTGTGTTTTTTTTTTTTTTTTAAACAATTCTTTGTCAACTAAAACATGGTAGCATGTGAAAAATAGTGAAAAAACATAAAACATAATCTTCCAGTACGCAGTTAACATTGCTGTTTATTTAGTGTAGATAAGCAATGTTCTTTTGTGTTCTGGTTCCAAAAGCTTTCAGCTCTGTGCTTCAGCACTGCTGTCTGCACTAGAGAATCCCTTCTTGCATCCTGGCAGTGTGGGTGTATGCAGCGACCAAATTAATAGGCACTTAGTTATGTAAAGTGCTTGCATTTCCAGAGTGTCTTGTGAATCCTGAAGAGGGATGTTCTGTTCATGTGGGCCACAGGTTGGGATTTCGGAGAATTGGAGACGTTTCCCTACGTTCTGTTTGTTGAAGTTAAACAAGAAAATGTGGTTGTATGTAAAGATTATGCAGTTTTTCGTAGTTCAAGCCTGAAAACAGTACTTGCTGTATGTTAACTAGGAAAAGAAATCAAAGTGATTGTATTTTGTTTTAACTCCTGAAAGCCTGCAGTTCTCCAGACTAGTGACATTAACATGAAAAAATAATTAAAACATTCATTCTGTGAGAATGATCTGTAGTCTGATAGTCCTCCTGAATTTTACTGCACTCTTTTGAAATAGGCAAATATTATCCTTGTTTTGTATATGTGGGAAGTGAAGTAGAAATTGTCTTGCCCAAGGCCAATTCCACTTGCCCTAGAATGCAACTTAGCATTGAACACAATAGAATGCATGCTTCATAACATTTTGCCTCTAACATACTAACATACTGCTTATAAAAGCTGATAAAGAGATGTTATCTTGAAAACCAAGGTTTTAAAAATAGGTTAAAAAGTAAGTGCATGTCCTACACCTTCATTGAATTCTTCTGCTACTTGTGATTTTTGTCTATTTCTCTTTTTTATTAATACTTCTATTTCTTTTGCCGATGACCAAAGACACATGAGATAGCGGAAATTGACTGACTCTCCATCAGAACAAACGAATTACGAGTAAAGTGTTGTCAAAAGAAACATACCATAAAAGTGGACAACTTATTTACTTTGCTGTTATTTCCACCTTAGTTATTTATGATGTTATCTCACTCAGTTTTATATTACAAGGTGATATATACACACATGCATTTACGCCAACCATCATCCATTAAAGATGTTTGACTATACCTTATATAACATCCAGAGCTGGAGCTCTGGCATGCAGCAGACCCACTCCATTAATTGGCATCCTGTATTTAGTGGCTGTCTGTGTTTCACACAAATCACGGCAGAGAACGCTAATTGTAATTGTCATCCATGCATCTAATGAGCTTGATGGTTCAGCTCTTGCTTTTGCATCTGTAGTGCCTGTGGTTCTTTGACGTGACTGCTATGTTAGGCATTAATCTTTCATGGGATTTTGTTGCCTATCCTGCACGAAGACTGGGCACTGTAACGGTTCCTAAGTCTTTTTGTATCATCTTCCCTGTAGATTTCCATCTCCCCGTAGTAAAGATAAAAACAGTAACTGCATGGATCCAGGGACTTGTAAACCAAAGGTTTGTGATTTATTCCTTCTGTGTATTGGGTTGCTCTGGGACTGTTACCTTGGGAGTATTTGGCTGCCATCCTCCTGTGGGTGAGTTTATGTTCAGGTTTTTCAGCTTTCCAGTCTTTTTTTTGCTACTGCCTGTTAAATGTTGAAGTATTCCATCCTGTGTGCTTAGTCTGAGAGACTCTTGAGCTGCAGTCAACGCTTCTGTGAGGAGCAGAACTCCTCCTAGATTGCCATGGGCCCAGATGAAAGGAGACTCGCTATGCAAAGGCAGGAAAATAAGTTCTCATAAGAGTTTATTAATGTTAAACATTGTGGGCTTTTGCCTTGCTCAACCGTGGAAACTGAATACTGACTGAAAGTCTTCATAGCAAGGAATTATGGTGGGATTGAGCAGTCAGAAGCCTGATGGTCTGAGATACATCTACGCGTCCTGCTACAGTCACGTTAGCACAGCTTTGGAGTGTGAAGAGGTTTAAGAGAAGCTTCTGTTTTTCATAAGGTTCTTCTTAGGTCATTAGATGTCTCTGCATTTAACCACCAGTCAGCAGGTCACAAACTATTAAGATAAATGGATAATAAATATCATATATGCAAAGTAAATGTTTGTACTGCAAATTGGAGGCTTGTCAAAAAGTGTCTGACCAAAGACTACGTGGGCTCCTGTTTCCCAGGCTGTCAGATGTTGCTAGCAACTTCCTGATGTCGTTGTAATGCTCAGAGCTAAGAAGCACCAGCTACTTCCCCTGGATGGGTTAGGATGACAGGAAAATTCACCTCACTGTAGCATGACAATGAGGATGTTTAACGAAGTGTTGTCCAGCAGAGCTTCCAGCAGAGACCGTGTCTGCCTGAAAACAGATCCCACGTTCTGCGGTGTCAAGGTGAAGCCTTACTCCTGGAGCTGAACTTGCCAGCAGTGAGACATCATTAGGCCACGGGGCAGAGGGGACCCTTCTCCAGGCTACCAGCGTGGTGACTTCCTCCACATGCCCTAGTATGGGGCATAGTCTTCTGTATCTCTTTGTTAGTGCCTGACAGCCCCTCCCGGCTGCTGGAGCTTTCTGTTCCTATTGCATAGCAGCAGTTCTTTAATCAGAAATCTTGTTAGTATTCAAGGATAATTGATCCGACTCTCTGGTAGGGGGTGGGGACCCAGCCTTGCATCCTTCTCCTACTTGCCACCCCCAGTTTGACCCCTGTTGTCTCTTTGTTTTCTCCTGTTAAGTTTGTGCCAGTGGTGTGTGTGTGTGCTGTTTTTCCAAGCAGCCTGAAGTTGGCTGTAACCAAGAGCAGCAGTTAAATAGAGCCCGATTTCCCCGCTTCCTGGCGTTTAGTTGTTCGGCTCCATTTTCTGGTCTTCTGTGTTTTTGATTTGCAGAGAAGGAACTTACTTGGTGCCCCCGGGCATCTCTTAAACCCATTAGAACAAACTCCATTATTTCCCTGTACTTAGAAATCCTCCTCCTTTAGTCCCAGCATCCATCAAAATAATGTATCCTCTGTAAGGCCCTCTGGAAAATGTTTAATAGGATCTTTTCAAACTCAAGGACAGTTCCAGTTTGCAAGGGGGAGGGGGGATGGCTAATGGAAGATCTGACTGTGACTCGCAGTAAGCCTGAACTTGGCCTGTGTCAGCTCTCCCTTCACCTCCATGCCGAGGGAGTGCTGAACAGAGCGGATCCAACACTGGGATCAAAGCTGGGAACAAAAGGCTTTGGGAGAAAAATTTCCCGTCTGGCCAAGAGGCAGCCACACAAAGGTGGTGCATAATTTATCATTCGAGGTTTATTTCTGCTGTGCTTCTTCTGGAGAGGGAAGAAAAAAAGCAATGACTCTCCTGCTGTTTTGAAGGGGATAAGTGATGGCTTTGGGACTTGAGGCGGGAAGCAACTAGAGGTACCACGGAAAAGCCTTTTCAGTACAGTCTATGCCCAGCTTCTCTCTTCTCAGACAATGTCAGGCAGTCTTTCTTTTTTTTTGGGGGGAGGTGGCTGGGAGCCGGGGGGAACCACTCTTGCCTTTGGAATTTTTGAAGAGCGAGTACTTCTCACTGCTCGAGTCATGCCCAAGTCCCAGTGCGTGGAGTGGAGCTGATCTTGGCAAAATGAAATTGTTTGCATTTCTGAGGTATTTTCCTTACCTTAAGGATCGGTCTAAGTGCTGTGGCTCTGTGTAACGTGGAGGAAGAGGCTACGTTTGCCTGAAGGGTTTGTAGTCTAAATTAGACATCCGATAAGGATCAGGGATGTGATAATTCTAGTGGGATAGATAAGGTCCAATATTAAAATAGCATAGCTTTCTAATTAAATTTCCTTTTGCTTTGGTTTAATGGGAAAAGCTTCGGAAAAGTTTACTTTCCAATCACTTCTTAAAACAAGGGTAGAGAGTTGGGTTGTTCTGTTGTTGGTCTTTTTTTTTTTTTTTTTTTTTTTTTTTTGGATGGGGTTGGCATGGAAAGCTACTGAAAGGCGGTAAATGGGGAAATGAGGATGAGGAAGCAGTTGTAAGAGTAGTTCAAACCATGAGAAGAAAGGAAGGGGGTATAGGAGCACAGATGCTAACAGAAACAAAGATAGGGATTTTGGAAACGAGAGCCAAGGACTTGAGCTGGCAAAGGAACAGAAGAGCCACGTAAGGAGATCCAAGTGGAATAATTATATGAAATCTGATGGCAGAAAGTTATTAATTAGGTAGTGTAAAAGATAGAAGTTTTCAAAGCGGAGGTGAGCATTGAGCAAAACGTAACTGTTGAGGTAGAGAGAGAATTATTTTAGTGATGCTTTGAAGGAAGTGGCAACTTGTTAGGTACCCTCAATGGTAGAGTTCCTGTCCTTATGGGGTGATCTTAAGCCATATGAGGAGCTTAGCCATGGGGACAAGAGGTGGAAATGGAGACTGATGCTGGCATAGTACAGGGATGGTAAACCTGTGAGTTAAAGGTGGTGATGGGGTTGTCTGCATCTGTGGAATTTGGGACCAGTCAGGCTTGGGAGTGTGTACAGCCAGAAGGATTTTTGCATGGGATGTCCAGGAAGATAGACAACAGTCCTGTCCGGAAAAGGTTATGAAATTGGAGAGCAGAGTTGAGGAGAAAAGCCAGGAGGCTGGAGATGATTGCCTGGAAAAAGGCATAAAGTGAGAAGAGGAGATCACTCTGGGTTTGGAAAGAAGTCTGGGTATAGGCAAGGAACGGGACTGGTGACAGAAAATATCCTTTCCTGCAGAAGGAGGCTACCTCTGCCTCCTCTCCATTGCTAAGTGAGGGGATGACTCATTAGGGAGAACTGTTACAACACTGCCATGTGACGTTCCCAGCCTCCTGCTCTGAAAGGATCATAAGAAGCCTTGTGTGGCTCTGTAAGAAGGTTAGAGGGAAATACGGGCTCTGCTCCTTGAGCCTGTATCTCCAGCTGCGTCAGTTCGTTTGATTTGGTGACAGCTGGAGTGGCTGGGAGAGGTTCTTGCCTAAGGTGCAGCCCTTCGCTGCAGCAGAACTGTGTCTCATGGGATCTAGGGTTGGAATAAAATAAAGACACACCTTTTTTTTTTTTTTTTTGTCTTTTGTGCTCCCACCCAATTTTAGTTCTAAATTTCCATAACTGCTGAATAGTCAAATGCTTTCTTTGCAACTCTTGACTGCAGGAAAAAAGATGAGAAGTCTCAGGATTATCATTAGCTGCTTCTGTTCTGAGCTCCCAAGGATGAAATTAGGAAATATTTTTTCTACGACCTCAGAGATTTTGTTCCTCTCTGGTGATTTTGGAGCCTGTTACTCTTGAAAAGCCTGAGGTGTTTCTTACAGCTTGAGGACATGCCCCTAATTTGTGCTGCCTTTTGAAAAGGCCTTGATCAGCATAGCGCCTATTAGCATGAGGAAAAGCATAATGGGCCTGGCTGTGAGAGAAGACTGGAAAGCTTGTGGTATGGGAAAAGGAAATAGATGGGAGGTTGCTGTTCTGGAGGTTTTAACATCCAAGAAGCACGAAAGGATGCTTACAGATGAGTAGGACATAAGAATACTATCGGACTACCTGCATTTTTGTCATGGACCCTCAAAAAGAAGTTCTGAGTGTCTAACTCTTAGAAATAATGTGGGAGACTAGGTGAGGTTTCCTGATCAGGGCACAGGGAGTTGCCTTGCAAACAGATGTGGTTTTAATGCAAGGGAAGAGGTAGGTTGAATTGAGAGCCGTATCCATGCAGAGGGAAACTGGGGAAGGGATTTTTCTTGGGCATTGATGTGGAAACGGAAGAAGTGAACTGATCTGGTTGGTGAGGTTCCTGCCTTTGGCCGTCTTTACTAGGCTTTAGGGAAGACTGCCTGTGGGTCTGACTTCTTTCCTGTACCCAGTCAAGCAGCGAACAACAGCTGCGAGAGGGTGTTGACTCACGAACAGCTGATTCACGAGCGGTTAAGATGTCTCCACCACAAGGGTGGTAACCTCATCTGTTGTCCCAGTTTGAACAGTCATTGCTCGTGAATCAACACCCTCCGTAGGCTTTTGTTCGCTGCATTTTTGTGTAAGAAAGAATTCAGACCTGCAGTCAGCATTATCTTAAATAACAGAAGGCTTTTAGGCATTATTTTCATTTTTATTTTTTCAGGCCCACAGTTCTTTTATCTGTGGAGCAGGTGGATGCCCTGTCTGTGCCTCAGCACCTCTGGAGGGGCAGTTTGAATGTGTCTGCATCTTTGTGAGATCTGTTGAGTAATTTCTAGGCTACAAGTACTCAAAGGCTTCTTCCCCGCCTAACCAGGAAAGAATCACCTTGTTGATCCCTGCCTTCTGCAACTTTTCACTAAAATCTTCTTTGCTTGAAATGGCTCATCTGTTCACAAGAGAAACCCATTGTTTCTCTGTTTCTCTTGTTTGTGACCTGCCTTCTGTGAAGTGGAAGGTGAGGAGTTGTAATCTTTTGCTGCTCTTTGTGCAAATTGCAGACTAGAACAAAATTAGTTCCGTAGGTTAAGTTTTCCAGTCATTGTCCTTAGATTTTTTTTTTTTTTTTTCCTCTTTGTTTCTGTTCTTGTTTGTTAAGGTCTGTTCTTCACCCACAGCTCTTCAGAAAACCCGAGACTGAACACTGAAGCTGAAAAGGATTGTCCAAAAAATAAGTAATTCCTGTGACATTCTGTAGTAATGTTTTGTTGGTTGTTTCTTCTGGAGAAGTAAACTCTTGATGGCAGTAATACTTGTGCTGGAGGGAGAAGAGAAGCTCAGATGATGAGTTTCTGAGAAATGACCCATAACCACTTTTTGTGCTGCAGATGCTTTTGAACAGGCTGGCAGGGAAAAGGGGTGGCAGGCACTTGCCTACTTTAAACACTTGACAAAAAACCCTGCTTAGCTTAATCTGGGATGCAGGGCCAAATCTAACATGGTTACAGTATGGAACTAATGGGAGATGCAGGGCAAATTAAACCTATGTACAATCCATCAGTTATAGAATAAAAATAAACACTACTCAGAAGCCTTCGAGCAAGGAAGGGAGTGAGGCAGAGATGACATCTTCGGTATGTACATCTTGACTTACACTCTCAGGCGAAACAGCCTCTGAGCTCGGGCTTCCGCTTAAGTGACTGGGACAGCTGCCAAAACACCTACATTTGCTAGCTAATGTACTGGGTGCAGTGCGTTGGTCCTGCAGGTTAATCTGGGTAAGGCATGATGTGATATCTGGGCTGGTTTGGGTCTTTTTCTTGAACAATGTCGTAACAACATGATTTGCATGCTGTATTTCAAGGTCTTAAAATAAACGTGGTGGGGATGCTTAAACTGACTATTAAAGTGTTGTGAGGAAAGAGGGCCATCAGTTATGCCACAGAAGACCAGATATGCCTAAGGAGCCAGCTTCCCTGACCTTGCAGTCTGCATACCGAAGTCTGAGGTATGTGCAATGGGGCTCTGTGCCCTTTAGAGACAAGTAGAAGAGGAGAGGCTCACAGGAGGGAAATGACTAGCTCTGTAAGGATATAATTATTCTATTGCAGGATAGGTCTGGGCTGAGCTGGGCATGCATCAAGGTCCCTCTACAGCCCTGCACTATCCAGCCTAAGGAGCCTGTGTGTGTAAAAGGCTTGATGCCAGTGTGGCGATGCTGGGTACTTGGAGGTCCTATCAAGTAAGACTCACTTTAACTACTTAAATAATGAGATCTGTGAGTACAATCCACAGATTTTGCTGCTATACCATTCAGTGGCAAGTTAAACTCAGTTCCCCCATGGATGAATTCCAGAGCTCTGTATATCCTTACATTGTAACCAAATGGAAGTTTTTTATTTTCAGATCTGCAAAGATGTGGTGGGACTACATCTATGCAATCTATATAGTGATAGCAGCAGAGTAGGGCTGGGAGGATTTCCATTGCTGATGTTTGCATAAAAAGGCTTGGCTTTGCTGCTATCTCAGCCAAAACGGCAAAGCTGCCGCCTCCTAAAAGTTCTAGAGACACATAAACTGAAACCAAACGAAAATGCTGTCCATTCCTATGAAAATATTGCTTCTTGGACTTGGAACTCCTTTTGAGTCTAACGAAGCAAAAAACTTAATCCAAAATCCATCTGCTTGAGAAACTGGTCTGAATCTAAACCAGAACACAAGTTTCTGTAACAAAAACAGCAAAAAAGTACAAACCTAGTAGCCAGCTAGACTGCAACAAGTTATTGCGCAAAGTTATCATGCTGGCAGATAGCACAAAATGAAATGTGCAAAACTAAGTCAGACTCTTACCAAATCCTGAACTGGCATGTGCAACTTTGAGTTGGATACAGGGAAAACTCCATAAATCAAACTTTAAAAGTCTGGAAAAGAGAAGTAAAAGTAGAGACTTAGAAGGAAATCTTCTGATTCTGTGAGTAAAATACAAAAGTTGAGAGAAGGCAAGAAAAGATAGTACTAGAAATAAAATATTTTTCATTTGAATATTTTCATTCCTATTATTGGCCTCCATGCGATGTAGCCTTCTCGTGAAACCTTTGTGAAGGCAAGCACTTCATATGTTGAATCCACTTTTGGGAGAAACTCAAGTGTGGTGTCTCTTACATGTGGGTAACACTTGCAGAGCTTGTTTTGCCAATAAAATTATCTTTGAATTGACTGTGGTGGGATGTGGTGCAAGTTCTGATGCAACATGAGGTTCTTTGTAAGTGTGGATTTTGATGAGAACTCCTCTCTAAAATCTCTAGTAATCTTGTTTTCTTGTTGTTGTGAATTGGCTCCTTCCTTTCTGTGGTCCATTGTTGTATGGTTGATCTTTGAAAATGAAATGTCTTCCATCTGCTTGAGAAATTTGGTTTATCCTTGGAGGCCTGAACTACTGCCTTCCCTAGTAGGAAATAAACAATGCTTCCAACTGTCCCCAATTATCACCCACTTGCCTTCCTGCAGATCCACATCTCTTGCAGGGCCACTAGAAGAAATGACTTATGGAGCATGAATTGCATTTTTGCTGTCCTCTCTTCCTTAATCTCTGCAAATGTAGTCCCTTCTTCCTGTTTAAACTTTGTAAATTAAACATACTACTTAAAGCATTTAAACAACAAGCTGGACAGTAGCTTACTTGGAGCATATGCAGTAGCTTTTTTTTAGGTGACGTAAGTGACTCGCTATGTTCCTACAGACACGGTCAGGTAGCTGACTTGTAGTCCAGGTTAGTGTAACCCAACCCTATGGGAAACGTCTTCAAAATACAGTTTGAGACTAATATAAAGCCTGTGTTTCAGAATATCAGAATGAGAGGATTTTTTGTTCCTGCTGCCACTTGCTTTTGGTACACGCACTGCCTCTCTTGGTGATAGAGGGGGGAAGAAATTGGTAGGAGTACCAGGATGCTGTCATGGCTGAGGATGGTTCTCTGCCTGGAATATATGTGGCTTGGGCTATAGCTACACGGCTTCCTTGATGCACGGGCTGTGGTTTCACACTAAACCTGATCTAAAGTAACTGTGGCTTACCTCACAAGAGCAGTCTCACCCTCGTGTCCCTTTGATAGGTTTGTGTGTGCGTGTGTCAGCTGGATGAATCGCTTCAGCTTGTTCATCTATCAACAGAGCTAAGCTGCAAAATGGTGAAACCAGCAATAACACAGATTGCATGGTATTTGCGAGCTGAACAGAATTGCTCTTCAGTGAGCCAGTCAGTATGGACTGATTGAAATACGAGGGATGGAGGAAGGCAAGGCCAACTTAGTTTTTTTCCTTTGGTAGTGATTTGCTGCTGCTTTGCTTTATCTTAACTGTAGGTTGGAAGGAGTAGCTCTGGGAACAAAGAGAGGGCAGAATTCAAGCATGAGATTCAGTTTCTGTAGCTCATGTAAAATGTAACCTGTCATGCCTGCAATTAGCAGTCCTAACTGTATTAGCATCAACATGCAGTGAAAGATTAACCTATAGTTATTGGAACTGGTGTAGTATGTTAATTAGTGATGCCTTTTGTGGGGAAAACATCTGTTCATTAAAACTTGAAGCAAATACCTCCTATCTTGTGTTACTTGGGCTAACACAGACTTATGTTCTGAGTTGTTGCCAGAGAAGTTGTCAATCTGAATAAGAAAAGCTTTATCCCCTTGCTAGCTTCCGTAATATTGCCTTTTAAATGACTGATGTGTAGTGAAGAGTTATTTTTTTGACCCTTAGTTGCAGAATCTGGATTTGAGTTTTATTCTTCCCACCTCTCCACTGATGTGGTGATGTATTTTGATGAGCCTGGCGTGGGCATGCACACCCAAGGAGGCACAATGCCTCTTTCCTCCTGAGTTGATGTAGAAATGGCAGTGATGGCTCTAAGTGCCTGGCTGGTCCAAGGAAGACAGAGGTAACTGTTTGGAAACATCTGCTGCCTAAGCAGCCATTTCCCTTCTCCCTGAATGATTATGTAGGAGACTGAAGGGGAAGATCTGCATGGGCTGAATCTCACACATGAGTTGTCAATTGGATCGTTTAAAGATCCACTCTGATGGAAATCGGAGCTTTGCATTGTTATTTGCAGCGTGTACATACAATAAGGACAGTCCCTGCTGAAGAGTTCCTAATTTCTGCATGCAATAAATTGACAGATGTATCAAGTAATAAGAAGAAACATAATGAAATACTGATAAACATAGTAAGTAAGGGCTCCGAAATGTTTTGCCCTTTAGTCTGTATGTTGATAATTTTTGTCCTCTCCATCCTCAGAATGCCTTTTTGTTGAAGCTGTGTATCTCTATTCTTTTTTTTCCCCTTCTGACATGCTGCATGCTGCATTATCACTAGTAAATGGATACATTTGGTATGTGTGGGGTCTGATACCAGGAGAATGAAAATTATTTTCAGATGTAATGCCTTTCTAAAAGGATCTTGCTGCGTTTGTCCTAGGTAGCACATGTTCCTGTTTTCTGCCAGTGTGTTTAATAAATGCTTGTCATTTAGTCCAGTGAGGGGTATCATATCTGAACCTGTCTCACAAAGATCTTTTCAACCTTCATGTCTCTTTCGTTCTTTTCCATATACTGACTGTAGCAACTTTTAGGATGGATCACAAATGGATATTTAACCATGTAACCACAAAGGTCAAGAAATATGAGAACAGACGCGTAACTTGGACTTGGTTAGGAATCCAAGTGTTAAACCATGGATTCCTGACTTGGAATAGTTTAGCTGCAGCCAACTTCAAATAATAATTATTAAATGTTCCTCTTGCTGCTTTGTAGCAGGAAGCTAAATTGCTGGGTACAATTCTGTAAATACGTAGCTGGCCTTAGCAGCCATACTCCCAATAGCTTAAGTGTATTTTTCTTTCTGAAAAGCTTTGGAGATTTTTTGTACAGTATTTGACTTGGGAGCGTCCCCTTTGCAGGCAGTGGCGTAGCTGTTCACCGTGATGGTTGGGCCAGGTGTGCCAACAGTTGGGACTTTCTTTTTTTTTGTCTAAGGATAGATGACAACTTGATTTTGGAGGCAACAGAATTTCTTCTTGCAAGGGTAAAAAACTGAACCATGGTAACTGGTTGCTTAAGAGCTCTTTTTTTCTGCGTACTGAAGTCAGTGGCTTTTTCCCAAATTAGAATGTTATGTTTTTAAACATTTACTGTACTCAAGTGTAGAATGATCTAATTCACCATGTTTATTCCTTTTCATAAGAATTTTCAGCACGGCAGCATGCATACCCGACTTCTAAATGCACAAACAATTGGTAAACAGACTGGAAGAAGAAAACAACTCCTGAGCCACTGTAGTAAATATGTCTGTAAAGCCATAAATAGGAAATGACCCCAACTTCTTCTCCTGTCAGTTTGGCTCTGGGGCTATGGTTTCGTGAGCAGTGAAGCTGAGGGAGAAATTAAATCGACTGGGTGAAAAGGAATTAGAAGGCCCTTCCAATTTCCCCTGCTTACCCTCACTGTACCATTTTCCCTAATCTATTTCTTAAAAGACTGTACAAAGACCTGTGCGAGCTCATGGACAGTCATGGGGCTGGTAGTAGGGAAAGGAGGGCTGGGAGCCCTTGGAGCTACCTCTCCTGCTGAATATGAAACCACAGTCGAAGTTTCTTTTCTGTTTTGATCAAGTATTAGTTTGTTTCTGGAGGACCTGTGGGCTGTCTTACTTCTTAAACATAGTCAAATCAAGACTGCTTCCTGTCCTTTGCTTGTCATGCACAGAAGAGGGTTTGTTTTGGGAGGATATCTGGCAAAGAAATCAAGAAACTAGGTTATAGCATGAAGGGTAGGAGATTATATCTTCCACATGGAAAATAGTCATGCTCTGTTGAGGACTTGATACCTAAATCATCTTGTATGTAGTTCAGTTTGCCAAGTATTTGTACAGTTTTAAGGAGGAACATGGGAACAATTTCCAGAACGCTGCTGCTATTTGTAATCCTAAATTGTCTGATAGCGTACAAAAAAAAAAAAAAAAATGGAGGGAGGGGAACGAACCACTAAGCACTCTTCTTCTCAGAACCTGAAATTAATCAACTTTCGACCTCCGAATAAAGGACCAGGAAATGGGAAAGCTAGCTGAGCTCAACCTCTGAGGAAGCCCCTATTCCAAGGTGAGATGTACGCTATCATGACCCTAATGGTATGTAGCTTAGAGGCATGCTGTAATAAGCATACAGTAGACTGATCTTGAGCCTTCAAGGCTTGTTGGCTGAAGGTCTAAATGTACTAGATGTTCTTACTTCATAGAGAATTATCTGTAGGAATAAATATTATGTTTTCTCAGGGTTTAGGAATGGGAGTGCAAGGTACAAGAAATACTTAGCAAATTCAGTCAAGATACAGCTCTACACTGAAACCTTTTGCCCTCATCATAGAAATCCATATTTTTTTTTTGTGACTGAAAAAAGTCATTTTACTGCATAACCACTAAAATAGATTACTACATAACGTCCACTTAGGAGTGGAAAGACAGGAAAAAGTCTGCATCCAACTGAAAAAAAAACAACAGGAACGTCTCAAGGTAGATGGTAATTACTGGAGATAAAGTTCTGCTACAAATGGAAGTAACTAGAAGAGTAGCCCCATGTTCTGCAGCATCTTTGCTGCTGTCCAGTTATTTTAGGTGGCGGTTATAACACTGAGAGGCTTGGGTCGTTCTTTGATCAGAGAAAGCATGCTATATTTGGCTGGATAACGTCACTTCTTGCAGTGCCCACGAGTTGTCTCAAAAGCTTGATTCAGCTTGACTTGTTGCACCCTACTCCTAAAAGTACAGTGGAATAAGAGAAGGAAAATGGCTGTCAAGACAACAGAAGATGGAACAGCTGCTTTTTGTGTTTTTTTGGCTCTGAGATGATGGTTCCAGTACGAGGCAGCATGCCTGTGTGTAAGGTAAACCTTTGCTCTGTAGACAGAAAAGGTTAAAAAACTTTATTTAAAAAAAGTGCCAAAAATTCTTATTACAGGACTGAATGGTGTATCTGCTGAAATAAAGTGTGGGATTTGTGGAGAATACGTGTTTTGTTTTGTTTTTTATTTAGATATGCATCTCAGGTCTTGGAGCTTGGTCCAGGAAGTAGTATCAGGAGGAATTCTTAATAATATTGTTAATATTGGCTCTTCTCATGAGAAAAATCTACAGGCATCTTTGCCCTGCTTTTGGATGGAAACAATGGTTATTTCAATGTGTGTGCGTATTTTCTCGCCCCCAAAAACCTGGTCGCAGAGAAGAAGTTTCATGAAAATAGGCAGCACAATAAAGGGGAGGCACCACCTAAGTGACTGGGCTGTAGGTGAAAATTACTTGTGAGTTTGCATTTTGTCAGACATCAAAGAATGCATTCCCTGCATTTGGCAAGAGATGTACCAAAACTGACTATTTGAGATGAACCCATCTGAAACTGGCTTTTTTAGTTCTGCTTCTCATGGAGCTCTTGAGGTTAATCAGGTGTGCACGCTGGAGTCTGGCTGGACATATGCCTATTTCCAGGTTCCCAGGCAGTGGCAGTGGTCCAAGGAGGTTCACCAAGCTCAGGAGATAATTCAGTCCATGCTCGTGAGGAGACAGAAGTCTTCAGTGGGCTTTAATTGGGTTGCACTTGAGGACTGCTCCCAAGCTTTGGCTGGTATAGGATGTGGCTGCTTGGCTGCAGAGTGATATTTCTGGTGAGAGAAGCACGGTCAACTTGTGTTTTGAGCCACTGGCTGGTTCCCAGACAGGAATGAAAGGCTTTGTTTGTTTGTTTTGTTGTGTTTGTTTGTTTGTTTTGCTTAAACCTGTTAAATTGTCGGACTGGATTTGATCTGCTAGTGGTCTGATCTTCTGCTCATCGCCCACTGAAGGTCCACAGAGGCTGGCTTCGCTTGTACAGGAACAATTTTAACCAGGCTGTCTGAAGTAATGACCCCTCCCAGGGGTCTGTCCTGGGCCTCGGAATGGCTGAGTAAGAGGTAAAATAGTGCTGAATGTCACTGTTCACAGCCTGGCAACTTGCATTTATTTTAGTAGGCCAGATTATAAACTGGTGCTTTGGGAGCTGTGCACAAGTGTCCTGAGGTAACATCTTGCCAGATCAGACCCAGCAATCCGGAGGATCTTGGCTGATTGAACTGGAAGGAGCTGTAGGCGGGATGCTCTTCGCCCCCTGGAGACCTGAATCTCTTGGTCTTCAAGTCGCGTTACGAGGCCTGTGTGCCTCAGCACGGACAGAGCAGAGAAGCAAACTGAGAGGTTTTGCTGAGGGCAGAGAGGAAAGGAAGACGTCCTGCATGTTTCCAAACCTCCTCAGCGCCTCGGAGCACACGAGAGACACTTTACAATGCTAGTTGAACCAGTTCTGATGGTCCTTCCTAATTAGTCACATCAGAAAAGGCCAGGGATCTTTATTTCTTTTACTGATTTTTTTTTTCCTGTCTTTTTTCTTTCTCTTTTGTCTTGCTTTCAGTTCACCCATCTGCATCTGGTCTTGCCCGGGCAGCTGCTGCTCTATTTGTATGTTCCCTGGGGGAGCTCTGGTGCTCCTTTAAGATCTCCTGTTGCTTTGGGAATTCACCTTTTAGACATGGTGCTTCATTAGCCTCACTCATTTATTTAGGACTGTGAGAAAAGATTTCCCCTCCCAAAAAGCAGAAGAACGGGTTTCCAGCAGCATCTGCTTGAGCGAAGAGTGTCTGTGTAAATAGAGCGTGTTTCAAAGCCTCTGCAATCGGCAAAGGAGCGGCTGGGGAGTTTTTGAAGGAATATTGTTTGACCGAGCTGGCACTATGTGGCCCTTTTGGAGGCGAGGCCTGAAGAGTTCCCGTCTGCTCTTTCTAGCCTGGGGAGGTTTGGGGTTCGTGAGTGGCCTTGCTGCCCTTCCAAACCTCTCCAAACCAGAGAAAGGAGACTTTCTGGATTTTTTTGACCTCCAAGTTCTGTGTTTTCTCGTGGTTTGCTGCGCCTGTCCCCCGTCGGGTGTTGTGGGAGAGCCGTCCCCTCTGCAGGCGCTTGTGGGAACGGCCCCGGCCTCACTTATCACCGGTGACAAATCAATGGCAGCCTTCAGAAAGCTGGCCCCCAGGATCCCCGCTCGGCCCAGCTCTGGAGCAGTGGGAGGCTTCCCTGGCAGATAAAGGGCTCCTTCCAGCTCTGACTTGTTGCCTTAAATCTAACCGAGGAAACCCTTTCATTCCCTATAGCAGCGGCCCCCTCCCTTCTCAATTTGTCTTAGGGAAGGTGGCGGTGGGTGGAAGGGGGGCACCTGGTGAGGGGAGGGGAATGGGAATGGGGGAGCATTTGGGTTTGTAGTGGTTTTTCTGTTTCCCTTTCACAATAGTCTGGCTGGTGCATGTGGAGCTGGGCTCACAAAGCCTCCCCAAAGCGCCTGGAGTCCCGCAGGGCTCCTCACAGTGCAAGTTTGCTGTGTGTATTCCTACCGACAATACAGCTGGGCTCAGCGACGGGCTCCAGCTTTGGGCAAATATTTCTACAGCTTTCCCTTAATCACTTTGAGGGGAGGAGGCTGAGATGGGTTTGCGAGGTGGGAGGGGGGGAAAGAAAACTTGTATACATGAGGAAGGGCAAAACAGAGATGGGTGGAGGGGGATTTATCTCCAGCTTCTGTGATCCAGGCTTTTAAAGGGAGCCTTTGTCAGTGTTCAGCATCCACATTAAAGCTGGAGGGTTTGGGGGGCATCAGTGTTGGATCTGAGGGAGGAGATAGGTTTGGGCAGACAGCGCGTAATGGTTTGGGTTCAGCCAGCCTCCTTTATGGTTTTTCTTTTAGTAGGAGACATTAGCTGACATGTCCCTTCTGGGTGGTTTCATCTAAAGTGTTGGCATAGGCTGAAAGGGCAGACTTCTCGTGTTAAATATGTCTAGCTTATTTCTGCTCAACTGTCCTGTATGTTTTTATACTTGACTTTATGTTCCCTCTACTACCTGTGAACTATCTCTCTATTTCTAGTTTATTTGATCTGGCTCCCAGCTCCAGATGTGAAAGAAATCAGAGAATTGATATCTGTTTAAAGCAGGTTATTGAAGCTTGAGTGCCTGATAGGTTTTAGCCTTAGGAGTTCCTTGCACCCCTGCTTGTAGTTCTGGAATAGCTTGGTAACCTCTTACCTACATGCTGCTTCTGTCCTCTCTAAAGCTCCAGTGAAGGTATATAAATGGCACAAAACTACTTGTTTGTGACAAGGGACCATACAAGCTCACTTCTCACTAGCATTAAGGGTAAAAAGTAACCAGGCAGCCTCCATTAAACATTCTTTTCCTTCCCTGCAGGGCTCTGAGCAAGCCTGCAGTTTGGGGCTAAATTCTTACTTTGGATACTCTGTATAGCAGGTGTTATTTGTCGTGTATTAAAGACTGAAATGACTTCTTATACCGGATGCTCTTGTTATAGTAGAAATGATGCCAGAAGCATCATCTTTGTTCTAAATCACGTCAGAATTGAAAATTGGCCAGGAGCTGCTTACCTGTGTCAGCATTGTTCTAAGGTCGTAGCTCCAGAGGTGCTTCAATCTGAATGTAACTACGAGCTGCTCAGACGGAGGCTGGACTACCAGAACTCTCTGGCCAAGGCCTGGCTCATCTTCTGTTTCCAGTCAGTTAAATCCCAGCGAAATTTCCGAACTGAATCCAGTCTCCAAGCGATCAGCAGAATTATGTAAGTAAAGATTATTCTGTGTCAGCATATGGGAGGACATGCAGGTTGAGAGAAGAAAAATCTGCGGTGCTATGGTAAAGCTCACAGTAAAGTTCTTAGCATGGATACAGTGAATACATTCAAATGAGGGACATCCATGCCTCTCATTTGGAGACGAGGGTAGTAAGTCCTTTTTTTTGTGGGAAGAAATTACTGACATGCCAAATACAGACCTGAGTCAAAAGAATGTTCTTAAGTATCTTTATGGAGATTTTTTTTTAAAGCATCCTTATCCTCACTGGTATCTGGTGACTGCCCCTTTCTTCTGTATTGTTCACGATGTTCACGATTTGTAGAGGCATTCTATCCTCAGATCATCACAACTGCAACTGAGGGCAAGGTTTGTAGGGAAAGAGAGCAACTTTAGGCTGGCTTATAAGCCTGGAAAAAGACACGGTTTTGGGAGCACAATTTCTCCTGAGAAGTAAAATAGAATATAAATCTTTAAGTGCACATTGAAAACAACTACTTTGAGTGCAGTTTGTATTAATGAATTAGAAATTGAAGAGAGGGTTTCTTATACCTCTGAAACAGAAGGCCATGTGTGTGAGAGGAGTGGTGCCATAGGAACCAAGTCTACCACAATCCCTAACTAATTTTCACTCTTTTCAGTTGCTTGAAGTTTGACCAACTTCTAACTTTCTAAGGCTGAAACTTGATGGAGAGAGAGAAGGGTTTCTGCTTAAGACCCTCTGTAAAACTACAATTAAAAATGGTTCAGTGAGTTTGCAGAATAAGGATAGAGTGGAAACGCTTTGTTTTCCCATGATTAAAAACTTGCCATTCGGCAGAGAAGCTTCAGCGTGGTTTTTAAGCCTCCCATGCTCCAGAAATACAAATAGTGGAAAGTACTCAAAGACTCTTTGCTTTCACTGAAATCCACCCGTGTATGGTGGAGTTGTAAATCTTTGAAAATCAATATTGGTATGTGCTGAGTCCAAGTTAAAAAGGCAAACAGCAAAAGCCTCTTTGACATCTCTCTGTGATGAATATTAGCTATCCAGTGTCCGGCTTGAGCTGAACAGGAGCTCTGCTCCAAGTGTTCCCCCAAGTGAAGGGCTGCAGAGGAACTGGGGTCTAGATAATGCCTTCTGGGCCGAGCAGGCAGTGAGGAGGAGGAGAAGACAGCTTGAGTAGTCTATTTCTGTGTGATACAATGCAGTACTGAAGATTGTGTTGCAACGCAAAAAATAACATAGTTCCCTATGTAGTTGATTCTGTCATGCCACGAGTCAGTAAAGCCAGTGCACAAAACATGCAGCTGTGTGATTCCGGACAGTAATGCAACCTGTCTGCCTGTGCAAGTTCTTTCATGTAATTTTGAAGGCTTAACTTTTCGCTAGCTGTTTTCCATCTTGATCACTTAGCTGTTTTTTTTTTTGCAGTCATCTTGCACCTGGCTTAAACTAAGGTATGTATTCTCAGTCAGAATAGAGAGAGGGCTGACTGTTTTCACCTGACTTGGATCAGGTTGAATTTCTGGACGCTCCAGGTAAGCAAAGATGTTTTTCAAAGCTGAAAGAGCATCCTTCCTTTGAGAAAGTAGAATTAGCCCATTTGAAATGCCATGCTGGTGTGTATCTGTTCTTGTAGTGTTGCTGTAGAGAGAGAGGTAGGAGTTGAGAAGGAAAGAGTAAGAGGATAATAAACTTCCCTACTTCCATAATAATTAGGTAACAGAAAAGTGACGAAGGCATCTGGGCAGCTGTGAGATGGGAGATACTGCCTCCTGCTCACCTTTTCTACATCTTGCCTCCTGCTCCCAAGTCTCACTTTTCTGTAGTGGCTTGCCAAAAAGCAGCATGTATCTTTCACGTTCTTTTCTTTTGCCTGTCCTTTTACTTACAAAAGGAGATCTGAAGTTTGAGAGGCCTGAGACTGACTGGTTTGCTTCTCTTCCTCCGGTGTTGCTCTCCTTTCCTTCTGTTGTGTTTTAAATGTACTGTTGTCAGCATCAGCTGGCTTTATTTTCTTCTGAAGCATGCTCTGTGATACTGTTTTTACCAGGCTGTTGCTCAGTCCTGCTGTGAGAATTTTTTCGTACCAGGAAGTTCATACTTTTTAAGTTCATATGTGTAAAAGTAAATTTACTGAATTTTTTCAGGTTCTGTAACCGTTGGTGTGCTAGACCTGACCCCTCAGTTACCTTCTGTGAAAAGAGAGAGAAGTGGTGCTTGGGAGTCGTGGTGTGTCCACTCTTAGCGTGCTCTCCACTGCTGCCTCTGTGGTTAAGTTGTTCCTCACACAGCGTTCATTCTGTCTAATTCTTTGCACGGACACGTTCCCCATTCTGCAGAGGAACCAGCGTGTCTACATGTAGTATGTAGTATGAGGTTATTTTTTCCTCAGAGCTGTCCCATAGCATCTCCCTCCTATTTTTGCTCCTTCAGGAGGAAGAGAGCCAAGTCTCTCCTAGCAGTGCTGCTTGTAGCCTCTTGCAGCCTCTTCTGACCCATTCCCCGGTGAATGAGAGAGTTGAGCGGAGGCCACAGGTCTGCCCATGAGAAACACAAGGAACATGAGTTGAGATCCATGTTAATTTCCCCCCGGAAGCTGCGTCTCTGTAATTACAGTTCCAACATCCTCCAGAAGAAAAGGGCCCCGTCCCCCCTGCAGCCCCCCTGGCACACGCGATGCTCCTTGCAGCAGGGAAGGCAGGCGTGGAGCGGGACAGGTCAGCTGGGGCCTGAGAACACTCCCGGTCTCTGTCTTCCTTGCAGAAAGGGGGTGGGGGCTGTCCTCCCCCCCAGCCCCTTCCTTGCCCCTTCCCCCAAATCTCCCAAGTAAATACAATTTTATTTTATTATATTGCTGCCGATCTGCTGTTGTTTTTCATACAAAAAAGGTGGAAGGGGCAAGAAGGAACGAAAGAGTCTGGCGACAGGAAGAGATGAATTGCTGAAGAATGACACTGGCAGGGACTATTGTTCATTTTAACGCTGGAGCAGGAGCAGAGAGAAACGTTCACACGCCATTCTTGGGCATCCTGCTGGGCAGGCTAGGAAAGGGGCATTCCAGCTGGTCATGAGATTTGGCCGGACAGATTGAATTGGGCTGAATAGAGTGCTAGCTGTTTTTATTATTATTTTTTTTTTCTTATAAAAGCCCACTGATTAATTGCAATGGAACCCGATTAAAGGGAGAGTCTGAAACCCACATAGACACTACAGACATAAAGCTGTCAGCCTACCAGCATGGGATAACTGGGCCTTAACCCTTTACGAGGCTCACAGGGGAGGGGGATGCTCACCAGAGTCAGCCTTGCCCGGTCGGTGTTTACATGTTTGTGTGAGAGAAGACTTCTTTCATTTGGGGAAAGGGTTGTGTGCACAGCAGGAGCCCTGTAAACAGACTCTATCTCATGAAGGACAAGTGGCTGAAGAATGAAAATAAGGTTTGGGGATATTGTGCTCATGGAGACGTTGTATGGGAATTTGCTGAAATGTTGCTGGTTATATATTAATAACTTCGCAAGTTTAGCAACCCTTGTCCACATCTGTCTCCTCTTCTGGGCTTTCTTCAATACAACAATAGGAAAAAATTCATGAAGGGACCTGCAAAGTTCCACAGGCTCCGTGTGGATTTTTGCAAACAAGCTTAGTAGAAACGCAAATAAAGCGGTGGTGTATATAAAGTGACAGAATGGGTAGGTGTGTAAAAGAATGTTGTAATCTATGGGAGAACAAAGCTGTAGTTCAGGTGAACATGGGAACTGATGCAGAGATTGAAAGCAGAGAGACAACCTGGACGTACATTATCTGAGCAGTGAAAGGATGGAGTTTCAAGATGCTTAGAGACCTCTTTCTGAGTGAAAACCCTGGTTTCATTTCAAATCAATGGAAAAAAAAGGTCTAAGTTGTGATACTTCTGGTTCTCTTTATTTATCACTCAACTGATTTAGTGTCTGGACATGGCTGAATGCTCTCTGCTCATTCTCCATCTTTACTATCATGATTGCAATTTGCTTCTGCTGTTGAGAACAGATGAGTTATTCAAACAGACTCTTCAGGCTTTGAAAGGGGTCTCTGTGTTGCAGTGTGAGATTCTGGGGGGGAGGAAACGCTCTAGCCCCCCAGCAATGTTTAGCTTCAAGCATGGCAGAGTAAAAGATGGCAATGTAAGATCTCTAATGAGAGTGCCGTTCGGCCGTTTTATCCTTTTCTACAGCAAACCCTGCACGTGTGTGCCCACTGGCTCGGAAATGTTTCCCTAGAGAGGTGAAAAGAGCAGGGATACAGTTGGTAGCAAACAAAGGTTCTTTGTGGGGCCTTTGGGAACATGATGGAGGGATTACTTTTTGCTATCTAAAATCTTCCAATTCATCTCTCCAAATGATTTATAGGAGCAATGGGAGGTTCCTGAGCAGAAAGTTGCTCGTCTTCCTTTTTCTTGTCCTGCATCTGTGGTCGCTTCCATCAGAAGCGATCAGTGCAGGTTGTTCCCTGCCAAACTGGCTTGGCTTCACAGGAAGCAACTGGGGGAGTCTTCATGCTCAGCTCCTTCCTCTCAAGAGAGGGAAAAATATCATAACAGACGGAAATATCTTTATCCTCTCTTTACATAGATGTTTGTATTAGATGGAGTGTTTGAGTATTCAAGGCAAGAAGGGCACTATGCTAAATCCATACAATTCATCAGTGAAAATGGAGAACAGTGTGAATGGACAGTTAGGATCTTGCATATTGCCCTGTGAGAACATGGGCTCTGTGAAGATCCCGAGCGGGGAGACTGGAAGTAACCACCTGCTCTTGGTTGACCAAGGACAGGAGTTCAGTTTCATGGTAACTCAGCTTTGACATAGCCAACGAGCTGGGAATAACAGAATTTCCTTGTTCTTATTCTGTATTTTGAATGTGGAGAAAGAAAGGTGGATGAGAACTACTGTAGTTAGAAAAAAAAAAAAAAAGGAGAAAGTGAGACCTAAAGAGTGCTGTTCACACAACCTAGTAGGAGGTTGGACAGGGGAGTCACTTCTGCACAAAAATATTCTTACTCGGTGGTGTCTTCCCGTATCTTGTTTCTTTTTTCTGTTTCTTCTGTTTGTTTGTGCCTCCCCCTCCTTCCTCCCTGCCACCTACTAGTCCTGCTGTAGTCCTTTCCTGCAGCTCTGTTAACGTTTAACAAATTTCCCTTCAGTTCCTATGTTTCTTTTGGCTGTAGCTCAAGGCAAACTCCCCAGATCCAAAACTAATTTAGGGCTCTGAGCAACAGTAGCATTTAAATGTTGGCTTTATGCCATCAGGCGGGCAGCCTCTTCACTGAGAAGAAATCTAATTCCAGTGTTTATTAGATCAACAGTGGCCTCAGGGCTGGACTTCCTTTAATGTTGGCCTTTTAATAATCGTAAGGCTAATACAGGAACTTGGGACCCCCAGGAGGGTCTCAGGAGCCTGGTCTGACCTTTTTTTGGGGAAGCAGGACTTGGATCTTACTTAATTTGGGTCAGGGAGCGGAGGGGAGCAGACTGGTGAAGTGGAGCGGGAGGTGTTATTTTGACTTCCCCAGCAGTGTGTGTAAATCCTTCCCCATTTGTGCAATGGTGACTTTGATTTCCTGCGAGTTTGTTTTAATGAGCTCTCTGGGGTAAGGACCTAGGTAGGGCAGGGCAAATTGTGCCCTGATTAAGAAGTGGACTGGGACTGGGTAGGATCTGCGTTAATTTCTCCATTTGGCCACAGGCTCTTGGGGAAGTCACTTAGGACTCAGGTTTCCAAGCACGAAGAGTGCCTGCGGTGGGAGGTATGAGTACTCGGTAATACCGAGCGTCAGGTCTAAATCTTCTGGGCCAGATGTGTAATGATAGGTAAATGTCTAATTTTCCGCCGTTTTTAAATGACTTAGGCACTCAAGTGCTTACAGATCTATGCCGCTGGGCTTCCCCTTTCTGCTTTTGAACCAAAGATGATACTTCCCAGCTTCAAGGGGTGCTGAAATCTTTCATTAAAGGAGAAAGGCTCTCCGACACTACCATAGTGGAGAAAGATGTGCTTCCATAATTAGGCCACGTTGCTTTTTCTGCATCTTCCTCTGCCTGCCTCAGTGCCGTTGCCATTATTTCGTGGAAGGTGGAGGTGAAACCCAACATCAACAATATGAAATTGGCTGTATGGGATTCTCTGGTCCTTTTTCACTCTTGTGGTTAATTTTTCCGCCGTGGGAATACGAACGAACTGCCGAGCTCGTGGCTTTGTGCAGGCAGCACCTGAGCCCCACAGCTGAAGCAGAGGAAGAGCTTTGCGACCACTCTGTAAGTCATGTGAAGGAGCCTCGAGGCCAGGCGCTGTGGGAGGTGCAGGACGGTGCTTCGTGAGCTGCCTAGAAAGCGAGCGAGTGCGGGTGGGCTGAATGGGGCCGATGCACGGCGTAGCTGCCCTGCAGTAACCCCGCTCCGAAGTTCTTGCTTTTCCTCTTGGCAAATCCGTTGGAAAGAACTTGTCCCATCTCAGCCCGTAAAACATGCTTGTGTTAAACTTGTGCCTTTGAGTGCAAGAGTGCACGTGTGTGTGTGTGTGTATGTACTCAAAAAACGTTACTTTTTTTTTTTTTCCTTTTTTTCCTTTTAAGTGAATCCAGTTCTCTGGTAGGCAGTACGGTTGCTGTGATGTCTTTGTGGTCGTGTGGTACCTCTCTTTGCCAGGCCCAACCCTGTTCTTCCAGCTCAGTCTGGCCAGCTAATAATTGCCCCTTCGTTGCTCATCCTCTGAGGGCAACATAATATCATGTGTGGGATTATTTTTTTTTTATATTTTTATTTTATTTTTTTTGAAAAAGCAGTACAGAACAACTCTTTTTCCCAAGATAGCTCCATTTATCTTGTGGTTTGCGCTTTTGAAGTCCTCCTGCCTGTGGGATTGCAAAAATGAGCTTGTGCCTCCTTATTGCCACAAAACCACCCTGTGTATCCTACCCCTTCCCTGGAGAACTCCTCTGCTAAGCTGAGCTATTGTGGTTGGCTTCCCAGTTTCTTGTGCGGCAGGGAGCTGGAAAGCTCCAGAGCTCAGATGCTGCACCACTAACATGATGGCTTCTTTAAAGGAGACCAAATAAACTTCTTAAAATGACCCTGTCAGAGAGCAGTCTCTGCCTTATCCAGGAGCCTGGCCTTTTCTGTGTTATGCCATCATGACGAGAAGAAGCTGACTGCAGCCTGCAAAAGCCAAAATGGGCTTTGGGGGTGGTGATGGTGGGGGGAAAGCCTGTCATCTCCTCACCTTATGTGCCTGGACAACTGCAAAATGTTTGGTTCCTGGAAAAGGAGGATGTCATAATGCTGACATTTTATTTCCTGAAAAGAGATGTATGAATGTCCATGCTGATGTATCCTGATCAGGACAGGAGAACTTGGCTTTTGTCTTGAATAGGTTAAACAAACAAAGGAACGTCCCGGCTTCTAGCTCTGGAGAAAAGCTGGGCATGACAGAACATCCTTACAGCTAGTCCAGTGCCTGGAGAATCATACGGATGAAAGAGGCTGACTGACAATTTCCTGTGGAACAAAGTTATTTAGTGTACTTCAGAGAGCCGGTGCAGGAGGAAACCGTGAAGGCCAGTTCAGCAATGGCATCTGAATGTATTGTGAGCAAGGTTTTGGATGCTTTGTAAATCGAGAGCACTGGATTGGACAAGCACTGATGCACTAATTGATGAAGATTATAAAAGGTGCAGGAGAGAAAGCTAAAAGCTCAAGAAGCTTCTGAGTCTGTCGAGAAAGGAGCCAATTTCTTAGAGGATCTGTGGCAATGAGGTGGTTGTGTATAATCTTTTGTGCTCTGAACTTTCCTAAGTATGTTTACCAGACTTTTAATCCTTGCAACTCAGATCCAAAAGTGTCACTTTCAGCTTTCTTGGCTCTGTGAAGCCTCTGAGTGCTACTTTTCAAGCAAGGATGGCAGCAGTGCTTTCCTACTCCTAGCTGTCCTCTTTTGACCACTCTGTTTTCTTAGCTCCCTTCCCCCCACATCCAAGAGACAGCTCAGCTTCTTGGGAAGCTGCAGTTAAACAGGTGCGGTTTATAGATGGTAGACATAGCTGTCCTCCTACAAAACTAAAAACTTTTTAAAGCTCAAATCAGGTTGAATTAGATCATGCACAGTGAGATGACAGCTCTGTCCCAGCTGCTAAGCAAGGGATTTAGGAAATCCCAAAGATGCTTAGAGCTTGGAAGAGGACATGACAGGAATGGGAGCAGAAACAGAGTAAATGTTGGAACTGTACTGAAAGTTTGTTTGCCCTGAAAGTTAATATTTGGGTTACTTAAACTAAGGGAAGTGAAGTAGAAGAGGGAGGAATGCATGGATACAAATTCAAGGTTTTTTTTCCTCATATTACTGTTACAAGTGACAGATGCCGAACTGTTTTTCATTAGGTGTTGTAGTCTGCTTGCTCTCATTTCCATTCAGAGAAGGGGAAGAATTGGAAAGCTTCAGAATTTGTGAAATACCTCTGAACTTCTGATTCTTCCAAGTCACTTCCAGGACGTGACAGAGTATGTATTTGCTGTGACTGTAGAAAAGCTCAGGTGCTCCTGCAGCTGAGGTAACGTAAAGCTCACTGTAGGATAATTGCTTCTAGTATTTACTTGACTACTTTAGCAGGTGGATTGGGCTCTGTGCATTTGTGACCTGACTGCTACCCAAACCTTAGTCAACTAAGTCCACTCTTCCAGAGCTAACTTCAGTAGATCTGCAGTACGCCTTAGGGACAGTAGCAATTGAAGCAACCTGTTTGCAAAACAGTGTCTGTAGCAGTAAGAGCAGGCCGGGGGTTATTTCTAGGGTCTTGCAGAGAACCTGTTTTCCAAAACTTCCTTCTGAAGGGCTGTAAGTAGCACTATTTGGTTAAAGCAGTGAGCTGCTGCTTCGGCTACAGTATGTTTGATATATGGGATGTGCAGGATGTAACCTTGAAAGTCAAGAAGTGGTGGTATTGAGGTTAGAAGATGGGTAAGTTGTGTCTTTCGTAACATCTGGTGGACCCATTGTACCCAGACTATGCCTCTCAGGAAACTTCTTTGTCTTGGCCAATTAAAGCTTTGGGGAATAAACCTATCATTAGGGTCATGAGTGTTGCATTGTGTAGGCCACATTTCAATAACTTGAGGGGTGGTGTTTGTCCTGCTTCCTTCTGTTAGGAATTGCTTCCCTGTGACAAGCACAGCAGTTTTGTGTGTTTATCCTTAGCTTTTTATTGTAAGCTTGCTTTTAGGAGGATATACCATAAGAAAACTATCTAGAAATTCCCTCATAATAGAGAACTTCCTACCAGAGATGTGAGTCAGTCTAACTCCAAAGCTCAGTTTGTTATTTGCAGAAGAGAAAGATTAACTTTTTCACTACTTTGTAGACAGAGGGATTTCTCTAAAGGAAAGCTTATGAAACTAAAATAGTGATGCTTTCTGTCCTGTAGCCGGGGAAACAAACTCCAGTGCTTCACTAGCCCTAATCAACATCTATAGGTCATCTCCATGGACATACAGGAGTAGAAGAAGGATTTCCGACTGCTCACTCAACTTCAGACTCAAGAACTAACATGCTAGTGGAAGTAGAGTAGCTGAAATGCATCGGATGTACCCTTCTTCCTATGGGTTATCTGTTTCTTAAAACAGCAGATTGCTTCCCTAGCTGGCACTTACCAGTTGTCTGCTATCTTGAAGGTCTCCTGGTAACACTTCTGTTGTTTTGCCATTATTTTGTAACTTTGAGTGTCTACTGTGCTGTATGATTCATGACAAAAGAGTAGTAAATTGTTCACATCCATTATGGGACAGGAAAGGATAGAGGTTATTAGTCTGTGGTTTGGAAAAAAAAAAAAAGTGAAAGAAATGGAAAGTTATTTGTCTCATCTTGCTGAGGTGACTAATTCTTGCAAAGCACGATGTAGGTTTAAGGTAGTATTTTAAAGTGTTTGTCTAGTGTTTACGTTCGGAAAGGGTTTGAATTCTGTAGTTCCTGCCTTGCAGGCCACGGTGTTCCAGCTAAAAATTGCTGTGTTGTTCTAGAGCAGGTGATTATATTTCTGCTCTGTCTTGTGCAGCAGCAACCTGTTAGTATGCTGTCCATTTCTGAGGGATTTCTGGTTAATGTGCTTGAGTGAAATGGTTCTGCACGACAAGTAATTTCGTGCTGTGGCTGAGCACTAAAGACCTGTCCCTTGGATTGTTCATTGCAGTTCTCTGTGGACATGCAGTTGCACAGGAGCTTGCGGCTGTGCAAGGAAATGCCACTCCAGGCTAAAATAAGCAAAACGTGTCTTCTGATGGTGTCTTTCAAATATCACTCTACACCTCATGACAGAAGATGGATGAAATGCTCTGTGTTTAAGAGGGCAAATCTACAGACAATGAAATGTCAAGGCTGAAGGGATGCTTTTAATAATGACAGGAAGGAAACTTCACAAGGTGGGAAGCATAACGGTCCTTGGAGTCCAAATTTATGAGCAAGACAAATAATTAAGTTTTCCACAGTGAAAACAACAAATTCATTGGATAAAAGGATTTGGGAGGCTGAACCTCTTCCTGTAAGGGCCTTGGAGAATGTCAGAGATGGTGGACTGTAGCTCATGACTTTCTTTAGTCTTTGTTTTACCAAGAATCTGTGAAGGGGAGAATGGATGTTCCCGGTGTGTAATGTTTCAGAACACTCTTGTAGAGGTAATGGCAAAACTGTCGCACTGAATTGTGACCTTTTGAAATACTGAAAGCCCTTTTCTAAAAGATGTCTCTGGATTTTCGTTGGACTTCGACACCTGAAGCTGGCTGATACAAGGCTGATAGTGTGCCTGGTTCCTTGGATGAGCACACCACTTGGCAGGCCTCTGGAAGAAGGCCACAGAACAAAACTTGTGTTTTTGAATCCTCGACCAGAAGTCATAAGAGGGTAGTGTGCTAATGCATTTGCTGTACATTTTGTTGCTGCAGTTAGAATATCTTGTTTAGTTTCCTTATATTAACCTGGAGCTGGGGTGTGTGGAACCGAGTGCTTTAACCTAGTTCTGCACAGAGAGAAAATTTCTTCCTCCATGGTGTGACACTTCTGCATGTTTAACCTAAAAATACTTTTTTGGCTGCCATATTGCGTCATGACATAAATCCATGGCCAGCTTGTCTTTTATTATTGTTCCTTGATTTCTGCAGGCATTGCTGCATCCCAGATTTTTCTTTTCAGTTTCTTTTTTTTTTTTTTTTCCAGTTGAGTATCTGTTTCAAATTACTTTCCACCAGATGCATTAGCTGCCTTTTTTTTCCTTAATTTTTTTGAAAGGTTGAATCTTAATTTCCTGCTCATAATTCTAATCTTCTAAGGTCTCATCTGTATTATTTCTCTGTCCTCTGTGGTATTTGCAGAGGAGTGTTTCCTATTTTGGTATCCCTTGCAAGCTGCTTTAGCATGGTTCTTATTCTCTCTTCCATATTGTTAATGAAGTTATTTAATGGGACTGGATCTAATGCTGATCCCTATGGTATCTACTAGCCATCTCCACCCCCTGCAGCTTGACTTGCTGCCATTTCTCATTATCTTTTGTTTATGGTCCTTCAGCTGATTTTTTTGGTCCGTGTGTGCTTGTAGCCAAGCCAATTTGAATTAGTTTTTGTGAGCAGGATTTCATGGCAATAATACTGTCCTTTCTGCTCAGTCTCTGGATATTTAGGAGAACACAGCAAGCTTTAGCACGCTGTGCTGAGGTGGCGGTAGGATCCCTGTTTCTAGAGGGGGGAGAAGTAATTTGTAGAATGTTGTACAAGATAGAAATAGATCTAGGACAAGTGTCTAGAGACCTTGGTTCCAGTCATCTTGTTTATTACGAAGTGTCCATTTAGGAGTTAACGTGCTTGGGAGTACAAGCAGTAACCATTGCTCCTTGATCCTTGAGTCTTTTTATGTTCAATTCTTTCTTCAGTGTTTTCCTGTCGATAGCTATTTCTGTTAATGCTTTCCTATCCTAGTGCAGAATGAGGTTTTCAGTGGGGCTGGTAATCTTCTGTGGAATCAGAATTGGGCCCCAGGGAGTCAAACATGTTTTTAAAGGCCTCATATCTCCTGACCCAGGTAGTATTTCTGAAATACAGCCTCTGTTCCTGTCTCCCCCTGCCTCACACATAGCACCAAACACTAACTAATTTTGCACTTTTAATGCTTTCCTTATTTTCTTTAAAAGCTAAGTAGCAGACATCCCCTGGCATTTCTCTTCTTTGTGCTTGTTATTCCCTGTTGTCATATCCACTGTAACGTTTTTCAGGTCTACCTGGCATAGGTGTGCAATTGAATGAGAGCTAAAGGGTGGTTGTAGTTAATAACATGCCTCTCCACAGAACTTTGTTCAGCCACGTCTTTGTTTAAGAACCACTGGTTCAGGCTGAGGTTTCCCTTCTTTTCCCTCTAAGCCTGGAAAACTTTCATCCTTGCTTGAAAACTGTTAAAGTATGTGCAATACCCCGTTACAATAAAATAAAAATCTTTGTCAAAAGAAGCTGTAACATCCCTGATATTCTCCACCTTATGCTTTTGTTTGTTTGTTTTTTAACAAAACCTCACCACTGTAACGTTTTTCTCTCAAACAACAACAAAAAAAGTTTTGTTTAGAACTTTGGAGTCTTTTGGGTTGCTCATCCCACTGACATGTGAGGTTAATTTTACTCTAGGGAGGCATCAGATACTTGGACACCCTGTGGGTACCTAGTAAGAGCTGCTTCAGGTACTTCCACAGTGTGAGTAATAAAAGAAAAAAAAAACCTGTTGGCTTTTATCAGTGCGAGGTTACCCCTTCTGACATCAGGCTGTGCTGTAATGTTGCTTTTGCTGTGTCTGCCAGCAGAGCTCTGGGCTTAAACAATGGTCAGCAAATCCGTCTTCTAAAGGTGGATTAACTGTACTTTCCTTCAGTGGAAACTGCTATTTGGGTAAGGGAGAGGAATCCAAAATTTTCATTTTCCTTCAAGATAGGCAAGAAAAGAAAGCTGAGCTACTTTGCTACAGTAACAGCAAAGTGCTGGACAACGAGTATGTATCAACTGAACTATGTACAAGGCTGTCTGAAATGTCCAAGGTCTTTCCTCATCAAGGAATGTATGTGATGGGAACACAAAAGCAAGCTTGGCCTGGAAGACGAGGAAGAGAAATGGTATCCAACACAGGACTTACAACAGCAGGTAAACAAGGTGCTAGAGGCTATTAAAAGCTGTGCTACAGAATTCACTGATTTTAACCCCAAATAAACAATTAGATGCTCATGGGTTCCAGAAATTAGAAATGAAGTGCACTTACCAAAGCCAGGGCAAAATATTCTGATGCTTAAACTTTTTTTTTCTTTTTCCCTCCAGAAATGCTTTTTGCTATATCCTTCTGTACTTCTTCTGGGGGAGAATATTCACAGCCTTGTGCCTGTCACTGTTAGGATTTGGTTTTTGCTCTAATTTTCCATTTAATTCCATTGTTCAAACTCCAGTTCTGTTATACAGCCCTAGATTTTTCCTGTATGTCACTGCCAAATATTTGTGCTGTATTCTCACAACTTTTCAATATCCAGTTATATCTTCTATCCTTAGATGGTAGGATTAAAATTATAAAAGCTGGTATTGTCATCTTTTTGTTTTGGTTGCATCTCCTGTGGTAGTGAGATGGCTCAGAAATATCTGTCTTCCCCTGGAGGTCTTCTGGAGGTGATGAAATGCGGAGTCTGTCCCTGGACGGGGAGGAACCCAGGGCAATGTTGCTCAGTCCTGGACAAAAACAATGAATATTCTTTTCAAAGGCCTCTGTTTCTGAACTGAACGCTCTGCAACCATAGGTCATGCCAATTATTTTAGTAGCTTTTTTAGGGTTTTCTAAACGTGCTGGTATTGTTTTTTACCTTGCAGTATAGAAGAAATAAATGGATACTTAGCCATGATTAGCTGTGCTACTGTGCTATGTGTACACAAAGATTTATGGGATGGTACAAGCAAACTGATGGCTGTGAATTTAATACTACTGCTTTAAAAAATAGCAGTAAGAATTTCTGTGTTAGGGTGAAGGGGAAAAGATGCGCTGAATAGGGTGGCATGGAGAGGAAGAGTCTCTGGCATAGTCATTTCTTGGTACCTGGAAAGAAAGAACATGTGGAAAGGCAGCGTGGTATTGCCTGTAGATGCCAAGATCTTTGGCAGTTGTTTGTGCAGTATTCTTGGCCCTCATCCATTTGAGGTAACTTTGTAATATGTGAGGAAATCCTGCTGTTTGCTAGAATGCTGCCAGGGCCTGACAGAAGTGATGGACCCTGAAGAAGAAGGTGTTTAAGCAACAGCCTGTGGAAGGTGGAATCCCTACAAACTAGGGGTAAGAGCTGCCATCTGTCACTATTTGCACTGAAAATAGGAGAAGCTTTTCTCCTCCTGGCATGCCATCAGGATTTAAAAGAAAAAGTGTTTTCAGTCTCCCCTAAAAACTTGCTGTTGCTAACAACAAGGGGTACAGAGTTCAGCGTGATAATTATTCAGTCTGCTTAAGTTTCCTTTGTAGTTTCAGGGACTCTGTGGCAAATACAGCGCTGTTAAGTAATAGCTCAGAGCGTTGCAAGTGACCTCATCAGCAAAACGAACCTTTGCAGGACTGGCCAAGACAGGCCAGGAGAGTTGAGTGATGTTAGCTCAGAACCTGGCAGTGTCTCTGCATAGCTTCTATATATTGTTTTATGTATATTTCAGTGTTAAAATATGTCATTTTTTGCCTCTTGCATAAGCAAAATGACTTTGGAGTACAGAGGGTTGTTAAAACGTCCAAGCCTCCAGCGTGATGAAAAGTTTTAGGAAAATTGCTTGTCACGGCTAAGCCCCAGAGGCGCCCCTTGTTCTTGCTCTGGAATAATGTGCAGAAGTGTAAGAAGATATTTCTGCTTTGATTGCTGGTCCAGTTGCCTGAAGGGCAGGCGCTGACTTCCGCTGTGTTCCTGGACCCCTGACGGACTGGTCTTGAAACGTGACACTGGAGGTTTATGTTCCACCCTAATGCGTGTTTGGTTAGTCTTCCATCTCACGCTCCCCATCTTTGGTAAGAGCTCAATGTTAAAGAAGAAGTCTTGTGTTGAGGCTTCTCACGCCAAATGCCCTTCTTCCGCTTGTCTTGGAGGTGATGGAAGAAAACGCGCTTCTCATCTTTCTTCTTCCTGGCCCTCTCTGCTTACAGAGGTGCTGTCACTGGAGCTCTGAGCACTGGGAAATAATCTTGGGACACCAAGGGTGAAACACTGTCCACATTGAGAAAATTGAGAAATGCCCAGTTGAGAAAATTCCTGTTATCTGCAGCTCGTCCCAGGCTTCATTCAGTCTCTTCTTTGTATTGGATAAATGCCAGTCATCTGGGATTGGTTCTTCTGATGCTATTTACAGGTTGGAATAAGTTACTGCATTAAAAATGGTCATCTTTCAAGGTGAGCAATACTTGTGCTCTCTGAACGTGAAAGCCCAAGTGTAAGATTAAGGTAAATCCTGATTTATAAAGCATGTCATAAAGGCTAGAAGGTTAGTTAACTTCAAGATAACAAACTGCAAAGCATTAGATTCAGAAAGGTCATAACATACTGTGCTCCACTAGTCTAAATTGACATAATAGTACCATGACTTGTGCATATAAGGGAGTGTTGGTACTTGGGTTATAACATAACCTTCAACTCCCAACAGTTTCTGAAGTCTTATAAAAACAATATTAAAATCAATTGCAGAGGTATTCCTCCATGCTGCTATCCAGCAGCTAAAGTACCTCTCACTTTTACTTTTTTTTTTCCCCAACTTCTCTGAGTATTTTCCTCAAGTTTAAGAGCTGTTTGTCTCAATGTTTGATCCTTTCCTGTTGCTGAAGCTACCCTAGGTCATGACATGGCGGGGGCTTGGCAATATAGAACAAGTTGCTGGTACTTTCATGTGTTTTTTTTTGTTTTTTTTTAAGGGTAATGAGGATGATGATCATCATCTTGGTGTCATCATCAACAGGAAGGGATATTGGAGCTGAAAGTAGTTAGAGTAAGTGCTTCGGGTTACTGTTGAGCAAAACAGTAGAAAAATTGCTTTGAAAGAGGTAATTTAAACAGCAGCTACCTTAGTTACAATATGCAGCTGGTTCTGCCTTCCTGAGCTGTGGTAGGCTCTGGCAGAAGGTGATTTGTCCTGAATTTCCTGTGCTGTCAGTTTGAAGGAACTTCTGCTTGACCTTTGGGGAAGCTTGTGGTTCTTCTGAATTTCATTGTGATTATTTGTAATAGTCAAGTGTATTGTGTTGATGATGTGTTACTTTTCCTTAAGGATGTCTGTGCTGAGTTTTTTGCCTTCTGACTCACATTAGGGTTAAACTTGTCTTTTGAAATCTGCATCACTCACTCGCTGTCTTTTTGAGCCAGGCTTTGCTCTGGCCGTACCTGGTGAGTTCATTGAGTGTCTGAGACCACTCCACTCCCTTTCATTTCTAGGTCCTTCTTTCTGTTCCTTGTTCACCTTATACTCTTCCTCCTTCTGTCTCTTTTTACACCAAATATTCACCACTTTCCCTAGCATCTACAGCGGTGCCTTAGATGTGCTTTTTCTACTAAGTCTTTTAAAGATAATTTGTAGCAGAGATGGGAAATGACAAAAAGCTTATTGCACCCATGGCAGTCTATGAAAGGGAAGACATGGTAGCTGGTTTCATTGGCCCAATTCAGTAGCTCATGGATGTGCTTGGGAAACAGTTTGTAGTGAGCCCTTGCAACAGGCAGTATAGCAGTGGGGGCAAGCAGCAGGGGCTGGCACAAAGCTCAGACAGCTCTATTGCAGATGGAATTTATCATGGTATTATTCCTCTAGGAAGAAGTGCATCCCATCAAAACTTAAATCTTAGCTTAACTTGTCCAAGTGGATGTCTTCACTGGAGAGAGTTCTGCTGCTGAGAAAGCTTGCAGAACAGTTGCATAAAATTTTGCAGGTAGTGCTTTTAACAGTTAGAATAGGAAATAAATTAAGAGGCTTTTTTTTTTCTCTCTATAGGATTTTGTGGTTTGTTTGCTACAGTTTATGGTTTATCTTGGATATACTAACAGTAACAACTGAGATCAATAAGTCTGCAAGTAAATAGGTTGGGGAGTCATGTCTGGGGATACCACTTGTGGCAGGTATCCCTCTGAACTTCTTTCGTTAAGATTTATTTCTTACACTTAGAGTTTTAACTTTGTTTGAATTTCAGCAAAAAGGAACCACCAAAAAATCCAGTCACAGATTAGCCTGAGGTGGTTGTTGATTGATACAATAATCATTTATTTAACAATGATATTGATTATATTGATTTGTCTAGATAACTTCAGACAGAAGTTCAGGTATGACTTCTTCCCCTTTGAGAGGTGGGCTGTAGCCTGTTCTCTTAAGGCAGAGGCTTACTCACAGAACGTGTGGGTTAACATCTTAAACAGTTTTATTTGCAAATGGGTGAGAGTCAGAGTTGAGCAGAGCATTGTTCTGTAGCTGGGAAAGTGGAGAACAGGATTGGGAACTCCTTAAGCTAACATTAAGGCTGAAAAAAAAGTTCTTATCGGATTATAGCTTGACATTTGGACTGCGTTTTCTTTTGGTCAGTTTGTAGAGCTGAAAATCCTCTTCTCTTGCTTTCATGAGTGTCAGTTATACACACGGCAATGTCACAGGTTAATCTCTGTCACAGGTTAATTAATAAATAAGAAGGATGTCTTTTTTATTTTACTGAAATCTCTAAAGCTGTGACATGTAAAAGGTTGGCATCTAGAAAGTTCCAAGTCTGGAGAAGATCCCTGATAACTCCTCTGAAGCAGAGTCTTTGATATTCCTTCTGTTCTGTTGTCAGAGCTAAATGCTAAGTGGAGCAGCATCAGTGCTGTGCCGTAGAAGACTGAGTCTGTAAAATAAAAAAGGGTGTTCTGATGCCTGGGATTCCTTGAATTTGATTGTGACTAGTGCTGAGTTATTTTCCACCTAACTGATTCCTAAATCTCTTTTTGGCAGGTTGCTATTTGCTGTTGTCTTCAAATAGCTCCATTCCAGGAAACTGTGGATAGTGCTCGATCTCCTATTTCAGCAGTGTGAGAGGGATGAATGCTTTTCTTTGCAGGAGAGTGTATGTTCGTGCACAGAGTGTGTACGTGGAGAACAATTGTAATGTCAGTTTGTATTTAATGTGTGTACCATAAAATAGAGCCACGTCTTCAAAACATCTTTTTCCTTTTGTTCCTTTGCAGGTGTATCGAGTAGCACCGAATGCTCCTGTGGACGTAATCACTTCACGTGTGCTGTCAGCGCTTTCGGTGAATGTACGTGCATCCCTGCTCAGTGGCAGTGTGATGGAGACAATGACTGTGGGGACCACAGTGATGAAGACGGCTGCAGTAAGAATACCATTTGTGACTTGTGTTTGTGAAAGCTGAATGTTTTAACTGTGACAGGTAACTTCAAACAAACCGTGTGTAAGAAAGCAAGATACTCAGCAGTGAGAGAGCTGCACCTGTGGAAAGCATGGGCAGAGACAGTTTCTTCCTTTTGAGTGAGATGTTTTAGTTCTGAGATGAATTCTCAATGTTGTTTTCTTTTTCTGTGTGTGTGTTCTGTTGCAAACTGTACAACAAACTGACATTTTTAGAATCAGTTCCAGTAGGTTTTTCCTCAACCATTATCTTTTCAACACATCCCAGACTGACTGACTTTCCTATAAATATTTTCGGCTTGGATTGATGTCCTCAGACTGCCTGGTTCTTGTAGGTGTTTTCCTGTAGTTCTCAGGAGAGTCCTGCCTCTGCTTACCTGGCTATGACGGGAACTGTTTTTCTTGCAAATCTGAAGCCCTGCTGTGACAGGAGCCAATTATTCCGTGACATGTTTGCTTCCTGCTCCAGATCATGTTTACAAGCCATAGTCCTGTAGTAATAATAGTAATAAGCAACCTACCAGCTGTCATGCCAGCTTCATAGACTTTCTCTATTTGGTGTCAGCTCTCTGGCTTGCTGACAGTGTCTGACTTGGAAGCCTTCGCTACACATGCCCAGAGTAGCTCAGCTGCCTTCCTGCCTTGTGCCAACAGAGACTACTTTGGACTGTCCCTAACGAAAGCTGCGTGCGAGAAGAGGAATGGTTTTCATTCTGCCCTTCTATATGTACTTTGAAGTCCAGTGTGGTGTGAATGAGTCTTACTTCCTGTGGCAAGGGTGAAAGGACAACTGAGTAAACTTGGCCTGAGGATTGATAAATAGTTCTGTTTCTCATAAGATACGCCAAATCCTGTCCTAACCATCCCCCAACAGAGCCATTTTACTCTGAATTTAGCATCTGTATTGTGCCTCCTCAGCTTGTAAATGTGTCGCTCCATGGAACTCAGACATGCTTGCCTAGCTGCATGTGCTGTTGTACAATGCTATTTCATTTAAAGAGCCTGAAAAAGAATTTACTTCTTTTACCTTAAAGCATACTGAAAGTAGCCTTCTGTTTCCATCTCATTTGGGAACTTCACGTAATTCCTGTTGAGCTACAACACATTCAAGTCCAGTAGATTTTCTTTGTTGCCAGAAACAGTATAGCTACTACACCTACCAGTCCCACACAAATGTGTTCTGTGATGATGTGAGGATAAAAATATCCCAGGCCTTTTACTGAAACTGATGGAAACTTTTTTTAGAAAAATAGTCTTCCCTCTGCCTCCTCCATAATCACCAGTCCGGGGCTCAGATGCAAGAGCTTAGGTGAAGCTTTGCTTCTAAACTTCTGGTTTGGCTAAACTGAGTTTATGGTTTCTGTTGAAAAGACACCACTTCCATATCTGGTATTTCTTGTGAGTAAAGTTTACTTCATGCTTTATTATTTTATTGGGCTTGCTTTTTCTTTAAAAGGCATCAAAGGGCATCCCAATTAATGCAGTGCCCCTCAGGCATAGCCCTTTTGATTGAAGGGTGGTGGAAGATTGGGTGTTGATACCCTTTTTTCTTCTCTTTCTTTTTATAATTTTGACCAGCAAAGTGCGTAAATACAGTTTGACAGCACTGTTGAAAATGTTTTCTGTTATTCTGGAACTAGACTTTCCAAAAAACAGTTGATGAAATCTGTGTGCATACAGACATGTAGCTATATGAGTACAGCTGAGGGTCAGGCTACTGGTAGTATGAACTTTTTGTAATTAATATTTAAACTAACTCCTCATTCTTCGTATGACTGAGGGTTTGTCTAATCAAACCGTATTGTTCAGCCTGCTGTGATCCAGATCTGAGCACCAGTCACTCACTGTCCTTGGGCACAAAGCAACCTGGGCACTGCAGGCAACAGGGATAAAGTGTTCAAAGGCTAGTGGGACGTGATTGAGGCTGCGTTTCACCTTATAAACTTCCCTTTCCCCCTGCTCTTCCCCCTCCCCTTCGGCTTGGCCATAAAAGAGCGCCCTGTGTAATAGGAGTTGGGAGAGGGGGAGGAATAGCAGGCCTACGATAGACCTAGCTTTGCTGAAACTTTGGATGATGTCCAGTGTGACCATGCAGAGGGATGAGCTCAGGGAAATGGTTGGAAGTTCAAAGGCCTTTTTGTGCTGCTCACTGCAAGTTGACAGATGTGCTCTCTTAGGCTGTCGCTGGCCCGCTTAGCTCTTCCCGCACGCTCCCTTTCCTTGTGCTTGTTCCCTCTGCTTGGGGAAGCAGGTTAGTTCCTATCCTTGTGGCCATTTGTCTGTCTTCAGCTCCATCCTAGGACTTGCCTTTGCTTATTCCTTTCAAGAAAAATACTGCTGCTTTGCACGGATGTGGAGAGAATTGAGTAGGGAAAGGGGGGAGGAGGTTTCAGGCTTAGTTGCATTTACCGTTGCAGTGCCTAAATGCCTAATCCTGCTCTGAGTAGTGGTAAGACCATGTTAGTGCAGTCTAACAGTTTCTCATCAGTGGAAACTGCCTATGAAGGCCTTGCAGCTATCATAGGAAGTAATAAATGTCCTTAATTTAAACCCCCGCTAGAAGTGGGGCTGAAGTGCTAGAACTGTCCCACAGTCATGCAATAATTGCTATCAAAGCTGGGGAGCAAATATAGGTGTGCTGTTTCCAGGCTTCTGGCTGCTAATCCAGCTTGATAATCCACTCTTTCTCCCTCTCTGGCAGTGGAAGGAATCCTTGATGTTTCACAGGTGTAGCCATGTATTCTTCTAATTGAGGGAGGAAGAAGATGGAAGCGTGGCTTTTAAAGTTAGTTAAAGCAGTAAAATCCCTTAGCAAATTGTAAAGGTATTCCATGATGGCAGAAGAAAATATAGTGGAGGTTGTTTGAATACCCTGCACTATGTGTTTTCTGAAGCGTGACACCTTAACTTTTAAATTTCCTCTTAACTTTTTAATTTTCAAACAATTTTGGGGGAAATACTTACAACAGCACTAAATTTTATCCTCTGGACTAATGATATGCCCTCAGCTTTAACTCCATAGGAAGAGAACTCAAAATATGAAGAAATAAATGACTAACAGAAGGGCTGAACAATAATAGCCCCAGAACAAAGGGCTGTACAGTGGGACTGAAGCTGACGTGTGTAGAACTAACAGGAAGACATGCAGGAATGTTTCAGTGAGGACAGCTTGCTTTTTAAAGGGGAGAAGGGATCATGGGCTGGGAGGATCAGGGCTGGGAAGAGGGGATAGGGACAGGCTGCCCCTGCGCAAAAGCTGCTCCTGGAATCTCCTGCGTTTGCCTTTTGAAGCGTCTGTTTCTGAACATTATTAGATTCAGGTTACAAATTTACACAGATCCCTGGCCTGATCCCATTGGTGGTTCCTAAGCTTTACGAAACATCAGCCTTCATTCATTATTTTTTTTGTCTTAAGTGTTTTTTTCTTTCTTTCCATTTTCCTTCCTCCTTTAAAGGAGAGCTCCTCTGGAAGGGGATTTATCTCCCCCCTGGTGTTGTCTGGGCTGGCACATACTTGCTGTCTGCTAGGGTGGGAATTAGGTCCTCCTTTGTATGTGGCAGTTTGTGTTTTGCTCTCTTTCCCCTGCTCCTGCTCCCCCTCCCCTGTGGTTGCAGCTCAATTTTTATATTTAAGGGAGAGTATGAAATTGGCTGAACTGCTCCCTGTAGGGGTGGAATTTCATTTTGTGTTGTTACCTCATGAAGGGATGCAGCAGTTCAATGGGATAATGGTATCAGCTCTGAACCAGTGCTAATGGCCTAACCCTCTGGGAGCCTGAAGAATTCTCCCCTGGAGAGTCAGCATGCAAATTCCCTTCCAGGCGGCTCCTGTGCAGTCCTTTGGTGATTAGTCACGCTGGGACTGGGCAGAGCAGACAGAAAAGCATATGCTGGGGGGATGGTCTTAGTCCTGAAACTGCAGCTGAGGCCAGGGAAGGTTTGCTCAGCATGTGAAGTATGTATGGGAGCTGCACTTGGGGGAGAGAGGGCTGATCTGTGGGGCTGGCTCTCTGAATCCAAATATCTGCCTTGGCTTTGTTCAGAAGCAGAGTTGGGATTTCTTTCCCCTTTCTATCTGCCCTGGGGAAGAAGGAGGCTCTCCTTCGCTTTGATGCAGCAGCACAGGGCTGCTCAGAGAAAGCACAGGGTGGGGAAGTGGGCCAGCCTCCGGACTACTAGGGTGGTGTCAGAGCTGTGAGGGTGGCGATACAGATCTGTGTGCCTCCTGCATACCTCTCTGAGGCCTGGAAGTGGCTGAGTGTGATCTGAACGTATACCTACACCAAGATGTCGTGGATGTGATAGGATGAACCTTTTCCTGAGGGCTGGTGCCACAGTCTGTATTTTGTCATCAAGTGTGGTGTTCAGCGGTGACGCCCTGTCAAATACAGAGTTGTGGCTTAGGTGATCCACATCCGTGCTTAGACTCTTACAGCCAGTCTGAATTGAGCTGCAGTAGTGTATTCTTAGGGTTGGGAGGCTTTTGGGCCAGGCACTCGGTATGAAATGTTGGAGGGTGTGCTATAAAGAGCTGTGAGTGATTCCGTGCAGTGTAATCCATACTGCTAACACAGGGCACTGGCACCAGTCCTGGCCTATGTGGAAATGAAGGGGTGAGGAAGCTAGGAAAGTAGAAAATGTGGCTATTTGTTCTCCTTATTAAATCCTCCTCCTTGTGTGTGTGGCTGCTGTCTTCACCTTCTTTTAAGCCTTGTGCCCCCACCCCCAGGACAGCATTGGCAGGGGAAGAAGTAGGGGCAGAGCAGAGGAGGGCTGAGCCCCTGGTGACAGACGGGAGATGCTGTCGGCAAGCTGGGCTGGGATGAAAGGGTTTCAGGCACTGGCCTCTGCAGCCTGCTCCCCTTCACGTCGCTGAGCTAACCTTGCTCTTCGGAGAACACACCTGTCAGGAGCGGGGTCTTTTGCAGCCCCTTCCCCACCACAGCTGGCAGCACTTAAAAGCATGAACCTCCCCGGGGTTGAGGGTTTCTCTCATCCGTGGGGGCAGGACGGAGCTGATGCTCCCCCGTGAATTCCAGCTTTGTGGCTCTGGGCCGCCTTGAATGCTGTGGATTTGTGGTTCCACTCCGTTGCCAGCAGAGTCCTGTGTAGACAAGTGTCCCATACACCCTCTCCCTCTATCCCTTCTGGAGACCTTTAGCAGGGTTTGAACCCTATTGCCCATACCCAAGGCACAGTGAATTTATCCTCAGCAATGGGTTCCTGTCTCTAAGCTTCTCCTCACAGATTTAGACAAAAAAAGCTGGCAGAATCCCCAAGCTGAAACACACTTTTCATGTGTTTTTCTTGTGGCATGTGCCTTGCAAAACCCTGTTCCCCAAACCATTGTTTCTGATGGTTTTTATCCTAAAGAACTCACTGGGTAATTGAAACAGGATGGACTGTACTGGGAAGCATGCAGGAAAATGTTGATATTGTAATTTTCCTTGTTATGAAACAAGTGCCATTATGGGATGATAGCAGGCTTAGGGATGAAAGAGAAAAAAGGAACTCAGTGGGGAATTGTGATGGCTACTCTATTGTGGAAAGGTCAGTGCTCCTCTGGGGAGGAAAGGCTGACAAACTGCAGACCTATCCTGCCACCCCTCTGAGGCAGAGCTCTTTCTTGTGACTTGAAATTTCATGTCTTTTGTTTCTAAGAGCCTTCTCCCATCAGGAGGGAAGGAACTTCTTTTCAGGAAGGAAGCTGGCTGTAGCTCCATACTGAGGTGTTTCTTTGCTCTTGCAGTGCTGCCCACTTGCTCCCCCTTGGACTTCCACTGCGACAACGGGAAGTGCATCCGCCGGTCATGGGTCTGTGATGGAGACAACGACTGCGAGGACGATTCTGATGAACAGGACTGCCGTAAGTCACCTCTCAGAGGGGAGAGAGTCATGCTGCATGCCTGCCATGGGTGAGGAAAGTTAGCCCACTCTGTTACAGGATTTTAAGAGTTTATCCACTGAGGCAGACCTTTGGCTTGCAATAAGCTATATCCTGCCTCTGACAGAGATGTGTACCTGATGTCCGTAAGCCCTCCCCCATTGGCACCTGGCTTGTGGTTCAGATGTGTGTCCTGGGGGAGGGGGTGCTGCTCTGTCCAGCTGGAGAACAGCTTATGCCCTGCAGCTTTGCTAGTTAATGTCCCATGAAGCACTTCCCCGAGCTGAGCGCTTCATGTCCTCCCCTGTTCGTGGAAACGCCTAACCCCTGCCAAATCCAACTGAACTGCCTGTCTGGCTGACTTCCTGTGGCCTCAGGTTCCACTGTCTGACTTTTCTGCTGTGCTGGGTTGTCCCCAGCATCCTCTCCCTTTAAACTGAGCTCCCTGAGAGAAAGGTGCTGTAGTTATGCTCCCCACTCAGAGACCAGTTACCCTGAAAGCTGACCGACTGCTGCCGTATGAGGTTGCCATCTTCAGAAGAGCTGCCATGGCAGGCTGCTAGCTGTGAGCACTGCTGTTGTGCTTCTGCAGCTTACTAAAACTGAGTGAATTTGGCCTAAGCCCTTGCAGCTTTCAGCCCCTTCCTTTTACACTTGGTGTTGTGGATGAGGTTTACTTGTGGTAGGCTTCTGTTAGCAAAAGGTGGTCAGGGATGCAACTTTCCTTCTTCACAACAGATCATCCAGTCTGTACTTGGCAACATGTGCCAGGGAGCCAGCATAGCCCTTGAGCTTCAGATTCTCTGAAACTGCACTGGTTGCTAGGGCTGACATCAGGCTGCAGTTAGGAGCAAAATTTTGTGCTGCCTGTTTGAGATGATTGCAGCTGCTCAATAAGCATCACTCTGCAGTCCTTGAATTCTACAGAAATTGGGTGCGTAGTGCTCTGGAGTGGCTCTGATGGAGGAACCAGAAAAATAAATCTCTTGGCTGTAAAGTATTCCATGTCATTTTAGCCATTTATGCAATGCTTGCGTGCTAATGAATTCACTTTTTGATCAGCATTGCCCTGATCTTTGCCTTCCGGGCAGAGGGCTGGGAAGCAGGGTCCAGGGATCTGACATCCTTGGGATGCTCTGGGTGGTAGGACTAAGGTTGGTTTTCCAGTCTCTTTTCAAAGCTTTTCATAAAAAAAAAGTTATTTAGGTCTGGGTCTGTTTGGTCTTCTGTTTTTCAGAAAAGGTTGGAAAGCCCTCATATTTAAGACAACAGTAGAGAAGGGTGTGATCAAAAGTTTTGGAGACTAATGAAAGGAAAAAGACAAGGTTCTGAGAATAAGAGACTCCTAGGGAGTTGTCCAGACTAGCACTTAACCATAGGAGGGTTTCGGTTGGATTAAGGTCCTCAGGTGCTAATTTTGCAGTCCCTTTTTCTTTTCCTCACTGGCCTGCAGACAAGCTTTTGTAGAAGACTGGCAAAGAGTGGAATGAGGCTGCAAGTACTGGAGAGTTTGGAAGAGAAAGTTGAAATTTCTCCCTTTTCAATGAACATTTCCTTTCCTTTGAAGGTAGTTTTGGTATTGTGGGAAAAAAAGGTGGAGGTACAATTCTGACAAAGTATTTGTTAGGTAATGATAGGCCATATTAATTGCTTTAAAAAAGAGGCCTGCATTGCCTTTTTTTCTTGTGGGGTTCACTTGAACCACGCTTGGGGCTGTGCAAGAATGCCAGCCCAGGGTGGGCGGCTCCATTATTCTGTTCCAGGTCCTTCCTCCAACCCATGTTCTCAGGTTTTAGAGCCCACTGTGCAAGCAACTTGCAGCTGGAGTGGAAGAGAGAGGTTCGGGGAATATCACAGTGGCCATCTTGATGTTGTTAGGATAAGGGAAATGAACTCTCCAATTAAGTAGCCTCCTTGGAGGAGGATGCTCAATCTGTGACACGCCACAGGTTTGGCATTTGCTAAGCTTAATCTTACTGCCTTGTCTTCACCTTATTCTCTTTCGTGTCCCTGCAGCTCCACGGGAGTGTGAGGAAGATGAGTTCTCATGTCAGAATGGATATTGCATCCGCAGCCTGTGGCACTGTGATGGAGATAACGACTGTGGAGACAACAGTGATGAGCAATGTGGTGAGTAGCGGCCCTGCCAATATCATGAATGACAGTGATGGCTGCCTGCCCTGCTGGGGCTTGAAAAGGCATCGCACAGGCTCCCACCTGTGCAGTTCTAGGGTCCTCTTAGCGTGGCAAGGGCTCACAGCTGGCTTATCTGGACCAGGCTTGTGGGATATTGTGTTCCCATGGCTGGCTGGGATTTCAGGTTGTGTGGCTTATTTGCCAGGCAAAAATCACTTGAGGCTTGTTATTCCTTCACATGCAATTGTGAAGACCCATGGATTCCTTTCAAATCCAGTGCTCTGTGTCTGTTAAATGAGCACTGACAGTTTTGTCCTGGCACTGCATGACATGGAAATGTATGGTTTAATGAGCAGTCTTGTTTGTCAGTGCCCTAGGAGCTTCAGGAGCATTGTGTGGTTGTTTCCTGGGTACTCTGAGAAAAGACAAGGCTTTGTTTGTATTACTATCTTTGCAGATATGAGAAAGTGCTCGGAGAAGGAGTTTCGTTGCAGTGATGGCAGCTGCATAGCTGAGCACTGGTTCTGCGATGGTGACACAGACTGCAAGGATGGTTCTGATGAAGAGAATTGCCGTAAGTGCTCTCCTTGCTTTGTAACCACAGGAAATAGCCTTTTGGACCTGCTCCTGTCTTGGGGTTTGGCACGTTTTCTGCAGCAGAGATCAGAAACGAGTTAGTCCTGCCTGTACTGGCAGCTAGGCTGCCTTCCGTTGTCTACCCCAGAGGGCATGAGAGGAGGATGGTATGCCTCTTGTGTTACCTCACAGAAATACTTAGGCTGTTCCTGGCTGCTTCTCTGTTGCTTCCCATGGATATATGATCTTGACTCGGAGCAGGGGGCTTACGCTTCATTGGATAGAGCTCTATATAAAACTGTAAGAGCTGGAGGGCAGGGAAAAAGGGGAGAAAACTGCTCCCTCCTTTATTCTCGTCTGATTCCTGCCTGAAATCTCCTGGGGGGCTTTGCCCACTGACAGCATCCTAAGGGACCGCATGTTCCCAGCTGGCATGCTGCAAGGGCTGCCTGCCTGCCCAACCCCTCTTCACTCAGATGCTTTACTCAGGACCTCGTCAGATAAGGGCTGATAGGATGAATTAGTTGGAAGCTGATTTGACTGATGGAGATGGGGGAAGGTGGGGGTGTGAGAACCCACAGCAGTTTTCTCCTCCACCATCATGGGCTTGTGGCAAGTGGAACAGGAGTCTATTATGTCCCTTCCTAACCCCCACTGCTCTCTGCCATGTCTCTGAGCGCATTTAGTGTCTGTGGAAGTTTCAGCGGTCCCTTCCCCCACCCTGCTTTCAAAGGCATTTTGCAGAATTTGTTCTAGATAGCAAGAAACTTCAAAAAGCTCTAGGAGGGGGGGATCAGGGCCGCCAGCTCCTGAAGGGCAGGGGAGTGGATGCATGGGGGAGTTGTCTTTTATCTCTCCAGATAATGAGAGTTGGCAGCAAGCCAGGGGCTGCAAACATTTCTAAGCTGGGAAAAGGCTCTAAAAGGAAGCCAGCCTCTTTCCCTCGCCTTTACCCCTCTCTCCTTTCTCATTCCCTTGCCTGTTGATTCCATGCAGGCCATGAATAGGCTCTGGGGAAGTGAGGAGAGATGTTTCAACCTTGCCTCCTATGCAGGTGGAAGGGCAACCTGAATTTGTGTTCATGTTCCTCTGAGTTGAAATGCTTCTCAAATCGTGGCTGGCAGTTTTCTCTGTAAGGCATTTTAGTAAGGAACTTCACTAAGAAGCTCACTTCGGCTGCCTCCCTTTCTCTTACCTTACTCAGTGTGGCTGTCAACTTTTCCTTATATCCAGTCCTGTTCATTCTTCATCTAAGACAATGTGGGACTACACTTTTTTTTTTTTTTTTTTGATGGCATGGGATGTATAATTGTGCTACATGAGAATATGTCATCAAGTTCATTTTCTCCTCAGGGAGGCCCAAACACTACTTTCAGATTGCTTAGGTGAGGCACAGGTTAACACACCTAGTAACACACGTTAGTAACTAGCCACTGGATACTGGCTGAACTGGAGCTCTTACTATGTGCCTGGAGGCTCTGCCCACTACTTGAGGTTGGATAGGCAGGCGTAGTTCAGGTCCCTGATTGCCAGCCTTTGTTTTCCCTTTTGCTGAGTGTATTTGTTTTCTGACCTCCTCAGCTGAAAGACTCGTGCCTGAAACATGCGGTTCATTCTCCGGACAGCATGAGAAGAGGTGTCAGATTCTGTTGTGTGGGACTTAGATTTTTCATCACTTCCCACGTAGTGTACTGCTGAACAGAAAACAGTGGGCAAATCCTTGACTGCAAGTTTGTTGGGCTCTGCCTAGGGTCATCTGCCCGCCAGTGCTCCGAACTGATAAGGCACGCTTTGTTTTAGCAATGGCTTGAGAGGAAAGGGAGGGGGGAAAATTCAAAGGTCAGGTGCAGAAGCGGGCACCTCGCTGCTTGCTTCCTTTGGTCTTCAAATGTTTGTTTTTGTTAAAATTTTAAAGGAATCATGCCATATTTTAACTTTGCATTGTGATGTGCCTCAGTCCTTAATATAGAGCTACCCCAAAAGGTAGCTTTGTTTTTATACCTGACTTTCAAAGGTTTAATAAACATTTCAAACCTTTATACAGGGCACTAAGACATAGATAGTATCTTGAGCGTAAGAGGGAAGGTGACACTCTTGGATCCTTTTTGTTGCTTTCTCATCAACCCCTTTGTGTTTGTTTTTTTGTTTTTTTTTTTAAGTGAGTTGACTGCACAGTTTTGTTTGTACATAGCTTTAAACTGCCCCTCAGTGAAGCACAAACAGCATTCAAGTTCTCAGCGATACAGGTCATGCAAAGCTATGCAGCAAGGGCTAGTAATTTCCAATGCTTTTCCATTGAATATTTGCTAGTGCATTATTAGATGGAGAAAGGTTGCATTTAAACTGGATTGTGCCCTTTTACCTTAGGCATTTTTTGTTTGATTCCCTTGTTAGCATCAGATGTTCCAGCTGCCACCTGCAGCTTGGAGGAGTTCCAGTGTGCATATGGACGTTGCATCTTGGACATCTACCACTGTGATGGCGACGATGACTGTGGGGACTGGTCTGATGAATCTGACTGCTGTAAGTTAGTGCAGGGTGGTACTGGTCCAAGCTTCTGACCTGCAAGCCTAAATGGATTTTGCATTGGCTGGAGAGACAGCTATCTAATTTGTCACACATAAGCTGATTCTTTGATTATTAATTTTTTAACTCAAGACAGCGAGAGTAGTGATGGGGGTTGCTGTGTAGTCAGCGCATTTCTGCGTGCAGGAATTAAAGCAGTTTCCAGGAGGGATCTGTTGAGGACCAAGTTCCACTATAGTGGAGCATAAATGTGGTGTTGAGAGATTTCTGGGATGTTCCATAGGTCTGAGTTTGCTCCATATTTATTTATTTATTTAATTAATCTCTCCACAGCATCTCACCAGCCATGTCGCTCTGGGGAGTTCATGTGCAACAGTGGCTTGTGCATTAATGCTGGCTGGAGGTGTGATGGAGACTCCGACTGCGATGACCAGTCAGACGAGAGGAACTGCAGTGAGTGCTGGGGACTGGTGGGAGTGTTCTGTTTCTGTGGATGCAAGAGAATATGTGGAAGTGTTATCTTTGAAACAGGTCTCTTCTGATCCTTCTTGCTCACCTAATTTTCTATTTTTTTTGGGTCCCTCAGCTACATCTATGTGCACAGCTGACCAGTTCCGCTGTAAATCAGGGCGCTGTGTCCGTCTGTCCTGGCGCTGTGATGGGGAAGATGACTGCTCTGACAACAGTGATGAGGAGAACTGTGAGAATACAGGTTTGGCCTGCTGCCTTGCTGCTTATAGCTAACATTTCTATCCTGGAGGTACAGATAGTGAGATCTCTTTTGGATAGTTTGAGTTCAGCCTTGACTTACTGTGCTTCCCAGAGTATGAGATCTGTAAACTGTCTTCTACACTTGCAAACACGCGCTGGTCTGTGTGCTTAAACTAACCTAAGTAGTGGTGTTTTCTGGTCAGGTGTCAGATCCCTGTATATGCCTATCCTGCCCATACTCTATGAATTACAACAAAGCTCTGAGACACTTCCATTCAAACCTGGAAGCATTAATGAAGTTCAAAGTTCCTACTCTTGTCAAATGGACTGAGTCTGGCTCGTTCCTTCTAGGTAATTCTGGGTAGCTTTCATGTTGCCTTATGAAGCTGCCAAGCACTTTTAACAGGAGATCGTATCAAAAAGGGCATTTTGTAAAAGTGAAGAATAAAGCTTTTGTTTTAGAGGGTTAAGGGTACCAGCCTCACCGTGCCTTAGACATTTTCTAGGCAGTCTCTTGCTATTTCTTGTAACCATTTCCCCTAAAGCTATTCTTCCATATGATGGATATGGAAAAGAAGAGGGTTTTAACAAACCTCTGTATTGTGGTAAGATTCAGGAAATAACTAGAATCTTCTATTTTTCTTAATTTTTTCAGGTTGTTTGTAGCCCTCATAGAGGAATAGTATATACTGGTCTGTGAATTTGTCACAGTGAGAAGAGCCCAACTATGTATACTGACCTATTTAGATCAGAGTATTTCAAAAACTGTGTTTAGAGTGACAAAAAGGACTTTTAAAACTGCAGCCCTTGTTTGGGCCTGTTGAGGAGAGGGCAGTGTGTGTTGTACAGGTATAGATGAGCTCAGAGGACCTGGAGCTATTGCTCTAGATAAGTCAGCTGGCATGAATAGCATTGTGCAGGAGGTGGTGGTGATCCTGGAAAAAGCAATTGTGCTTAGACAAACCGGTAAACCCATTGCCTTATCTTGATAACCAAGATATTTAAACAAATACTGAAAGAACTGTTGCAGCCCAGAAGCCAAATCAAACTTCCAGAGCCACTGAACTTCAACCTCCCCACTCCAAACGAAACCCGAGATGGTAGAGTACGACTGTTGTCACCACAAGGTTGGTTGTGCAGTTCTGCATTAGGTCTACAGTGATAGTCGTCAGGTAAAAATTAACTGAGGGGTTCTAGTCCCAGCAGAAGTACTGGCTCATCTAATGAGAAATAGTGCACTGTCTTGATGTCTTTAGCAAGTTAAAAACCTGTGTCAGTTCTTGGATTTATATTTTTATTGGCTATAGGGAGAAAATTCCTAGAACACTAGGAGATCAGCTGATGTAAGAATCTTTGTCTTCATTATGACAAATGCAGTCCAAGTTTTGGAATCCTTTATAAAAAGTATTTCTGTTCTCTGAGAAGTGAATCCGTATGTGATTTGTTTTTATGTTCCCGGTTGGTGTGTCTGTTAGTTCTTATTTGTACTTGATAATCTCACAACTACCCTTTTCAACTCTGCTTGCAGGCAGTCTGCCAATCTAGTTGTTTCTTTGCTGATAACTGTATTGTCCTGTTACACTCCTAGGATTATCAGAGGGTGATGGTTTGGAAACCACTGACAAAGTCAGCTTGAGAGGTATAAGAAATAAGAGGCAACAGGACAGTGCTGTTATTGACAAAGACACAATTAGATTGGCAGAGTCCCTACAAATAGCATTACTTTACTTACAAGAATTTTGTAGAGCCTTCCTGCCAACAGCACAAGTTGAAGTGTGTAGCTCGTGTGAAATCCTGTTGCCTGAGCTCAGATTTCAGTGATGCATGTAAATCTCATTCCAAGTCCGTCACAGTGCAGTTAGGGCTGGACAAGACGCCCATTCCTAGGCAGGCTTAAGATCCATAGCCGTGCTGGGGTGGCATCTCAGATGATTAAAGTGAAGAACTGACTCCACTCTGACACATGCTGAGGAGGGTTGTGGAATCTGGAACCAAAGGGAATTAAGCCAGGACCTTGAAGTCGTTCTGAGAGTGATTAAATAGCAGAGCTTCCCAATATAGCAGCATTGGACTCGGTCTGGAGGAGAGCTCACAGGCCTCTGAATCAGCATGAAGATATTTGGAGCAGTAAGGAGTGGAAGATGAGCTGAATTCAAGGAAAGAGGAAGTAATGGATTTGTGTTCATATATAAAGATTGTAACAAATCTTAGAAAGTGTTCTGTGTCCTTTTCTCTACCATGACTGTTGTTGAATCAGTAAGCTCTGGTGTTTACTTTCTCCTTCCTCTTATTGCAGGGACGCCTCAGTGTGCCCCAGACCAGTTCCTCTGTGGGAACGGGCGTTGTATTGGACAGAGGAAGCTGTGCAATGGAGCAAATGATTGTGGAGATGGTAGTGATGAGAGCCCACATCAAAACTGCCGTAAGTCAATAACAGACTCCAAGACAAGTCTTAAATATAAATGGAGGCACTGTGTGTGGGAGTCTGTCTGGTGTTGCTGAAGGATGCGTGCAAGGAAGAAAGCCTGGGTTGTGTTAATGGGAGAGTGGGTGGGTTGAAGACTGAGGAAAATGACCTTTGTGGTTTTGCCAATTGCACGGTGTGGAGAGGGAATAATGGGGAGAAGATTATGCTTTCAGGTATCAAAGTTTGCAGAGATGGTGAATCCCAAACCATATTATTCTGAGCTTCGTTGTCCAGATCTTGGGAAGGGCTGATACCCATTGGTTGTGGCCTGCAGGGGAGAGTTCTGACTGAAAAGAGGCAGCTTCCAGCACAGTTTGTCTTCCCCGTGTTGCTTAGCCTATTCTAAAGTGTGGCTGCTGCCTAACTGCTGAGGACACAAGCAGCTGCCTTGCGGTTTCAGCTTAGTTATCTTCATGCATTGCTTTTGCAGGTCCACGAACGGGGGAGGAGAACTGTAATGTCAACAACGGTGGCTGTGCTCAGAAGTGCCAGATGGCACGAGGGATGGTGCAGTGCACCTGCCATACAGGTTACAGGCTCCTGGAAGATGGACGATCGTGCCAAGGTGGGTTTTTGGAGCAGTAGCCTCCTCCCTGCTGCTTTGATGTGCTTGGAGTTGATGGCTACGATAGGTTGCAAATCAGAGCATGAAAGCAGAAGCAACCTGTCAGTGAGGTTGCCTGACTTGTTGATGATATAATGGTAATTTTCTCCCTTTGTAACATGCAGATGTGAATGAATGTGCTGAAGAAGGTTACTGCAGCCAAGGCTGTACCAACAGTGAAGGAGGCTTCCAGTGCTGGTGTGAGCAAGGCTACGAGCTGCGACCTGACAAACGTAGCTGCAAAGCTCTAGGTAAAGAGGAATTCAACCTTACACTGGTGCATGTGTGTTGATACATACATGTTGTTCTCATAACTTTGTCTCTGATGCTTTTTGGCAGCATTATGCTGTTCACTGAGCCAATGTGCGACACAAGGAAGTACCTGGATTTTTATTAGATATGCCTAGGTTGTCAGTGAAAATGTGTGGAAACTTTGTGATTTTGACTATGGAGAGATATTTCTGTCATTTCTTTCCTTGCCAGTGGGACAGCCTTTGTCTGCTTTTTGTAGTTTCTTGTCATTCCTGGTGACCCAGACCATGGGACAAAACTAGTATCCTGTCTCTGTTTAGGAAGCGTCTCAATCCTTCCTTGTCAGTGAAGTTGCATCACATGTCCTTGCTCTGGTTTAACCTTTGATGCTGGTCACCAGTTCTGAATGTTGTGAGTGGCTGCTCTATGGACATCTGTTTCTAAGGGCATACATACATTTGTAGAACTTAACTTCTCAGCTCCCCTAATGTAGGAAATGAGGAATTAAGAGTTCCGTTACATAAATTAGGAATATTATTAGGAATTCCCCTAATGAAATCCACAAAGAACTTCAATTCTTTTTTCAGCAGAAGTATCTACCGAGTTTATATCTAGCTGAGGCATACTTTAACTATGTCATGTTTTGCTGTGACAGTAGGCTGTGGTAGAAGGTGTGGTACAGCATGTGTGTTTATATGGCTGGGAGGTGGATATAGGCAAAGGAAACTATAAACTTGCTGCCAAGTGTGTGCCTAGTGGTATGGCTTCAGAGGCTGAGGTGAGGTGAGCTCAGATGGAGCCTGGAATGATCACATCTTGACAAAGCTCTTGGCAAACATTTATTTAAAACTGCCAGATTTTGAGTTAAGTTTGTGTATTGTGGTTATGGAAACAGCTCTTTGAGGTGTTTTGCACTTGGGCGTTGATTTCTTGTTGCTGGTACTTCAAAACAACATTGTGGAACTTAGAGCAAAGGGAATGGTAGGCAGGACCCTGTCAGAGTACTCTAATGCTGTCTTCCCATTTATCCTCAGGGCCAGAGCCAGTGCTGCTCTTTGCCAACCGAATTGATATCCGACAAGTGTTGCCTCATCGCTCAGAGTATACGCTGCTCCTGAACAACTTGGAAAATGCCATTGCCCTTGACTTCCACCACAGCAAGGAGCTGGTGTTCTGGTCTGATGTCACTCTGGATCGCATAATGAGGGCCAATCTGAACGGTAGCAATGTGGAAGAAGTGGTTTCCACAGGGCTGGAGAGCCCAGGTGCGTCACCACAAAAAAGACAAAGGTCTGGGCGCTATCTGTGGTGTGAGAATAGGGATGGGTGAGTGGAGAAAAGTGGGTACCCAGAGTTCAAAATGGAGTGCATCTCCCTGAGCAAGGGGACGGATGGGTTGGATGGAATTGGGTGTGAGATGATTGTCTCCCTGGAATTCATCTCATCTGACAGCATAGAAGACAGGAGGACTGAACTGGGACTTCCCTGAAGCTAAGAAGGAAAGGGAACTATTTTTCCAAGCAGAGTCTGCTCCTGATTTCACTCTGTGCTTAATTCTCCCCTGGAGATAGGTGGACTTGCTATTGACTGGATCCATGACAAACTATACTGGACAGATTCTGGGACATCTCGAATTGAAGTAGCAAATTTGGATGGCACTCACAGGAAGGTGCTTTTGTGGCAGAACCTGGAGAAGCCCCGAGCGATTGCCCTTCATCCTATGGAGGGGTGAGTGAGAACTTAAGACCTCAGAGAGCTTTCCATGCAAGTGCTTCTGTGTGGACAATAGAAACCTTATCCTTGGTCACTAAGGCTGCCTTTGGACTCGAGCCCTTTATTTGATACCAGCAGTTTGGGAAACCTTGAGGTGCTGAGGGCTTTCAGAGCCTTAGTCCTATTCTGGAGCCTCCAGATTTCAACAGCTGGCTGTTGCTTCTTCCATGGCTGTGGCCCAGGTCTCACGTTTGAGGTCACAGGATCGACAGTGTTTTGCCCTGATAGGAAGTGATGCTGTGTGCATTACGTGGGACATGAGTTTTCTAACCCGTTTCTCCTTGCCTCCTCCAGCACTATCTACTGGACTGACTGGGGCAACACTCCCCGCATCGAGTATTCCAACATGGATGGCTCTAATCGGCGCATCATTGCGGACACGCACCTCTTCTGGCCCAACGGACTGACCATCGACTATGCAGGGCATCGGATGTACTGGGTGGATGCCAAGCACCATGTCATCGAGAGGGCTGACCTCGACGGGCGGAACAGGAAAGCTGTTATTAGCCAAGGTAAATAACGGGGCTGGGTACAGGGAATGCTCTCTGTGGTAAAGAAGAGTAGTAGAATGTTAACATGAGTTTCAGAGCCACCTGCTTGTAGGTGAATTCTGTTGTGTTTTCACTGTGGGATGAATTTTGTCACTGCTGTGAGATGGGCTCTGCTACCTGGACGTTAATGGACAGGAAGTTTCTGTCATGTTAGTGTAAGGTGGATTTGAGCAGGCTGACTGTGGAAATGCCTATGGGGTGGTGCTAAGAGTTCCCTTGCCTCTGTGCTTGCCTGACTCCTGTTGAGAATAATTAAATCCCTTTATTGGACATCCATTACAGGCCTCCCACACCCGTTTGCTATCACCGTGTTTGAGGACAGTTTGTACTGGACAGACTGGCACACCAAAAGCATCAATAGTGCCAACAAATTTACAGGCAAGAACCAGGAGATCATCCGGAATAAACTCCACTTCCCTATGGACATCCACACGCTGCATCCTCAGCGCCAGCCAGCAGGTAACTGCAGAGGGAGTAGAGACCTATTAGAGCCTCTGGAAGATCTGCTGCCACCCATCCTGTAAAGCAGGGAGACGGCAAGCCTGAACCCAGGATATTGACACATCCTCCACTTCTGTCCAGAGCTGTCACAGCACCTGCTTCATCCAGCAGTTCAGTTTAGGTCCCCCAGTAGCAGACAGAGCTAAGTGTTACCTCAGCTCCCCCTGCTGACACTTGGGAGTGGATGCTTGCCAGTGAGAAATAAGTTGTGGTTCGTGTACTAAGAACAACTGGGGGGAAGAAGGGGATGGGAGGGAAGTGCAGGAATCATAAGTGGGCACTAGTAATGACCGACACCTCCCTTATTCTTTTTAAATTACTGTAATCTGCTTGGCAAGTGGATTGATTTAAAAGCTTTTTTTTTTTTTTTTTATCAGATCAACCCCTACAAGTGGAGTTAGTGCTTTAGTTTATTGTCTTATCTACACAGAAGTTCATTGAGAATAAGTCGAGTTATGTTATCCATGTGGGACTTTGTATCTTGGCTGGTATTTTTCCTCTTTTCTTTTACTCTTTGCTTTATGTGTGGTTGTCTTTGTCTTTGGCTACTTGAGCAGGGAGAAACCGTTGTGGGGCCAACAATGGGGGCTGTACGCATCTCTGCCTGCCGAGCAGCAAGGATTACACCTGTGCCTGCCCCACTGGCTTCCGCAAGACCAGCAGCCATGCCTGTGCCCAGAGTAAGTGAGGTGGGACCACAGCCTGTGTGCCCAGATGTTTGTTGGGTGGCAGAGGGTTGGAGATGGGAGTAAGCAGCAGAAGTTGCTTCCAAGGGGATGCAGCTGGATGGATTCAGTAGTATTAAGGGCCCTGCTGCAGAATATCTCACCTTCTTGATGCGTTCCCCTGTTCTGCATTCGCACTCCCCTTGATAGGCTGGATGGGTGGGGATGCAGAGAAGTTCCATCCTTCAGTCGTTAATCCAGTGTTGCTATTGGTGCCGTGCTGTCTGTCGCAGCTGACTGTTTCCCTAGAGCTCCCATAGCTGTGTCAGTGATGAACAAAAAATTCAGCTTTGCTGACTGCCAGAGTTTCTCTTAGTTTGCAGCCAGATGGGAGAATCAGGCCAACTGTTGTCCTAGATTCTCGAGAGATGGCATAGTTATTTGATTTGGAGAGATGTCTGTGCCATTCTTTGAAGAACATGGTTGAATTTTTATTCGTTTTGCGTAGGTTACCCTCAGGAGACAGCTCTCTACTGCTATGCTTCTCCCTGCTCCCAATCCCCAATGAAGTGATATTTTTTGCTACCAATAAAATCCTGGGCTGTGACCTGCCAGTGATAGATGATGTAAGGTTAAGTTTGGATATAGCAGGGAATTGTCTGTGTCTATCACTGTGTTGTTGAACTTAGAGAAATTAAAAGAAGACCTTTCGACCTTTGATCAGGTCTTGACAAGTTCCTGCTTTTTGCCCGAAGGATGGACATCCGTCGGATCAGCTTTGACACAGATGACCTGTCAGATGATGTCATCCCCCTTGCTGACGTGCGCAGCGCTGTGGCTCTGGACTGGGACTCCAAGGATGACTATGTCTACTGGACAGATGTTAGCACCGACTCAATCAGCCGAGCAAAATGGGATGGATCAAGCCAGGAGGTACAGTGTTAACTATGTGTGGAGACCATCTAGCCAGGAGACTCTTGGAATATCAGTTTTGAATCTACTGGGATCTACTGGCTTCCTAAGGAGCTGTAGTTCATGTTGTATTTAATGTTCATTGAGGCCCTAAGATCACTTAACACTTCATACACAAGTATGGTATATGTTCCCGTTTTTCTGGAAGACGTTGAAGTGGGACACAAAGCACGTTGATTTACTAGCTTTGTTGTAGCCCTAAAATCTGAAAGGAAAACGTATTAATTCTTCCAGTGATGTACTACATTAATAACAAGAGCCACAGTCCTTGGGACTTGCATGTGCCCTTAATGAGGAGAACAGAGTTCAAGGTTTTGGAATAGTATTTTAAACAGACAATGAAAAATAGGTGTTTCTTCAAATGTAAGAGTTATTTGAACTTGTAAGCCCTTAGTGCTCTCATGTGGCATTGTTCTCCTTGTGCTTTTGCCTTTTGAGAGTTACATTGTCTGAGAATGAGTAGTGCATTGGGCCAGTGCTTTTTCTCTAAGGTCTAATCACATTAATGATTTTTTTATTTTTCTTTTTGTTTAGGTCGTGGTGGATACCAGCCTGGAAAGTCCAGCTGGACTGGCAATTGACTGGGTTACCAACAAACTATACTGGACTGATGCAGGTATGGGATTCCTCTGCTTTACATAGGCTTAAACCTTCCTTATTAGTAATGAAAAGTGAATAATAGCTGGGTAGTTCTAACTCATCCCCAAGTTTGTCTGTTTCTGTCTAGCAAAAAAAAAAAAAAAAAAAGCACTTGAGATGAAACTCGCTTTAACGAAGTGGGAGCTGAAGTGATATCTTTAGGTTAATTCTCTTTGCAGCATCCCCAGTACTAATTCTGTAGAAAGGTTTATAGCAGAAATCAAGGCCCACTGTTGTCTTGCTGCAGAGCTTGTGGTTGTACATGTTCACGTATCTTCCAGCAGCGTATCTTGGGGTGCAGCAGTTAGGATTTGGGGGTTGTTCCCTGCCAGAGAGTCATAGTTCAGAGAGATGTAAGAAAGATGATTCCTTTCCAGCTGTTCTCTCATGCCTCTGTAGAGGTCTTGGGAGCTTATTAAAGTGCATGAGACTCTGCACCAGTCACAGCCATGAAGTGGCATGAGAGATCTAGTGGAGGATGATACTTTGAGCCACGTTACCTATTTTGAGCCATGTTACCTATTTTCTAGGTATGAAGAGAGATGGAGAGAAAGGAATAAAGCATTGCTATATGGATGTTTCTTGTGTTACTTATTGTGATTCCAGAAGTGTGTGTCTAATTCTTTCTCTCAATATTTGTAGGAACAGATCGGATAGAGGTCTCCAACACAGATGGGACCATGAGGACTGTTCTGATCTGGGAGAACCTAGACAGACCTAGAGATATTGTGGTGGACCCTGTTGGAGGGTGAGAGACAATTTTTTCTGGGATGATGTGGGAATTCTTCTGTCTCTAAAGTTGTTTGGGTGCTTTGTTGTTGTGCAAATGTCTCTCCCTGGTGCCTTTTGTTCTACGTCCTGCCGAAGTCTGAAATTAGAGACTTGAAATTTGGGTGCTACCACTAATATCCAAACAGGATAAGTAGGGGTAACTACCTGTCATACTGTAGAGCTTTTGCAGGAACTGGCTGCTGTTTTCATTTGTTTATCTTTGGGACCTAATGACTAGAGATCTGTTACAGAAATGCTGTGAATGAGATCTTTTCTGTTTGTTTCATACCTATGTTAAATTTCTATTCAAACTCTCTGCTTATCAACCAGAGTTGAATCAGAAGGATTTCCTCGGGTAGATTAGTGCTGATCTTAAGCAAGATGTAATGCTAGCGATCTCTTGGCTTCAAAGCATTGCCTCAGTGGGAATATTGAGGGATCAACTACACCACAGAAAGCAAACCCGAGTAGAATAACAGAAACAAATAGTTTTAATTAGGGATTTTGCTTCTGAATTACAAGACTGTGGAGCTAGGGATTGGATGGATAGAAAGAAGAGTACTGTTCTTTCCTTGAGTGGATTACTGGAAGACCATTTCAGCAAGAGTATAAAGGACTAGTGGTGGAGACTGGTAAATAACTGGTTATTTATTAGACCTTGGACTTTTTCCTCCATGTGTTAATAAGGCCAGTACATGGACAATGGAGAGGATATCAATTTGAGTATGATTTTAGGCACAATACAGAAACCCAAGGCTAGTCTAATACTGTGCCCTGTTGGCTTCTGAAGGCACCAGGCTCTTTTGTGTCTCACTACAGGCACTACCTGGCTGTGAAAGCAGTAGAGGAGTGCAGGCATTTACTTCTGTCTTGGCCTTGTGTTCAGGTTCATGTACTGGACTGACTGGGGAGCCAACCCAAAAATTGAGCGTGCTGGTATGGATGCCTCAAACCGCTTGGTGATCATTTCTTCCAACCTGACATGGCCTAATGGCTTGGCCATTGACTATGAGTCACAACGCTTGTACTGGGCAGATGCAGGCATGAAGACCATTGAGTATGCCAGCCTGGATGGCAGCAACAGGAAGGTAAGGAGGTTGTCTTTAAGGAGAAAATTTTGGAGCCTGAGGTGCAAGTCCTAGAGCACCAAGTGTGAAGAGGCCCTGCCTCTCTTTCCAGTTGAAAGTGAAATAACCAAATCAAGACATGCTAAGCTGCTTTCACTGGGAGAGGAGAGCTCCCTTTCAGTTACAAACTGTGTATGAGGAAGCCTGTGTTTGAGGGTTCGTGTTGCCTCATCACTCTCCTCATGCTGTGACTCTATATTATAATGTTGAGAGAGGGGGCAAGGGGAGCCATTAGTGACATCTTAGTAATGTTTTTCTTAGTAATGTTTTTTTTGGGGGGGTGCTGGGGGTGATCTGACCAGGTGCTGATTGGGAGCAATCTGCCTCACCCCTTTGGACTTACTCTTTATGGCGAGAGAATCTACTGGACAGACTGGCAAGCCAAAAGCATCCAGAGTGCAGATAGAAGGACTGGGCAGGCTCGTGAAACACTGCAGGACAATCTGGAGAATCTTATGGATATTCATGTTTTCCACCGGCACAGGCCACAAGGTACAGAGTTCATCCAAAGCCACATGGAGAAGAGAGCTTGCTCAGGCTCTGCTATGTGGCACAGCTCTCCAGCAAGGAGCTGGCCTGTCTGTCAACTCTCAATGCCTTAAGTCTGGATGGAATATGAGAGCATGAAAATAACCCTGGGCTTGACATTTAAGGGCATTCTAGAATACATTTCTATAGCTATTCTACTCTGTTTGTTCTCATTCTACTGGCTTATGGATTCACATCATTTTTCTTGTAGTACGTACACCATGTGAAGTTAACAATGGAGGCTGCAGTCACCTATGCCTTCTGGCACCTCTTCCAAAAGGTTACAGCTGTACCTGTCCTACTGGCATCAATCTGCAGGCTGATGGCAAGACCTGCTCTCATGGTGAGTCCCCTCTGCAGGATCTTCATTGTAACTGGACCATAACTACATTCCGCTCCCACCTTGTTACAGAACAAAATTCACTTCATGCACTTACCTGCTTTACCCCCCTTGAAAAGCCCATTTGCTGCCTGTACTTTCACTGTGAGAGGGAAACACTGAAAAAAGCTGTCAGTAACTGGATTGATGCAGAAAAAATTGTACTTGAAATTGCACTGGCCTAACTAAACTGGCTCTCACATTTTCCTCATGCTTTTGCTCTAACTTACTTTTAACTACAAGGTGCTATATCCTTTAGTAGATCTGTACTCACTCCTTCTATTGACTCTTTTTTGAGGATTGTGGAAGGCTCTTGGCTTCAGGCCAAGGTACGTTCATTTGGACATCTTAACAGGAAAGCCAACTCCTGATTCCTGTTCCCCACATGGTACCAGAAGTAACTCTTCCATGAGTGCACTCAT